>NC_135809.1:12695389-13416014 GCF_964213995.1 Mustelus asterias
ATTGAGTGAGATTAACTGAGTTCTCTATTAGTACCTGATTCTGGCCTTGGGTGACTGTCTGTGCGGAGATTTGCACATTCCCCGTGTCTGAGTGGGTTTCCTCCGGGTGCTCCGGTTTCCTCCCACAGTCCAAAGATGTGCAGGTTAGGTGGATTGGCCATGCTAAATTGTGCGTTAGTGTCCCAAGACGTGTAGGTTGGATGGATTAGTCATGGGAAATGTGTGGGGTTGCGGGGATAGGGCGGGGAAAGGGTTTGGTCAGAGAGAGTCGATACAGACTCGATGGGCCAAATGGCTTCCTTCTGCACTGTAGGGATATTATGATTCTTTGATATGTGAAATAGCCTAAGAAGAACAAAACATCAATGGAGTAAGAGAGAGCAAAGAACAAGGAACAAAGAAAATTACAGCACAGGAACAGGCCCTTCAGCCCTCCAAGCCTGCACCATCCATGCTGCCCGACTGAACTAAAACCCCCTCCCCTTCCAGGGACCATATCCTTCCATTCCCATCCTATCCATGTATTTGTCAAAATGCCCCTTAAAACTCACTATCGTATCTGCTTCCACTTTCTCCCCAGGCAGTGAGTTCCAGGCACCCGCCACCCTCTGTGTAAAAAAACTTGCTTTGTAGGGTTTTTTGTAATAATTGAATTACAGAGAGATTTAAGGGACTGCGAATGAATATACAATAGCCATACCTGCTTTAATAAAGAGAGAACAGAGAATTAAGTCAAACACTGACAGAAGCAATGAACTGTGTTGTTCAGATAGTTAATGCTCAAAGTGCAACAATGCAAATACTATACACATATATTTTAATTTAATTCATTCAATTTAGCTCGGGATTAGAATTGCCTTGCGGTTCTGCACAATTCAGACAAATGAGCTTTTTACCAGCGAACATAGCTTAATTAAATCTTGATTATATCCAAGTTGAAGTAACAGGGGCGATTCTCCCAAAAGCGTTGAATTGGTGGGAAAACTGTTCTAGATCACAACTGTTTTGTCAGTTTAACTTCACACTCGAATCTCCGCACTCTGTGCACTGCAGAGGTCCCTGTTGTGAATCTCATTAAAAACCCAAGGGGCCTATTCATGCTGGAGTTTGACAGTTCTGGAACTCTGCCCATGCGCAGTGGCCCCGATCTGTCAGTCTCCCCGTTTCCTGGCCAGCTCGATCGCTGGCCAGCCCGGGACCCCCGCAGTGCTGCCCCTCCAGCAACCCCCCCACATCTGTTCGTGGCCCCCACAACAATCCTTGGGCCAGCCCTGACCCTCCCACTGCCCCGGAGCGCCCCGATGTCCAGCTCCCCACACCCAGCAGTGGCGGTCCCCCCCCCCCCTCACCCTGGCAAACCACCCCCCCCCCCCCTCCTGACCCCCCAGGGTCAGACTCCCCCCTCCCAGGAGACAGGTCCCACCCCTCAACCCCCGGCAGGCCACCACCCCCCGAGCCCGCCCCAATCACTGGCCTCTCTCCAGCCAGACTGATCCCCATGCAGATTGGCAGCGGGACCCCCACCAATTGCCCCTAGGCCCCGCCCACAATCTGCCACACCCCCTTTGGCACTGCCTGGTGGGCAGTGCCAAGGTGCCCCCTGGGAATGGGCACTTTGCCCCTTGGGCAGTGCTGGGGGCACAGGCTGGCACTGCCAGGGTGTCCATGCCCAGGAGGCACCACGCCCCTGCCGCCTGACGCCTTGGGGGCCCCAATTGCCCCCCCCCCCTTCATTCCGGTGGGGTCTCCTGCTAGTTCCCCGAATGTGGGGAGCTATTCTAAACCCCGCCGGAATGAGATACTCCTGGCGGGGTGGGAGATTGAATCGGGAACGGTAAGTTCCCGATAATGACATTGAAAACATATTTAAAATACATTTAAAAAAGATTCAAATGACTTACCTGTTTTCCCACCGGTTTCCAGCGTGGTCTGGTCTCCGACTTTTCGCCGGTTCTGGGAGATGCACATGCGTTCCCGGCGCATACACAAATCCCGGAAAAAGGCCGGCAACGCACATCTCCCACCGCAACCCAGCAGAAAAGTTGCGGGTCAGGATGGGAAAATCGCCCCCCCCCCGCCCCAACATTTTTGCAACGGAACTATCAGACTATATTAATAATTACATTTCAAAGACACACAGCCTCGTGGCTTGAAATGCAAAAAGCTTACGATTTGTCCTCTCCCTGCCTCGGCAAAAGTCCCCTCCGTAGACCAATCCATACTGATGCCTGAATCTATCACAAATTATTTTCACATCGGGAGATGAAAGCAGCTGGAATGAGTTGTTAAGGAATGGTCAAAAAGGCTGAGGCAACCAGCTGCAGCTGGAAAGGTTGAAAGATCCACGGAATATCATTAGATCAGAGTTAGCCACGAGTATTTCAGACAAAAATAGGATTTAGTGAGCGCACCATCTGTTAATATTCCAGGAATCTCTGCCCTAAAGCGGCATACTATCAACACTGAATGCAATTGCTATCTTTGCAGCCATACAGAGAGGGAATTGTGTAAGAGTTCCTCAGTTGGGATTGAACCACAAGCTATGGTCTTATTGAATGGCAGAAAAGCTCAAAGGGCCAACTCCTGCACCTAGTTTGTTTATTTTATTAGTCACAAGTAGGCTTACATTAACACTGCAGTGAAGTTACTGTGAAAATCCCCGAGTCGCCACACTCCGGCGCCTGTTCGGACACACTGAAGGAGAATTTAGCATGGCCAATCCACCTAACCAGCACGTCTTTCGGACTGTGGGAGGAAACCGGTGCACCCTGGAGGAAACCCACGCAGACACGGAGAGAATGTGCAAGCTACATACAGACAGTGACCCAAGCTGGGAATCGAACCGGTGTCCCTGGCGCGGTGAGGCAGCAGTGTTAACCACTGTGCCACTGTGTCGCCCCTATGTAGCGGACAGACATGGACACAATGGATCAAATGGTTTGATTTGATTTATTATTGTCACATGTATTGGGATATGCTGAAAAGTATTGTTTCTTGCGCGCTATACAGACAAAGCATACCGTTCATAGAGTAGAGTGGGGAGAAGGAAACGAGAGAATGCAGAATGTAGTGTTGCAGTCATAGCTAAGATGTAGAGAAAGATCAACTTAATGTGGAGGAGCTCCATTCAAAAGTCTGACGGCAGCAGGGAAGAAGCTGTTCTTGAGTCGGTTGGTATGTGACCTCTTTTTCCTGATGGAAGAAGGTGGAAAAAAGTGGACAAGATTCTCCGGCCCCCCCAGTCACGTGTTTCCCACTGGCCGGAGGTGGCGCGTTGTTTGTTAGTGGTGGGATTCTCTGGTCCCGCTGCTGTCAATGGGAATTCCCAATGGCATCATCCCACACCGGCGGAAAACCCGGGCGTGCGCTGCCGGCGGGACTGGAGAATCCTGCAGCGTGAACGGCCGGAGAATTCTGGCCAGTGTGTCCGGGGTACCCTTGATTACACTGGCTGCTTTTCCAAGGCAGCGGGAAGTGCAGACGGAGTCAACGGATGGGAGGCTGGTTTCGCGTGATGGACCGGGCTACGCTCACGACCCCTTTGCAGTTTATTGCGGTCACGGGACGGAGCAGGAGCCATACCGAGCTGTGATACATCTGGAGGGCCTCTTTCAGTGCTGGTCCCATTCTATGGTCTACTGTGTAAGTTTTCCAATAAGTGACGGCCCATTCCACTGCACATCGTGTTGAACAATGGATGACAGCGGGGCCAATGTGAGCAGCTGTTTCGGGGATGGCAGCTCCTTGGAGAGGCTCCGTCCGTTTACGTGGAACTTCTGTTCATTTTCCTTACTTCCCATAAGTGGCCACGAAAACCGCACAAGCGATTTCAGATCAGGTTTGACGTCGGCTGGAGATCTCGCCTTCAACCTGTCACGCTGTCTCTTACTCCGTATCGGTTCTTAATGAAGAACAATTCTTTAATCACAGCAACGAGAGCTAATTGTATGCATGAAGTGCAATTTAAATGAGTCGTATTTGCTGCTTCCCTAGGTTCCCCGAACATAAAACAGGTGTGACATGGCTGCTATTCCTCAGCTTGAGACTGTAGAATTATCAGCTACAGACATAATCCAATTAATGAGCAGATCCTCATGTGGCATGTAAAAATACTGCTGACAGTCATTGGGATTTTCATCAAGGATCTCATTCCTCTCCTTTTCCTTCATCTAATTATTCCCTGGCCGGTGTCGTAAGATATGATTCATGCAAAGTCTTTCGATGACATATGACAGTCTGATTTAATCAACCTGCAGTTACCGGAGTAGGCAGCCAGCGTGTCTTGAAGGCAGAATAGAATCTCTTTTAAATTTGGAGGGAATTTTTTTTTCCGCACGTAGGAGGTCGATTTAGAACGCCCTGGGTCTGGCGTTAACACCCTCAAATGAGCTGGGGAATCTTACCGCCTGGTTTGGCATATGGTCATCTCCACTCTGAAAAGGAGCCTAACAACTGACGGGTGTTCAAAGGAACTGCCTGATTCAGGTACGACTGCCTTTTGGTTGTACAAAGGAGGACCAAAGAATAATACTGCACAGAAACAGGCCCTTTGGCCCACCAATCTGTGCCGATATGCTGTTTCTATCCGTCTGTTCGCCTCCCGGTCATGTCTCTATGAAGATACACCTTGAATGCTGCTCAGGTGCTTGCTTCCACCACCTCCACTGGCAGTGCGTTCCAGACACTCACCATCCTCTGTGTGAAAAACTTTCCCCGCATGTCTCCTCTAAACTTTCCCACTCTCACCTTAAACCTGTGCCCTCTTGTAATCCACCCTTCCACCCTGGGAAAAAGCCTCTGACTATCCACCCTATCTCTGCCTCTCATAATTTTGTAGATCTCCACCCCTCAGCCTCTGTCTTTCCAGTGAAAACAATCTGAGTTTATTCAACCTCTCCTCATACCTAAAACCATCTAGACCAGGCAACATCCTGGTAAATCTTCTTTGCACCCTCTCCGAAGCGGCCAAACCCTTCCGGTAGTGTGGCAACCAGACTGCAAGCAATATTCCAAAATGTGGCCTAACTAAAGTTTTATACAGCTATGACATAACATGCCAACATTTATACTCGATGCCCCAGCTGATGAAGGTAAGCATGCTGTTTGCCTTCTTGACCAACTTATCCACCTGTGTTGCCACTTTCAGGGATCCGTGACCTGTACACCCAGATCCTTCTGTATGTCAATACTCCTAAGGGTTCCGCCATTTACCGTGTAGGAATATATATTGCCAGGTAGGAATAGAGTTCCTGTGATTTAATAAGATATCAACCACCATTTAGTTGCAGCCTTCGCAATAGAAGGGAAAATACAAGTCCAGCAAAATGCTCAACTGCTGATGTGAACCATTATAAAGGCAGAAATCCCCCACTGTCCAAATTGCCATGTCCTGCCTGCCCCATCATCCCCACACTTTACCTTGCTGGCAGAACTCTGCTTTGATCCATGGGCTTCAATGTGGTGAGCTGCGAAGTGACTCCTATTTACAACCATTCATCTGGCGGATAAGCCCCCACTGCACCGATCTAATGGGCAGCCTATCAGTACGTTCTCCCATTCAGTCACCCTAAAGTCAAAACTACCCCAAGCTTGCCAAGAGTGGCTGGTCGCGATATTTAATTGTGGATACCAGACGCCACTCCCCAGAGCTTTTAGTTTCAATGGCTCTTTGTCACACATTTGATTCACGGGTAAGATGGTAGAGAAAGAATATCTTCAAATGGCATCTACGATCATTCCTAGAAGTGGCACTCCAACCAGTAACAATTTAGCCTCTGAGTCAGTTGGTCATCTTCATTAAGTTCCAATCCAGGACTTCAGCACAAAATCTAAGTGCTCACCACAATAGAGTAAAGAATGAGTTGAAATGCAGCTGAAGTATTTAAATTAACTTTGTGCTTGAATCTTACAGCACGAAGGACAAGTCTAAGGGCATGATTTTACCAAAACAAATCGCGGTAAAGTTGGGCGTCGGGCCTATACTGCGATCTGCACCCGAATCCGAGCAGATCGCGCCTTTACCGACACTCGATTCGGGCGCAGGTCTGGCCCACGCCCGAATCGGGCGGCGCGATGATTTAAAAGCATTTGCATGCATTTAAATCGACTTAATGAACCGCGCGCCCAACTCTACCGCCAAATCCCACTTTACCGTCTTCTGGTCCGATCCGTGTCCGCGCTGTTACCGACCTGCAAAATAAAAGTCTGAAGTCGCCGCTGCAGCCTCCGAAGAGCGGAGTCAGAGACTGCAACAGCTCTCTGACCCAGGTCATCCTCTGGTCGGGGGGGGGAGGGGGGGTGGGAGGAGGAGAGGGGGTGTGACATCTCATCCCCTGGGGGTGGAAGGGGAGGGGGTGTGATGTTTCATCCCGTGGAGGGGGAGGGGGGGTGGTGGGAGGGGAGGGGGTGTGACACCTCATCATCCCCTGGGGGGGGGGGTGGGGGGAGGGTGGGAGGGGAGGGGGTGTGACGTCTCATCCCCTGGGGGGGGGGGTTTGGGGGGGGAGGGGGTGTGATGTCTCATCCCCTGGGGGGGGGGGGGTTTGGGAGGGGAGGGGGTGTGACGTCTCATCCCTGGAGGAGGGGGGGGCAGTGGGAGGGGGTGTGACGTATCATCCCCTGGGGGAGGGGGGAGGTAGTGTAACGTATCACCCCTGGGGGAGTTGCGGGAGTGGAGGTGACATGTCATCCCCCAAGGGGGTGGAGAGGGGATGTGATGTATCATCCCCTGGGGGTGGGGGAGAGGGGGTGTGATGTCTCATCCTCTGGTCGGGGGGGATTGGCTGCCAGTCTGCGGCCGATGCCTCCTCCCGGAGCGGACGTGCGGCCATGCCATCCCACGAAACTTTCAGGATGAAGCGATTCCTCCCTAAGAAGATGAAGCTGAACCGGCCGATTCCACAGTGTAAAGAGATACACCATCACTGGTACACTACCAGCCACAGCCATCTCTCCCGCTCTCTCACAACTGCAGGGAAGAGTAATCTGTGGCTGGTAGTGAACCAGTGACGGTGCCAGGAGGGATCGGCCGCAGACAGGCAGCGGAACCCCCCCCCCGACCAGGGGATGATACGTCACACCCCCTTCACCCCCCCCCCCCCCCCCGAGAGGATAATCGGTCATACCCCCTCTCCTCCCCCCCCAGGGGATGATACGTCACATCCCCTCTCCTCCCGCACTCCCCCCAGGGGATGATACGTCACACCCCCTCCCCTCCCACCTCCACCCCCCCCACCCAGGGGATGAGGTGTCACACCCCCTCCCCTCCCACCCCCCCTCCCCTCCCACCACCCCCCCCCCCTTGCAGGTGATGAGACTTCACTCCCCCTCTCCCCCCCCACCCCCCCGAGGGGATGATACGTCACACTCCCTCCCCCCCCCCCCCCCAGGGGATGATCGGTCACACCCCCTCCCCCCCCCCCCCCAGGGGATGATCGGTCACACCCGCTCCCCTCCCACCCACCCTCCCCCCCCCCCCACTCCGACCAGAGGATGAACGTCAGAGAGCCGCTCTCTCCGCTTTCTGCTTTTTTCGAACCCGGGCGCGCTCTGTCAGATTTTTTTCGAACTGCGCATGTGCAGTTCAGAGCTCCGATCAGTCCGCCAGCGCTAAGCCCCACCCACAGCGCGAATCGGACCGGAGCTAGCAAAACGCGTATGGGCGCGCTGTAAAGAGGATTCCAGGCGTGGATCTATTTGACGCCCAGATTCGGCACTTAGACTCAAAATGGTAAAATTCCCCCCTAAATGGGGGAGTCAAATATTGTCCACATTGTGTTATGACACTGTGCTATGCTTTATTTTATGTTTCTGTAAAATGTTTTAAGATTCAGCGTTTTCCTACAGGTGGTCGGTGTGTCTGAAAAACATACAGCTCAGATGCTGGGACAGCAGGATAATTATTCATTTTAGCCATGTAATGTTTATTTAGCAGAAAGCTAATGGGCTTTTGTTTATAAGTGGAAAGGACCCCTGGGGATTTTTTGATTAAAGGAATGGAAAGTGAGTTTCATAGAATCATAGAATCCCTATAATGCAGAAGGAGGTCCATCAAGCCTGCCCCAATAATAATCCTACTCTGGCCCTATCCCCCATAGCCCCACATATTTATCTTGCTAATCCCTCTAGGGTCAATTTAGCATGGCCAATCCACCTAACCTACACATCTTTGGAGTATGGGAGGAAACTGGAGCACCCGGATGAAACCCACGCAAACACGGAGAGAATGTGCAAATTCTACCACTGACAGTCATCTGAGGCCAGAATTGAACCTGGGTCACTGGTGCTGCAAGGCAGCAATGCTAACCGCTGTGCCACTGTGCCGGGTCACATGGTCATGTGGTAATGGTTAATGGGAAGAGCTAGGTATGGGGGAGGGAAACAGCTTTCAGTTTTCTCGCTGGGCTTTGAATATGGATTTGCAAGCTGCCCCCTCTCTCTCTTTTTTCCACAAAAATCCCCCTGGAAGCTTCATGGCTGTTACCACAATTTAAAGCAAGTATGCCTGGGTTTGCTAACTAACTTTAAAGTGGGGTTTAAGTCTATGGGAAGACTGTTGCTTATTTGGAAATGAAATAGTGATAAGTTAGAAATTAGAGTTGTTTTTTATGTTTAAATATCATTCAACTGTTGAAAGTTAAGCTGTTTGATATTGTTTTAGCTATATTTAAACTGTGTTATGAATAAAGCTTGTTTTGATAAAAAATGATCCCTAATTTGTCAGCGAAATCACTTCTGGAGCGAGTCACATTTATGCCTCCATTAAAAAAAAATTGTTGGGGCCTAGTCTGATTTCATAATATACCTTGTGGTTCTGGTCGGGGACCCTCACAACAGAGGAGGAACTATATGAAATGAATTAAGGGGCGTCATGGTGGCACAGTGGTTAGCACTGCTGCCTCACAGCACCAGGTTCAATTCCAGCCTCGGGGTGACTGTCTGTGTGGAGTCTGCACATTCTCCCCGTGTCTGCGTGGGTTTCCTCCGGGTGAACCGGTTTCCTCCCACAGTCCAAAGATGTGCAGGTTAGGTGGATAGGCCATGCAAAATTGCCCCTTAGTGCCAGGGAGATTAGTAGGATAAATATTTGGGGTTACAGGGATTATGCCTGGGTGGGGGCAGGCTCGATGGGCCGAACGGCCTCCTTCTGCACTGTAGGGATTCCAGGGATTCTATGGTAAACTCATAAAAGTCAACTAACTCAGGTTACAAATACATCTGTCAGATATTCAAAGTGTTTTGGGACGTGCTGTGGATGGCGAACGGTGCTTTATGGATGCACGTTCTTTGTTGATTAACAAAATAGACTTTTAAGACCTGTTAATTTGGGGGAAGCTGATTTTCCCAACTGCAGAAAGGGTTGGGAACAAAGCCAAGACATGTATGCAGTAATTGAGAACATGCTAGCACCCATTGTTCATACCCATGGAGACTAGTCTATGGGTAATATATGCCATGTAAACTGGAGAAGGGTTTTTTTTTCCATGTTTATTTCATGAAAATTGTAATGCTATACTCTCCATTGCAAAGTTCAGTGCAACATCACAGCATAACCTCTACCACCCTGCTCTATTATCACAAAGCCTTTGGTTGGAGCCTTTCTTTCAAACTTCCTAATAATAAACTGTTGAAATGTCAGGCACCGTAAGCGGCTGAGTTACCCTTTCTGACTGCCCCGCTGAAAGATACAGCTCCATTGGTGGAATTAAAAGTTAAAGCACGTGGTCAGGGCTGGTATTCAGGTTATTTATACAATAACAGTCTGGATCTTCACTGGGGTAGGGCATAATTGCAAAGTAAGTCCACACTGGTGTAATATCAACCCCGGGAACAGAAGGGGATAATAAATCGTTCAGTGTGCTTTGTCTTAGCTCAAGAGGAGAGTTTTGGTTTATGGGGTATCACTTTTGAAGAAAATACATAATATCGAAATTATATAATTACCTTACACACAAACATATAAAATAAAATGTATGGGGCGGCACGGTGGCACAAGGCTTAGCACTGCTGTCTCACAGTGCCAGGGACCCGGGTTCAATTCCAGCCTCGGGTGACTGTCTGGGCGGGATTTTCCAGCCTCGCTCAGGCGAAACCGGAAATTCCCACCCGAGGTCAATGGAGATTTCCGTTGTTGGACCCTCACTCACTCCAATTCCATGGTGGACGAGGTGGTAGCATTCCAGTCTCTGTGTGGAGTTTGCATGTTCTCGACGTGGGTTTCTTCCAGGTGCTCTGGTTTCCTCCCACAGTCCAAAGATGTTCAGGTTAGGTGGATTGGCCGAGCTAAATTGACCCTTAATGTCCAGGGATGTGTAGGTTAGACAGATTGGCCGTGCTAACTTACCCCTTAGTGTCAGGGGAATTAGCAGGGTAAATATGCGGTGTTATGTGAATAGGGCCTGCGTGGGATTGTTGTTGGTGCAGGTTCTGTGGGCCAAATGGCCTCCTTCTGCAATGTAGGGATTTATTAAAGCAACTTGCTGCTTGAAAGGCAATGTGCAGTATTCTCATTCAATAGAATTCTTTCTGCTCACCGTGTTAACTGTCATTCAGTCGCGAGCACTCACTCCTCAGATGGTTAGAGGTTCAAGCCCCCTCCTGGATACTCAAACACAAAATCCAGGCTGGAACTCCAGGACAGGTCAAAGAGTCTGCTACACTATCATAAGTGACAGCTTTCAAAAGACATGTTCAATGCTGTCCCCCATCTACAAGTCACAAGTCAGGAGTGTGATGGAATACTCTCCACTTGTCTGGGTGGCTGCTACTTCAACAACTCTCAAGAAACTCAACACCATCCAGGACATACCAGCCTATTTGATTGGTACCCCATCCACAAACATTCACTCCCTCCACCAGTGACGAGCAGTGGCAGCCATATGCACCATCTACAAGGTGCATGGCAGGAATTCACCAAGACTCTTTAGACAGCGTCTTCTAAACCCATGACCTGTACCATCTAGAAGGACAACAGCAGCAGACACATGGAAACCCCACCACCAAAGATGCGCAGGTTAGGTAGATTGGCCAAGCTAAATTTCCCCTTAGTGTCCCAAGATATGTAGGTTAGGGGGATTAGCGGAGTAAATATATAGGGTTACATGGATAGGACCTGGGTGAGATGCACTGTCAGAGAGTCAGTGCAGTCACGATGGGCCAAGGTTATCCTCACAAAGGATGCTATATGAAGGCAAGTTTGTCCTTTCCTTTTTAATCTACAAATGCAAATCGAAAGCTTTATTTGACTTTGGGTATAGCTGAAAAAAAGAACCATACCATTGAAGCTTTTCGTCTAGCACTCATCAGGGAATGGATTTGCAAGATTGCCAGGTGTAAAGGGAACAACAATTTATACTACATGACTGGACAGTGCTGATTTGTTGGTGAGTAGACTCTGATTGGTAGAGGCATTGCCATGGAGAATGCACCAGGGAACAGTTAACTGCCAAGCTTTTGTTGAAATTCAAACCAGTTAGGTCAAGGCTGATTGGTCTAGTAGTTGCCCCGGGGAATGAACCTGGGAATGGCTGCTTCCCAAGCTTCAGAAAAGGATGTGGGATTATCTGTCCTGGCCTCCAATGGGATTTCCCATTGACTCCACCCCATGTCAACCGGAAACCCAGAAGATCCCTTTAAAGGATCCCTTTAAAAAAAGGTGCTGGCCACATCGCCAACTGCAACAGGGCAAGGAAGCTATCATCCCTTTATCCCAGCTAGTGGGACCAAAATCAAGACCAATGTGTGTTGAGAATTGCTGATACAAACCACAGACCTTACTGCTATCCACAGTGTTCCCAGAAATTTGATTTAATATGGTCACACGTATTAGTGTAAAGCGAAAAGTATTGTTTCTTGCGCGTTATACAGACAAAGCATACTATTCATAGGGGAGGAAAGGAGAGAGTGCAGAGTGTACTGCTACAGTCATAGCTAGGGTGTAGAGAAATATCGACTTAATACGAGGTAGGTCCATTCAAAAGTCTGATGGCAGCAGGGAATAAACTATTATTGAGTTGGTTGGTTCGTGACCTCAGACTTTTGTATCTTTTTCCCGACAAAAGAAGGTGGAAGAGAAAATGTCCAGGGTGCGCGGGGACCTTGATTATGCTGGTTGCTTTTCTGAGGCAGTGGGAAGTGTAGACAGAGTCAATGGATGGGAGGCTGGTTTGCGTGATGGACTGGGCTTCGTTCATGACCTTTGCAGTTTCTGTTTGTGTTGGACAGAGCAAGAGCCATACCAAGCTGTGCTTTCTATAGTGCATCTGTAGAAGTTGGTGAGAGTTGTAGTGGACATGCCAAAATGTAGGCCCTAATGGTGACTGTAGTCATTTACTATTGGACAATGCTTGTGTAAACTATATACTTACTCGAAAAAAGTGCTGTAAGATCCTGAAAAAGTCAGAGATTTGTTTGTATCACTGAGGGGAAAGGGAAATCCAAAAATGCAATGTGCCATTTTCTCGACGTAACAAGGTTTCACACTGGTTGTGACACAAATGTTGGAGCTTCTGGCAAGTGAAGTGCAAGGGGTTGGCCAAAGGTTTCTTAACAGACTGTTCAGTTAATGAAAATGTCTGTTTAAAAGCTGGACACAAGCGAATGGGGAACGAGAGAATAATTTTACTGGTTTAATTTTCAAGAGCACGTTCGCTAACAAGATTTGGTTAGGATTCTGCTCAGAGTCCTGGAATAGAGAATTACCCATGAGTCATTTAAAACAGCTCTATAACTAAAATGTAGCGTGCATTGTCTGACCTCCAATGAAAGGTCAGTGACCCTAAACAGAGGGTGGATGTTTACAGCCCCTCTGTGAGATGGCTGGCAGGTGGAGGTTCTGTAAAGCTGGGTGCCGTGGTGGTGGTGCCATGCCCATCTTATAGAGGGGTCTATGTGGCCAATTGATGAGCATTGAAAAGTTACTCTTTCCACCACTGTTGGCATTTTGCCAGTAAAATAGATGTCAACACCAGATGATAAGGTCACCAACTTGGCTTCTTTGTGGCCTAACGGTTCAGGGAGCTGGTTCATCCTGTAATCCCCCTCCTGTCATCCTGCATGTTCATGCCCCCTCTCCCCCACTCCCTGCTGAACTCAGATTCCCACGCCCCATTCACTATAGAATCCCTACAATGCCAAAGGGCCCATAGGCCCTACACCAAATCTCTGAAGGAACATCTTACCAAGGCCCACTCCACCGCCCTGCCCTATTCCTGCAATCCCACACTCTTACCATGCATAATCCACCTAACCTACATACCTTGAGACACTAAGGGGCAATGAGTGGAGAGTGCTGATTGGTTGACAAGTGATTGGTAGAGTCATTACCATGAACAATGCACCAGGGAACAGTTAACTACCAAGCTTTTGTTTAAATTCAAACCAGCTAGGTCAACGCTGATTGGTCAATCGGTTGCCCAGGGGAATAAACCTGGGGATAGCTGCCTCCCAAACTGCTGAAAGGGTGTGGGATTGTCTGTCCTGGTCTCCAGTGGGATTTTCTATTGACTCCACCCCATGTCACCGAACCTGAACACCTATGGACTGTGGGAGGATACTGAACATGAGATGAATCAGCCAAAAACACTTGGACAACCTGTAGCTTGGTGTAAATGTAGAAAATCCAAACTTTTAAAACAATGTGATCAAAATTCAGCATTGTTGTGCCTGCGCAATGAATTAAAAAGAATAATTAATTTAGCACCGGGGACAGCCTACACCTGATTTTATGTGGGCCCAGGCTACTAGGGGATTTTCACAGTAACTTCATTCTAAGAGTACCGTAGCTTGTAGTGGAATAATCTCTGTCCGCATAATTCTCCCCGTGCCTGCATGAGATTGCTTCGGGTGCTCTGGTTTCCTCCCACAGTCTGTCAGACGTGCTGGTTAGGTGCATTGGCCATGCTAAATTGCCCCTCAGTGTACCCGAACAGATGCCAGAGTGCGGCCACTAGGGGATTTTCATAGTAACTTCATTGCAGTGTTAATGTAAGCCTACTCATGACACTGATAAATAAACTTTAAAAACTTTTTAAAAGAAGTTTGTAAATGAAGGGAATCTGATGAAGGGACACCGGCCTTTAAGGAGTTATTTAAGCGGACAGAGCTTATTCCACTACAAGCTACATTGCTCTTCGAATGAAGTTACTGTGAAAATCCCCTAGTCGTGACACTCCGGCGCCTGTTCGGGTACACTGAGGGAGAATTTAGCATGGCCAATGCACCCAACCAGCACTTCTTTCGGACTGTGGGAGGAAACCGGAGCACCCGGAGGAAACCCAACGCAGACACAGGGAGAACATGCAAATACCACACAGACAGACTTACACTGGCCCAAAGAGGGGCCTTCAGCACATCACAAAACGCCATCTAATAAATCAAAACATGTTGATTTGTTAAAATCACACACAAACTGTAAACATAGCAATTAAACAGCAGCTCTTTTTGCATTCACTTCATTGCTATGGGATAATTACCATTGGTTTGCAACCATTGGGAAAACAACCGAGCAAATCCCTCACACCATCTTTCATCCCCAACCTGCAATTCCATTTAAACCAACTGAAACCTCGATGATTGACAATTCCTTTTTTGAAAACTTCAAGCTGCCGACATGTGGTTTCAAAATGGAACAATTTTGACCTCTGGAGGACGGGCCTCCCGCTCTGCTCTTTGGCTTCAGTTTTTGTTCACTTCAAAGCTGACTTTTCTTCCCCACCGGGTCATTCCCCTGATGTCTTTCTTGTTTCTGTGCAAACGTGACTTTTGAGGCCTTTGTACAGATGCAGTCTGGGTACCCAGCAGCCTCAGCGTTGAGTCTTTACAGCTGCCAAATAACAATGTTAGCCATTGCTGCCTTCCCTGGTGAACTATTTCATAGAATCTCGACAGTCAGAAGGAGGCCATTCGGCCCATCAAATCTGCACTGACTCTCTGACAGAGCATTGTTCTCCCTGGAAAGATGGAGGCTGAAGGGTGACCTGATAGAAGTTTATAAAATTATGAGAGGCATAGATAAGGTGAACAGCTGGAAGCTTTTTCCCAAGGAAGAAATGACACTTACAAGGGCGCACAAGGAGGGAAATGTTCAGTAAAGATGTCCAGACCTTTCCCCACTAAGCCCCCTAACTGACAAATCTTTGGATACCAAGAGTGGAATTTCCCCATCCTGTCCACTCCGGTAATTGTAGCGGGTAGGGGAGGGGGGGGGGG
Source organism: Mustelus asterias (assembly GCF_964213995.1). Classification (NCBI taxonomy): domain Eukaryota; kingdom Metazoa; phylum Chordata; class Chondrichthyes; order Carcharhiniformes; family Triakidae; genus Mustelus; species Mustelus asterias. Next base: position 12,710,597 of record NC_135809.1, read on the forward strand.
GGTGAGTGGCAGACCATGTAAAGATCAATTGATCGAGGGCGGGATTTTCCGATCTTGGGGCAAGCCCGACCAGAAAATCCCATCCGAAGGGGCAATTTAGCATGACCAATCCACCTAACCTGCACATCTTTGGACTGTGGGAGGGAACCGGAGCACCCGGAGGAAACCCACGCAGACACAGGGAGAATGTGCAAACTCCACACAGAGTCACCCAAGGCCGGAATTGAACCCAGGTCCCTGGCGCTGTGAGGCAGCAGTGCTAACCACTGTGGCACCATGCCCCAGTTAATTATTCAATCAAGTCAGATAATGGGCTGTTTGCATCTGTAATGAAGTAACCAATTACACTCAGACTGTCTGTTGACCCAGGGCCGTATGGGGTCAGCGATTTAGAACTGAGATGAGGAGCCATTTCTTCAGTCTGAAGGATGTCAAAGAAGAACAAAGATCAAAGAAAGTTACAGCAGAGGAACAGGCCCTTCGGTCCTCCAAGCCTGCACCAACCATGTTGCCCGACTGAACTAAAGCCCCTTACCCTTCTGGAGACCATCTCCCTTTATTCCCATCCTATTCATGTATTTGCCACAAATGCCCCTTTAAAGTCACAAGAGTCAGGGTGTGAACCTTTGGAAGTCTCTATCCCAAAGAACTGTGGGCGCTGTGTCAATGAGTATATTTAAGAATTAATCCAATATATGTTGTGTTCTAACAAAGGGAATTAAGGGATAAAGTGGAGTTGTGGATGAAGATCAGAGAGGTTTTCTCTTTCTCTCTGGAAGAGCAGCCACAGTGTTATTGAATGGTGAAGCAGGTTTGAAGGGCTGAATGGCCTACTCTTGCTCCTAGATTTTTCCCAGCAGTACTCAAATGAAACGCATTGAGAAGATAGTGATCACTATCCCCCTGTGAAAGCAGACCAATTTACAAATTGTCAACACACGCACAATTGTCCAAAAAGCAAATTCCCACATTGTAGAGCACTTTGCAGAAATAGGATCTTTATTCTTTCATGGAATGAGGGCCTCACTGGCAGGGCCAGCATTTGATGCCCATCCCTAATTGCCCTTGAACTGAGTGGGTGGCTCAACCTTTTCAGAGGGCAGTTAAGAGTCAACCATATTGCTATGGATCTGGAGTCACATGTAGACCAGACCAGGTAAGGACGGCAGATTTCCTTCCCTAAAGTACATTGGAGAACCAGATGGGTTTTTACAACAATCGATGTCACAGTGTTCACCATTCCAGAGACTAACTTTCAATTCCAGGTTTATTAATTGAATTTACATTCCATCAGCCACTGTGGAAGGATTTGAATCCATGTTCCCATTCTGGATTACCAGTGCCAGAGTCTCCCCAAACTATTTCCATCTATTGGACAAATCCCAAAGATCTCTCTTAACCTTTTGTAGCTCTGTCCTTCAAAATTCAACAGACACCTCCAGACGCTGAAAGATGCCCTCATAAGAACAGGATATGGCGCTCGACTCATTGATCAACAGTTCCAACGCGCCACAGCGAAAAACCGCACCGACCTCCTCAGAAGACAAACACGGGACACAGTGGACAGAGTACCCTTCGTTGTCCAGTACTTCCCCGGAGCGGAGAAGCTACGGCATCTCCTCTGGAGCCTTCAACATGTCATTGATGAAGACGAACATCTCACCAAGGCCATCCCCACACCCCCACTTCTTGCCTTCAAACAACCGCACAACCTCAAACAGACCATTGTCCGCAGCAAACTACCCAGCCTTCAGGAGAACAGTGACCATGACACCACACAACCCTGCCACAGCAACCTCTGCAAGACGTGTCGGATCATCGACACGCATGCCATCATCTCACGTGAGAACACCATCCACCAGGTACACGGTACATACTCTTGCAACTCGGCCAACGTTGTCTACCTGATACGCTGCAAGAAAGGATGTCCCGAGGCATGGTACATTGGGGAAGCTATGCAGACGCTGCGACAACGGATGAATGAACACCGCTCGACAATCACCAGGCAAGACTATTCTCTTCATGTTGGGGAGCACTTCAGCGGTCATGGGCATTCGGCCTCTGATATTCGGGTAAGCGTTCTCCAAGGCAGCCTTCACGACACACGATGGCGCAGAGTCACTGAGCAGAAACTGATAGCCAAGTTCCGCACACACGAGGATGGCCTCAACCGGGATATTGGGTTCATGTCACACTATTTGTAACCCCCACAGCTTGCCTGGACCTGCAGAGTTTCACTGGCTGTCCTATCTGGAGACAATACACATATTTTTAGCCTGTCTTGATGCTCTCTCCACTCACGTTGTTTGTATCTTAAAGACTTGATTAGCTGTAAGTATTCGCATTCCAACCATTATTCATGTAAATTGAGTCTGTGTCTTTATATGCCCTGTTTGTGAACAGAATTCCCACTCACCTGAAGAAGGGGCTTGGAGCTCCGAAAGCTTGTGTGGCTTTTGCTGCCAAATAAACCTGTTGGACTTTAACCTGGTGTTGTTAAACTTCTTACTTCAAAATTCTGACCATTATCTTGAAATTTATATAGTTCCCCACTTCCACTACTGTCCATTCCACATAGACAGGGTGGATAGTCAGAGGTTTTTTCCCAGGGTGGAAGTGTCAATTACAAGGGGGCACAGGTTCAAGGTGAGAGGGGGAAGGTTTAAGGGAGATGAGTGGGGATAGTTTTTCACGCAGAGAGTGGTGGGTGCTTGGAACATGCTACCAGAGGAGGTGGTGGAAGCAGGCATGTTAGCAACATCTAACACCTGGGTGGGTACATGAGCAGAGAGGAAATAGAGGGATACGGACCGAGTATGGACCCAGCTTGGGTCGCTGTCTGTGTGGAGTTTGCACATTCTCCCCGTGTCTGCGTGGGTTTCCTTTGGGTGCTCCGGTTTCCTCCCACAGTCCAAAGATGTGTGGGTTAGGTTGATTGACCATGTTAAATTGCCCCTTAGTGTCCTGGGATCTGTAGGTTAGAAGGATTAGCAAGGGTTAGCAAATGTGCGGGATTGTGGGGGTAGGGTCTGGGGTGGGATTGTGGTTGGTGCAGACTCGATAGGCCGAATGGCCTTCTTCTGCACTGTAGAGTTTCTATGATTCTATGATAAAGGCAGAAGGTTTTTCTTTAGTATAGTTAGGGCACCATAATTGGCGTGGGCTTGGAGGGCTGAAGGGCCTGTTCCTGCGCTGTATGTTTCTTTGTTTTTTTGTTCTTTGTATTTCTATCATTCTCTGCAAGAAGAAGTTGCATATTAATTGTGTATTCCTCAGCAAAGTATGAAATTATCTCCCAGGTTTTATATTTCAGCAAGTTGCAGTGAGTTTACACGCAGGTTTCAGTTAGAGCCTTTTGTCAGAAGTTCACATTGATAATTCATTTCGTCTGTGAGTATTATGGACGTAATATAGTAATATAGAAACAGCAAGGTGTTGGCATTTGTTCAAAGTCGGACTCCAAGTGCGGAACCTCACTCGAAGGGAAGAATGTTCAAAGAATGACGTCTTCCTGTCCAATCATCCTACTGAGCAAGACTGGGTGTGAAATCATTCAAATTTGCCCCATATTTATATGATTGTGTTACAAAACCTGAAACATAGAGAGGTCAGCATTGACTACTTAAAGACCAATGATTATTTCTGAGGTAACATTTCAGCCTAAATAGCCAGAGAGCTATCAGTAGTGGTGGCATCCATTTTATTTCATTAGAATTAAACGCCAATGTCATTACAGAATGACAGTGATCCCTCTAAAAGAAAAGATGGCTGCTCTGGAATTAGATGGGGATGAAATCTGGACAGAGTACGTTGGAAGAGATTGTTTTCTGATGAACTGACTGGATTGTTTCAGGGTGAAAGCCAGCTTCAGTGCAGCAGCAAAATTCAAGAGGAAATCATTCATCAGGGTAAATCTCATTGAAGGAAACAGCCATCCTGGGGATGCCTGCTGAGTGTAAGTGTCTTCAAGTATGAAGCATTAGGGAAGAGGAGTTCTTGAGCAATTCTCATTAGTGTAAGCTGAGTTTTAGACACTCTCAGCCGCACTGAATCTTTGTCTTTGGACCTGCACAGTGAAACAAAAAAAACTTGCATCTATATAGCACCTTTCGCAAGCCCAGAATGTTCCACTCTATGACCAGTGAAACACTTCTGAAGGGTAGGAAATATTCATCCAGAAGGAACTCTTCCAATGTAGACAATAAAAATATAACAAAACTTACTCTAACTTATAAATCAAAGAAAAGTTTTAATAAAAGAACTTCATTATTCCAAACTTGAGGCCACATCCTGGGCCATTCCAAGCAATTTAATACTTCCCAAAAGGTTCGTATTTATACTGAGTCAGCTGGTCAGCTGATCATCACATCATTTTGTCATTGGTTACATGGTTTACTGGGTCGGCTGACCCTTACAGCTTGTTACCATTGGTCACATTACAGCAGATACAATATTATCACCGGTTATATTCTAACAGGAAACGCAACAGCCAGCGACCCAAGTCAGAACATCAAGTCAGAAAGGTCCAGTTGCATTTCAGGGTAATTCACTGGGAGCAGATTGCCAATTCAGTTTATTTATTAGTGTCACAAGTAGGCTTATGTTAACATTACAATGTAGTGACTGAAAATCCCCTTGTCGCCACATTCCGGCGCCTGTTCGGGTACACTGAGGGAGAATTTATCACGGCCAATGCACCTAACCAGCACGCCTTTCGGACTGTGGGAGGAAACCGGAGCACCCGGAGGAAACCCATGCAGACACGGGGAGAACATGCAGACGCCGCACAGACAGCGACCCAAGCTGGGAATTGAACCCGGGTCCCCTGGCACTGTGAGGCAGCAGTGCTACCCACTGTGCCGCCGTGCCACCCTGCAACTGTGATTGTCCCTCCACCAAAGTTGGGGCCTAGCATCTCTGACAGTGGAGTACATCCTCAGTACTACACTGGAGTGTCGGCTGAGATTTTTGTGCTCAGGTCTCTGGAGAGGGGCTTAACCCAGTGTGAGTGTGAGTTAACTCACAAATGGAGGTGAGCTCATGAGCAGTGAGCCACACCTGACTCAAAGGCAGATGGCATGTTCTCTTCCAGAAAGGCAGCTGGTGAAGGATAACACCGGAGCCAATCTTTACACAGTCTTACATTTATTTACAGCATGAGACATTACAAACATACCTCCTAACTCGACCACATCACAGTTTCAGTAAGTTTCTCTTGATTTGATTTATTTGGTTTGATTTGATTTATTATTGTCACATGTATTAGGATACGCTGAAAAGTATTGTTTCTTGTGCACTATACAGACAAAGCATACCATTCATAGAGTACATAGGGGAGAAAGAAAGGAGATGGTGCAGAATATAGTGTTACAGTCATAGCTGGGGTGTAGAGAAAGATCAGCTTAATATAAATAGAGCATTGTTAGAGAGTTTAAAAGAGTTAGAGTACAGTTTTGAAAGCATAGAACAAGAGTAAAAGAATTTGAGGGAATGCTGGGGACAGTTCGCAAGAAGTCGCCACGCTCCGGTACCATCAACCTTAGAAATGTGTATATGTGTCTCATGCTTGCTTAAGTGGATGATATGTGAAGCACTTGAGGTGAAGGGGATAGCAAGATCAGGCTATTGAGTGGCTTTTGAGCCATGATCATAATGCAGGGCCGAATGGCCTCCTCCTGCTCCTTTTTTCTATGTTTCTAAGTGATACCCTCAATTTGCATATAATTAAATACAAATGCAATGGAATAGTGTCAGGGAGAAGAAGGTTGAACAAAACAGGATCTGTTCTGAAGAGTTATCTCTCTACACAGGCTGCTCGGTCTGTTGAGCACTGCCCGTTTTTATTTCGGTACTTTGCTTTGATTTTGCATTATTGTGCATTGTTTTGATGTCTCTATATATAGAGAATCTTCAGACGTTGTCCAGGAGATGCTTGTTGAATTGGTCAGGGTCAGGAAGTAGCAATCTCCTCATCAGATGGCAGGCAAATGCCATACCAAATGGGTCAGCTGGCATGAAGAGAGATTCCTGACCAGGTCAAGGCCAGACACGCGCCCAGGAGAAAATGTAATGACCTTACCGAGGTGGAGGGGGACAAGTGGCACCGCAAAGTGCTCAATGACAACCCCCAGCGCATCACCAAACTGACCATTCACCATCTGGCTCACCTTGGAGGCATCAAGCGCATTTGTTTTTCTATTCATTCGTGGGACATGGGCATCGCTGGCTGACCAGCATTTATTGCCTGTCCCTAGTTGCCCAAGGGCAGTTGAGAGTCAACCACATTGCTGTGGTTCTGGAATCACATGTAGGCCAGACCGGGTAAGGATAGTAGATTTCCTTCCCTAAAGGACATTAGTGAACCAGATGGGCTTTTCTGACAATGGTTTTATGGTCATCAGTAAATTCTTAATTCCAGATATTTTTTATACTGCTTTTAAATTTCACCATTTGCCGTGGTGGGATTCAAACCCGGGTCCCCAGAACATTGGTTGAGTTTCTGGATTAATATTCTAGCGATAATACCACCAGGCCATCGCCTCCGGCCATCTCCGGGCAAATGTACGAGGAGGTCCACGGGGTCATGAAGCTGTACCCGGAAAGTTTCATCAGGGACTCAGTGACCTACATCGAACACACCGAGCACAAAACAATGACGGCCATGGATGTGGTGTGTGCCCTGAAGCACCGGGATGGACCCTGTATGTCTTCGGTGGTTGAGGACAGTTTTTAAGAGTGATTGCGACTTAAAAACCAGGACTGCTAAGGTAAGACTCCTTCTCGATAATCTCTTCCTCTGAATATTTATCATTGAATCCCTGGAGGGGCCATTCGGCCCCTCCAGTCTGCACCAACCACAATTCCACCCAGGCCCTATCCCCGGGACCCCACATATTTACCCTGCTAGGGTCAATTTAGCATGGTCAATCAACGTAACCCGCACATCTTTGTATTGTGGGAGGAAACTGGAGCACCCGGAGGAAACCCATGCAGACATGAGGCAAATGTGCAAACTCCAAACAGGCATTGACCCGAGCCTGGAGTTGAACCAGGGTTCCTGGCTCTGTGAGGCAGCAGTGCTAACCACTGGGCCACAGTGCCTCCCCTGATGAAGCTGTACCAGAAAAGTGTCGGAACACAGCCCTATTCCTCAGCCAATTCTTATTCCGTCCTATGTCGCGCAAGCGTCTCTTCCAGTGCTGTAGAACATTTCACTGCACCTCCTAATTCATACATTTTAACATGAGGATTAGCCCTTCTCCTCTGCCAGTGTTTCGGGCTTTGGTTGTCTAAATGGAGGTTCGCTATAGCGGGTGAGTACTGGCGGTAAGTCGATGATTTGTTCCTGAACCCATTTCCATCTGTCTGAAGACCTGTTCATACCAATATTAAATGGGCCAGTAGACTGTCTTCATTGAAATGGGGAGATTTTAAGAAAGCAATTACATGCAAAAGCTTTATCCTGGCAAACAAAAAATCCACAATTTATCACATCGAAGATTGTAGTTGGATGCTCTGTAACTTTGTCTTGAATATTCCATTCAATATTAGTGAACACTCTGCAGAAGTATAATGCAATAATAGTTTTATAAGAATATTATGTTTTTTACATTACTTTTGTTGATAATAGAAGTAAAACTGTAAAAAGAATTGGTTTAAATTTTGCTCTCAAAAAGCCTGTCTTTTCTCCTCATTGTTGTTGAGATAAGAAAGTGATTTATAAGTGTAATGAACTCAACAAGCCTATGAGGTTGGCCTGTTGGAGTATGAACTCCCTGATTGAGGTAATGATTGCCTGCCCGATCAGGGAGTCTCACCTACATATATGTATTGAGGATGTCAGGGCTACTGACATTCCGAATTCTGACTTTGTACCTGAAGCACTCTTAGGAGTGGAGATAAGTTTGTAAATAAAGGGAATCTGGTGAAGGGACACAGGCCTCTGAGGAGTTAGGTGCAGCAGGCAGTAAAGAAGGCAAATGGTATGTTGACCTTCATAGCAGGAAGATTTGAGTATAGAGATAGGGATGTTTTACTGCAATTGTACAGGGCAGTGGTGAGGCCACACCTGAAGTATTGTGTGTAGCTTTGATATCCTTATCTGAGGAAAGATGTCCTTGCTTAAGAGGGAGTTCAGCGAAGGTTTACCAGGCTGTTTCCTCGGATGGCCGGTCTGTCACATGAGGAGAGACTAAGTTGGTTAGGATTATATTCACTGGAGTTTAGAAGAGTGAGAGGGGATTTCATAGAAATGCATAAAATTCTAACAAGATTCAGAATGTTCCCAATGGTGGGGGAGTCCAGATCTAGGGGTCATAGTTTGAGGATAAGGGGTAAACCTTTTAGAACTGAGGTGAGGAGAAATTTCTTCACCCAAAAATAGTGAATGTGTGGAATTCACTACCACAGAAAGTAGTTGAGGCCAAAACACCGTGTGATTTCAAGAAGAAATTAGATATAGCTCTTGGGGCTAAAGGAATCAAAGGATATGGAGGGGGAGGGGGGATCAGGATATTGAATTTCATGATGAGCCATGATTAAAATAAATGGCAGAGCAGGCTTAAAGGGCCGAATGGCCTACTCCTGTTTCTAGCTTCTATGTTTCTGTGAGTTATTTCAGAAGTGTGGAAATTTCTTCAAGCCAGCAGTAATCGAGAGAGGCTTGTAAAATTCCGTCCTAGGCCAACGGAGAATTCTGTTTTGCGAGCCGCGCCCGCCCCGATTCCAGAGTGGGAGTGGCAGTAAAATTCCGGCCACAGAATCACAGAGGTTTACAGCATGGAAACAGGCCCTTCGGCCCAACTTGTCCATGCCGTCCTTTTTTTTCATAAAAGGCAATTTCGTGGATTTTCAGCAACAGAGGAATAATGGCACTCGCCATTTACCTCAATAACAACTTTAGAAGCAAACACCAGCTCACCCTCAGCATCTCATCCAGTGTGGCACCTCTTACAGGGGATTAATGGTGTTTGTGAGCTAATAAAGTAAAGCAAGGTTCTTTTAACCAACCAGATTTTACATTTCTCATCGAGACATTCAGAGCCTACATCAGGAAATATAAATTAGATTTAAATTATGTATTGAAAGCAAAACAAATATTGGGAATGATAGATGGGATTTAGAGAGAGGGAGAGATAAAAGATGCAGAAAAAAGCAAAGAGCAGTTCATCTCCAACACTACACTATAGAAGACATTGGTACGGCCACACTCGGAATACTGTGTACAGTTCTGGTCACCCTATTATAGAAAGGATATTATTAAACTAGAAAGAGCGCAGTAAAAATTTACTAGGATGCTACCGGGATTTGATGGTTTGAGTTATAAGCAGAGGCTGGTTAGACTGGGACTTTTTTCTCTGGAGCATAGGAAACTTAGGGCTGATCTTATAGAGGTCTATAAAATAATGAGGGGCACAGATCAGCCAGATAGCCAACATATTTTCCCAAAGATAGCAGAGTCTAAAACTAGAGGGCATGGGTTTAAGGTGACAGTAGAGAGATACAAAAGGGTCCAGAGGGGCAATTTTTCACACAGAGGGTGGTGAGTGTCTGGAACGAGCTGCCAGAGGTAGTAGTACAGGCGGGTACAATTTTGTCTTTTAAAAAGTGTTTGGACAGTTACATGGGTAAGGTGGGTTTGGAGGGATATGGGCCAAGCGCAGGCAATTAGGACTAATTTAGCTGTTTTTTAAAAAAAGGGCAGCATGGACAAGTTGGGCTGAAGGGCCTGTTTCAATGCTGTAAACCTCTATGACTCGGCCTGGTTGAAGTAAATGGGTTGTTTCTGTGTTCTATCGCCTATGTAACTAATTCGAATTCTGAAGCAATCATAGTCCAGACTTGCAAAATAAAAATTATCTGGGCCAGCAACATTGTTTGGCAGTAATTATCAGTTATCACACCATTAAAAGTTCACTTACTCCTGATTCCAAGTGTTTAATGGGTAACTAATGGTTAGGTACTGCAACTTCATGCTATTTCATATTTTTCAATGCCAGGTCTTTTGACGAGGTTCTGTTAAAGTGCAGTCTCTGGAAGAGCAGGGTAACTCAGTCAGCAACTTCCTGATTTCCACATTTACCTGCGCATGTGGGGGTGCTAAAAAGTTGCTGTCCCTTTTCTTATCCATTCATGGGATGTGTTTATCACTGGCTGGGCCAGCATTTATTACCCATCACGGGGGTGGCACGGTGGCACAGTGGTTAGCACCGCTGCCTCAGAGTACCGGGGACCTGGGTACAATCCCGGCCTCTGGTGACTGTCTGTGTGGAATTTGCATGTTCGCCCTGTGTCTATGTGGGTTCCCTCCAGGTGTTCCGGTTTCCTCCCACAGTCCAAAGATGTGCAGGTTAGGTGGATTGGCTATGCTAAATGCTCAGGTTTACAGAGATAGGACAGAATAGTGGGATGCTCTTTCGGAGAGTCGATGCAGACTCGTTGACTAAATGGCCTCTTTCGGCACGGTAGAGATTCTATTTCTAATTCACCAACTGCCTTTGAACTAAGGCTAGCTAGGTCATCTTAGAGTCAACCACATTGCTGTGGATCTGGAGTCACATGTAAGCCAGACCAAGTAAGGACAGCAGATTTTGTTCCCTTAAGGACATTAGTGAACCAGATGGGTTTTTACAACAATCGACAATTGTTTCATGGTCATCATTAAACTTTTAATTCCAGAATTTATTGGATTCGAAGTTCACCATCTACCATAATGGGTTCCTAACTTCAATTCCCAGACCATTACCCCTGGTCTCTAGATTACTAGTCCAGTGACACTACCACTACACCATCCCTCTCCTAAAATATACATTCCGTTCACAACATCAGTGAGCTCTGAGTTTCACCATTGTAATAAACACTGAATAATTGAAAATGACTTGAATAAAATATATTGAACCATTTGCCAGTTTTATTGGTATGTTGCAATGAGTAATTAGTGAATTTTATATATATTTAAAAGCTTTTTAAACAGATCTGTCAATGTCCTCGTGTCAAAGAAAAATTTATTTGCCAGCTTCCTCAAAGGATCGCAAATGGGTGCAATTAGTGGAAGTGTAAAATGGTAATTGATATGATTCAGGGTCATAGAGTCATAGAGTCATAGAGGTTTACAGCATGGTGTTGTAGGGAAAAATCCCTTACCAGCACAGAATCGAAGCCGAGTCGCAAATCAAGGTTCAAAGCGTGTCTTTATTGTACAATTACTGGGATCCCAGGGAGACCCCCGTAGCCAGCTCAGAAACAGTGGCTTGGCCACGTTGATCTCAATTGGATTACATCAGCCCTGGATCTTTATAGGGCTCCAAATTTGAGCGGGAACATTTGATTATGCATCTTTTTACAATATGTATAAAGTGGTCTGTCAGTTTCAAAAGTCCCTAGGAAGTTTCATGGATTAGCATTTGTATGGTGTGTGTTCGTGTTAATGGGATTACTTGGTCCTGCCCCGGTGTCTAAATGCGTTTCCCATTACTATCTCTATGTGTCTTCTTATTTAAATTGGTCCTATTGTTCCGTGTCTGTGTTTCCTGCTTGTGAGATTGAGTGTTAATGTCATCCTGTCCTGTTGGGTGTCTGGGGTATTTCATTCTTAACCTTTTATCCTTATCTCTTAGTTTATCAGATTTTTATGTCTGCCTTGGCCGAATTGGTAATATTTCAGTGATAGCTTGGTTTTGATAACCCACTCTCTGTCTCGTTTCATAGGGATCTTGATCTTCCTTGGCCAGTTTAAAATGCAGCTACAGGCTGTTGCTAGGCAGATTAGGGATCTCCCGCAGTTTCTGAAATTCGTGAGTCTCTCAGCTGTGCAGGGGGAGACCCGATCGAATATCCATCCGGGGGTGCCCCTCTGCATTGTTGGCCCGTTATGAGTGGTGCCAATTAGTCCAATAAAAATATGTTTGATGATACAAATATGGTTTTCTGGAAAATTTCCTCCTTCAGTCCCTCCTCTCGTCCAGGGGGTGCCATTCATGGCTGACCCCCCATGGACGACCTTCAGAGGAACAGTGATTTGTACAGCTGTTGTCCTTGCCGTTGTTCCTCCTCTTCTGGGTCGTTGTTAAGTTCTTGCATCTGGATACTGGCAGTGGGTAGCATTCTTGATGTAATATTTGCACATATCACTTTAATACAGGTTAGGCCAAGGCAGAGTGTGAACAGGATGGCTACTACTAGGATTAATCCCTTCATAATATATGCTCCCCAAACTGTGTTAAACAGCCATCCTAACCACCCATCAGTCCCTGTTAACCCCTGTTTAAAGTTATCCAATTGCTTTTGTATCCCGGACATGGCTGCTGTTATGTTTAGTGTCTCGTCGTGTACGTATGTGATGCATTTTTCCTTGATGATGGTGCATACCCCCCCTTGTCTGGCTAGCTGATAGTCCACCGCATATCTCGTTTGTTGTGTGTATAGTCTGAGTTCTGCGAGTTCTTGGTCAATTGCGCCTAATGCTTGTAGGGTGTTGTTTCCTAAAATGGTCAGTCCACATATGAAGAAGTTCCTATTACTGGCACTGATCACCCCTGCGGCGCCTCCCAGGGATAGTGTCCCCAGAAATCCATATCCTAAAGAAGACCCTAGTGTGACAGGGGCCTGCCAGTCGGAGCAAAATTCTGCGCTGATGGCCCTGGTCACTATGCGTTTCTGGACATGCCCCTCACTTGGGCATGGAACCGTGAGAGGTCTGATTGTCCCTACGGAAAAGAACCTTGGAGGCCTGTCTGTGGCCGTCATGTATACATTTTTAAATAAAAACACGTACCCGTCTTTAACCCGATAACATGCATTTCCCCGGGGTCGTTTGACCGCATGGCCCCATCTTGTGGGACCTTCCCTCCCCCTGGACTGTCCACTTGATTGTACCTCTTGGTGAGAATCAAATGGATATGTCCCTGAGGCTGAGCTTACGTGGGTGCTGTTGCACTTGCCACACATAAGCTGCCTACCCGTGGTGACTGCAATGCATTTCTGTTGCTTGCAGTCACAGGTGAAGTGTCCTTCCCGGACCCGGCACTCCTGGAGAGCACAATGTGCCTCAGCGCACGAATCATTTTTAGGGACAAAGGCATGCACGCACCCCCATCCCTCTCCCTTAAAACATTGTGGGTAGTTCCCATGTGTCTCCTCCGGTTGGGGTCCCGTCCCCCTTAGAATTCCCGGCTCAGTGAGCTCTACACACCTTCCTTGTATCCCTTACTTAAAGTACCCAATATGTTCTTTGCAGGGTGCCCCTGATGTGTCAATAGTGAATAACTCTTGTGGGAGCCACCCTGGTGTTGCGATGAATAGGGAGTTTACTGATCGCGCTGAGGGGTAACAAGCGGTCCTATTCCCATAGATCTGGATGTGTGTTTTCAGGAATAGGTTTCCTTCCATGATTGGTGGTTCTGCTCCCCTAACCCCCATATGTTGGAGTGTATTTACAATGGTCAGGGTTATTATCAGATATGTCCCTGTTCCCATATCGCTCTTTTTTTTTTCTCTTCAACAGTATTTTACAATTACAGTATATACAGAAAATAAACAGGCAATTAAATTAAAAGTAGTTGGTTCCGACGTCTTGATAGTAGATCTGGTCCTGGTTCCTGTGGAAGTTGAATGAGCAAAACGGTATTTTTTAGTTCATTTGTCCTCATATAGTTTCAATTGGGTCCAGTGTTTCCAGACCCCTTGTCCCCTTATATCTATACAGGCACAGGTATCTCCGCTAATAATGACCTCGTAAGGTCCGTGCCATCTTGGGGCAAATCCTGGTTTTGCAGGAAGCACTTTTGTTAATACCCGGCTCCCGGCTTTTGGGACTTCTGGTAATATTTCTGAGTCCCCCTCTGCGTCGACCTGTGCCTGATTAGAAATTACGGACCGGCGCATCCCCTTCAATTGGGTGCTAAGGTCTCGGATGTATTGTCGGATCCTATCTTTTATCGGACCCACATCTGTCCAGCCTGTAATAATGTTTTCGGGTAAGTGCATTGCTCGCCCGGTCATCAGCTCGTATGGAGTCAAGCCGGTAGTTCGATTTGTGGTCGCCCTAAGCCTCATCAGAACTGCAGGTAGGACTTCTGTCCAATTTCTACCTGAGGATTGCATTGCTTTTGCCATTGTTATTTTTAGAGTCCGATTCATCCTCTCCACCATCCCGGAACTTTGTGGGTGATAGGGGATGTGAAATTTTTGTTTTATTCCTAATAGTTGGCAAATGTTTTTCAGAACCTTTCCTGTGAAATGTGTTCCCTGGTCCGAATCAACTTGAATTGGCATCCCCCATCCATAGCAAGCTTAGTGTGAATTAAATAACACTTTGTACTGGCCTTTTTTGGCTGCAATTGGACATCCATTCATTTGTCTGTAATCTTATCAAAAGACATCGCTTTCCCCATTAAAATCACATGCCATACAGCTCCGATCTTTATATGATGTACTCTTACACCATCTCTAATTTGATCATTTGTTTGCGTGCAAGCGCTACACCACAGTACTTCACAAAATAATTATGTCTTTATCAATACCCAATATAGTATATGAATATATCATACAAAGTTGGTTAAGGCTTTTCAGGATTTGATGTTATTCTTGTGTCTATATGGCAGTGCTATACTGTATAATAAAAATAATCAAGCGGCAGTTGTATCATACCACTTTACACATCGTACCCGTGATATCCAAACCCTTTTAATTTAAGCCGTTTCTTTTTTTTAAACTGAGCTCCAGATCGAAACCCCCGCACTCTAGGAAAAGTAACAGGCGCCGAATCAAAATCAAAGCAGGTACAATACATACCAGTTATTTGATTAGGAACATTTTGGTTTCTTAACTGGCTAGGTTTTAAGCTTTGCAGTGCTTTTATATTTGGCAAACCTTGAACCTTGATGGCTCATGAAATTCCGACGGCAGTACATAATTTTAACTAGTTCAGAATACTAAACTATCTGACGTTCGCAAATCGCGATATTCTGCGATTAATACTGTATTTCACTGACTTGATACACTTTAAACTGATTCATAGACCTCAGTCTTTTGTTCCTGCTTTTCTACCTTTCCACAAAATAACTTATTTTCTTCTCTTAACTCCTCAACTAACTCTTATAATTTCTACTTCAAGACAAAGGAAAGAGCACATGCTTCCTTCCAAGGTTTAAATCCTTTCTTAACATTAAAACAAACAACAACAAAGCATCCACGCAACCACTTTGTTTAAACACACACACACACACATGGAAGCTTCCAAAAGTCATTCCACAGTACATCCTTTTTCATTCAAACTTATCATTTCAGACTGGGATGAGTGTAAAACATTCAAAGAGAATACAGAACATTGATTAAGACAATCGCTTTTATTCTTCTTTCTTCCAAACTGTAATTAACTCAAAGCAGAAGTAAATTCAAGAAATCCTATCACTTGAATCTTTACAGTTTTAACACTCTCCCAGCCCCCCTGAGGCTAAACCAAGGTGCAATGTACTGCACCCACTGCCTGTAGCAAACATTCCACAGGAACAAAGAGCTCCCTGCTCTCAATCTAATTACAACAACAACCACCTACATTCGACAAGCTACCAGATCTCACAAACACACTGAAATACAAAAACTAAGATCTCTCCTATCCATCTGCTGCCTTTCCCCTGGCGTAAAAGGCTTATAGGTTGCCTTTGGTTGTGCTAACGTCCCTCCTCTCGTGACTGGCGCTAGATTATAATTGTCTATGTTTTCTTTTGATGCTGGAGTGGCTGTATGTTTCTGCACTGACTCGTATGGGCGCCGAGGGTCCGTTTCCTCTGATCTCTGCGTTATCTCCGCAGTGTGGTTTCTGTATTCTAATTCCCTCACTCTCTCCTGTAATACTTTAATTTGCTCTGTCTCTTTGTGTCTCTCCTCCATAGAGGCATTTACTTCCTCAATTAGTCCAGCTAACTGGGTCACTAATATTACTCCCATTACTTTTGTTTTGTCCCGTTTAACTCCGTCTACCCACTTTCTTTGATCTTCTAAAGTTTGTGATGCGTTCCACCCGTTCCGTTTCATCTTTGCAACAATCGCTTCTCTGGCTAACAGATACTTTAAAATGAGAGCTACTGCAGTTTCTCCCTTAACAACGTGGTCTGCCATTTTTCTGTCTAGCAGTCCTGCAACCCCCGCATGCTGGCTGCTACAGTAAAAGTGCCTCAACTCCTGTCACTGATACTGCCCCAGCACCGTCTGTATTGCTGTAGGTTCTCGTAGTGAGGTTCCAGTGGGTCTCTTTCCCCTGGGCTCCCCCAACTATTCCTGACACCTCACGCTTGGACTATTTTGTGTTGTCTTATTGGGATGTGTGCTGGTTGTTTAGTGGGTTTGTCCGCCCCTGTTCCCAGCCCCTCTAAGTACAACGCCTCCCGCTCGGCCACCACCCCCACTAGCAGGGTTGATCCGTTACCCCCCAAAACCGGGTATCCTGCTATGGGCTGTGGTGTTCCCTACAGACGAACAAGGTTATCAAACTCCGCCCGGGTCCCTAATGGATCCTCCGTCGTCGTGTCTCTTGGTCAGGATGGATCGGGTCCACTTTTCCTCAACACTTACACACCTGTACTCTGTTATCAAAGCCCCTGTTATAGTTAGTAACTGTATCGACTCTGAGGTTGTTCGTCCCTTCAGAGTCAGTGTTGTCACCCGATTTACACTGTCCGTGCCTTGCACCCTGAGTGCCTGTGCCTCTTAGCGCCCGCTTCAAAACCCAACCTTAGCGTGGGAGATTTCTCCTCTTAACGTCCAGTTTAGGGTAGGGCACCTTGAGTCAAGCACTCCCTTGTCCTATTGCCTTGGCACAGACAGTGGTTTCATTTACAATCCTGGGTTAGTTACACCAATTAGTTCTGCATGCGGTACTTATCTTTATATTAGTCTTAATTCCTGTTATCAAATAGCCCAAAACCTGTTATCTTTACCTCTGGTCCTTTACTCCTATTAAAGTTAAAAGTTACTTACCTTCTTCCACGCGGTCGTTCTGACCTGTACCTCTTTAGTGCGGACTTCTGTTTCAATTTAAAAACTTAGGCAAGATTATACAGTTCTACAAGACAACAATACTTAAAACAGACAAACCCTAACCCTTAAAGGTACCTCACTTTGAACGGAGACCTGCACTCGCCTTTGACTGCTCTGGATTTGTATCAGATTCGTTTAAATTTGATCCCGACTTTCAAACTGTGGCCATCAGTCAGAAGTCAGATATCAAATCCTGCCGTGACTACGCCATTTTGTTGTAGGGAAAAATCCCTTACCAGCACAGAATCGAAGCCGAGTCGCAAATCAAGGTTCAAAGCGTGTCTTTATTGTACAATTACTGGGATCCCAGGGAGACCCCCGTAGCCAGCTCAGAAACAGTGGCTTGGCCACGTTGATCTCAATTGGATTACATCAGCCCTGGATCTTTATAGGGCTCCAAATTTGAGCGGGAACATTTGATTATGCATCTTTTTACAATATGTATAAAGTGGTCTGTCAGTTTCAAAAGTCCCTAGGAAGTTTCATGGATTAGCATTTGTATGGTGTGTGTTCGTGTTAATGGGATTACTTGGTCCTGCCCCGGTGTCTAAATGCGTTTCCCATTACTATCTCTATGTGTCTTCTTATTTAAATTGGTCCTATTGTTCCGTGTCTGTGTTTCCTGCTTGTGAGATTGAGTGTTAATGTCATCCTGTCCTGTTGGGTGTCTGGGGTATTTCATTCTTAACCTTTTATCCTTATCTCTTAGTTTATCAGATTTTTATGTCTGCCTTGGCCGAATTGGTAATATTTCAGTGATAGCTTGGTTTTGATAACCCACTCTCTGTCTCGTTTCATAGGGATCTTGATCTTCCTTGGCCAGTTTAAAATGCAGCTACAGGCTGTTGCTAGGCAGATTAGGGATCTCCCGCAGTTTCTGAAATTCGTGAGTCTCTCAGCTGTGCAGGGGGAGACCCGATCGAATATCCATCCGGGGGTGCCCCTCTGCATTGTTGGCCCGTTATGAGTGGTGCCAATTAGTCCAATAAAAATATGTTTGATGATACAAATATGGTTTTCTGGAAAATTTCCTCCTTCAGTTGGAAACAGGCCCTTCGGCCCAACTTGTCCATGCCACCCCTTTGTTTTTAACAACTAAGCTAGTCCCAATTGCCCGTGTTTGGCTCATATCCCTCTATAGCCATCTTACTCAAGTAACTGGCTAAACGCTTTTTAAAAGACAAAATTGTGCCAGCCTCTACTACTACCTCTGACAGCTTGTTCCAGACACTCACCACCTTCTATGTGAAAAAATTGCCCCTCTGGACCCTTTTGGATCTCTCCCCTCTCACTTTAAACGTATGCCCTCTAATTTTAGACTCCCCTACCTTTGGCAAAAGATATTGACTATCTAGTTGATCTATGCCCCTTGTTATTTTACAGACCTTTACAAGAACAAAGAAGAAAGAAAATTACAGCAAAGAAACAGGCCCTTCAGCCCTCCAAGCCTGCACCGACCATGTTGCCCGACTGAACTATAACGCCCTACCCTTCCGGGGATATTATCCCTCTATTCCCATCTCATTCGTGTACTTGTCAAGACGCCCCTTAAAACTCACTATCGTATCCGCTTGCACTACCTCCCCAGCAACAAGTTCCAGGCACCCACCACCCTCTGTGTAAAAAACTTGCCTCGTACATCTCCTTTAAACCTTACCCTTCGCACCTTAAACTTATACCCCCTAGTAATTGACTCTTCCACCCTGGGAAAAAGCTTCTGACTATCCACTCTGTCCATAATCTTGTAGGCTTCTATCAGGTCGCCCCTCAACCTCCGTCGTCATGGCCAGTTTTGAGGGAGGACCAACCTCTGATGCTAAAGATTGCAGGAACTTAATTTGCGCTGAGTGTAATTTGCGATTGCAATGCCAAGATCATTAGCCCTGGTTTGCTTGATTTTGGGCGGTGTGCGCTGGAAGATACAACTCACCCTCGTGGAAACTCCAGTCACTGAGCTTTGGATGCAGGGCTAATCTGTGCTACTCTGTCAGGTTGGCCAGAGTGTTTCAAGATTAATGTTTTTTCAATAATAAATGAAGTGAATTATTAAACGTGTTGCTGTCTCCAGTTGTGCAAAACTATTTAATGGATAAACGATTTATCGAACAGCTTTTCACTTGGATTTATTGCAAGAAGGAATAGAAGGGCCAAATCGTTGTTTTGTCGTCCTCACTGCCGTTATGTTTAAATATGAAATGATGACGGAGCAGGAGGGTACACCATTAATGATGTTTAATACATACTAAAGATGATAGGCTGGCTTCCTTCCCACCCTATCGCTGGACCTTTTCAAACTCGTTTTTTTAGAGGGATGTGAATGCTTGGATCAGCAGTGAAAAAGGACAAAATTATCCACTAGAGCTTTCCCCTGACATTCCACTTCCTAACTCATATATAACATGGCACTAAGGTTATTCAAGAGGGACTTTTGGGACCATTGCTTTATGGAATGGTGGCACAGTGGTTAGTACTGCTGCCTCAGAGCGTCAGGGACCCGGGTTCGATTCCCGGCTTGGGTTACTGTCTGTGTGGAGTTTGCACATTCTCCCCGTGTCTGCGTGGGTTTCCTTTGGGTGCTCCGGTTTCCTCCCATAGTCCAAAGATTTGCAGGTTAGGTGGATTGACCATACTAAATTCTCCCTCAGTGTACTCGAACAGGCGAAGGATTGTGGTGACTAGGGGATTTTCATAGTAACTTCATTGCAGTGTGAATGTAAGCCTACTTGTGACTAATAAATAAACTTTAACTTTAACTTTCAACCATCTTTCTGTTCCAGATGTTTGCACCGAGACCACAGCACTTTCTCTCAGGAATCAGTCATTGAGAATATCCCATGTAATTATGTAAGATATCCAAACAGATCACATGCTGAGCACTCGTTTCGACCATTCGAAATGTAGGGCAGAATTTTATGGTCGCGCCCGTCCCAAAACCGTAAAATCCCACCTGAGGTCAATGGACCTTTAAACTGTCCATCCCTCGCCTGCTCCGATTCCTGTGGCGCGAAGGGTGGTAAAATTTTGGCTGTAATGTTTTTACACAGAGATTCCACAACAGAAAATAACAAGGCAGATTCAGTTCACTCTGTAGGATCATAGATATCTTCTATGCACTCCAGCATGAATTCTTGCATGGTGGTGAAGTGGGGATGGTCGGATTTCTAAGTGTTCAGATCACCAACGACCTGTCCTGGTCCCTCCACGCTGACACTATAGTTAAGAAAGCTCATCAACATCTCTACTTTCTCAAGAGGCTAAGGAAATTTGGCGTGTCCGCTATGATTCTCATCAACTCATCAGATGCACCTTAGAAAGCATTCTTTCCAGATGTATCACAGCTTGGTATGGCTCCTGCTCTGATCAAGACCGCAAAAAACTACAAAGGGTTGTGAACGTAGCTCAGTCCATCACGCAAACCAATCTCCCATCCACTGACTCCATCTACACTTCCCACTGCCTCGGAAAAGCAGCCAACATAATCAAGGATCCCATGTACCCCGGACATACCCTCTTCCACCTTCTTCTGTCGGGAAAAGGATACAAGAGTCTGAAAACATGTACCGACACACTCAAGAACAGCTGCTTACTTGCTGTCATCAGACTTTTGAATGGTCCTATCATATATTAAGCTGATCTTCCTCGACATCCGACCTGTAACTGCAACATATATTCTGCATCCTCTCCTTTCTTTCTCCCCATTGAATTTTAAGGTACCACTGTGGTGCAGTGGTATTGTCACTGGAACAGTAATCCAGAGACCCAGAACAAGATCTGGGGACCCGGATTCAAATCCTGGGCAGAACAAGAATTCAATAAATATCTGGATGATGATTCAGATCATCGTGATGATCTAATGGTGACCATGAAACCATTGTCAATTGTCGAAAAAAACCCCATCTGGTTCACTAATGTCCTTTAATGAAGGAAATTTGCCATCCTTACCTGGTCTGGGCCTACATGTGACTCTGGATCCACAGCAATGTGGTTGACTCTCAAATGCCCTCTGAAATGGAGGGCAGTTAGGGACAGGCAATAAATGCTGGCCCCAGCCAGTGACACTCACGTCCCATTAAATAAATTCAATAAATAAATAATTGGCAAAAACTAGAGGCCATGACGGTGATTTTGGTTGATGCTGTGAGTTTGGATCTGGAACGCACAGCCTGAAATGGTGCTGAAGGTACTTTCAATCATAACTTCTAAAGGGAATTGGATATATACTTAAATGGGAAATCTCTTCAGGGCTATGAGGAAAGAGCAAGAGAAGTGTGACTCATTGGATAACTCTTACAATGAGCTGACACAGGCACAATGCACTGAATGGCCTCCTTCTGTGCTGTATAATTCTATGTCAAGTGTGCTCACTTAATGGCGTCTTATTCAGTTGACCAACACTTCCCTTATACATAAGGCAATGGAAGCAGAGTCTTTGAATATTTTTAAGGCAGGGCTGGATATACTATTGATCAATAAGGAGGCAGGGGTGATAGGTTATCGGTGGGGTCAGCAGGAACGTAGGGTTGCGGTTGCAATCAGATCAACCATGATCCTATTGTTTAAAGTTTATTTACTAGCATCACAAGTCAGCTTACATTAGCACTGCCATGAAGTTACTGTGAACAAAGAACAAAGAAAATTACAGCACAGGAACAGGCCCTTCGGCCCTCCAAGCCTGCACCGACCGTGCTGCCCGACTTAACTAAAACCCCCAACCCTTCCGGGGACCATATCCCTCTATTCCCATCCTATTCATGTATTTGTCAAGACGCCCCTTAAAAGTCACTACCGTATCCACTTCCACTACCTCCCCCGGCAGCGAGTTCCAGGCACCCACTACTCTCTGTGTAAAAAATCTACCTCGCATATCTCCTTTAAAACTTGCCCCTCGCACCTTAAACCTGTGCCCCCTAGTAATTGACTCTTTCACCCTGGGGAAAAGCTTCTGACTATCCACTCTGTCCATGCCTCTCATAGTCTTGCAGACTTCTATCAGGTCGCCCCTCAACCTCCGTCGTTCCAGTGAGAACAAACCAAGTTTCTCCAAAATTCCCTATTGAGTGGCGGAGGAGGCTCGAGCGGCCGAGTGGCCTACACCTGCTCCCAATTTATATGTTTGTACGTTTGTGCATCAGTATTACTTCTTGGCTATAAGTGCGTCTTTCAGAAGCAAATAAAATTGTTCTGCAATGTTCCTAAGACCACGCCTTCTAAAGTGCAATTTTATAATAATACGTTTAAAACATTTCAATCAGAGAGGGAGTTGCCATAATAACCGGATTCTTTTTTGTGTGTGTGTCTTTTGTCAAGATCATAACATACTCCTACTCCAGTACTTCTCCATCATCTTAACCTCTCAGTGGTTCCTGAAATAGCGCGGCAAAGACAGAGGCCAACAACTTCCTTTTACCCTATCATCATGGGCTGCCAACCCACAGTAAACATTAATTATTGACAATACATCTGGTTTGGGGCTCTGTTACTGATGTCTGCTCCACTAAGTGCATTAAGCCCATGCGCCGCGCTTATAAAAACTGACAAGACACAAAGGTTTTCTTTGATTGTAATGTGCGGTTTCTGTAAATCCTGCTATTAATGTGGTATGACAGGAGTGAATAAGGAATGTGACTGCTTTTGAGTAAAGCCATTATTACCTGGCAAACCATTATGTCTCTTTTGTTACGCTAAACTTTTTATAACAGTTCAAAAAAAAGACCAGAATTTGTCTCTGGCGAGTGGTGCATTGCACAAAACATCCGTCACACTCTATAAAAATAAAGGATTGGACAATAACAGAAAAGAAAAGCCCAATCTTTTGTGCATTGTACTTATTGCGCCATTATCAAACATTTACACTCCATTCTCTTGAAGCTATATTTTTACAGGCTCTGTAAAGGTAGCTTGTCTCTTGGTATAATTCAAAATGATGTTCGTGGACTGTGAGTGCTGTGACCAGATTACATTGACATTGCCTGTAAAATGCCAAACACCGATGTTAGAAAGAAATTACTGGCACATCCGAGACTGAATCACTAAATTTCTCAGAGATTGTGTGGCTTATGCAGAGACACATCACTGATGCCTCTGGGATACATTGGCATTTATCAAGTGCAATATCAGGCTTTGAAAGGGTAAAAAAAAAACTTGATTCATCTTGGGGGATAGATTCAACACAACATGTGAGGCATAAGTGTTGTTTCGCGGGGATTTGCAGTGTTTATGGTTCCGAACCTCCAGCAGGCAGGCTGGCTGTCACACTGTCCTCCATGGGAAGATCTTGTTTTTAAAAGCATTCATTCTGAGGACTTGGGTATTGCTGGCAAGGCCAACATTGTCGATCCCTTGTTGACATTGCAAAGGTGGTACTGGGTCCTCTTGAACTGAACACAGTGAAGATAATCCCAGAATGCTGTTAGGGAAGGGAGTTCCAGTGGTTAGCACTACTGCCTCACAGCGTCAGGGACCCGGGTTTGATTCTCGGCTTGGGTCACTGCCTCTGCGGAGTCTGCATGTTCTCCCTGTGTCTGCATGGGTTTCCTCCGGGTGCTCCGGTTTCCTCCCGCAGTCCGAAAGATGTGCTGGTTAGGTGCATTGGCCTTGCTAAATTCTTCCTCAGTGTACCCGAACAGGCACCGGAGTGTGGCGACTAGGGGATTTTCATAGAATAGAATCATAGAATCCATACAGAGCAGAAGGAGGCCATTCAGCCCATCGAGTCTGCACTGACCACAATCCCACCCAGGCCCAATTCCTGTAACCCTACATGTTTACCTAGCTAATCCCCCTGTCACTTGGGTCAATTTAGTGTGGTCAATCAACCTAACCCACACATCTTTGACAAAGAGTCATCTGGACTCGAAACATCAGCTCTTTTCTCTCCTTACTGATGCTGCCAGACCTGCTGAAATTTTCCAGCATTTTCTCTTTTGCTAACCTGCACATCTTTAGACTGTGGAAGGAAACCGGAGAACCCGGAGGAAACCCATGCAGACACGGGGAGAATGTGCAAACTCCACACAGACAGTGACCCGAGGCTGGAATTGTGAGGCAGCACTGCTAACCACTGTGCCACCGTGCTGCCCTTTTCACAGTAATGTCATTGCAGTGTTAATGTAAGCCTACTCGTGACACTAATGAATAAATAAATAAATTAATTAATTGAGTAAAGGAGGCAGATGCTACACAGAACCTGGTGACAGATGAAGAAGTTTGTCCCCAGAGGGTTCAAAATTGATAAGGAGCAAATATGAATGTATGAATGTTGATAAGGCACCAGGACCGGATGAGATGAATCCAAGGATATTGAAGGAAGTGGGAATGGAAGTTACAGGGGTGTTGGCCATAATCTTCCAGTCTTCTCTGGAATCAGGGGAGGTGCCAGAGGACTGGAGAATTGTAAATGTTACGCACTTGTTCAAAAAAGATTGTCAGGATAGCTCCAGCAATCGCAGACCATTAGTTGGGGTAGAATGAGTTGTCACATGGAAATTGAACGTTGATGAGGTTTAGGGTTAGGGTTTTCCTGGAGATTTTTGAGGAGGTACAGAGGGGGGACAATGAGGATAATGCTGTGGGTGTGGTGTACATGGGCTTTCAAAAGGCATTCGATACAATGTCACACAACAGACTTGTGAGAAAAGTGACAGCTCATGGAAGAGCATTGACAGTAGCGACATGGATACAAAATTGGCTGATTAATAGGAAACAGAGAGTAATGGTCAATGGATATTTTTCAGGCTGGAGAAAGGTTGTTGTGTTCCCCAGGGGTCAGTATTTGGACCGTTGCTTTTCCTGATATATATCAGTGATCTAGATTTTTGATTTAGACTTGGAAACATTGTAAACTGTGAAGAGGATACTATGGGACTTCAAAGGTACATAGCCAAGTTGGTGGAGTGGTCAGATAGGTGGCAGATGAAGTTAAATGTGGAGAAGTTTGAGGTGATGCATTTTGGTAGGAGGAACATGGAGCGACAATGTAAAATAAGGGGTTAAATACTTAAAGGGGCGCAGGAGCAGAGGGACCTGCTCACCAACGCTTCTACTTTCTCAGAAGACTAAGGAAATTTGGCACTTCTGCTACGATTCTCATCAGCTTTTACAGATGCATCATAGAAAGCATTCTTTCCAGCTGTATCACAGCTTGGTATGGCTCCTGCTCTGCCCAAGACCGCAAGAAACTACAAAGGGTCGTGGATGTAGCCCAGTCAATCGCGCAAACCAGCCTCCCATCCATTGACTCTGTCTACACTTCCCGCTGCCTCGGCAAAGCAGCCAGCACAAACAACGACCCCACGCACCCTGGACGTTCTCTCTACCACCTTCTTCCGTCAGGAAAAAAATACAAAAGTCTGAGGTCATGTACCAACCGACTCAAGAACAGCTTCTTCCCTGCTGCCATCAGACTTTTGAATGGACCTCCCTCACATTAAGTTGATCTTTCTCTACATCTTAGCTATGACTGCAACACTACATTCTGCACTCTCTCTTTTCCTTCTCTATGAACGGTATGCCTCATCTGTATAGCGCGCAAGAAACAACACTTCTCATTGTATACTAATGCATGTGACAATAATAAATCAAATCAAATCAAATAGTCCACCTAGACTCTTGTCCTCCTGAAGTTTATATCATATTTGCTTTCCTTCTATCTTAATGGTAAAATCTCCCTTGGCTCCTTCCAACTGTTGACATTTCCTTATCTTTTTATAGTGCTCAGTGAAAACTGGGGCATCGTATCTCTAGAAAGCCAGACCTTTCAAGAGTGAAATATGGAAACAGTTCTATACGTACAGGCTGATTGAAGTTTGGATCTCCCTTTCATAAATTACCATTGGTGCTATCTCAGTTGTAAATTTTATATTTGAGATTGAGGGATATTTTGTTATCAAAAGGTATTAAGGGAAGTTGAACAAAGGTGGATATTATGGAGTTAGGCCACAGATTGTCCATAATCTCATTGGATGGTGATGGAACAGCCTCAAGGGGCTTAGTATCCTACTGCTGTTCTTACGTGAATTTATCTTTTAATGGTTCCATATATCTTAATTTTCCATATGTGCCTATGTTTTTTTTGTTCACTCATGGGACGTGGGTGTCCCTAGTTGCCCTCATTCAGAGGGCTGTTGAGACTCAACCACATTGCTATGTTTCTGGAGCCACATGTAGGCCAGAACAAGGTAAGGACGGCAGATTTCCTTCCCTAAAGGACATTAATGAACCAAATGGATTTTTACAACAATCGACAATGGTAGATTCTTAATCCTAGATACTCTTCATTGAAGTCAAATTCCGCCATCTGCCATGCCGGGATTTGAACCCGGGTCCCCAGAATATTAGCTGAGTTTCTGGATTAAAAATCTAGTGATAATACCACTGGGCCATTGCTTGCCCCAGAAAGCATCCTTTCCAGATGTATCACAGCTTGGTATGGTTCCTAATCTAACCAAGACGGCAAGAAACTACAACAGGTTGTGAAAGTAGCCCTGTCCATCACACAAACCAGCCTCGCATCCATTGACTTTGTCTATACTTCCTGCTTGGAAAAGCAGCCAGCATAATCAAGGACCCCACGCACCCTGGACATACTCTCTTCCACTTTCTTCTGTCAGGCAAAAGGTACAAAAGTCTGAGGTCACCAACTGACTCAAGGACAGCTTGTCACCCTGCTGCCATCAGACTTTTGAACGGCCTATCTGATATTATGTTGATTTTTCTCTACATCCTAGCTATGACTGTAACACTATATTCTGCACCCTCTCCTTTGCTTCTCCCCTATGTACTCTATGAATGGTATGTATTATTTATATAGTACGCAAGAAACAATGAGGGTGATTCTCCCATCCCGCTGCACTAAAGAAATTAGTGCAGTGAGCCGGGAGAATCCAGTGGTACCTGAGGCACGGGATCCGCGCTGGGCGTTCCGGCCCGCTAGCGTCTACCAGCGCCAGATTTCCGGCGGTGTCACACCTGCACCGGAAACCGGTGGGGAGGCGCATAAATTATGGTAATACACATTTACATATATTTTAAATATGATCAGCGGGCCTAGGGCTGAAGTCTCTGGGCCCACCATCATTCCCCCCCCCCTCCCCCCCCCCACCTCTCCCACCCACCCCCCACCCCCCCCACTGCCAGTTTGGTTCACTCCAGCGGGGTTTAAAATAGCTCCCCACTTGTAGGGAGCTGGTGACCTGACCCCGCTGGAATGAAGGTACGGGCAATTGGCTCCACTCAGAGGGTCGGGTGGCAGGGGGTGGTGCCCCCTGAGCATTGGCACCTTGGCAGTGCCAGCCTGTGCCTTGGCACTGCCCAAGGGGCAGAGTGCCAATGTCCAAATGGCACATTGGCACTGCCCATCGGGCATGGGGCAGTGCCAAGGGGGCGGAGCCTATGGGTCAGGGTTTGATGGGGATGGGGCCTCTGGGAGGATGATCGGTGGAGGTGGGGGGGGGGGGGGGTCCCACAGCCACTTGGCAGAGAGGAACAGTGGGGGAGGGAGGGAGGCCAGCGATCAGAGCTGGCCATCGGGGTGGGGAGGAGGGGTGTCCTGCTTGGGGGAGGGGATCGGGAATGCATTTTGAAACTGCGGGTGGGGGGTGTTCGGGACTGCTGTTGGGAACAGGAGATCAGGAGGGCCCGGCAGATTGGTTGGGGAGGGTCGTGGCTGGGCCGGACATGGTTGGGGGTGCCAGCAATCGGGCCGTGGGAAGGGTGCGGAGGTCCAGTGTTGCGGGGAACGCGGGGCTGGCCAACGATTGAGCTGGCCAGCAATCGGGAGGCCGGCAGTGTGGGACCACTGTCAGATCGGCGGGTGCGCTGAGGCCTACTCAGCACTGTGCTTCTGGCCTCCTGAGCGAGAATAGGCCCACTGATTACTGGAGTGAAACATGTTGGTGCTCTCTGCAGTGCACAGAGTGTGGGAGATTCATTCTGAAACTCCCACTGAAAAAAACAGCGTGATTTACTGCAGTTTTTACACGAATTCAACAGAATTTGTTTGGGAGAATTCCAGCCAATATCTTTCACTGTATCTCAGTACATGTGACAATAAGAAATCATATCTTTTAACATGCTTTGATACTTTAATTTTATATTTCCATTTTGCCTTTTCAATTGTCTTTTCTTAGCCCTACCCTTAACTCAGTGAATTCTCTCTCGTCATCTTCTCTTTTATTATTTTCTGACTTTTTATCGCTCTTGAGATGCTGTTTCATCCTCACCCCTTTATTCATCCGAGGCCTCTCACTTTTGACAAGGTTGTTCATATTTTGTGGTGGAATATATTTCTCCTGAGATCTATTGGTCTTTCCTTTAAATATTATCCACTCACCTGCTACTTCTTTGTCAATATTTATCCCTGGCTGACTTTGCCTCAATCCCTTCCCTTTCACTCATGGTTGTCTTTTTATAAATGCTTTGGTCCCCGTATTATCGATACCTTTCTTAACATTATCCTAAACCTATCACTGCACGCTAGATATGTGGATCATGACGATTTCTCCTTCACCTATGGAGTCTATAGATCTTACCATGCTTACAGTGAAGTAGACGGAGCTATAATTTATGAGGCAGCACGGTGGCTCAGTGGTTAGCGCCACTGCCTCACAGCGCCAGGGACCCGGGTTTGATTCCCGGCTTGGGTCACTGTGCGGAGTCTGCACATTCTCCCCGTATCTGTGTGGGTTTCTTCCGGGTGCTCCGGTTTCCACCCACAGTCCGAAAGGCGTGCTGGTTAGGTGCATTGGCTGTGTTAATTCTCCCTCAGTGTATCTGAACAGGCGCCAGAGTGTGGCGACTAGGGGATTTTCACAGTAACTTCATTGCAGTATTAAGTTAAGCCTACTTGAAACACAAACAAAATAAATAAATATACTATCAGCCAACATGGAGATAAGACCATAAGAAATAGAACAAGAGTAGGCCATTCAGCCCTTCGAGCCTGTTCTACCATTGAATACGATCATAGATCATAGAAACCCTACAGTACAGAAAGAGGCCATTCGGCCCATCGAGTCTGCACCGATCACAATCCCACCCAGGCCCTACCCCCATATATTTTACCCACTAATCCCTCTAACCTACGCATCTCAGGACACTAAGGGGCAATTTTGGCATGGCCAATCAACCTAACCCGCACATCTTTGGATCATGGGTGATCCAATCCTCACTAAGTCCACACTGCTCCATAATCCTTAATTCCCCAACTGATTAAAAATCTATCGATCTCAGCCTTAAAAATGGTCAAGGACTCGACCTCCACAGTTCCCTGGCGAATTTCGAAGATTCGCCACTCATTGAGAGAAGAAATTCTTCCTCAAATCAATGCTAAATAAGCGCCCCCTTACTCTGCGACTATGCCCTCTGGTCTTACACACTCCCATGAGTGGAAACATCCTCCCAACATTTACCCTGTCTAGCTCCCTAAGAATCTTAGATGTTTTAATAATATCACCTCCAATTCTTCAGGACAGGCCCAATCCTATCTAATCTTTCCTCATATTACAGTCCCTCCATTCCAGGAATGTTTGGGTAATTCCCCTGCCAATCTCCCACCTGGAAACTGGACTCCTGTAAGGAACTTAGAAACAGAAAACAGGTCCAGGAGTAGGTTATTTGGCCTTTCGATTTGAGTTGATTTGTTTTATTTATTATTGTCACACGTTTTTACATGTATTCGAGTACATGATCAGGGATGCGTTGTTGCAATTATACAGGGCCTTGGTGAGGCCACAAGTGGAATATTGTGTGCAGTTTTGGTCTCCTTTTCCGAGGAAGGATGTTCTTGTTCTCGAGGGAGTGCATCAAAGGTTTACCAGGCTGATTCCGAGGATGGTGGGACTGATGTATGAGGAGATGACTAGGTTAGGATTGTTCTAGCTGGAGTTCAGACAAATTAGGGGGGATCTCATACAGACTTATCCGATTCTAACAGGACTAGACAGAGTAGATGCAGGGAGGATGTTCCCGATGGTGGGGGAGTCCAGAACCAGGGGTCACAGTCTGAGGATTCAGGGTAGAGCATTTAGGACGGAGATGAGGAGACATTTCTTCACCCAAAGAGTGATGAGCCTGTGGAATTCATTACCACAGGAAGTAGTTGATGCCAAAACATTGAATGTATTCAAGAGGTGGCTAAATATAGCACTTGGTGCGAATGGGATCTAAGGTTATGGGGAAAAAAAGAAGGATTAGGCTACTGAGTTGGATGATCAGCCATGATCCTGATGAATGGTGGAGCAAGCTCGAAGGGCCGAATGGCCTCCTCCTGCTTCTATCTCCTATGTTTCTATGTTTCTATTGGGATATGGAGGAGATGGGTTTTGCAGGAATAATGGCGTTGAAGACACCCATTTTGAGCCTGCTCTGCCATTCATGACTGATCATCCAACTCTGTAACCTGTTCCCACTTTCCCCCCCCCCCCTCTTAATCTTTTGATCCTTTTCGCACCAACAGCTATATCTAATTCATTTTTGAAACCACACAACGTTTTGGCTTCAACTACTTTCTGTGGTAGAGAATTCCACAGGCTCACCACTCCCTGGGTGAAGACATTTCTCCTCACCTCAGTTGTAAATGGACCCCTGGTTCTGGCCACCTTGCCATCAGGAACATCCTTCCTGCATCTGCCCTGTCTAGTCCTATTAGAATTTTATAGGTTTCTATGAGATTCCCCCCTCATTCTTCTGAACTCCAGTGAATATAATCCTAACCAACTCACTTTCCTCCAATGAGATTATTACTTGTAATATGTGCCTGTCTTCCAATCACTGCATTTTAATGGACAAATCGCACAGATTTTACCGGGAGCCATTAAAACAGTTTTGGTCATGGGTTCTTTGATTTGATTTGGTTTATCATTGTTACGTGTATGATTATACAGTGAAAAGTATTGTTTCTTGCGTGCTATACAGACAAAGCATACCATTCATGGAGAAGGAAAGGAGAGAGAGCAGAATGGAATGTTACATCATAGCTAGGGTGTAGAGAAAGATCAAATTAGTGTGAGGTAGGTCCATTCAAAAGTTTGATGGCAGCAGGGAAGAAGCTGTTCTTGAGTCGATGGGTCTGTGACCTCAGACTTTCGTATCTTTTTCCCGATGGAAGAAGGTGGAAGAGAGCATGTCCGGGGTGTGTGGGATCCTTAATTATGGTGGCTGCTTTTCTGAGGCAGCGGAAAGTGCAGACAGAGTCAATGGATGGGAGGCTGGTTTGTGTGATGGACTGGGCTTTATTCACGACTCTTTGTAGTTTCTTGCGGTGTTGGGCAGAGCAGGAGCCATACCGAGCTGTGAAACAACCAGAAAGGATGCTTTCTATGGTGCATCTGTAAAAGTTGGTGAGAGTCGTAGCTGACATGCCAAATTTCCTTGGTCTTCTGAGAAAGTAGAGGCGTTGGTGGGCTTTCTTAACTATAGTGTTGGCATGGGGGGACCAGGACAGGTTGTTGGTGATCTGGACACCTAAAAACCTGAAGCTCTTGACCATTTCTAATTCGTCCCCGTTGATATAGACAAGGGCATGTTCTCCACTACGCTTTCTGAAGTCGATGACAATCTCCTTCATTTTGTTGACATTGAGGGAGAGATTATTGTTGCCACACCAGTTCACCAGGTTCTGTTTCTTCGAGTTCATGGTGGCTCTTTTTAAATAGACTCTAGCTTGCTTGATGTAGTGTACTGTTTAAACAGGCTCTACTGGGTAAATAGACTTTGTTTGCTGTGAGTCCTGCCACCAACTCAGTGTCTGACATCGTGTGCATGCTGGTGATTTATTCCCTGCCTTTCATGTTATAATCATTTCCTTGATACAAAGAGACAGAATGAGAGTTTGACTTACCCGCTCATTCATGAATGAGGTGTGAAAATCTCTTGTTATTTTCTTCTTCCATTTCCCTCAATGCCCCAGCAACTGCAGATGATAATTGGCTGCTCCACTTTCTGTCAATCAATGTAAATTAAGATTTTCAACAGGCTATGTTCTGCTTCGGTTGTGCCCACATCACAGGCAAACATCGGTATGTCACCATTTTCTACGAATGTGGTTCACCAGATAATCTGCTTTTGCGATGTCAACTGATTCTGATTCGATTTGATTTGATTTATTATTGTCACTTGTATTGGGATACAGTGAAAAGTATTGTCTCTTGTGCGCTGTACAGACAAAACACACCGTTCATAGATTACATAGGGGAGAAGGAAAGGAGAGAGTGTAGAATGTAGTGTTACAGTCATAACTCGGGGTGTAGAGAAAAATCAACTTAATATGAGATAGGTCCATTCAAAAGTCTGAGGCAGAGAAGAAGTTGTTCTTGAGTCGGTCGGCATGTGATCTCAGACTTTTATATCTTTTTCCTGATGGAAGAAGGGATGTCTGGGATGTGCGGGGTCCTTGATTACGCTGGCTGCTTTACCGAGGCAGTGGGAAGTGTAGATGGAGTCAATGGATGGGAGGCTGGTTTGCATGATGGATTGGGCTACGTTCACAACCCTTTGTAGTTTCTTGCGGTCTTGGTCAGAGTGGGAGCCATACCAATATTGGCCAGGATGCTGCTTTTCTTCGAAACAGTGGCACGGGATCTTGTACATCCAGTTGAGTCGGTAGATGGGACACCAGCTTAATGTCCCATTCGAAAGACAGCACCTCAAACAGTGCAGCACTCCCTCAGTACTGCACTGGAGTGTCAGCCCTGAGCTTTGTGATCGAGCACTGGAGTGGGGCTTGAACCTGGAACCTTGTGATTTAGAGACCAGCGTCCTACCAGTTGAGCCACATAAGATGCACAGGCAAAGTGACTTTTTAAATGAAGGTAGCTTTAGTTCAGAGAAGTGTTCATCATAGAATCATAGAAACCCTACAGTACAGAAAGAGGCCATTCGGCCCATTGAGTCTGCACCAACCACAATCCCACCCAGGCCCTACCCCCATATCCCTACATATTTACCCAATAATCCCTCCAACCTACGCATCTCAAGGCACTAAGGGCAATTTTTAGCATGGCCAATCAACCTAACCCTCACATCTTTGGACTGTGGGAGGAAACCGGAGCACCCGGAGGAAACCCACGCAGACACGAGGAGAATGTGCAAACTCCACACAGCCAGTGACCCAAGCCGGGAATCGAACCCAGGTCCCTGGAGCTGTGAAGCAGCAGTGCTTACCACTGTGCTACCGTGCCGCCCCAGACAATATGAGTGGAGAAAGTGTTGTCCCAAAGCTCTTTAACGCTCTCTCCACTCACATTGTCTGTACCTTTAAGACTTGATTACCTATAAAGACTCGCATTCCAACCATTATTTTATAAATTGAGTTTGTGTCTTTATATGCCCTGTTTGTGAACAGATTCCCACTTACCTGACGAAGGAGCAGCGCTCCGAAAGCGAGTGGCTTTTGCTACCAAATAAACCTGTTGGACTTTAACCTGGTGCTGTGAGACTTCTTACTGTGTTTACCCCAGTCCAACGCAAGCATCTCCACATCATGACTATCCTAAGTTTTCCAATGCTACATCTTTAGCATGACAAAACCGCCCCTATCCCGAGAGAGAGGGCGGAGTTTAAGTTGCACAAGATTTAAATTTGAGGCTATCCTGGTGAAGGTTGTATCTGGTCAACACCACTTCCAGAGGATGTGTTGCTGTGAATGTGATTTGCCTGCTATGAGAATTGGATGCTAAATAGTGAGAGAACATTTTGGTGACAGCGTTGTGTTTTTGTAATAACACTTTGATCTAATTCATTCAACACAGATACTGCATCAACAGAGCCCCTCAACAACGACCATTGTTTTAACTATTGAAATCCACTTCTAATTAAAAATACTGCTTCATTTCCTTCCCAGAATAAAGGAAAAGTTATCATTCTATTTGAACCAATTTGTAACTGCACTTGTAAATGGAAATGTTGCAGAGATGAAAGGCAGATATTGGTAATATTTTTTCTGAAGCTCTAACCCTGTGACACATACAATGTAAGAGTGAGTGCAATAATGGACAGATTATGAATATTTCATCCTGTCTCTGGCCGTGCACTCCTGTTTCACAGCAGTAATAGCCTCTATTAGATCTGGAGCTGTCTGAAATATCTGGCTCTCTTAATGGGTTGGAAATGTCACTTTTGTAATTGAATTCAATGAAGAGGAGAGATCTCCCCAAAGTCCTGACGATTAGTAATCCTTCAAGCAATGTCACTAAGCCAGTTTATCAGGGCGTTATCTCATTGCTATTTGTGGGGGCTTGCTATGTTTATGCTGTTCTGCCACCTCCCCTTCATTTTGATTTGATTTTGATTTGATTTACTGTTGTCACATGTATTAGTATACAGTGAAAAGTATTGTTTCTTGCGTGCTATACAAAACATGCTGTCATAGAGAAAGGAGAGAGTGCAGAATGTAGTGTTAGAGTCATAGCTCGGGTGTAGAGAAAGATCAACTTAGTGTGAGGTAGTTCCATTCAAAAGTCTGACGGCAGCAGGGAAGAAGCTGTTCTTGAGTCGGTTGGTACGTGACCTCAGGCTTTTGTATCTTTTTCCCGATGGAAGAAGGTGGAAGAGAGAATGTCCAAGGTGTGTGGGATCCTTAGTTATGCTGGCTGCTTTTCCGAGGCAGCAGGAAGTGTAGACAGAATCAATGGATGGGAGGCCGGTTTGCATGATGGACTGGGCTTCGTTCACGACCCTTTGTAGTTCCTTGCATTCTTGGGCAGAGCAGGAGCCATACCAAGCTGTGATACAACCGGGAAGAATGCTTTCTATGGTGCATCTGTAAAATATTTTAACAATAACTGCACTTCAAAATGCACTTCATTGACTGTAACACACCATGGGACGTCCCGGGCGGGATTTTGTGGCCCCGCTCGTCCCGAAACCATGGGCGCGGAGGTAAAATTCCGATCCCATAGACTGTGAACAGTGCAAATATATGAATGCAAGTTCTTTCCTTCCAGTTTTTTTTTTCATATTTCTGGATGAGTTGCTGGTTTGGCAGTGATTTCTCTGTATCATTACTCTGCTGCCTTGCTCTGATGTAAAGGATGTTTACATGCACATCACACAAGAGTGGTAATATAATGGGATAGGCGGTCTGAAGTGGAGAGCACACTGAAACCAGCTGGGAAACTCATCGCATGCCAATGTTGCTTAGAATAACTCCAACCTGGCGAGAAGACAAATGTTGAAAGTATTTTTGAACAACACGAGTGTCTTATCATAAAGAAAGAGAAAAAAAAGACCTGTGTTTAAAGGGCAACTTTCAACACCTTAGGACATCCAAAAGCAATGAGATACTTTTTGAAGGGTAGTTACTGCTGTAATTGAAACAATTTGTTCACTGCAAGCTCCCACAAACAGCCGTCAGATAGCAATCAAATAATTTGTTTTATTGATGCTGCTTTGGGATAAATGTTAATCTGACAGCAGGGAGTGGAATATAAGGTAGAAGTACCTTATATTAGGCTGATCTTTCTCTACACTCTAGCTATGACTGTAACACTACATTCTGCACCCTCGGCTTTCCTTTTCCCCTATGTACTCTATGAATGGTATTCGTTGTCTGTTTAGTGTGCAGGAAACAATACTTTTCACCGTATCCCAAAGCATGTGACAGTAATAAATCACATCAATCATAGAATCCCGACATTGTAGAAGGAGGCCATTCGGCCCATCGAGTCTGCAGCGGCCACAATCCCACCCAGGCCCTATATCCATAACCCCACATATTTACGCTGCTAATCTCCTGACTCGAGGGTCAATTTAGCATGGCCAATCCACCTAACCTGCACATCTTTGGCGTGTGGGAGGAAACCGGAGTATCCAGTGGAAACCCACGCAGACACGGGGAGAATGTGCAAATTCCACACAGTCAGTGACCCCAGGCCGGAATTGAACCCGGGTCCCTGGCGCTGTGAGGCAGCAGTGCTAACCGCTGTGCCACCGTGCTGCCCATCAAACATGTGAAGAATGTCCTTCTCTTTCTGAATAGTATCATCTTTTACATCCAGCTCCACAGTGTAAGTTTCAGGGCAATCCGCTATACGTTAAAGGACTCAGAAGAAATCTTGACAGTTTAAAAGTGACTAACTCTGGCTGCTGCCTGATGGAAAGCTTCCCAGAAGGCTCGGCAGGACAAGCATAGCCGGCCTCGGACTGGGATAAGGAAAGGTGTGAGCCAGCCTTGAATATGCAAGCGGCCAGTGGGATGAAGCAGCAGTATAATATGAAGGGTACCATTCTTAGCAGTGTAGAGGATCAGAAGGACCTTGGGGTCCGGGTCCATAGGACTCTTAAATCGGCCTCGCAGGTGGAGGATGCGGTCAAGAAGGCGTACGGCGTACTGGCCTTCATTAATCGAGGGATTGAGTTTAGGAGTCGGGAGATAATGCTGCAGCTTTATAGGACCCTGGTTAGACCCCACTTGGAGTACTGCGCGCAGTTCTGGTCACCTCATTACAGGAAAGATGTTGAAGCCATTGAAAGGGTGCAGAGGAGATTTACAAGGATGTTGCCTGGATTGGGGGGCATGCCTTATGAGGATAGGTTGAGGGAGCTTGGTCTCTTCTCCCTGGAGAGACGAAGGATGAGAGGTGACCTGATAGAGGTTTACAAGATGTTGAGAGGTCTGGATAGGGTAGACTCTCAGAGGCTATTTCCAAGGGCTGAAATGGTTGCTACGAGAGGACACAGGTTTAAGGTGCTGGGGGGTAGGTACAGAGGAGATGTCAGGGGTAAGTTTTTCACTCAGAGGGTGGTGGGTGAGTGGAATCGGCTGACGTCGGTGGTGGTGGAGGCAAACTCGTTGGGGTCTTTTAAGAGACTTCTGGATGAGTACATGGGATTTAATGGGATTGAGGGCTATAGATAGGCCTAGAGGTGGGGATGTGATCGGCGCAACTTGTGGGCCGAAGGGCCTGTTTGTGCTGTGGCTTTCTATGTTCTATGTTCTAAGTAGAAATGCAGACACACCTGTGATCTAATCATTGGAACAAAGGCAGGTGGAGACCAGTTGACGAATAAGTAAACAAATCAGCGGGGGGGCAATGGCCATGGAAATCGGGATGTGGAGATGCCGGCGTTGGACTGGGGTAAACACAGTAAGAACATAGAACATAGAAAGCCACAGCACAAACAGGCCCTTCGGCCCACAAGTTGCGCTGATCATATCCCTACCTCTAGGCCTATCTATAGCCCTCAATCCCATTAAATCCCATGTACTCATCCAGAAGTCTCTTAAAAGACCCCAACGAGTTTGCCTCCACCACCACCGACGTCAGCCGATTCCACTTGTTAAAGAAGTTTAACAACACCAGGTTAAAGTCCAACAGGTTTATTTGGTAGCAAAAGCCACACAAGCTTTCGGAGCTGCAAGCCCCTTCTTCAGGTGAGTGGGAATTCTGTTCACAAACAGGGCATATAAAGACACAGACTCAATTTGTGGAAATTCAAGGAAATCGGCCCATCCCCAGAAGACAAGAAGACTCATCCCACTAATGGGATACCATTCAGGAAGCTCCGAAGGGACATCAAAAGGACATTAAAATATCAATCAAGGCAGTTTCAGCCTTTTGCGTTTGGACTTGACTCAATTTAAACCCAGACTGCGGGTGATCGAAAGCCCATTGTCTTTGGAAGCATCTGCGGGGGCGGAGTCGATCGGACCCTTTTGAAAAGTCAAGACTTACAAGATACAGGTTCAAGGCAGAAGGAGTGCTTCAGTGCTTCAGGGCTTCAGGTCTCACAGGTACTGCAGAGTTGTTTTCAGAGTTGTGGTGCTTGAAAGCCGTTTTGGAAAAGTTAGCTGGAGAGTGTGGCTGTTCGAATGGGCAGAAGTCAAGATTAAAGAAAGCAGACAAGCAAGGCCAAGCTCCTCTTCCAGAATCGCAAACTCCCTGCACTAAGACGTTCGAGCTCACCACAAAGGAGGTGAGTCACCTTTTTGGACTGTGAGTATCCCAGCCAACCTTGTGAGGTTCCCGAAGATAGGATAGGGGTTGAGGGACAGGGGAGGGGTGGTGTATTGTAATTTTAAAGTTCAGTAATCTTGTTTGAACTGTGTAAAGTAAGATTTTACTTATGTCCGTTAGCATTTCTCCCATAGTGATAGCATAAAGCATAAGTTTTATTCATGTGTGGTGTGGCATTGGAGAGGTTGATTCTATTGTTAAATAAATCACTGTAAGTTTGAAACTCGTTTTGGAGTTTGTCTTGCCTCTTGTTCTCTCATCGACGCACTCTGGCGACGTCACAGTTTCAATATCCCTTACCATAAATCCGGAGTCCAGAACTGAGGGTGATCTGAGCGATTCAAACCCGCTCACTCCAGGGAGGCTGCTGGTCAGGAGATAAAGGATCAGAGTCTCTCTGTTTCTCTCTCTTGGGAACCCACTCGAGTGGTGTGGGTACAGGGTGGCTATTGTCCCACCGACAAGGGAGAGAATCACTCGGGCCTTGGTGGTGGTTTTGGGATGGCTGTGTGATATAAGAATCAGGCTACCGGTCAGGTATAAACGGTGAGCCTGGTTCAGCGCTCTCTCTCCTGCGGAGTTGCCCCAGTGCGGCATTCCCCAATCCTTTGAAATTTGTAGGAGAGAGACACTCACGGCTATCGGCAGACCCCCAAATACCGGCCCGCAAGTGGAGCAAAAAGAAAGATCCCGCGACAACAGACATCTCTAACCATCGCACTCCCTGAATATGGCACTAGAGAGCAGTATTTTACAGCCTCGCTCGTCCTGAAACCATAAAATCCCGCCCGAGGTCAACGGACCATTCCAAGTTCAGCCCCTCGCCCACTCCGGTTCCCTTGGCGGGTGGGGTGGTAAAATTCCAGCCAGTGTGTCAGTCTTGATTATTGGATTTTTTTTGGCATTTGAATGGACAGAGTGCAGAATGCCGCAGTTACAGAGGGCACTGGGTATCCTTGTACTTCTTCAGTTCTCTGCGCAAAGGCAGGTTTGACCCGCAGTGCTACAACCCCCACCACGGGTAAGGCATGGAGGCAGGTCCTGAACTTACCCAAGCTAGTCTGGTACCAACTCACACCAGCCATCCAGCTAAATGTGCAACTCTAAGAAGTCCAAGTTGCTGTGACTACGTACATGTTTACATGCATCTTGTAGTCTGGAGCAATGAATAACAATGGTAGAGGTTCCAATTTTCTTTCTATCAAACAGCTGAACAAGACTCTCTCCCACTCTTACCACATGTTGGAAGGATTTACAGGTTGATGCTCAACCCGTTTTATTGAGAATTAACCAGACGATGGACGGTGAGTATTCAAAACTACGCCTTTATTGCTTGTCCACAAGTAGAACAAACACAATGAGCCCAATTTTATTGTCAAGTTGCACTCGTTTTCAGGTGTGAAAGCTTGGTAAAGTCAGGCGTGAGATGAGTAGCGCAATCAGCGCCCGTCTCCGCACTGGTTCCCCCTTTACCAAGGCCCAAAAATGGCCGTGATCGAGACCATGCCCGAAACAGGCACGACGGTCATTTAAATGCATTTGCATGCATTTAAATTGACTTAATTGGCTGCATGCCCAACCTTACCGGCACTTCCCCCTTTACCACCGCGTTCGCCCATCCAGGATCGGCGTGAAACAGACATGCTCCACAAAAGTCCAATTCGGGCGCTCCAGTTAGTGAGGAGGTAAATGCCGAGCATCCAACGGCTCTCTGCGTGAGATCAGTGGGGGGGAAGGGGGGGGAAGGTGGGTCCGATGGCTCTCTGCTTGTGATCGGTGGGGTGGGAGGAAGGGGGGTCCGCTGCCACTCTGCCTCAGATTAGTGAGGGGGAAAGAGGGAGGCCGCTGCCACTCTGCCTGAGATCAATGAGTGTGAGGGGGGCGTTCCGCTGCCACTCTGCCTGAGGTCAGTGAGGGGGAAGGGGGGGTTCGCTGCCACTCTGCCTCAGATTAGTGAGGGGGAAAGGGGGAGGCTGCTGCCACTCTGCCTGAGATCGGTGGGAGGTAAGGGGGGGAGGGGCCCACGATTGGTGGGGAGATAAGGGGGTCGGTAATGTTGTGGGAGTGAGGCAATGTTCATCCCGGGAGGATATGGCAGGGGAGCCGCATTCTATTTTTTTTTCTGCGCATGCACGGTTGGAGGCGCCGATCGGAGCTGCAGGGTTTTGGGCGCGTTAAGCCCCGCCCACAGGCTTCTGCAGCGCGATTCGGAATTGCTGATATTTTTTCGGGCAGAGTGCGTATGGGGGCGCCAGAGAATGGGACTAAAACACCCCCAGTTTCAAGTCCACCCATCACTTCGTATCAAAATGGTAAAATAGGGCCCAGGGAATTCCATTGTGTTGTTCTTACAAAGTTCCGCAAAACAGTGTCATTTATAACACTTTTTAGCCAATGGGAGAGAACTCGCCAGTTAAAGTACCAATAGCCTTACAGTTTGGTGTGTACTTTCAGTTAATAGAATTCAGCATCATTTCAATCCTTCATTTGAATCTTATCACTTATACACATAGCTGTGTAGAATCTTTGACATTTTTAGCAGTCAATGTTTAGTAAACATCCTGATTTTCTTTAACCACAATCAACATTTGAAAAATACGGTGGTTTCTCAAGGACCCACTCATGCTCCAAAACAGACTCGGACCCTTCGCCTGCTAATGACTGCTTCCAACTTCCACAGTTTAGCCATACTGTGAACACATTTTACTGGCCGTCAAGGATTAGGAGCTGAACCTCGAGCTTCTGGCTCAGAAGCAGGTGCTTAGATACATAGAAGATAGGAATAGGAGGAGGCCATTCAGCCCTTTGAGCCTGCTCCGCCATTCAGTTCGATCACGGCTGATCGCCCAATTCAATAGTCTAATCCTGCTTTCTCCCCATAACCTTTGATCCCGTTCGCCCCAAGTGCTATATCCAGCTGCCTTTTGAATACATTCAATGTTTTGGCATCAACTACTTCCTGTGGAAATGAATTCCACAGACTCACCACTCTTTGGGTGAAGAAATGTCTCCTCACCTCCGTCCTGAATGGTCCACCCCAAATCCTCAGACTGTGACCTCTGGTTCTGGACTCCCCCACCATCGAGAACATCCTTTCTGCATCTACGCTGTCTAGTCCTGTTAGAATTTTATAAGTCTCTGTGAGATTCCCCCCTCATTCGTCTGAACTCCAGCGAAAACAATCCTAACTTAGTCAATCTCTCCTCATACATCAGTCCCACCATCCCCAGAATCAGCCTGGTAAACCTTCACTGCACTCTCTCAAGAGCAAGAACATCCTTCCTCAGAAAAGGAGACCAAAACTGCACACAATATTCGAGGTGTGGCCTCACCAAGGCCCTGTAAGATTGCA
This sequence comes from Mustelus asterias, assembly GCF_964213995.1. Taxonomy (NCBI): domain Eukaryota; kingdom Metazoa; phylum Chordata; class Chondrichthyes; order Carcharhiniformes; family Triakidae; genus Mustelus; species Mustelus asterias. The sequence goes on from NC_135809.1 coordinate 12,751,934, forward strand.
ACAACACATCCCTGCTCCTGTACTCGAAACCTCTCGCAATGAAGGCCAACATGCCATTTGCCTTCTTTACCGCCTGCTGCACCTGCATGCTTACCTTCAGCGACTGGTGCATAAGGACACTCAGGTCCCATTGCACACTCCTCTGTCTCAATTCACAGCCATTCAGGTAATAGACACTGCCATTGTGCCAGGAGACCTTCTCAGCCTCGATAATTTGCTCAAATCCTCATTTAGATCTCAAACCCACAACCATCTCACTCACAGAAGAGGGTGTGTGGACTTTGTCAAGCTAATGCTTGGCAACTCAGAAGCAAATTACGACAAATGCTAGAAATGTCAGGTTGAAAAGGGAAAATAAAGGAAATAATCAGTGGGTCAAGCAGCATCTGTGGAAAGAGAAAGGAAGCTAACATTTCAGATCATTGATCTATCATCAGGGCTGGTAATGGATTTGAAATGTAACGGTTCTCAAGCAAGTTTGCAGACGACACAAAGGTTGGTGGATTTGCAGACAGCGATGAGGACCATCAGAGGAAACAGCCGGATATAGACCGGTTGGAGGCTTGGGTGGAGAGATGGCAGATAGAGTTTAACCTGGACAAATGTGAGGTTATGCATTTTGGAAGGTCTAATAAAGATAGGAAATATACAGTAAATGGCAGAACCCTTAAGAGTATTGATAAGCAGAGGGATCTGGGTGTACAGGTACACAGGTTAGTGACAGCGGCAATGCAGGTGGAGAAGGTAGTCAAGAAGGCATACAGCATGCTTGTTTTCATCGGCCGGGGCATTGAATTTAAAAATTGGCAAGTCATGTTGCAGCTTTATAGAACCTTGGTTAGGCCGCACTTGGAATATAGTGTTCAATTCTGGTCACCACACTACCAGAAGGATGTGGAGGCTTTGGAAAGGGTACAGAAAAGATTTACCAGGATGTTGCCTGGTTTGGAGTGCATTAGCTATGAGGAGAGATTGGAGAAACTTGGTTTGCTCTCACTGGAACGACAAAGGTTGAGGGGTGACCTGATAGAAGTCTACAAGATTATGGGGGGCATGGACAGAATGGATAGTCAGAAGCTTTTTCCCAGGATGGAATTACTAGATTTCAGGTGCAAGGGGCAAGGTTTAAAGGAGATGTACGAGGCAAAGATTTTTTACACAGAGGGTGGTGGGTGACTGGAAATTGCTACCAGGGGAGGTAGTGGAAGCAGATACGATCATGACTTTTAAGGGGCATCTGGACAAATACATGAATAGGATGGGAATGGAGGGATATGGTCCCCAGAAGGGTAGGGGGTTTTAGTTCAGTCGGGCAGCATAGTCGGTGCAGGCTTGGAGGGCCAAAGGGCCTGTTCCTGTGCTGTGATTTTCTCTGTTCTTTGTTCTTTATAAGGTAGGTCCATTCAAAAGTCTGACAACAGCAGGGAAGAAACTGCCCTTGAGTCGGTTGGTACATGTCCTCAGACTTTTGTATCTTTTTCCCGACGGAAGAAGGTGGAAGAGAGAATGTCCGGTGTGCGTGGGGTCCTTAATTATGTTGGCTGCTTTTCCGAGGCAGTGGGAAGTGTAGACAGAGTCAATGGATGGGAGGCTGGGAATAAGATGGGAATAGAGGGACACGGTCCCCGGAAGGGTAGGGGGTTTTAGTTAAGTCGGGCAGCATGGTCGGTGCAGGCTTGGAGGGCCGAAGGGCCTGTTCCTGTGCTGTAATTTTCTTTGTTCAAGTGGAGAGATAGGAAATGGGACGGGGCGGGGGGGGGGGGGGGGGGGGGGGGGGGGAGCGAGGGGATGAATGGCAATCGGGGTGGCAAACTGAAACCAGTGAAGGTGAATGAGGTAAAGCAGACAAGTGGAAGTTCCATTAACGGGAAGGACAGAACTTCTCCGAGGTGGGCATGACTCATGTTGACGTTTCAATTTGCCTGGGGTAGATTTAATTTGCTACGGCTGCTGTGGTCTGCTGCTACAGTGGATATAATGCTTAACTGACTCATGGGCACTGCTCTCCTGCAGTCTAAATTAGACAAACAGCGGTACAAAATCCGAGATGGGAGGACAGTTGCTGCTGTATTTTCTTTCAGTAAATTTACATGCCGCTTGCCAATGCCAAGAAGCACTCATCGTGAAGAGTCAGGTCAGGAGGCCGGGGAGAATTCAAGGGAACACATGACATGAAATAGAGGCTGCTTGTTAGAAACGCATTTCCAATTTTTAAAACAAGGCCCGTAATGCAGGAGCCTTTTAATTTAAAGATACGGCTATTCCAATAAAACACCTTTCCAGGGAATGCTCCTCTCAATAGGTTTTGGCAATGATCTTGGACAACCAATTGTGAGAATTTTAAAATTGCATTATGAAGGTCATTGAACTCTTAAGATTCAATGGAATTCTCTCAAAGAAGAAGCGCCGATTGGGGTATGGTTCTAACAGGATGTGAACAAGAGCAGGTTTCAATCTATTGGCCTTTTTAATACGACTCTTTCACGTTCAACTGGAACTATTCCAAGGGGCGATATCTTAAAATAGATTACAGTCATTTTAGCGCTGTCAATTCGAAACCTGTAGTTGATGCTGAAAACAACCAATTGCCATGTGGAAATAATTAAATATTGATTCTTTTTTAATGTCCTTTGACTTTTTCACTGATCAGAAGAGCAGGACAAAGACAGTAGAATATATGTGTGTCATCTTGGCACTGGTAATGAGCTTAACGGGAAAATCGCAGCTGCAACATTGGGGGAAAAAAAACATAGGTAGTTCCTTTCCCTCAGCGCACTGAGGTGACTGGCCACTGAGAGCAAAGGCTCCTTGTAAAGTGAGGGAATGGATCATTTAAGAAGATATTTCGCTCAACATGCAATGTGTAGCTTCCGACTATAAAGTCAGTCAGTCATATACATAACAGATCAGTTCACATTATCTGCCTCATCTGAATGAATCAAATCGCTAACATTCAGAACAATGCCAGTTTATCAACATTACACAGCTACTGTCTCAAGACCAAATAAAGATTTGCAGAATGGTAGGAAACATTCACTTAATAAATGGATATGATTTGATATAACACCTCTACTTGTTCAGAAGACTAAGGAAATTTGGCATGTCAGCCACGACTTTCATCTACTTTTGCAGATGCACCATAGAAAGCATTCTTTCTGGTTGTATCACAGCTTGGTATGGCTCCTGCTCTGCCCAAGACAGCAAGGAACTACAAAAAGGTCGTGAATGTAGGCCAATCCATCACGCAAACCAGCCTCCCATCCATTGACTCCGTCTACACTTCCCGCTGCCTCAGTAAAGCAGCCAGTATAATTAAGGACCCCACACACCCCAGACATTCTCTCTTCCACTTTCTTTCGTCGGGAAAAAGATACAAAAGTCTGAGGTCATGTACCAACTGACTCAAGAACAGCATCTTCCCTGCTGCTGTCAGACTTTTGAATGGACTTACCTCGCATTAAGTTGATCTTTCTCTACACACTAGCTATGACTGTAACACTACATTCTGCACTCTCTCCTTTCCTTCTCTATGAACGGTACGTTTTGTCTGTATAATGCGCAAGAAACAATACTTTTCACTGTATGTTAATACATGTGACAATAATAAATCAAATCAAATAACTGAGATTCCCTAATGAAGCAGCAGGGCTAGTTGTTGACATATCCTTGTACTTTCCCATTGCAGAGTGATGTGAAGTGGTGGTATATTTGATGATGTGGAGATGCCGGCGTTGGACTGGGGTAAACACAGTAAGAAGTTTAACACCAGGTTAAAGTCCAACAGGTTTATTTGGTAGCAAAAGCTACCAAATAAATCTGTTGGACTTCAACCTGGTGTTGCTAAACTTCTTACTGGGTATATTTGATAACAGATCAAGGGTGGAATTTTCTGGCCACACTCGTCTCAAGACCAGAAAATCCAGCCCAAAGTCAACAGACCTTTGCATGGTCCTGTCCCGCCCGCTACGATTCCTGTGTCGGGCAGAACAGGAAAATTCCACCCTAAGAGTTGGTCAGAGTGATGTGCCGATGAACTTGTTCACAGGCCACTCAGTATTGCAGCATCCCATGGGCTTTTGAAGGTGCAGAAACTGAGAAGGTGCGACCACTGGGAAAGGTAGAGTGAGAGTCTGGTGTTGGCGACGATGGAAGGAAGAAAGGATCAGCTCGGAGAAGGACTGGATGGGTGGATATTATCGGAAGCTGGGCGGAGGGTGGGATGACAGAGGGATGCGGAATTGGAGTGAACAGAGAGAAAGATGCCTACATCCGCCCCCCCCATGAACTATGGCTAATTATGGATGGGTGGATGGATTAACAGTTTGACTGGCCGCAAGTTGTAGATTGTGGGCTGGTGCTTGGAATGGGGTTCCCTGTCTATAAATTACTTGGAGATGCCGGCGTTGGACTGGGGTGGGCACAGTAAGAAGTCTCACAACTCCAGGTTACAGTCCAGTAGGCTTATTTGGAATCACGAGCTTTCGGAGCATTGCTCCTTCATCAGGTGAACTGGCAGTGTTGTGGGGGGGGGAAGTGGAGTGTTGGCATGTCCCATTGTCTGCACTGCCAATAGCTACCTGCCATTTTGATAGCCACATTCTTGGGCCATAGGTGCCAAATCTGCTTTGTCAGTTTTCTTCTTCCATATTTGCTTTCCCTCTAATATTCTGTTTTAACCATTCGCACATCTTTTGGGCCTCATAAATATCTTTCATCTCTCCAACTTGTGTTATCATGTCTCCTTTTGTCATTTGCTATTATTACTTCTGTCACTGAAGATGTAAATAGTACAATATTAAAGCGTCGCAACGACAGAGAGACCTGAGGCATTATGTACACAAATCCTTTAAGGTGGTAGGATAACTTCAAAAGGCTGTTTGAAAAAACACTGGGATTTTGAGTTTTATTAACAGAAGCTCAGAATACAAAAGCATCACTGTTGCAGAAAACCTTAATAAAATATTGGTTTGGGTGTTACAGGCCCGCAAGAAATATTCTGGAAGGCAATTGAATGGGAATGTAGGAATTGGCATGCCCGTTGCTGGTATTTTACCAGCAGAGGGTGGACATGTGGTCATGTCGAATTCTGCCAGTTTTGGAATGGCAGCTTTTGTGCCACTCGTGTGGAGTCTTCCAGATCAGTTGACCTGTGCGCCGGGGGGGGGGGCACCCTCAGCGACAAGGACCAACTCCTCGGAAACATCCCTCATTGCCCTTGTCAATGATACCACCTTACATTGCGCGATTGGCTTCTCGACAAGCCTGTCCCCCACTACTCTGGGTTGTGAGGCCTTCTCCATCGTGGCTGTTCCTGCATGGCTGCAGTCCCAGTTGTGGCCATCACTCCCCCATGCACTGCTGGGACTTAAGGGCTGATACCAGTTTTCTCATTGGCCAGCAGAAGAGATTTACTCGAATGCTATCGGGGTTGAGGGACGTCAGTTTCATGGAGACTTTGAAGAATAGAGTCGTAAAGTCATTACAGCACAGAATGAGGCTATTCAGCCCTTCAAGTCCATGCCCACTCTCTGTAGAGCAACCCAATCAGTCCTATTCCCCCCTCTGTCCCCATAGCTCGACAGGTTACGGTAGCACAGTGCGCAGTAGCACTGCGTAGCCACTGGTAGCACAGTGGTTAGCACTGCTGCTTCACAGCTCCAGGGACCCGGGTTCGATTCCCGGCTCGGGTCGCTGTCTGTGTGGAGTTTGCACATTCTCCTCGTGTCTGCGTGGGTTTCCTCCGGGTGCTCCGGTTTCCTCCCACAGTCCAAAGATGTGCGGGTTTGGTTGATTGGCCATGGCAAAATTGCCCTTAGTGTCCTGAGATGCGTAGGTTAGAGGGATTAGTGGCTAAAATATGTAGGGATATGGGGATAGGGCCTGGGTGGGATTGTGGTCGGTGCAGACTTGATGGGCCGAATGGCCTCTTTCTGTACTGTAGGGTTTCTATGATTTCAGCTGCATATCCAATTTCTTTTGATCGTCTCCAGTTCCACTAACCTTGTAGGCACCAAGTTCTAGGTCATTGCCATTCGCTGAGTAAAAATGTTCTTCCTCAGATCATCCCACTATCTCTTGCCCAAAGCTTTAGATCTACCTCCCCTGATTCTTGTACTTGCAACTAATAGTGACAGATTTTTTGGGTCTACCTTATCTAACCCTGAGATAGTTTTGGTCTCCTCCTTCAGATCTCTTCTCAACCACCTTTGTTCCAAGGGAAACAACCCCAACTTCCCCAACCTAACCTTATAGTCAAAATCCTCCATCACCAGAATCTTTTCACCCTGTCAAGGGCCTTCACATTCCTTCCAAAGGTGCGGTGACCAGAAATGGATATGGTGCTCCAGTCCATCGAATCATAGAGTCCCTACAGTGCAGAAGGAGGCCATTCAGCCCATCAAGTCTGCACCGACCACAATCCCATTCCTGTAACCCCACATATTTACCCTGCTAATCCCCCTGACACTAAGGGGTAATTTAGCACAACTTTGGAGAGCGGGAGGAAACCGGAGCACCCAGAGGAAATCCGCGCAGACACGGGGAGAACACGCAAACTCCACACAGACAGTGACCCGAGCTCAGAATTGAACCCAGGTCCCTGGCGCTGTGAGGCAGCCGTGCTAACCACTGTGCTGCCTAATTAGTTGCGGCCTAACCAATTTTATGGAAGTTCATCATAACTTCCCTGCTTTTGTTCTCATTAACTTTATGAAGTCCAAGGTCTCACATGCTTTGCTACCTAACCTTCCAGTCTATTCTACCCCCTTCAAAGATTTATGCAGATGAGCTGCCAGTAACCTCTGTCCCTTAGGCCTGAGTCATCATGTGTATATTGTGTCCCCTTAATCCTTCTGCCAAATTGCCTCCTCTCACACTCCTGCATTAAAATCCATCTGTCCCTTGTCTGCCCATTCTAACTGGCTCTATGTGTTCTTTTGCAGTCAATTGTCATCGTCCACACTGATTGCCTCCAATTCCTTCTTGAAATCACACAACGTTTTGGCTTCAGCTACTTTCTGTGGTAGTGAATTCCACACATTCACCACCCTCTGGGTGAAAAAACATTTCCTCACCTCAGTCCTAAAAGGTTTACTCCTTATCCTCAAACTATGACCCCTAGTTCTGATCTCCCCCACCATTGAGAATATTCTTTCTGAATCAACCCTGTCTAATCATGTTAGAATTTTATCAGTAGTTATGAGATCCCCTCTTGCTCGTCTAGACTTCAATGAATATAATCCTAACCGACTTAATCTCCTCATATGACAGTCCTGCCATTTCAGGAATCAGTCTGGTAAACCTTCGCTGTACTCCCTCTGTGACAAGAACATCCTTCCTCAGACCAGGACACCAAAACTGCACACAATACTCCAGGTATGGCCTCACCAACACCCTATACAATTGCAGTAAAACATCCCTATCCTTATACTCAAATCCTCTCGCTATGAAGGCCACCATTCCATTTGTCTTCTTTACTGCCTGCTGTACCTGCGCGCTTACTTTCAGAGACTGATGCACAAAGACGCCAAGGTCTCGCTGAGTTTCCACCTCTCTCAATTTCCACCAATTCAAATAATAATCTGCCTTCCTATTTTTACTACCTCACATTTATCCACATTATACTGCATCTGTCATCCATATGCCCATGCACTCAGCCTGTCCAAATCCTGCTGAAGCATCTCTGCATCCTCCTCACAGCTCACCCTTCTACCCAACTTTGTATTATCTGCAAATCTGGAAATAATACATTTAGTTGCCTCTTCCAAATCATTAATATACAATGTGAACAGTTGGGGTCCGAGCGCAGATCCCTGCAGTGCCCCACTAACCACTGCCTGCCAATCGGAAAAAGATTCATTTATTCCAACTCTTTGCTTCCTGTCTACTAACCAGGAGGCACAGTGGCACAGTAGTTAGCACTGCTGCTTCACAGCGCCAGAGACCGCGGTTCGATTCCCCGCTTGGGTCACCTGTTTGTTTGGAGTTTGCAAGCTCTCCCCATGTCTACGTGAGTTTCCTCCAGATGCTCCAGTTTCCTCCCACACTCTGAAAGAAGTGCTGGTTAGGTGCATTGACCTGAATAGGTGCCGTACTGTGGCAACTAGAGGAATTTCACAGTAACTACGTTACAGTGTCAATATAAGCCTTACTTGTGACTAATAAATAAACTTTTAAAACTTTAAGCTTTCTATCCATCTCAAGGCAGTGCTAGCAATCCCATGCGCTTTAACCTTACACAGTAATCTGCTATGTGAGATTACGTTGAAAGCCTTCTGAAATCTAAATAAACCACATCTATCATTCTCCCTGGTTAATTCTACTAGTTACATCCTCAGAGGATTCCATTAGATTTGTCAAGCATGATTTCCCTTTCGTAAATCCATGCTGACTTTGTCCGATTATACCACTGCTTTCCAAATGCTGTGCTTGCAACTTCCCTACTACTGACGTTAGCCATGATGTGGAGATGCCGGCGTTGGACTGGGGTGGGCACGGTAAGAAGTCTCACAACACCAGGTTAAAGTCCAACAGGTTTATTTGGAACCACGAGCTTTCGGAGCGCTGCTCCTTCATCAGGTGAGTGGAGAGGTTGATTCACAAACACGGCATATATAGGCAAAGACAAAATTACAAGGTAGTGGTTGGAATGCACGCCTTTACAAGTAATCAAGTCTTTACCGGTACAGACAATACGAGTGGAGAGAGGGACAATCACAGGTTAAAGAGGTGTGAGTTGTCTCAAGCCAGGACAGTTAGTAGGATTTTGCAAGCCCAGGCCAAATGATGGGGGTTACATGTAGTGTGACATTGACCCAAGATCCCGGTTGAGACTGTCCTCATGCGTACAGAACTTGGCTATCAGTTTCTGCTCGGCGATTCTGCATTGTTGTGTGTCTTGAAAGCCGCCTTGGAGAATGATTACCCGAAGATCAGAGGCTGAATGCCCGTGACTGTTGAAGTGTTCCCCCGACTGGAAGGGAACACTCCTGCCTGGCGATTGTCACATGGTAACCTGGTGTTGTGAGACTTCTTACTGACGTTAGGCTCACTGGTCTATAGTTCCCTGTTTTCTCTCTACCTCCCTTTCTGAATTGATGAAAGAGGTCATGTTACTTGCTTGATTGAAGGGCTGGTATAGGTATAATGGGTTGAATGGTCTCCTTCTGCATCCTATCATTCTATAATTCAATCATCTTTTGTTTTCCACTTAATTACTGTTGAGATTATTCCTTATCTTTCTCTTGTGCGTGCGGTCATCTCATGCTAAGCACCTTCTTCCTGCAGATGAACTATTAATCATATATATGCTACAAATTGGTCAGAAGACCTGGGACATTAACCTCAGCTTTATGTCTCCAAAACTGCCTGACCTGTTGAATGTTTCCAGCAGATTTTTGTTCTTATTCACAGCGATTCCAATTACTGTGCAAATTGCATTCCTTGCACCCCGCTCCACTTGCTACACGCTTCACAGCATCGCAGAACCAGAACAGGTGATGTTTACTCGAAAATACTGCAAATGAGAGATAGCTGCCACGATTTGAGGAAGCTACTAATTAAAATAACAAAGAGACTCCCACATGCTGTGGACTTGCTAATTAAGATGCTGGCAGCCCTGTAACTCCCTGGAAACTCTGTGTTCCTCCAGCTCAGTAGAAAGAGGAGCACTGGTCCCAGATATGTGTGGGCCCCCCGGTTCATATGAAAAGCCTTGAGGTCAAAGGAGGCCCATGTCTATGGACCCGATTTTACCATCAAGTTACACCTGTTTTCGGGCACGAAAACTTGGTAAAGTCGGGCGCAAGGCGAGTAGTGCAATCCGTGCCCGCCTCCGCGCCGGTTGCCCCTTTACCAAAGCCCAAAAATGGCCGCGATCGGGACCGCGCCCGAAATGGGCGAGATGGCCATTTAAATGCACTTGCATGAAATTCAATTGACTTAATGGACTGCACACCCAACCTTACCGGCACTCCCACCTTTCGCCCATCCAGAATCGGCATGAAACAGACATGCTGTACAAAAGGCCGATTCGGGCTCTCCAGTGAATGAGGAGGTATGTGCCCAGCGTCCGACGGCTCTCTGCTTGAGATCAGTGGGGGGGGAGGCGGGGGGGGGGGGGGGGGGGGGGAGTGGAGGTCCACTGCCACTCTGCCTGTGATCAGTGAGGAAGAAGGGTGTTCCTCTCACTCTGCCTGAGATCAGTGAGGGGGAGGGGGGTTCCCCTGCCACTCTGCCTGAGATCAGTGAGGGGGTGGGGGGTTCCCCTGCCACTCTGCCTGAGATCAGTGAGGGGGAAGGGGGTTCCCCTGCCACTCTGCCTGAGATCAGTGAGGGGGAAGGGAGGGTCCGCTGCCACTCTGCCTGAGATTGGTGGGGGGAAGGGGGGGGGGTCCACTGCCACCCTGCCTGTGATCAGTGGGGGGGAAGAGGGGGAGGGGCCCCCAATCATTCTGGGTGACAGAGGGGGTGGGGGGATAAGGACGTCAGTAATGCTGTGGGGGTGGGGCAATGTCTGTGGGGGTCAGGGGGAGGCATTATCTGGCCTGGGAGTGATGTGGCGGGGAGCCGCATTCTATCATTTTTTTTTCTGCGCATGCGCAGTTGGAGGCGCCAATCAGAGCTGCCGGATTTTGGGCACATTAAGCCCCGCCCACAGGCTCCGGAATTGCTGATATTTTTTCAGACATTTCCTATCCACTATCGCGGTGAAACATCCCCTTTTGCTAATAACTTGATGCAAAATCCTTTTCAGTGCATGTCAATGGCCCATTTCCCAGCCTTGTGATTTTGCTTTAATTCTTTTATCCAAGCCATTTTGCATTTAACATCATTTGTGCCTCCTGGATGTGCAGAGTTGCAGCAGAGTGGACACCCAACAGGTGGAAAAAGAAGCAGGGGGTGTCAGCCAAAGAAGACTTGGCGCAGTACATTAAAGGAGGGCCTTCAGAGACAGGACACCACCTGGGCTGGAGCAGAAGAGATTGCAATGTATCAGGGCCAGTGGCAGAGTCTTGCTGCCCAGTGTCCCACACAGGACCAGAGGAACAAAGATTAATTTAATAATTCTTCACAATGAAATATAAAGAAAATCATGGAAGCGTAATTAGGATTGGATCTGGTGGGGCAGTGGAATTTGAATATCTGTCAGGGGAACACCAGAACTGGGTTAGCACAAACTGGACAATAGCATTTTCATTGGGGTCTTACAAAGGAGCTAAGATCCCATTGGAATCCCGCATCGTTCAGTGTTATAACTGTGCCACACTGCCACGTATTAACAAGCTCCTTAAATACAAAGCAATGTTCAGCCTATTTTTAGTATCAATTCATTATATTGCCGAGAGCCTGCAGCTGTAAGTGGAATATGTAAGCAAGTGGAGAGTCGAAAATTAATCCCCATCAAAGGTTTGCACGTGTCAGAACCTTAATAAAATCTATGAAGGTCGGAGAAGGAGGGACTGGAGATGAGATACTTAAGAAATGGTCCGGGGACAAGTTGTAGCCTGTTCACATTTCACTTGTAGGCCTTAGTAGATTTGTCATCCAATGTATTTTTGGCTCAGTTGACTTTGGGCCAGGGATTCAGTACTGTGCATTGCCCTCAGAGAGAACATTGGCGAATGCATGTTATGAGGAACGGGGGCCATTGCTGGTGCCTCCATTAAAGGTGGAGTTCCTCTCTCTCCGTCCCATCCGTGTTCCCATTGGAAAGGTTGCCAAGGTTTCTACATCGGAAAGCAGGAATTCTGCTAGTGGGGAAAGAAAGACTTGTGTTTATATAGCACCTTTCGCAACCACTGGAACTCTCAAAGCACTTTTCAGCCAACAAGATACTTTTGAAGTCCAGTCACCGAAGTGAGGCAGGAAGTGTGGCCACCAATTTGCACAGAGCAAGCTCCCACCAACAGCAATGTGATAGTGACCCCATTATCCAGATCCTGTGTTGTCAGTTGAGGTACAAATATTGGCCAGGACACAACTCCCCTGGTCTTCTTTGAGATAGTGCCATGAGATCTTTCACACCCACCTCAGCAGGCAGATGGAGCCTTAGTTTAACATCTCACAGCACCTCCAAGAGTGCAACACTCCAGAGGCATTGCACTGGAATGTTAGCCTGGACTTCTGTGCTCAAGTCCTGGAGTGGGACTTGAAATCAGAACCTTGTGATTCAGAGATATAGAAACATAGAAACATAGAAGATAGGAGCAAGAGGAGGCCATTCAGCCCTTTGAACATGCTCCGCCATGATCATGGCTGATCGTCCAACTCAATAGCCTAATCCTGCTATCTCCCCATAACCTTTGATCCCATTCGCCACAAGTGCTATACCTAGCCATCTCTTGAATATATTCAATGTTTTGGCATCAACAACTTCCTGTGGTAATGAATTCCACAGGCTCACCAATCTTTGGGTGAAGAAATGTCTCCTCATCTCCGTCCTAAATGGTCTATCCTGAATCCTCAGATTGTGACTCCTGGTTCTGGACATGCCCACCTTCGTCGAGAACGTTATTAACGCTACCAACTGAACCATGGAATCATAGCCCAAGGATTCCAATGTGGAGCATGTTGGACCATCTGTTTTATCATCAACTTTTACAGATGCACCATAGAAAGCATTCTTTCTGGTTGTATCACAACTTGGTATGGCTCCTGCTCTGCCCAAGACCGCAAGGAACTACAAAAGGTCGTGAATGTAGCCCAATCCATCACACAAGCCAGCCTTCTATCCATTGACACTGTCTACACTTCCCGCTGCCTCGGAAAAGCAGCCAGCATAATTAAGGACCTCATACACCCCAGACATTCTCTCTTCCACCTTCTTCTGTCAGGAAAAATATATAAAAGTCTGAGGTCACGCACCAACCGACTCAAGAATAGCTTCTTCCCTGCTGCCGTCAAACTTTTGAATGGATTTACCCAGCATTAAGCTGATGTTTCTCTCCACCCTAGCTATGACTATAACACTACATTCTGCACTCTCTCGTTTCCTTCTCTATGAACGGTGTGTTTTGTCTGTATAGCACGCAAGAAACAATACTTTTCACTATATACTAATACATGTAACAATAATAAAGCAAATCAAATCAAATCAAATCAGAAAATCTCAATCCCTACCAAACAAAACTCTGGATGGGATTTTCCAGCCGTGCTCACACCAAGACTGGAAAATTACGCCCGAGGTTCTTTGCATGGTTTGGGTCTCACCTGCTATGATTCCCATGGTGGGCAGGATGGGGAAATTCTGCCCTCTCTCTGGGGGACAGGGATAGTTTTGCCTTGCCCGTTTTACCATGTCAGCGATAAATTCCGCAGTTTTCTCAGCACTCTCCTTGGTCACCAGATCAATTTGCGAAATGTCTGCCATTATCACAATGACCTTTTGAGTGTTGACTTGGCATCCGACGTACATAAAAAGGAAAATGATAACAGAGGTAAGCAGCTAACAACTAAATTATCCTTAAACTAAAACCACTACAAAAAAAAATGCGCACTTAAATTCAGGAAAACAAATGTCAGATTGGGATATATTCACCGGTGCATAGAGTAATGTGGATACTGCAGGCTGAATTTTAATGTGGGAGAGTGTGTGGGTTTGCGAATGTGTGTCTGGGGGTGGCAGAGGGGGTGGTTTAAACCAGGGAATTCAACCTGCGGCACCTCACCGCAGTGAGTGAGGCTGCGTGCAAGTAACGCCCTTCGGAGAGGCGGGTTGTCCATTTCAAAATGTTAATCAGTCAATTAGATTGCAATTCAACTATAGATTCACAGGTTTCACAGATTTCCTGGGTCTCGCCAATGAAGACAAAGGTGAGTGAGGACACAACAGCAATTGGGACATGACAGTAAATGATGCCAATAAAATGCTGAAAGCTTGTAGCTGCTTTCTTACCTGTTTGTGACAAAGGGATTGTTCACAGTGTTCATGCTGAGAGGTTCACATCACGCACTCCTGAGGTTTAACCACCACGTTGGAGGTTTATGCATCTGCTTTGGACTTATGAGCTTAGATGTCACAGCTCAGATGTGGAGATGCCGGCGTTGGACTAGGGTATGCGCACAGTACGACACCAGGTTAAAGTCTAACAGGTCTATTTGTTAGCACGAGCTTTTGGAGCGCTGCTCTTTCATCAGCTAAGTGGGAGTCGGGTTCACAAAAAGGGCATAGAGATGTGTCTTTATATGCCCTGTTTGTGAACCCAACTCCCACTCACCTGATGAAGGGGCAGCGTTCTGAAAGTTTGTGCTACCAAATAAACCTGTTGGACTTTAACCTGGTGTTGTGCGACTTCTTACTGTGCTCACAGCTCAGGGTGACTGTTCCTCATGCTGTGCTGCATTGGACCTCAGCTTTTTAAAGTTTATTTATTAGTATCACAAGTAGGCTTACATTAACACTGCAATGAAGTTACTGTGAAAATCCCCTAATCGCCGCACTTTGGCACCTGTTCGGGTACACTGAGGGAGAATTTAGCACGGCCAATGCACCTAACCAGCACGTCTTTTGGACTGTGTGAGGAAATCGGAGCACTTGGAGGAATCCCACGCAGACACGGTGAGAACATGCAGACTCTGCACAGAGAGTGACCCAAGCCAGGAATCGAACCCGGGTCCCCGGCACTGTGAGGCAGCAGTGCTAACCACTGTGCCACCGTGCCGCCCTCAGCTTGGGACTGAAATTATCCACAGCACTAACAGGAGCAGGAGCTGTAACAGATTCTGCATCCAAATTCTTATAGGTTGCAGCTTCAGAAGCTCAATCTCAAACAATGCAATAATGTGTTCTGAAATTAACAGATTTTTTCAAAACAAAGGAGTGAATTTTCCCATTCTGCCCACCACGGGAATCAGAGTGGGTGAGTGCCAGACCATGGAAAGGACCTTTGACCTCGGGCGGGATTTTACGGCTTTGGAACAAGCACGGCCATAAGATCCCATCCCAAGGCCAAGATGTGGAATCATACTGAGTTACACAAACCTGCATGAAATGAATGAAATACACGATTCTACATAGTGGGGTTGCTATGTGGATATTTTTATATTTCTGTGTTGATGTATATATTCTGTATAGGTCAGGGTAAGCTATGTCTGGGTATGTCCACAACTGATCAAAGGTGAGGTTGTTGGGGTCAGATTGTCCATGGAATCTAAGGGATGAAAGATTAAAGGTGTTATCTTCTATCATTTTGTAATGAGACCTTATAGTCTCGAAAACAGATTTGGTCTGAAATTTGCATTGGGAGATAAGTTTTGATTAGATCTGAAATTTGCATTTGGAGATAAGTTTTGAAATTGAATAGTAGCTGCTGCATTTCAAAGGGATCTCAAAGTGACAAAGAACATTTGCATTTTACAGGAGATCTGTGAGTAAACAGGGACATGCCCTTTAAATTTCATTGCCCTGAAATGGAGGTAAAATAGGAACATGAAAGTTTTGACATTTGGGAATCTAAGTTTTCAGAGGGATATCTGAAAACAATGGAAAATTAACATGTGAGGGGTGAAATGTTATTTATGAAAATGGGTTTTTAGCTGTCGTGAGTTGCTGTCAAGGGAAGTCCCTTTGAAAGCCAACTCCTATGTTTTGGAGTGTGCTCAAAGGCCGTGAAAATATTTTGAATGAAGAAAACTTATCTCCAAATGCAAATTTCAGACCTAACCTGTTTTCGATGAAGTTAGGGCTCACTGTAAGGTCTCATTACAAAATGAAAGAAGATAACACCTTTACTCTTTCATCCCTTAGATTCCAATTTTGGTCCTGGAGAACATCGATCCTGTTTTGAAACTCGCCTCATATCGGCATGGATTAGTTCCGGGAAGTCCTAGATCGTACTTGTGTTTAAATTGCAACATTTCCCAGATTTAATGGTTAAGAATCTATCAGCACTGTTGCCAAATTTATGTGTGCTTTTGATCAATGGTATGATGCACGGTATGCTTTGTCTGTTTAGCACAAAAGAAACAATACTTTGTACTGTATACTAATACATGTGGCAATAATAAATCAAACCAAATCAATCAAATAAATCAAATATAAAGCAGGTTGGTATTTGTTTGATTTGGTTTGATTTGACTTATCATTGTCACATGTATTAGTTAGCAATGAAAAGTATTGTTTCCTGCGCACTATGTAGACGAAGCATACCGTACGTAGAGAAGGAAAGGAGAGAGTGCAGAATGTAATGTTACAGTCATAGCTAGCGTGCAGAGAAAGCTTAATATATGATCTCATGTTGAGGTCAAAAAGGAGGAGGTATTGGGGTTCTTGAGAAACATTAAGGTAGACGAGTCCCCAGAGCCTGATGGGATATACCCCAGAATACTGAGAGAGGCAAGAGAGGACATTACTGGGGCCTTGAGAGAAATCTTTGTATCCTCACTGGCTACATGGGAGGCCCCAGAGGATTGGAGAACAGCCAATGTTGTTCCTTTGTTTAAGAAGGGCAGCAGGAATAATCCAGGTAATTACAGGCCGGTGAGCCTTACGTCAGTGGTAGGGAAATTATTGGAGAGGATTCTTCAAGAGAGAATTTACCCCCACTTGGAAATAAGTAGACGGATTAGCGAGAGGCAACATGCTTTTGTGATGTTTTGGGAGGTCGTGTCTCACTAACATGATCGGGTTTTTCGAGGAAGTGACGAAGATGATTGGGCAGTGGGTGTTGTCTACATGGACTTCAGTAAGGCCTTTGACAAGGTCCCTCATGGCAGACTGGTGCAGAAGGTGAAGTCGCATGGGATCGGAGGTGAACTAGCAAGGTGGATACAGAACTGGCTCGGTCATAGAAGTGGAGATGCCGGCGTTGGACTGGGGTAAGCACAGTAAGAAGTCTCACAACACCAGGTTAAAGTCCAACAGGTTTATTTGGCAGCACAAGCTTTCGGAGCACTGCTCCTTCATCAGGTGAGTGAGGACTTGTGTTCACAAACAGGGCATATACAGACACAAACTCAATTTACAAAATAATGGTTGGAATGCGAGTCTTTACAGGTAATCAAGTTTTAAAGGTGAGTGGAGAGAGGGTTAAGCACAGGTTAAAGAGATGTGTGTTGTCTCCAGCCAGGACAGTTAGTGAGATTTTGCAAGCCCAGGCAAGTCGTGGGGGTTCCAGATAGTGTGACATGAACCGGGATCTTGGGTTCGGTCTTGGGCAGAGCAGGAGCCATACCAAGCTGTGATACAACCAGAAGGATTGCACAGTTAGCTACATAGCAGGGTAACGCTATGTCGGGGAGTCCTAAAGATGTGATAATGCAGTCTTCCTCTTTCAATAACTGCTCAGTACCATTTGGGTAAATTTCCTTTGTCAGCCACACTTGAAGAATTGCTAAACTGTTTCCAAGAACAGATGAAATGTTTTGCTGCACTATCAAGCTGTCTACCTTTTATCTTCATATTGAAAAATCCCACCAGATGCGCATTTTCAAATATCATATTCTGTCACACAGCACTGGGTCAAACTGATTTCCAAATATGTTTTTCGACCGTATATCACAGAATTGAATTCCCTCACCCGAAATACAAATTAGCAACAACACATCTTAATTATCATTAGCTGCAGACAGTATAACATAACGGGTGGAATTATGATGTTTATAGACCCATACCTTGGAGACTGATTGCTGCACTGAGTTGTGTTCCATTGCTGATATACTGCATCACACATCTGGTGGGTACAGCGGCAATGGATTTTCAATGATTTATCATGCTCACAAACCACGACAGGATTTACAAATGCATCTATTGAATCAAACACGTGGAAGGCCACTACTCCAAGCGTTGTGTGAAAATTCTGCCCCAGCTTCCCACTCCCAGTCATTCAGTTGATGCGACATTCCTGTCTCCAAGTCAGAAGGTTCAATTCCCTCTCCAGAAGGGTAGCATGGTGGCACAGTGGTTAGCACCGCTGCCTCACAGCACCAGGGACCCGGGTTCGATTCCAGACTGTCTGTGCGGAGTCCGTACATTCTCCCCATGTCTGCATGGATTTCCTCTTGGTGCTCCGGCTTCCTCCCAGAGTCCAAACGTGCACGTTAGGTGGATTGACCATGCTCAATTGCCTCTTAGTGTCAGGGGGGGTTAGCGGGAGTTACGGGGATGGGGACTGGGTGGGATTGTCGTTGGTGCAGGCTCGATGGGCCAAATGACTTCTTCCTACACTGTGGGGATTCTATGATTCTAAGTTTAAGTGTGTCCTCTGGGTTGATAGGCGGCACGGTGGCACAGTGGTTAGCACTGCTGCCTCACAACGCCAGGGACCCGGGTTCGATTCCCAGCTTGGCTCACTGTCTGTGCAGAGTCTGCACGTTCTCACCATGTCTGCGTGGGTTTCCTTTGGACGCTCCGGTTTTCTCCCACAATCTGAAAGACGTGCTGGTTAGGGTGCATTGACCATACTAAATTCTCCCTCAGTGTACCCGAACAGGCGCCGGAGTGTGGCGACTCGGGGATTTTCACAGTAACTTCACTGCAGTGTTAATATAAGCCTACTGCAGAGGCTAATAAACAAACTTAAAATAAAACAGTGCCATACTGCGGAAGCCTGAACTGTTGTAGGTGCTGGTTTTGAGATGATTTGTTGGGGCTCTGTCTTCCCTCTCAGGCTGACATTAAAGATCCTGCTATTTCAAAGGACAGGGGAGACCTCTCCCTCTGTTTCTTATTTATTCTCTCCTGGGATATTGGCCTAGCTGACAAGGCCAGAATTTATTGATGATCCCTAGCTGCCCTTAAGTGGCTTGAACTGAAGACAGTTAAGTGTCAACCACATTAGAATCATAGAATCCTTACAATGCAGAAGGAGACTATTTGGCCCATCAAGTCTGCACCAACTCTCCGAAAGAGCATCTTACCCAGAATCACCCCTCCGCCCTATCCCCGTAAGCTTACACATTTCCCACGGCTAATCCCCCTAACCTATACATGTTGGGACACTAAGGGCCAATTTAGCATGGCCAACCCACCTAACCTACACATCTTTGGACTGTGGGACGAAACCGGAGCACCTGGAGGAAACCCACGCAGACACGGGGAGAAAGTGCAATCTCCTCACAGACAGTGACCCGAGCCGGGAATCGAACCCGGGTCCCTGGCGCTGTGAGGCAGCAGTGTTAACCACGGTGCCACTGTGCCACCACAATCATTGAGCAGATTATACATGACAGCACCTTCCCTATCACTATGCTACAGCGGAAATGCTGAAGAAATACTTCACAGCTGGAATTTTCTGGTCCCGTACTCCCTGCGACCGCTGCCAGGGAGAACGGAGAATTTGGAGCTCAGTGAAACCTCCGTCCACAGCAGCGGGAGCGGATAATCCCAGCTGCCCGGGGTGAAGCCGGAGAATTCCGGTCCATGTGCCTGACTTTGATATAAGGACAGAACTTGAGCTAACATCTGCCCACCTGAGAAAAACTACAAACAACTGTACCTGGTTAATTGGCCACTAAAACAGAACATATGATGCTTATCGCAGTCAATAGGCACAATCGGTCACCATGTGCGTCACACTTGCCTTTACAAAATGTTTAAAGACCAGCTTCACCTCAGTACTCAGCTAATCAGTGACTATATAAAAAGTCCCAGTATTGCAGACTGGGCTATACAATAATAATTCTGTCAGCAGTCAAGTACCTGTGAAAGGATTTGTAATTGAACTGAGGGGGCTGAAAAAATTGAAACATTTAACAATTTCATCTAATAACACGGCAATTAAACAGCGGTTCCTCTTTTTTTGTAAAGTGAATCCATTAACCGTTCTCTGTGCTGTTGATTTTCACACAGTGATTTGCTGGGTTGTGATGCACTGTTACTTCCACTTTGGTGCAATGTTAGGACTTCTGGAAAGCAAGGACAGCTATTTCCTCCTTTATAGAGACATAGGCCGGGATTTTACGGCCTCGCTCGGGCGAGGCTCTTAAAATCCCACCCCAGCCCAATGGAGAATTCCGTTCTGTGAGCCTCGCCCGTCCCAATCTGGCGGCAGGCGTGGTAGTAAAATTCCAGTGATAGAGTCACACAGCACCGAAGGGGCCCTTTGGCCCATCGAGGTTGTAATAACTACCACTGAAGGCACACTAATCACAGTCCATCACGCAAACCAATCACACATCCATTGACTCCGTCTACACGACCAGTTGACTCAGCAAAGCAGCCAGCCGAATCAAGGACACCCCGCATCCCAGACATTCACTCTTCCACCTTCCTTCATCGGGAAATAGTCTGAAAACATGTACCAATCGACTCAAGAACAACTTCTTCCCTGCTGCCACAAACATTTGAATGGACCTCCCATATGTGGAGCTGCTCTTTCTCTATATCCTAGCTATGACTGTAACACTACATCCTGCGCTCTCTCCTTTCCTTCTCCCCTATGTGCTCTATGAACGGTATATAAACAATACTTTTCATTGGGGCAAATTTTCCCGTTCCGCCCGCCGCGGGAATAGCAGCCGGTGAGGGATGGACCATGGAAAGGTCCATCGACCTTGGGTGGGATTTTCCGATTTCGGGCAAGCGTGGCCAGAAAATCCCACCCATTTTATCCCAAAAAGTGTGACAATAATAAATCATATCAAATATTCTTGTACTTGTCCCATTTTCCCCTGAATGTTATGATATTTCAACTGCTCATCCAAATACTTTTTAAATGTTGCAAGGTTTCCAGCCGCCACCTACCTTCCCAGGCAACGAATTCCAGATTCCCACCACCCTCTGAGTGAACGTTTTTTTCTCAAATCTTGTGCAACTTTAATCTTACCATTTCACACTATCTAATTGCTTACTTTTTGTTGGATTGCCACTGCAAAGTGGCAGTGGGGGGGGTTTTAACCTGGGACAACACAGGGTTAAGGGAGCTGTGCGAACTCTCAAATGCTATTTTTGTATCCACAGATGCTGCCTGACCTGCTGAGCGTCTCCAGCACTTTCTGGTTTCACTTCAGACTTCCAGCATCTGCTGCATTTCGAATGCGCGTTTCTGTTGAAGTTTTCACTCCCTTGAGGCATCTCAAAGTGTTTCACAGCCAATGAATTACGATTAAAGTGTGGCAGATAGCAGTGCATATGTAATCTTGGGCTTCATCAACGCAGGTATTGAGTACAATAGCAGAGGACTTATCGTGAATCCGTATAAAGACCCGTTCAACTCAAGCATTGCGTCCACACTTTAGAAAGGGCGTTGCCACATTGCAGAGGAGACTTGCCGGAGTGGTTCCAGGGATGGGGGATTTTAGCTACGAGTAGGTCAGAGAATCTAGGATTGCGTGAAGGAGATTGAGGGGAGAGTTGATGGAAGTGTACAAAATTATGACAGATTCTGATAAGGAAGTTGAAGAGAGCTGTACCACTTTCGCTAATGATACAAGGATTAGGGGGCATGGATGTAAGGTTCTGGAAACATGACACAGGGGGAATGTGAGGAAGAGGATTTTTACACAGCGAATTGTAATGACCTGCACTTGCTGCCTGTGAGGTTTAAGTTTGTTATTTATTAGTGCCACCAGTAGACTTATATTAACACTGCATGGAAGTTACTGTGAAAATCCCCCACTCGCCACACTCTGGCGCCTGTTCAGGTACACTGAGGGAGAACTTAGCATGGCCAATGCACCTAACCAGCATGTCTTTCAGACTGTGGGAGGGAACCAGAGTACCCGGAGGAAACCCACGCAGACACGGGGAGAATGTGCAGACTTCGCACAGGCAGTGACCCAAGCAAGGAATTGAACTGGGGTTCCTGGCACTCTGAGGCAGCAGTGCTAATCACTATGCCACCGTGCCACCCCTGTGGGTGGTCAAAGCAAAGAAAAGCATGTGGGAGTCACAGTGGCACAGTGGTTAGCACTGCTGCCTCACAGCTCCAGGGACCCGGGTTTGATTCGCGGCTTGGGTCACTGTCCGTGTGGAGTTTGCACATCCACCCCGTGTTCGCGTGGGTTTGCTCCGGGTGCTCCGGTTTCCTCCCTCCGTCCAAAGATGTGCGGGTTAGGTTGATTGGACATGCTAAATTAACCCTTAGTGTCTGGGATGTGATAGGTTAGAGGCATTAGCAGGGTAGTTAAGCAGGGATAGGACCTGGGTGGGATTGTGGTCGGTGCAGACTCGTTGAGCCGAATGGCTTCCTTCTGCACTGTAGGGATTCTATGATTCTATTCTCTGAAAATGAATGATTTCCAAAGGGTGTTGCATAGGCATTTGAAGGTAATAAACTCACGGGGCTAAAGGAATGAAGGAATAGTGCGGAGGAATGAGATTGATTGGATTGTTCCATAAAGAGCCTGCATGGACTCAAAGGGACGAATGGTCTCCTTCTGGAATGACTCCAAGGCCCACCCTATCATGCAGCCGGCAGAGGAGGCCTAAAATGTGGTGGTGTGGTGAATGTGGTGGGTGGGGGTACTGGGGCAGCACAGTGGCAGAGTGGTTAGCACTGCTGCCTCCAACTCCAGGGAGCTGGGTTCGATTCCCGGCTTGGGTCACTTTCTATTTGGAGTTTGTACGTTCTCCCTGTGTCTTCATGGATTTCCTCCAGGGTGCTCCAGTTTCCTCCCACAGTCCAAAGATGTGCGGGTTAGGTGCATTGGCCATGATAAATTGACCCTTAGTGTCCTGGGATGCGTGGGTTAGAGGGATTAGCTGGGTAAATATGTGGGGATAGGGCCTGAGTGGGATTGTGGTCGATGCAGACTTGATGGGCCGAATGGCCTCCTTCTGCACCGCAGGGATTCTATGATTCTATTGCTACTGGCACAATCAAATGCTTGGCTGATAATCAACATGGCAATCATTGGTGTGAATGTGAGTATCTGACACACTATTCAGGAGGATGTTTTTCTCCTTGGATTGGTGAACAAATTTACTGGTGGTTTGTGAGAGTTTATGACTTCAAACTCACTCCCATACAGGTAGAGATGAAGATGTAAGCTACTCTGTGATTGAGAATGCTTTGTTCTCTCTCTGGGCAAATTTCATTGCTCTATAGGTGTAAGTGATCAGCTTGCCATTCAAAGCAGTTGATAGATTTTCTGCCTTGCCTTTTTGTACAAGAACATCACCTCAGCCAACCAGCTGTATCCATGATTAGCTGGGTGGTTTCCTCAAGGTTGCAGTAGGCATTTGTGCAACTTACTGACAACTATTGTTTGATCTGCTCTCCAGCCTGTTTGTGTGGTGAGGTCCACTCCCACTTGGTGATCTCTTCCATCATCTTCTCAAGGGCAATGAGGGATGGACAATATATGCTGGCCTGGCATTAGGGGAAGCGATGGCTTAGTGGTATTATCGCTAGACTATTAATCCAGAAACTCAGCTGACGTTCTGGGGACCCTGGTTCGAATCCCGCCACGGCAGATGGTGGAATTTGAACTCAATAAAATGTATCTGGAATTAAGAATCTACTGATGACCATGAGTCGATTGTCGGAAAAATCGATCTGGTTCACTAATGTCCTTTAGGGAAGGAAATCTGCTGTCCCTACCTGGTCTGGCCTACATGTGACTCCAGAGCCACAGCAATGTGGCTGACTCTCAACTGCCCTCGGGCAACTAGGGATGGGCAATAAATGCTGGCCCACCAATGACGCCCAGGTCCCACAAATGAATAAGAAAAGTCAGTAATGCCCAAGTTCCATGAAAGAATAGAAAAAATAGCATGTAGGGGAACAAATAGTGGAGCGACATCAGGAATGAAGCCATTACAGTACTTGATTAATTCTAGCAGACTCCAGACTCTCTGCACATTCTGTAGATCCTCAACATTTGCAATATGGCTTCAACTTTCCAGAGATCAGGTGCAATCCTCCTTCACTGCTGAATGTATGGCCAAAGAATTTAATTCTGCTTTCATTGAACAAGCACTTGTCCTTGTTCAAGGTGAGATTACATTCTCTAAGACATTGTAGACATTGCCTGTAGATGGGACTTGAGTTTACTTTTAGGCTGGCTGCAGATGAGAATGTCATCACTGGTGTTCAGCGTAGCTTCAAGTCTTTGAAGTGCAGATTGAATCATTAACTGAAAGACCTCAGCTGCTGAATGAACTGCAAAGTTGAGCCTCTTGCATCGAAAGGGTCCGATGTGAGTGTAAAATACTGTAAGAAACCTTGATTCTTCTCAAGTTGCACTTGATGCTAGCTTGCATTGAGGTCAAGTTTAGCACCGTGCACTTTCTCTATGATGTCATCGATTATCAGCGTCAAGTGTTTTTCTGATTTATTTTGGTGACTGTATATCAGAGAATCCCTACAGTGCAGAAGGAAGCCATTCGGCCCAACGAGTGTGAACTGGTAACAATCCCACCCAGGCCCTATCCCCATAACCCCATGTATTTACCCCACTAATCCCTCTGACACTAAGTGGCAATTTAGCATGGCCAATCAACCTAACCCAAAGATGTGCATCTTTGGACTGTGGGAAGAAACCGGGGCACCCGGAGGAAATCCATGCAGACATGGGGAGAACGTACAAACTCCACACAGACAGTGACCCCAAGCCGGAATTGAACCCGGGTCCCTGGCACTGTGAGGCAGCAGTGCTGACCACTGTGCCACCGTGCGTCTCATCTGCAATGTGCTCTTGGGTTTCTTAATGACTTCCATGGGTAAGATCCAAGAGGCTGGCTCATGCCAACCTTCTCACTGATGTAAAGGAGAAGTAGAGGCTGAACTTTTTTCTCAATCTGCTTCCTGACATTATTGTAATCACCACTGTTGATCCATGACTGGGGGGCCATTGGGATCGATGTGTAACTTGCATGTAACATGTTTCAGTTTGCCGATACCAGTGAAGCGGTCAGCAGAACATTTGTGGATGTTGCTGGTATGCCCATGAATCACGTGTGTGCTGGCAATCATGTGCAGATCTGTTGATGTATGGAAATGGATAAGTGTGTCACATTCTTCAGATATGACAGCTTTCATTCACGTGTCCTGAGAATTTTCAGTGGTTTGTCACTGTTGTAAGGGGAAATTGTCATATTCCCTGCTTTGTAGAGAATGGGGCAATCCTGGAGTTTCTTGAACGTTTTCTCTCCCACGACACTGACAGAGGGTTTTGCATCTACGAGAGAAACCACATTGGAGCAGCCAATGGTTACTGTCACACATGGCTGGTATCAGGGTCTGAAAGGGCACGAAAACATGGTCAGGGTAGCCTGCCTCTGCATTGGCTGCATTCGCAGGTGGCATGGTGGCACAGTGGTTAGCACTGCTGCCTCACAGTGCCAGGGACCCGGGTTCAATTCCAGCCTCGGGTGACTGTTTGTGTGGAGTTTGCATGTTCTCCCCATGTCTGCGTGGGTTTCCTCCGGGTGCTCTGGTTTCCTCGCACATTGCAAAGATCATAGAATCCCTACAGTAAAGAAGGAGGCCATTTGGCCCATCGAGTCTGCACCGACCACAATCCCATCCGGGCAATATTCCTGTAATCCCACATATTTACCCAGCTAATTAATCCCCCTGACACTAGGGTCAATTTAGCATGGCCAATCCATCTGACCCACACATCTTTGGACTGTGGGAGGAAACCGGAGCACCCAGAGGAAACCCACGCAGACACTGGGGGAACGTGCAGACTTGGCACAGACATGACCCAAGCCGGGAATCGAACCCAGGACCCTGGCGCTGTGAGGCATTAGTGCCAACCACTGTGCTGCCCGGTGTGCGGGTTAGGTTGATTGGCCATGATAAATTGTCCCTTAGTATCAGGGGGATTAGCAGAGTAATGACATGGAGTTACAAGGATAGGGCATGGGTGGGATTGATGTTGGTGCAGGCTTGATGGGCCAAATGGCCTCCTTCTGCAACGTAGGGATTGTATGGATGACTCTCACACCCTTTTCTGTGATATGCATACATGGCATCCCCTGTTGGCAATGGTCTCAGCAGTTGATTAGGTTGATGAATGGCCAACATGAGCTAAGTGGTTGTGTTTTCCACAAGCTTTGCCCTGTTTACCAGTCGCAGGATGCTCTGTCCAGTGTGGTAAACACTGCCACAGAGGAAACACTGTCTGGACAAGTCATAACTCTGCAAGACCACTTTTATTGCTTTGTTTCCTGTCACATCAGCAATGAACAGCGATCACAGGGGTTGAACTTGCAAGCCTGGTAATTATTTTCGGTGGACTCAATTTCAGTAGCTCTGGACTCTGAAAGCAATAGCGATCTTGCTAACTTCAGCAAGCACTGACAGCCTTCTGTCTTTCTCAAGTACTTTCTGGCGTAATTAACTGGAGAGGCAACCTTTGATTGATTTTTCTTTCAATGTTGTCGACACCAGTGAAGACACATTTGTTTGCCGGTTACCTGAAGTCTGTGCAATGTTGGTCAATGACTCATTTGCCTCTTGCTTCATGTGTCCGAAGAGGATTGTCTCATGTATCATATTTCGGTTGGGTGTTAAATAGTTGTGGCTGATTCATAGTTACTTTGCTCAGGTGTAAATGCCTCAAAAACACCTTCCAATCTTTCACCACCACAGGCAAGAAGTCTTTTTCCTTCTGCCAGGTGTGATTGGAAAATCTTCCACCGGACTTTCGAAAAGTCACGGCCACTTTTGCCAACACGGCAATACAGCTGATTCCAAATGCACTTGATGGATTGGACATAAGCCATGCCATATTCATCAGCAATAGTGAGGATTAGAATAGAATCCCTACAGTGCAGAAGGAGGTCATTCAGTCCATCGAGCCTGCACTGACAACAATCGTAGTTTATTTTAGTTTTTTTAGTTTTAGTGGCGCAAGTAGATTTACATTAACACTGCGATGAAGTTACTGTGAAAATCCCCTAGTCGCCACACACTCCGGCACCTGTTCGGGTACACTGAGGGAGAATTTAGCATGGCAAATGCACCTAACCAGCACGTCTTTTGGATTGTGAGAGGAAACCGGAGAACCCGGAGGAAACCCACGCAGACACAGGCCGCATCCCCCTAACCCCATGTATTTATGTTGCTAATTCTCCTGACACTGAGGGGCAATTTAGCATGGCCATTGCACCTTACTCGCACATCTTTGGACTGTGGGAGGAAACCGGAGCACCCGGAGGAAACCCACGCAGACACGGGGAGAATGTGCAAACTCCACACAGACAGTGACCCAAAGCTGGAATTGAACCCAGGTCCCTGGCGTCATGAGGCAGCAGTGTTAACCACTGTGCCACCGTGCCGTCCACAATCTTATCTATAAAAACTTTCCTGTGTGTTTGATCCAAGCTTGTCTGCAATTAACACAGCCTGAGCTTGTCTCTTTATCTACTGCTTGAAATACACTCAGCAAATTAAGATGCTGTCTTCTTTTCAGAAAATAGACAAAAGCTTCCAAAAAGTTTCATACATGGAACGCTTGTTATTTTGCATGATCCTCAAGCTCAGTGTGAAGTTCTTGGAATATAGAACATAGTCCAGTCCATCACACAAACCAGCCTCCTATCCACTGACTCTGGCTACACTTCCTGCTGCCTCAGAAAAGCAGCCAGCATAATCAAGGTCTCCAGGCGCCCCGGACGTACTCTCTTCCATCTTGTCCGTCAGGAAAAAGATACAAAGCTCTGAGATCATGGACCAACTGACTCAATTTATTCATTTATTTATTTATTAGTGTCTCAAGTAGGCTTACATTAACACTGCAATGAAGTTACCTCCCACAGTCCAAAGATATATGGGTTAGGTTGATTGGCCATGCCATATTGACCCTAATATCAGGGGATTAACAGGGTAAATATGTGGGGTTACGGGAATAGGATCTGGGTGGGATTGTGATTGGTGCAGATTTGATGGGCCAAATGGCCTCCTTCTACACTGTCGGGATTCTATGATTCCATAATGATTTTCTTCCCTGCTGCCATCAGACTTTTAAATGGACCTACCTTATATTAAGCTGATCTTTCTCAACACCCTAGCTATGACTGTAACACTATATCCTGCACCCTCTCCTTTCCTTCTCCCCTATGTACTCTACATATGATGTGCTTTGTCTGTACAACCCGCAAGAAACAATACTTTTCACTGAATCCCACTACATGTGACAACAATAAATTAAATCAAACATAAAACAGTCAATGACAAGTAGAATTAAAATTGTACAAACAATAATGACATCCTTTATTAAAGCAGCTTCTGCAGACTCCAGCAGATACTCTCTGCTGGCACAAATGTGTTTCATAGCTTCAAGTGAACAAAATGGTCTACTCTGTATCTTCACAGGGTAGATAATTTAGGACGGAGATGAGGGGACATTTCTTCACCCAAAGAGTGGTGAGACTGTGGAATTCATTACCACAGGAAGTAGTTGATGCCAAAGCATTGAATGTATTTAAGAGGCAGCTAAATATAGCACTTGGGGCAAATGGGATTAAAGGTTATGGGGAGAAAGCAGGATTAGGCTATTGAGTTGGACGATCAGCCATGATTGTGATGAATGGGGAGCAGGCTCGAAGGGCCGAATGGCCTCCTCCTGCTCCTATCTTCTATGTTTCCATGTTAAATATATATTGCACTTTTCAAAATGCCATAAATGTGTTCCACTAGTTTGCTTGGGTTCACTGAGGACTTGGTGTCCACCACATATCCCAGCTGCAGACTGGAGCTGTCCACTTCTATTTTTTAATGAAGCAGTTATGTTTCCGTCTACCTTTGGTGGGAACATCACACACAGTCACCCCATTCCCGATTGGAGAGCTAAGCAGTATGATGTTAGGCTGGACTAATTCCACTTTCCACCTGCATCTGAAATTCTTTTCACTCTCAATCGGGCGGCACGGTAGCACAGTGGTTAGCACTGCTGCTTCACAGCTCCAGGGACCTGCGTTCGATTCCCGGCTTGGGTCACTGTCTGTGTGGAGTTTGCACATTCTCCTCGTGTCTGCGTGGGTTTCCTCCGCGTGCTCCGGTTTCCTCCCACAGTCCAAAGATGTGTGGGTTAGGTTGATTGGCCATGCTAAATTGCCCTTACTGTCCTGGGGTGTGTAGGTTAGAGGGATTAGTGGGTAAATATGTAGGGATTTGGGGGTAGGGCCTGGGTGGGATTGTGGTCGGTGCAGACTCGATGGGCCGAATGGCCTCTTTCTGTGCTGTAGGGTTTCTAATTTTCTAAAAATTGGGTGGACTTTCTTCTTGTTAGAAACTGGCTGAATGCAACTCAAAGGCATTGCATTCTGATCTTCACCCTAAAAATCTCAGAAACACACAAAATAAAATGGAGTTTTGACTTCCCCATGAACACCCTGTCGATCAGTGGTTAAGCATTAGGGTTAAAAATTTAAACAAAACGTCCCACCTTTTAAAGTATTGGCCGGAATTCTCCCATCCCTCCCGCCACTGGAATGTTAGCGGGCGGGTTGCGGAGACTGTGAAACCCCATTGACGGTCGGGCGGGAATTTCCAGCTTTTAGACCAGCGCGGGTACATTTTTTCCTTTTAAAAAGCATCTAGACAGTTACATGGGTAAGATGGATATAGAGGGATATGGGCCAAATGCGGGCAATTGGAACTAGCTTAGTGGTAAAAACTGGACGGCATGAACAAGTTGGGTCGAAGGGCCTGCTTACATGCTGTAAACCTCTATGACTCTAAGGGTGGAATCTTGCCGGCACGTCCGCCCGAGTTTCGTACGATCCCATCCGAGGCCAATGGAGAATGCCATTTTCCGAGCCTCGCCCGCCCCTGGGACGGGTATGCCGGTAAAATTCCAGCCTAAGACTCTATGATTCCGGAAATGAAAAGCTTGATGTATGAGGAGCGTTTGAGGACTCTGGGTCTGTACACGATGGAGTTTAGTAGGATGACGGGGAGAGGGATCTTATTGAAACTTAACAGAATATTGAAAGGCCTGGATAGAGTGGAGGTGGGGAAGATGTTTCCATTAGTAGAAGAGACTAGGATCCAAGGGCACAACCTTAGAATAAAGAGACAACCTTTTAGAACCAAGATGAGGAGAAATTTCTTCAACCATAGGGTGATGAATCTATAGAATTCATTGCTGCAGAAGGCTGTGGAGGTCAGGTCATTGAGTATTTAAGACAGAGATAGATAGGTTCTTGATTGGTAAGGGGATCAAAGGTTACAGGGAAAAGGCAGGAGAATGGGGTTGAGAAACATATCATCCATGATTGAGTGGTGGAGCAGACACGTTGGACCGAATGGCCTGATTCTGCTCGTAAATCTTACGGTCTTATGGCCTTCCTCCCTAACTTTTTCCTATCCATTTCATCTACAAACCTGGGTATGGGAAAGGGAACATCAGTCCCTCACCAACCCCTTAAGCCTTTAAAATATTCAGTTGATGTTTGCCCTGCAGTGCTTGCTGTTAATACCACAGGCAATGTAATCTTAGTTGTTTACCAAGAAAAAATGAATCACATATTGGTTGAACCTCATAACCCACTTTTCCCAAAAGGACTGTGAGTTTATAGATTTCAAAATTAATCTAGGTTTCCTTTCATAAAACACCAAACCCGGACATTCTCTCTTCCACCTTCTTCCATCGAGAAAAAGATACAAATGGTTGAGGTCACACATTAATTGACTCAAGAACAGCTTCTTCCCTGCTGCTATCAGATTTTTGAATGGACCTACCTTATATTAAGTTGATCTTTCTCTACACCCTCGCTATGACTGTAACACTATATTCTGAACCCTCTCCTTTCCTTCTCTATGAATGGTATGGGCGACAGGGTGGCACAGTGGTTACCACTGCTGCCTCACAGAACCAGGGATCCGGGTTCAATTCCCAGCTTGGGTCACTGTCTCTGCGGAGTCTGCACATTCGCCCCGTGTCTGCGTGGGTTTCCTCCGGGTGCTCCGGTTTCCTCCCACAGTCTGAAAGAAGTGCTGGTTAGGTGCATTGACCATGCCAAATTCTCCCTTAGTGTACCCGAATAGGCACCGGAACGTGGCGACTCGGGGATTTCTCAGTAACCTCAGCACGGTGTTAATGTAAACCTACTTGTGACAATAATAAATAAATGTCAACTTAGCTTCGTCTGTATAGCGTGCAAGAAACAATACTTTTCACTGTATCCCAATCCACGTGACAATAAATTAAATCAAACCAAACCCCGTCATAGACCTTTGAGCTTATGTTGACGGACTAAGATGTGCGGGTTAGGTTGATTGGCTATGCTAAATTAACCTCAGTGTCAGGGGGACTAGTAGGGTAAATACATGTGGTTATGGGGATAGGGCCTGGGTGGGATTGTGGTCGGTGCAGACTCGATGGGCTGAATGGTCTCCTTCTGCACTGTAGGGATTCTATGATCCATGATCAAATCATGTGCCCTTCAAACCAGGTGTAGTGTTAAGAGAGGCATTCACTTCTCACCAATGTTGACTTTCTGGTAAACTCTGAATTTTACTCTGGCTTGGGGCTGGAACAAATGAGGGAACTTGCAGGAAAGCAGCAGGTTCTTTCAATCCTTCTAATTGAGGTGTGAATTGTGTGGCTTCCAGGACACCGAAAGGTTCAAGATGAATATGCTGCCTGCTTTGAAGATGAAAATGAATTGCAAATTAAATTCTTTTAATAAACCTTTCACGGAATCTCAGGGCACCAACAATCAGCGTTAACCAATCCTAACCCCCCCTCTCAACTCCTCCCTCCCTGAAGTCACGAAAGGCCTCTTTACACTTTGCAGAGCGTGCAAACGCGTGATCCATCAGTAAATTCATAACTCTTAAATTATGTCGGGATGACTTGGTTTAATATCAATAACACTGAGAGTTACGGCGTGAAGATAAATTCCTGCATTTCACGTGGAATTAAGTGCAACCTGTTGCTCTCACCTGGGAGTGCTTTCTTGCAGAGGATCGTTAAGCTACCTTTGGAGTGCTTTGATGTTCCGCAACAGTGGTGAAAGTCGGTCTCTCGTACAAACAAAAAAATATATATTCGGGCTTGTTGGAAAAGTTGCTAACACGCAAGGATGCTGCAGCAAATTCTGTTTTACACTTGAGTGAAACAGTAAGATAATGTGTTCAATCCAGTTTGCAAATGAACTAGTGTTATTGTGGGCGGTACTGCAAATGAACACAGATTTCTTCCCTCTCACTTTTCTCCTCCAGAATAATGTACTTTGATTAATGGCGTCATCCTTGCTTCCTACTGCTTGGCTTGACTTGTTTGCTTGAGGCAAATACTTCAATGTTGGTTGATCCAAAGGATCAGTCACCGTGTATTTTTTGCTCGATTATGCATTAAGTTTGCCAGTGGTTTGGCAAAGCTTTAGTGGTTAAATCTCACAGTCAATAAATAAATACACCCCTTACTTTAAATGACATCCCAGCTAATCTAGAGACTAATGAGGACAGAACACACAAAAGACCTTTCCTTTGAAATGCTTTGTAAGGTTTCTCAAGGTGTCATAATGCCAGAAGGCATTTCTCTTTTTTTTTATATCATTGTACACGCTGTTAGAATCCAAAACCAGAAATAATTAATGACAAATGGCACCTATACTTGCTGGAGCCATTCTGTAAGGACTGAACTTGCAGGTTTAAAACAGTCACTTTCTTATGTTCTATTTTTATTTTTCTCATGTGGGGAAACGGTTCTGCTTGTGGGTAATTCTAGGATGTGGGGGATCTCACCTAGACTGAATTCTCCTGTATTGCGAAAAAAAAATACTAGGTAGCCAGCCGCGCTGGCCTTGATATGAACACTCTGCCGCTCAGTGGTTAAGGATCAGAATTTCAAACCTGGGGGACGTTTAATTGCTACTCTGCGGCTTCCCAAAAACTGGGAAAGCTGGCAGCGAAATAGAGGAGCCGTCCGTTTGAGAAGGTAGATGCATTTTACAGCACTCCTTGTGGGCCAAGAAGAGCAGGACTGCTCGCTTCCCCTTTGCTTTAAGGAAGACTTCACCCTCATCTCTCTCTCTCTCTCTGCCCATCTACACATTCTACTCTTTCCCATGAGCAGAGAACACCCCACCACCCCCCCTCTGGCCCCCTGCCTCGGCCACCACCTCACGACTATCACCCAATGGATGACTTCTAACTCCACCTCTCCCGGCCACCCACCACAATCACCAATAGCTGACCTCCAACTCTACCCCATTCCATCACAATCGCCAATGGCTGACTTCCAACTCCAACTCCCCGACATCCTACCACCCCACTACAATCACCAGTAGCTGACTTACAATTCTACTCACACCCAGCCATCCCACTACAATCACCAATAGCTGATTTCCAATCTACCCTCCTCCTCCAGGATCCGTGCCCACCCCCCCCATGATCACCAACATCTAGCTTCCAAATCCAGCTCCCCACCCCTCCCTACCCCACTAGGAACTGAACTGAAGCCCCTTTCTGACGGGCTGGCACAGTGGTTAGCACTGCTGCCTCACAGTTCCAGGGACCCGGGTTCAATTCTGGCCTCTGGTCACTGTCTGTGCGGAGTCTGCACATTCTCCCGGTGTCTGCGTGGGTTTTATCCGGGTGTTCCGGTTTCCTCCCACAGTCCAAAGGTGTGCAGGTTAGGTGGATTGGGCATGATAAATTGCCCCTTAGTGTCCCAGGATGTGTGGGTTAGCGGGGTAAATGTGTGGGGTTTTGGGGGAATAGGGCCTGGGTGGGATTGTTGTCGGTGCAGAACCGATGGGCCGAATGGCCTCCTCCTGCACTGTAGGAACTCTATGATTTCTAACCACCCAGGACGGACCCAAGGACACATGACTGCTTCACTTCTGCTGCTGCAAATGGAAGAAAATTATTATCATAAGACCCTCCTGTAAAAATCCCACAGCAACTTCCCTTCCGTGACCTTGACACTTTCCCTGGCCGTTTCTTTGCCATTCCGACACACGGTTCACACCTTCCCCTTTTGTCTTCACTCAGAGGACACAGCAAGACAAAAGGCACGCATGCCAAATACTGCAATTCGAAACCTTCCCTCTTGAAGTCAGTACTCAATTGTGATGTTCCAATAGTCAATTGTGAAGTGGCAATGGCCAAATGTCAGATAAAAGTGGTGTAGATAATAATAATATCAATACTGAGTACTGTACAGCAGTGGAAACTGCATTGAGTGCTGCTGAATACAGTCAAATGAAGCTCTCCCATATTAATCCAGCGAGAGGGAGCTACAGCTGACATTTGGCGAACTAGTTCCTTTTTAGTGATAACACGT
Organism: Mustelus asterias; assembly: GCF_964213995.1. Classification (NCBI taxonomy): domain Eukaryota; kingdom Metazoa; phylum Chordata; class Chondrichthyes; order Carcharhiniformes; family Triakidae; genus Mustelus; species Mustelus asterias. The sequence goes on from NC_135809.1 coordinate 12,786,062, forward strand.
ATATCAATTTTGTAACAACTCTTGTTGCTAGGACACAAAATGTCACACTGTGTACAGTATACCACTCTATTCTAATAACTAGACTTGAAGTCTTTAAAGATATCACACGTCACCGAAATTGCTGTAAAATTATACATAATCTTTTTTCCTAAGTAAGAGGCCAGACCAAGATGAAGAAGATCCTTATGGTAATCACCCCAATCAGACAGAAAGCCTTTAATTTGCATAAAGCTGTTAGATCTTGCAAGTCATCACAAAACAGAACTTGCTGGCAACATTGAATCTTGAAATAGTCCGAATATACGAGGGATGTTATTTTTTTTGTAGACCCATGGATGTCATGTTTTTCACACATGTGAGTTATTCAATGGCACTGCTGGCATGGGAGCCATTTATTTGGGGGGATTTATTTTTATTCATTCATGGGACATGGGCGTCGCTGGCCAACATTTATTTGGGGAGACCATGCAGACGCTACGACAACGGATGAATGAACACCGCTCGACAATCACCTGGCAGGAGTGTTCCCTTCCAGTCAGGGAACACTTCAGCAGTCGCAGGCATTCGGCCTCTGATCTTCGGAAGCACAGGTTAAAGAGATGTGTATTGTCTCCAGCCAGGACAGTTAGTGAGATTTTGCAAGCCCAGGCAAGTCGTGGGGGTTACAGATAGTGTGACGTGAACCCAAGATCCCGGTTGAGGCCATCCTCATGTTTGCAGAACTTGGCCATCAGTTTCTGCTCAGCGATTCTGCGTTGTCGTGTGTCATGAAGGCCGCCTTTGCTTAACCCTCTCTCCACTCACATTGCACCTTTAAGACTTGATTACCTGTAAAGACTCGTATTCCAACCATTATCTTGTAAATTGAGTTTGTGTCTTTATATGCCCTGTTTTGTGAACACAGGTCCTCACTCGCCTGATGAAGGAGCTTGAGACTCCAAAAGCTACTGCTGCCAAATAAACCTGTTGGACTTTAACCTGGTGCTGTGAGACTTCTTACTGCAGCATTTATTGCCCATCCCTTGGACTGAGTAGTCATTTCAGAGAGCAGTTGAAAATCAACCATGCTGTTTAAATTTACTCATTAGTGTCACAAGTAGGCTTACATTAACACTGCAATGAAGTTACTGTGAAAATTCCCCAGTCGCTACTCCCCGACGCTTGTTCGGATACACTGAGGGAGAATTTAGCACAGCCAATGCACTTAACCAGCACGTCTTTCGGACTGTGGGAGGAAACTGAAGCACCCAGAGGAAACCCACGCAGACACGGGGAGAATGTACAGACTCTGCACAGACAGTGACCCAAGCTGGGAATTGAACCCGGTTCCCTGGCACTGTGAGGCAGCAGGGCTAACCACTGTGCCACCGTGATGTCACTGGTTCTGGAGTCGCATGTAGGCCAGACCAGGTAAGGATGGCAGATTTCCTTCCCTAAAGGACATTAGTGAACCAGATGAGTTTTTCCGACAATTGACAATAGTTTCATGGTCGTCAGTAGACTCTTAATTCCAGATTTTTAAAAATTGAATTCAAATTCCACCATCGGCCGTGGCGGGATTCAAACCTGGGTCCCCAGAACATTAGCTGTGTTTCTGGCTTAATAGTCTAGCGATAATACCACTTGGCCATTGCCTCCCCTTGGTGAAAGTTTTGAAAGATATTCACATCTTTCTACAGTGCAAACAATGTTAAGAGCTAAGAACAAAGAACAATACAGCACAGGAAACAGGCCCTTCGACCCTCCAAGCCTGTGCCGCTCCTTGGTCCAACTAGACCAATCGTTTGTATCCCTCCATTCCCAGGTTGCTCATGTGACTATCCAGGTAAGTCTTAAACGATGTCAGCGTGCCTGCCTCCACCACCCTACTTGGCAGCGCATTTCAGGCCCCCACCACCCTCTGTGTAAAAAACGTCCCTCTGATATCTGAGTTATACTTCGCCCCTCTCACCTTGAGCCCGTGACCCCTCGTGATCGTCACCTCCGACCTGGGAAAAAGCTTCCCACTGTTCACCCTATCTATGCCCTTCATAATCTTGTACACCTCTATTAGATCTCCCCTCATTCTCCGTCTTCCCAGGGAGAACAACCCCAGTTTACCCAATCTCTCCTCATAGCTAAGACCCTCCATACCAGGCAACATCCTGGTAAACCTTCTCTGCACTCTCTCTAACGCCAACCACGTCCTTCTGGCAGTGCGGCGACCAGAACTGGACGCAGTACTCCAAATGTGGCCTAACCAGCGTTCTATACAGCTGCATCATCAGACTCCAGCTTTTATACTCTATACCCCATCCTATAAAGGCAAGCATACCATATGCCTTCTTCACCACCTTCTCCACCTGTGTTGCCACCTTCAAGGATTTGTGGACTTGCACACCTAGGTCCCTCTGTGTTTCTATACTCTTGATGACTCTGCCATTTATTGTATAACTCCTCCCTACATTATTTCTTCCAAAATGCATCACTTCGCATTTATCTGGATTAAACTCCATCTGCCACCTCTCCGCCCAATTTTCCAGCCTACCTATATCCTGCTATATTGCCCGACAATGCTCTTCGCTATCCGCAAGTCCAGCCATCTTCGTGTCATCCGCAAACTTGCTGATTACACCAGTTACACCTTCTTCCAAATCATTTATATATATCACAAATAGCAGAGGCCCCAGTACAGAGCCCTGCGGAACACCACTGGTCACAGACCTCCAGCCGGAAAAAGACCCTTCGACCACTACCCTCTGTCTCCTATGGCCAAGCCAGTTCTCCACCCATCTAGCCACTTCTCCTTGTATCCCATGAGCCTTAACCTTCTTAACCAACCTGCCATGTGGGACTTTGTCAAATGCCTTACTGAAATCCATATAGACGACATTCACGGCCCTTCCTTCATCAACCGTTTTTGTCACTTCCTCAAAAAACTCCACCAAATTTATAAGGCACGACCTCCCGCTTACAAAACCATGCTGTCTGTCACTAATGAGATTGTTCCGTTCTAAATGCACATACATCCTGTCTCTAAGAATCCTCTCCAACAACTTCCCTACCACGGACGTCAAGTTCACCGGCCTATAATTTCCTGGGTTATCCCTGCTACCCTTCTTAAACAACGGGACCACATTTGCTATCCTCCAATCCTCAGGGACCTCACCCGTGTCCAAAGAAGCGACAAAGATTTCCGTCAGAGGCCCAGCAATTTCATCTCTCGTCTCCCTGAGCAGTCTAGGATAGATGCCATCAGGCCCTGGGGCTTTGTCAGTTTTAATGTTCCCTAAAATACCTAACACTTCCTCTCTTGTAATGGAAGTGCAGAAGGAGATCGTTCCTCTCTAAGGTCCTGGAATTGAAGATATGTACCTCCTGGGGTTGGTGGGACTGAGGTCTTGGGGGGGATTTTCCAGCTGTGCTCACCACAAGACCGGTAAATGCCGCCCGAGGTTAACGGACCTTTGCATGGTCCTATCCTTCCCGCTACGATTCCTGCGGCGGGCGAGATGGGAAAATTCCACCCTCTTGAGTTGGATAAATGCATGACTGGGGTTTGACAAAGCGCACCTCCTGAATTGTTAGATTTGTGATTGAGTTGGTGCAGCACATCTCAGAATTATAGAATCCCTACAGTGCAGAAGGAGGCCATTCTGCCCATCGCGTCTGTACCGACTACAATCCCACCCAAGCCCTATTCCCATTACCCTGCTAATCCCCTTGATACTAGGGTCAATTTTAGCATGGCCAATCAACCTGACCCGCACATCTTTGGACCGTGGGAGGAAACCGGAGCACCCGGAGGAAACCCACGCAGACACGGGGAGAAAGTGCATACTCCACACAGACAGTGACTCAAGGCCGGAATTTAACCTGCGTCCTTGGCGCTGAGGCAGCAGCGCTAACCACTGTGCTACCATGCTGCCCACTGGCGGCTGAGATATCCTGCATTTACATTTGTTAGTGATCAAATAGTGATTTTGTTTATTTTGGCACTGAGCTAATACTTCTCATCCCAGGAAGCAGTGAAGAAAGCTGTGGTTAAGTCAACAAGCTTTACTTGCAAGTATTCCTCGATTGAACACCAAAGGCAGAGTTTTAAGGGTAGAATATTATTTATGACAAAGAATGCAGCTCAACACAGTGGGATGGACAGAAGAATAAAATATTAAAAGCAATGGCCTAGATCTTGCATTGAAATAACAGTGAGGCTATCACTGCTCACGATAAACAGAATAAATCTTAGTGACTCCTGATGACCACAAATGCACTATTAAACATAGAAATCAGGAAGTTGCTGTTTGAGTTGCCCTCCTTCTTCAGAAGCTTTTTCAGAACAATATTTCATTTGAGAGACTCAACATTGAAATCATAGGAAGAATTATAGAATCCCTACAGTGCAGAAGGAGATCGTTCAGCCCATTGAGTCTGTACCGACAACAATCTCACCCAGGCCCTATCCTCGTAATCCTACATATTTACCCTTCTAACCTACGCATCCCGGTACACTAAGGAGCAATTTAGCATAGCCAATCCATCTAACCTGTGCATCTTTGGACTCTGGGAGGAAACCAGAGCGCCCAGAGGAAACCCATGCAAACATGGGGAGAATGTGCAAACTCCACACACACAGTCACCTGAGGCTGGAATTAAACCCAGGTCCCTGGAGCTGTGAGGCAGCAGTGCTGACCACTGAACCGCTGTTCTGCCCTCAAATAAATAGAATGGTGTGAAATTGGGATTCTCACATAAGAGATACCCATTAAACTCTCCAGAAAAGGTTAGTGCTTGTTCATTCCAGTGTAGTTGCATTTGTAATAGCATGAGAAGTCTCAACTACTGCTAGGCAACCTCTGTGGCACTGAAAATTAACTTTTACAAGTGTGGAGTCTCACTCCTTCAGAGTTTAATTATTGATGGAGATTTTAAAAATAATTAAATAAAAATGATTTTTCTGCCTCTTTTATCTCTCTTTTGATCCAACCTTTAACTCCATCTCTATATTTCACTTTCTGCTTTAACATTGAATTTGTTATTCTAATTTATGTTTCCTGGTTCACACTCTGCCTGCATTATTAAGGATTCGTAAATCTGATTGGTCAGACAGATACACATTTTAAACCTTACCTGCATTGTAATGAAGATTTTACGATGCAAAAGCAATCAAAGGGTTTAATAGTCTAAGCAGTTGCTTGGCAACCAGAAGTCCACACTGAAAAGCAGAAGTTTGGAACCAGGCAACGCAGAGACAAGGAACATCCCACAGAAACTGCTGGAATAGGCAGAATAATGCACAGAGACAGAAATACAGTCCCAAGAACAGAATTTTCAGAAACTGGAGAATGAAACAGAGGAAAGTCTCAGGAAGACTGTGAAGTGAAAGGAAATTAAACAAGGAGCAGAGAGGGGTTCCTCATTAAAGACAATGTGTGGAGACATTGGCTAGTGGAAAGCCAAACACCTGTGGTGATCCTATCCCTGTAACCCCCACATATTTACCCTGATAATCCCCCTGACAGTAAGGGGCAATTTAGCATGGCCAATCAACCTAACCTGCACATTTTTTGCACTGTGGGAGGAAACCGGAGCACCCGGAGGAAACCCATGCAGACACGGGGAGAATGTACAAACTCCACACAGACAGTGACCCAAGCCAGGAATCGAACCCGGGTCCCTGGCGCTGTGAAGCAGCAGTGTTAATCACAGTGCCACCATGCCACCACTTGGGGGGGGAGTTCCAGGATTTTGACCCAGCAACAGTGAAATAATGGCGATATATTTCCAAGTCGGGATGGTGAGTGGCTTGGAGGGGACCTCCAGGTGGTGGTGATCCCAGATATCTGCTACCCTTATCCTTTTGGATGGTAGAAGCCATGTGTTTGGAAAATGCTATCTGAACACGCTTGGTGAATTCCTGCGGTGCATCTTGTAGGTGGTATGCACGGCTGCCACTGCTTGCTGGGAAAGGAGGGAGCAAACGTTTGTGGATGTGATGCCAATCAAGCGGGCTGCTTTGTCCTGGATGGTGTCAAGCTTCTTGAGAGTTGCTGGAGCTGCACCCATCCAGGCAAGTGGGGAGTATTCCATCACACTCCTGACTTGTGCCTTGTAGATGGTGGACAGGCTTTGGGGGTGAGATATCTACCACAGGATCCGAGCCTCTAACCTGCCCTTGTAGCCACAGTATTTATATGTCGAGTCCAGTTCAGTTTCTGGCCAATGTTAACCCCTGGGATGTTGGCAGTGGGGGATTCAGCAATGGCAACGGGATTGACTGTCAGAGAACAATGTTTAGATTCTCTCTTGTTGGAGATGGGTATTGCCCAAACTTGTGTGCCGTGAATGTTACTTGCCACTTGTCAGCCCAAGCCTGGATATTGTCCAGATCTTGCTGCTTTTAGACAGGAACTGCCTCAGAATCTGAGGAGTTGTGAATGGTGCTGAACATTGTGCAATCATCAGCATACATCCCCACTTTTGATCTTATGATGGAAGTGTAATGTTCTAACTATGTTCAGGGTTGCGAGTTTTAAACATAAAGAAAACGCTGTGGTTTGCACATGTAACAACAACAAAGTTTATTGTAAGATTTGTTCTCCGCACAGAACAGAAACAAACTAAACAGCAGCCTGTGCAACACTCTAATGACATCACCATCAAATCATGTGACTGGCTCTTAGAACAATCACTCGACTACTTAAATAACTGGAAGGAAGGTCATTGATGAAGCAGCTGAAGAAGGTTGGACCAAGGACACTGCCCATTCTCACCCCACCTCTGGAGTTCAGCCCTCTTGTCCATGTTTAAACCAAAGCTGTAATGAGGTCAGGAGCTGAGTGACCCTGGCGAAACCCAAACTGGACGTCACTGAGCAGATTATTGTTCAGCAAGTGCTGCTTGATTGCACCGTTGGGGACCCCTTCCATCACTTTACTGATGATAACTAGCAGATTGATGGGGCAGTAATTGGCCGGAATGGATTTATCCTGCTTTCTGTGCACAGGACATGTCTGGACAGTTTTCCACATTGCGAGGTAGTCGCCTATTTCAGTATTTAAAGCGTTTCAGCCTGTCGATTTCACAGCTCCATCAATCCCCGATGTTTTGGCACCTTATTGACCCTGTTGAGTTTTAAATAGCTCAATAAACCCAGGGATTGGCTGTGAAGGCCAGAAAACAGGGTGAAAGCCCAGTCAATTGTACCACTCTGTTTCCTTACATTGTACGGCTAAAAAAGTAATTCCAGAAACTAGATGGAAATTCTGCCTCTTACATAGAACATAGAACATAGAACATTACAGCGCAGAACAGGCCCTTCGGCCCACGATGTTGCACCGACCAGTTAAAAAAAAAACTGTGACCCTCCAACCTAAACCAATTTCTTTTCGTCCATGAACCTATCTACGGATCTCTTAAACGCCCCCAAACTAGGCGCATTTACAACTGATGCTGGCAGGGCATTCCAATCCCTCACCACCCTCTGGGTAAAGAACCTACCCCTGACATCGGTTCTATAACTACCCCCCCTCAATTTAAAGCCATGCCCCCTCGTGCTGGATTTCTCCATCAGAGGAAAAAGGCTATCACTATCCACCCTATCTAAACCTCTAATCATCTTATATGTTTCAATAAGATCCCCTCTTAGCCGCCGCCTTTCCAGCGAAAACAATCCCAAATCCCTCAGCCTCTCCTCATAGGATCTCCCCTCCATACCAGGCAACATCCTGGTAAACCTCCTCTGCACCCTCTCCAAAGCCTCCACATCCTTCCTGTAATGTGGGGACCAGAACTGCACACAGTACTCCAAGTGCGGCCGCACCAGAGTTGTGTACAGTTGCAACATAACGCTACGACTCCTAAATTCAATCCCCCTACCAATAAACGCCAAGACACCATATGCCTTCTTAACAACCTTATCTACTTGATTCCCAACTTTCAGGGATCTATGCACACATACACCTAGATCCCTCTGCTCCTCCACACTATTCAAAGTCCTCCCGTTAGCCCTATACTCAACACATCTGTTATTCCTACCAAAGTGAATTACCTCACACTTCTCCGCATTAAACTCCATCCGCCACCTCTCGGCCCAACTTTGCAACCTGTCTAAGTCTTCCTGCAAACTACGACACCCTTCCTCACTGTCTACCACACCACCGACTTTGGTGTCATCAGCAAATTTGCTAATCCACCCAACTATACCCTCATCCAGATCATTAATAAATATTACAAACAGCAGTGGCCCCAAAACAGATCCCTGAGGTACACCACTTGTAACCGCACTCCATGATGAATATTTACTATCAACCACCACCCTCTGTTTCCTATCCGCTAGCCAATTCCTGATCCAATTTCCTAGATCACCCCCAATCCCATACATCTGCATTTTCTGCAGAAGCCTACCATGGTGAACCTTATCAAACGCCTTACTAAAATCCATATATACCACGTCCACTGCCTTGCCCCCATCCACCTCCTTGGTCACTTTCTCAAAAAACTCAATAAGGTTAGTAAGGCACGACCTACCTGCCACAAAACCATGCTGACTATCACCTATCAATTCATTACTCTCCAAATAACTATAAATCCTATCCCTTATAATTTTTTCCAACATCTTGCCGACAACAGAAGTGAGACTCACCGGTCTATAATTCCCGGGGAAGTCTCTGTTCCCCTTCTTAAACAATGGGACAACATTCGCTAACCTCCAATCTTCTGGTACTATACCAGAGGCCAACGACGACCTGAAGATCAGAGCCAGAGGCTCTGCAATCACTTCTCTTGCCTCCCAGAGAATCCTTGGATAAATCCCATCCGGACCAGGGGATTTATCTATTTTCAGACCCTCCAGAATATCCTGCACATCCTCCTTATCAACTGTAATACTGTCTATTCTACTCCCCTGCAACCCAGTGTCCTCCTCAGCTATATTCATGTCCCCTTGCGTGAACACCGAAGAGAAATATTGGTTCAATGCTTCACCAATCTCCTCCGGTTCCACACATAACTTCCCTCTGCCATCTATAACTGGCCCTAAACTTGCCCTAACCAACCAACCTACATGGGAACTTAGGTGGCACAGTGGTTAGCACTGCTGCCTCACAGCGCCAGGGACCCAGGTTCGATTCCCAGCTTGGGTCATTCTCTGTGCGGAGTCTGCACATTCTCCCCATGTCTGCGTGGGTTTCCTCCGGGTGCTTCGGTTTCCTCCCACAGTCCAAGATGTGCAGGTTAGGTGTGTTGGCCATGCTAGTTGTTAGGAACAGACCTTCCAATTGAGTCCTAGTTTGATGTCAATTATTCAATAGAAGTCACTGATATATCAAGGGGCTACAGGTGGAGAATTGTCTGTGGAGTTGGATCAAAGAAATAAAGGTATTTTATAAAGAAGCAGAACTCATGTCTCCTTTACAGCAATCGAGAGACTTAAACATTAGTGTCCTAAGATGTGTAGGTTAGGGGGATTAGTGAGGTAAACATGTGGGGTTACAGGGGTGGGCCTGGATATGATGCTCTGTTGGTGCAGACCTGATGGGCCGAATGGCCTCCTTTTACACTGTTGCCATTCTATGAAGCTCCAAGAAATGGTGAAGGTCTAGCACAACTGATCACCATTGTTTTCCAAAGGCATCACCTTCTACTGGTGTTACAGCAATAGAATATAATCGTAGAACCCCTGCTGTATTTCAGTAAATCATCTGTTTAGACTATTTCCTTAAAAGCTGCTAAGTTGTTTCATGACAGATACTCTTTATAGTTTTTTATTACTTTTGACAAAACTTCCCTCTGTCTTTTAGTAATGCGAATGCGTGATGTTAATGGCTTGAGATATCTCTTTATAAGACTCCTGACTTTTGAAGCACAGTCTGTATGTTAATCACCAAGCAATGGGTACCTAGGGAATGGGACTAGCAGAATATCTTGGGCATATTTATAATGTTTCTGTGGCAGCACTTACACGTTGGGCGCCTTGTTTACTTTTCTATTTTATTACATGATTGCATTGTAAACCCACGCTGCAGTTATCAATAAATTACCTTTTTATGTGGTGTCTTACATGTAATGAAATGTCCTAAGTTTCTTCACAGAGGTAGTGGTGCACAGTGAGCAGGACAGCATGAAGTAGCTACATGACAGGGAAACGGCAAGGGAGCTAGGGAAGAGAGACTGGATCGATGGGGCTCTAGAATTTAGAAGAATGAGAGGGAATCTCATAGAAACATATAAAATCCTGATGGGACTGGACAGGCTAGACACAGGAAGAATGTCCCCGATGTTGGGGAAATCAGAAATTGGGGGTCACAGCCTAAGAATAAGGATGTGGAGTTGCCGGCGTTGGACTGGGGTGGGCACAGTAAGTAGTCTCACAACACCAGATTAAAGTCCAACAGGTTTATTTGGTAGCACGAGCTTTCGGAGAGTTGCCCCTTCATCAGGTGAGTGACACTCACCTGACGAAGGGGCAACGCTGCGAAAGCTTGTGCTACCAAATAAACCTGTAAGAATAAGGAGTAAGCCATTCGGGATTGAGATGAAGAAGAATTCTTCACTCAGAGAGTTGCAAACCTGTGGAATTCTCTACCACAGAAAGCTGTCGGGGCCAGTTCATTAGATATGTTCAAGAGGGAGTTGGACGTGGCTCCAGGGATCAAGGGGTATGGAGAGAAAGCAGAAGTAGTTTACTGAGACTGCATGAGCAGCCATGATCATATCGAATGGCGGAGCAGGCTTGAAGGGCCGAGTGGCCTCCTCCTGCACCTAGTTTCTATATTTGTATCTAAGCTTTGAGGAGAAAGGATGGGGAGAGATATCACGGCAATGAGAGCAATCAAAATAAAGAATTCAGGCTCACTGTGACACAATAGTTGAAGGTTCATTTGTATAACACTTTTCAAGACTTTGTGGTGTCCCAAAGCACTTTCCAGCACTTTTATAAGTATAGTCGCTGTGTCAGGAAGTTGGAATGAGATGGAAAGTAAAGAACTGGATATAAAAAAGGATTTAGCTGCGCTGAGGGCGTCTGAGATGCAGATTAGCCGAGTAACAGTGAGAAACCGATACTTTGTGAAGCAAAGTGGAGACTAGCGGCTAGGGACGTAGATTGCATCCACGCCCAGTTGCAAAGCAGAGCGCTCTCAGACTAAACCTGCTGTGCAGAAATGGAAGCACAGTGTGTGAAACCCCATGAGTTCTATCCCAAACTAGGAGAAAAATTCCCAAAAGAAAGCTCCTGGTCCTATATGGTAATTACTTGCTGGATTTGACTCATGGGGGGAATTTTCCCATCCCCCCCCTCCCCCACCCCCGCCGCCACAGGAATTGCAGTGGGTGGAGTGGGCAGGACGGACCATGCAAATGTCCGTTGACCTCAGGCAGGACTTTCCAGTTTTGGGGCGAGCGTGGCTGGAGAATAGAATCATAGAATCACTGCAGTGCAGAAGGAGGACATTCAGCCCATCCAGCCTGCACCCGACAACAATCCCACCCAGGCCCTATCCCTGTAACCCTACGTATTTGCCCTGCTTCTTCCCCTGACTTTAAGGGGCAATTTATCATGGCCAATCGACCTAACCTGCACGTCTTTGCACTGTGGGAGGAAACTGGAGCACCCGGAGGAAACCCGCGCAGACACAGGGAGGATATGCAGACTCCGCACAGGCAGTTACCCGAGGCCGGAATTGAACCTGTGTCCCTGGCACTGTGAGGCAGCAGTGCTAACCACTGTGCCAACCACTGTGCCACCCCTAGTGTTCAAACCTATGGGATGTTGTTTTGATTTTGATTTGATTTATTATTGTCACGTATTAACCTACAGTGAAAAGTATTGTTTCTTGCGCGCTATACAGACAAAGCATACCGTTCATGGAGAAGGAAACGAGAGAGTGCAGAACGTAGTGTTACGTCATAGCTAGGGTGTAGAGAAAGATCAACTTAATGCAAGGTAGGTCCATTCAAAAGTCTGACAGCAGCAGGGAAGAAGCTGTTCTAGAGTCGGTTAGTATGTGATCGCAGACTTTTGTATCTTTTTCCCGACGGAAGAAGGTGGAAGAGAGAATGTCTGAGGTGCGTGGGCTCCTCGATTACGCTGGCTGCTTTGCTGAGGCAGTGGGAAATGTAGACAGAGTCAATGGATGGGAGGCTGGTTTGAGCGATGGATTGAGCTTCATTCACGATCCTTTGTCGTTCCTTGCGGTCTTGGGCAGAGCAGGAGCCATACCAAGCTGTGATACAACCAGAAAGAATGCTTTCTATGGTGCATCTGTAAAAGTTGGTGAGAGTCGTAGCTGACATACCAAATTTCCTTAGTCTTCTGAGAAAGTAGAGGTGTTGGTGGGCTTTCTTAACCATAGTGTCGGCATGGGGGGGACCAGGACAGGTTGTTGATGATCTGGACACCTAAAAACCTGAAGCTCTTGACCCTTTCTACTTGGTATATTCTCAGAGTTTAGGAAAGTAGGTAGATTTAGATGGGCGGGGGAGGGGGATTGATTTCAAGCATTCTGTCTGGGTAGCCATTATTTTATTTTATTGTAAATGCTGTTTGGTACTGTTGACCTTCTTATTGCATGTTTTAAAGTTGAATAAATGGTTTGTTATTTAAATAACAAAGAACAAAGAAAATTACAGCACAGGAACAGGCCCTTCGGCCCTCCAAGCCTGCACCGACCATACTGCCCGACTTAACTAAAACCCCCCTATCCTTCCGAGGACCATATCCCTCTATTCCCATCCTATTCATTTATTTGTTAAGACGCTCCTTGAAAGTCCGCTTTCACTACCGTCCCCAGAAGGATAGGGGGGTTCCAGGCACCCACTATTATCTGTGTAAAAAATCTGCCTCGTACATCTCCTTTAAACCTTGCCCCTCGCACCTTAAACCTATGCCCCCTAGTAATTGACTCTTCCACCCTGGGAAAAGGTTTCTGACTATCCACTCTGTCTATGCCTCTCATAATCTTGTAGACTTCTATCAGGTCGCCCCTTAACCTCTGTTGTTCGAGTGAGAACAAACCAAGTTTCTCCAACCTCTCCTCATAGCTAATGCCCTCCATACCAGGCAACATCCTGGTAAATCTTTTCTGTACCCTCTCCAAAGCCTCCACATTCTTCTGATAGTGTGGCGCTATATTCCAAGTGCGGCCTGACTAAGGTTCTATAAAGCTGCAACATGACTTGCCAATTTTTAAACTCAATGCCCCGGCTGATGAAGGCAAGCATGCCATATGCCTTCTTGACTACCTTCTCCACCTGCATTGCCACTTTCAGTGACCTGTGTACCTCTACACCCAGATCCCTTTGCCTGTCAATACTCTTAAGGGTTCTGCCATTTACTCTATTTCCTATCTGTATGAGACCTTCCAAAATGCATTACCTCACATTTGTCCGGATTGAACTCCATCTGTCATCTCTCCGCCCAAGTCTCCAACTGATCTATATCCTGCTGTATCCTCTGATGGTCCTCATCACTATCCGCAAATCCACCAACCTTTGTGTCTTTGTGTCAAACTTACTAATCAAACCAGTTACATTTTCCTCCAAATCATTTATATATATTACAAACAGCAAAGGTCCCAGCACTGATCCCTGAGGAACGCCACTTGTCACAGCCCTCCATTCAGAAACGCACCCTTCCACTGCTACCCTCGGTCTTCTTTAACCGAGCCAGTTTTGTATCCACCTTGCTAGCTCACCTCTGATACCATGCAACTTCACCTTCTGCACCAGTCTGCCATGAGGGACCTCGTCAAAGGCCTTACTGAAGTCCATGTAGACAACATCCACTGCCCTACCCTCATCAATCATCTTTGTCACTTCCTCGAAAAACTAGATCAAGTTCGTGAGACATGACCTCCCCTTCACAAATCCATGTTGCCTCTCACTAATAAGTCCACTTATTTCCATGTGTGAATAAATCCTGTCTCGAAGAATCCTCTCCAATAATTTCCCTACCACTGATGTAAATAATTTTCAACAATACTGAAACTCTTCCTCACCGGGTCTCATTTCTTTTCTCACGTTTTTTTCCCAAATGGCAAAAATAAAGAGTTAGGAATTGAGTTTCCAAGTTCCCTTTCTGAGGTTTTGCATTGGACATCAGCAAGGATTCAGAACAACTGTTGCAATGGAACGGAATGGAGTTCTGTGCAGTCCAGGAAATCTGGGGAAAAAAGATTACAAATTGGGATGTAGGGTTGGGAAACAATGGAACAAAGCTACAAAGGGATTTGCAGATGTGGACCACAGTTGAGGAGCAGTCGAGGCCAGCAAGTAAGGAGCTCAATTGTCTTTGGGGTTATCATGAGAAGAGGACACAAGCTGAAGAGTTCTGGTTGAAGGGGTAGGATACTGTGAGTGAATCCAGCAAGGCGGCACAGTGGCACAATGGTTGGCACTACTGCTCACAGCTCCAGGGACCTGGGTTCGATTTCCGACTTGGATCACTGTCTGTGTGGAGTTTGCACATTTTCCCCGTGTCTGTGTGGGATTCCTCTGGGTGCTCCAGTTTTCTCTCACAGTCCAAAGATGTGGGGGTTAGGTTGATTGGCCATTCTAAATTGCCCCTTAGTGTCCCAAGATGTGTAGGTCAGAGGAGTTGGTGGGGTAAATATGTGCGATTACGGAGATAGGGCCTGGGTGGGATTGTTGTCAGTGCAGACTTGATGGGCCGAATGGCTTCCTTCTTCACTGTAGGATTCTGTGATTGATTCCTCCAATAAAGGAGAGCATTGGACTACCTCAGCCTTGAGGTGATGAAGAGTTGGATGAGGTGCTTTGGCACTGGAGTGGGCATTGAGGGTAACTGAAGTGAGCAACATTCTGGAGAACGTGCCAACTTTTACAGATGCACTATAGAAAACATTCTTTCTGGATGTATCACAGCTTGATATGGCTTCTGCTCTGCCCAAGACCGCAAGAAACTACAAAGGGCTGTGAACGTAGCCCAGTCCATCATGCAAACCAGCCTCCCATCGTGCTCCCAGTGGGAAGTGTAGACTGTCTACACTTCCCGCTGCCTCCCAAAAGCAATCAGCATAATCAAAATCCCCACGCACCCCGGACGTTCTCTCTTCCATTTTCTTCCATTGGGAAAAAAATATTAAAGTTTGAGGTCACGTACCAACCGAATCAGGAACAGCTTCTTCCCTGCTGCCATCAAACTTTTGGATGGGCCTACCTTATATTAAGTTAATCTTTCTCCACACTCTCGCTATGACTGTAACACTCCATTCTGCACCCTCTCCTTTCCTTCTCTATGTACAATATACTTTGTCTGTATAGTGCACAAGAAACAACACTTTTCACTGCATACCAATACATGTGACAATAATAAATAATAAGTCAAATAATAGTAAATCAATTAATTTAAAAAATCAAATACCTGAAAGGTCTCTTCACCCATTCTTCTGTTATAGTTTTTCTTGTCAAACTTTGCTTTCGCTTCACCCTGGCTAATTCTGATTTCCTCCCATTGAGCTAATCCTCTCCTAGTTTAGATGTTCCCTTTCAGCTTGTTCCTTGACTTTCTCCATCATTAATCTCAATCTCGTGGGACAATATTCTCCCACAGACACTGGATTCATTTGACACACTCATTCCCCAGATCCAGCAATTCCTGGTTCAACTGAGGACGTGCTGATCAAGGAAACTCTGGAGGCATTCCAGAAATTCCTCCCTTTCCTTGTCCTTTACTTAAACGATATTTGTGTAATTAGAGTCATTCAGTACGACATTGTATAATTATTGAACATCTCTGTGATCTCCCTGCAGATTTTTCCTCTGCCCCCCTCTCTCTCTCTCTCTTAATATTTGGAGGCTTATTCCCAGCAGCATGATCATATCATAGCATCCCTACATTGAAGAAGGAGGCCATTCGGCCCATTGAGTCTGCACTGACCACAATCCCACCCTGGTCCTATCCCCATAACCCCATATATTTACCCTGGCTAGTCCCCCTGATACTAAGGGACAATTTAGCATGGCCAATCCACCTAACCCACACATCTTTGTAGATTGATATTGATACAGCCCTTTATATGTATTAATGGTGACATAAGCTTTTGATGTGCCGTCTAGTTCTAATTGTTGGTAAGCGTGGCTCATGTCCAATTTGGTGTATGTCAGACCAATTTCGCATACAGATCCTCTATTTTGGGGATGGGGTACCTATCCAGCTTCGTAGCCTGGTTTACCATCAACTTGCAGTGCTCGCAGATACGAATGGTCTTGTTTGGTTTGACTACAGGCACGATGGGTGCCGCCCACTCTGTAAATTGTATGGGCCTGATGATGCCCAAGTCTTCTAATAATTTTAGCTTTATCCCTACTTTTTCTAGTAATGTGTAAGGCACAGGTCTTACTGGTGTGGCTTCCGGGTTTACATGGCTCTCAGCTTGCAATCCTTTCATCTTTCCAAGTTCCTCTTGGAATACTTCTTGGATACTTCCATTTATTTATGAACAATTTGGCCAAATGAACCAATAGAATGTTACAATTGCATGTATTGAAAAATGTAGGTGGAGTTATTCTTAGTTTGTCCTACAAATACAATGGGATATTAAAATTGTATCTCATGCTGATGAGCGACTGATAAACTCAGATCTTTTGTTTTGAACAGAAGCCAATCAATTTTACCTCTGATTTGTTCCTATCAATGATGGAACTATAGCCTGCAAATAACCGTGCACAATGTGATCATGCAAACATTAAGCACTTGTGCCAAATTCTTCTGCTGACTACTCCAACAGAGGTATTAACCTACTTGAGATAAATGAGTTGACACGTTTGTTAAAATAAAATAACCTGGGCACAAAGGCATGAACGGTTTCCATGATAACATTAACCAAAAGCAGGTTTCCTGCCTACCTGCCAATCTGCCTTTATTTCTGTCTCTGTTTACAAGATTATGAGAGGCATGGACAGAGTGGATAGTCAGGAGCTTTTTCCCAGGGTGGAAGAGTCAATTACTAGGGGGCACAGGTTTAAGGTGCGAGGGGCAAGGTTTAAAGGAGATGCACGAGGCATGTTTTTTACACAGAGGGTGGTAGGTGCTTGGAACTGGGGGAGGCAGTGGAAGCAGATACGATAGTGATTTTTTAGGGGCGTCTTGACAAATACATGAATAGGATGGGAATAGAGGGATACGGTCCCCAGAAGGGTAGGAGGCTTTAGTTCAGTCGGGCAGCATGGTCAGTGCAGGGTTTGAGGGCCGAAGGGCCTGTTCCTGTGCTGTAATTTTCTTTGCTCTTTGTTCTTTGTCTCTCCCTCTGTCTCCCTCTCTATATTCTTTCCATTTTTCTGTATCGTGCTCCCTATCCATTTATCTATGCTTTGCTCCTTGTACATTGTAAATATTTCTGCCCATTATTTCGGGGTGGCACAGTGGTTAGCACTGCTGCCTCACAGCGCCAGGGAGCCGGGTTCAATTCCGGCCTCGGGTCATTGTCTGTGTGGAGTTTGCACTTTTTCCCCATGTCTGTGTGGGTTTCCTCCGGGTGCTCCAGTTTCCTCCCACAGTCCAAGGATGTACGGGTTAGGTTGATTGGCCGTGCTAAATTGACCCTAGTGTCAGGGGGATTAGCAGGGTAAATGTGTGGAGTTACGGGAATAGGGGCTGGGATGGGATTGTGGTCGGTACAGACTCGATGGGCCAAATGGCCTCCTTCTGTAGTGTAGGGATTCTATGATTCTATTTTTACTTCTGCCAGACTTCCCCATCACACCTTATTGTCAATACCCCATTGCGGTAAAACAGTAAGGAGCAGAATTTTCCATCTCTTCCCGCAAGTGGGATTTTCCGGTCCTGCCAAAGTCAATGGACTTTTGAACAGCTTGCTGCATTTTACACCCAACCCCCCCTCCCCTCCCCACACTGCAATGGGGCTGTGAACAACTCCATTGGCAAGTCATAAGATGCTATGTCTAATTTATACCTCCTGTCTGCTGTACTTTCAGATGTCTGTCACACTTTGCATACCATGCAGTAATACAAAATTTTGTGTTACCATTTGAAAATGAAGTGTGATCAATTGGAATGGACAGGGAATCCCTCTGGGAACAGAATACCAGAGCTAAGGTTTGTGCAACCTCCTAACTGATAATGGCAGAATCTTAGTTCATGGCCTGATTGATAATTAACCTTCAAACAACTAGTATTCATTTACCAATGAAACTTTGTCAGCTTAACTGGGCACAGCTCCACTTTGCCTGTTATTGCCTGAATTGAATGGAAAACAACACTCATCCATTGCGCAACGGCATAGGACATCGGCTAGTTTTCAAAATAAAACAGATAAAATTAAAGATCAGGGACTTAGCATCTCGGCGAACCATAGAATCGCTACAGTGCAGAAGGAGGCCATTTGGCCCATCGAGTCTGCACCGACTCTCCGACAGAGCATCTTACCCAGGCCCTGTCCCCACCCTATCCCTGTAACCCCACGTATTTATCCCACTAATCCCCTACCCTACACATCTTTGGACACTCAGGGATAATTTAGCATGGCCAATCCACCTAACTTGCACATCTTTGGAGTATGGGAGGAAACTGGAGCACCCAGAGGAAACCCACGCAGACACGGGGAGAACATGCAAACTCCACACAGACAGTGAACCCGAGGCCGGAATTGAACCCAGGTTCCTGGTGCTGTGAGGCAGCAGTGCTAACCACTGTGCCACCTCAATGGTTTAATCATTGAACATGTCTCCCTACTGGGGATAAATTTCTTCTTCAGTAGTGCTAAGGGATTGAAGATGACTTATTTCCACCTCACTTTGATATGTCCTGAGATGGCTGATAAATCCAATGCGTGATCTCCACGTACTGCCGCACGTCAGTCAGACGATGCTTGATGGGTTGGGTGGGTGGATTGTTTGGAGGTTTGTGCGCTCTCTCTGATACCTCAACTTTGATTCTGCATGACTCTGAAGTCTCTTGAGGGGTTCGGTGCCTTCCTGAGCTCAGCCTTCTTCATGTTTGTTGTCGCAAGCTGACCACATGGCCTCTCATGAGGCAGTGAGCATTTCCGCTCTCCTCTTGGGAATCTCCTGCCGTGACTGGGTTCTGAGTGGAACAGTTATTTGGGGAGTCTGGTGTCAGGCATTCGAGTCCAATGTCCCAGTCGTGGAGCTGGTTTTGAATGATTGGCATCTTGATGCTGGGCATTTTAAAAAGTACCCGGATGAACACGTGGTGCACCATTGCATACAAGGCTATGGGCCAAGTGCTGGTAAATGGGATTAGGTGGGAGTTCAGGTATTTCTCACATGCCGGTGCAGACCTGATGAGCTGAAAGCCACCTCTGCACTGTATGAGTCTAAGAGGACACCATTGTTGCACTTGCCGCCAAATTTGGAGGTTCAAATGATGGTTTCACTGGTCGTACCTCTCCAATGCCTTTGAGATGCCTGTTGTAGGTTGTCCAAGTCTGTGAGGCATAGAATCCCTACAGTGCAGAAGGAGGCCATTCGGCCCATCGAGCCTGCACAGACCACAATCCCACCCAGGCCCTATCCCCATAACCCCACATATTTACCCTAGCTAATCTTCCTGACACTAATGGGCAATTTAGCAACCTAACCCACACATCTTTGGACTGTGGGAGGAAACCGGAGCACCTGGAAGAAACCCACTCAGACACGGGGAGAATGCGCAAACTCCGCGCAGACAGTGACCTGAGGCCAGAATTGAACCCGGGTCCCTGGCACTGTAAGGCAGCAGTGCTAACCATTGTGCCACCGTGCCACCCACAAATGTCAGTGGACAATACGGGTATCGAACTTGCGACATTAGTGTTTTTAGCACCATGGCCTAACCATCTGATCTAACTGGCTACTGGTGAGGCATCAAAAAATGTAGATTGAACATCCACAGCCCTTGTGGTAGAGGATTCCAGAAATTCATAACCCTTTGACTGAAGACATTTTTCCTCATCTCAGTCCTAAATAATCGAGCAGTTATTCTGAGACTGTGACGGGGATCACTGCTGCTTGTTAACCCATAGGATCCTTCAGTTTGTAAGATGATCCTTTGAATAGAAAAAAAAATTGGGGTTGTTTGACCAAGATTTTTTAAATGCTAAAAGGCCTTGATGGAGGTATGCACAGAGAAGCTATCTCCTCTGATACAGGAATGAAGTAGGGGTGGATATCATTGTAAAAATCAGATGCAAGTCATTTAGGAGGGAGATGTGGAAACATGTTTTTCACACAAAAAGCAGTAAAAATCTGAAATTCGCTTTCCCAAAAGGTTGTGGATGCTGGAAAAATTGAACCTTTTATGAGTGAGATGGATAACATCAAACTAAAATACTGCGGATGA
Source organism: Mustelus asterias (assembly GCF_964213995.1). Taxonomy (NCBI): domain Eukaryota; kingdom Metazoa; phylum Chordata; class Chondrichthyes; order Carcharhiniformes; family Triakidae; genus Mustelus; species Mustelus asterias. Next base: position 12,806,361 of record NC_135809.1, read on the forward strand.
TGGAATCTGAAACAAAAACAGAAAATGCTGGGAAAACTCAGCAAGTCTGACAGCATCTGTGGGGTGAGATTAGAGCCAACCTTTTGAGTCTAGATAGAAACATAGAAGATAGGAGCAAGAGGAGACCATTTGGCCCTTCGAGCCTGCTTCGCCATTCATTATGATCGTGGCTGATCATCCAACTCAATAGCCCAATCCTGCTTTTTCCCCATAACCTTTGATCCCATTCTCCCCAAGTGCTATATCCAGCCGCCTCTTGAATACATTCAATGTTTTGGCATCAACTACTTCCTGTGGTAATTAATTCCACAGGCTCACCAATCTTTGGGTGAAGAAATGTCTCCTCACCTTCATTCTAAATGGTCCTAAATAGATGACCCTTCGTCAGAGATGGATAACTTGTTGTACTGGTACAAACCAACCGTGATCTAATTGAATGATGGGGCAGGCTCAAGGGGCTGAATAATGGCCTTCTCCTGTTCCGATGTGTAGAGCTGTGACCAGCATTAGAAGTACATGGACTTTCTTCTTCTGTGAATGCAAATAACTGCTCTCTGTCTTGTTCATACTTAAGTTTTCTTGAGGGTTACTTAAATGGATGGAGAATGATTGTAGCTTGTTAACAGGAAATACCCATAAGCTGGGCTTCACACGTCATGGATGGCTGCGGATATATTATTCAAGTGGAAAAGACTCAAGTTGTTCCAGTGGGAAGCCGACAACCATTTTTTAAAATGCATTATGTATCTTAAATAAACAAACATATCTGAATCAGTCATCTGCATGCCTTTTAGCTCTGACTGGGACCCAAGGGATCTTGGCACGCACTTTCCACTACATTTGATGGAATTCAGTTTGACTGTTTTTGCTGGCAGTGACCTTTTAATGTGTGCTTGGCATATTCATGCTGACTTAGTCCCTGCTTTCCTTTTCTGTATGCGTTATCGCTTCCCTATGGTAGGAGAAGGGAACCGTATAGATGATACACTTGGAGCAAATCTTGGAGCATTAGCTTGTCTTACTGCCCAAGCTCTCGTAACTGGGCACAGTTTTGTGCTGTGCTCCCGTACAATGTTTTACCGTTAAAGATCTGTGAAAGGTAGCAAGGGGTACCGTCCATGCTATTTCAAAATCGTACATAGGCAAGGTTCATCACTGTTCAGCAATGTGGGAAAAGGATAAATAAGGTGAATGTAGACTAGTTAGCCTCGCATCAGTGGTTAACAAAACAACTAGGAACCATAATGAGGGAGAACATCAGTGAGCACTTAAAAAGGTAAGGGCTAATGAGACACAGTCACAGTGGGTTTGTCATGCTTGACTAATTTAATTGAATTTTTTGAGGAAATTATTGAGCAGAGTAAGAAAAGGAATTAAATGGATGTGATACAATTGATAATGTGCCACATGTAAAGAGACTTGCGAGGATTGAAGCCCCTGTTATTAAGAGCAAAGGCAGTTGCAGGGGAGAACTTAGCATGAGATAGAAGGCAAAGAGTAAAAAGTGAATGGACGTTTCTCAGACTGGAAGAACGAAACCACTTAGATGCCCCAGAGCTCTCCGCATGGAACTCTTTTGTCCTCCATATTCCATGCATAAATAATGTGGATATAGGTGCAGAAGAATACTGTGAGCATTCTTCCAAATGAGAGGCTGTGAGAAGGAGTGCGGGAGAATAGAGGAGGACATGGATTAGAATGATAAGTAGCTGGGTGACAAAAGCAGTTCAGTGATTATACAGGAAAAGTTGTCGATTTTAGGGGGGAAAAGGGCAGAAAATAGAAATGTACACGAAACAGGAACGGGATGATTTTGCATAACGGATAGGCAAATATAAACTTTCAGCCTCTTCCCTTCACCATTGCCCGGCATCCGTGAAATCAGTTGGATTTCCATCCCATTGATTTCAGCAGAATTAGATCAGTTGAATTCTACAACAGACGGAAGGTCTGCTCCAACAGATTATCGCCCAGAGCTGTGGATGTAGATTTAACCCAGCAGATTCTTAAAAGTAGGAGAACAGGTGGATGAAACAGGGGGTGGCACGGTGGCACAGTGGTTAGCACTGCTGCCTCATAGCGCCAGGGGCCCCTGTTCAATTCCTGGCTTGAGTCGCTGTCTGTGCGGGGTCTGCATGTTCTCCCCGTGTCTGTGTGGGTTTCCTCCGGGTGCTCCAGTTTCCTGCCACAGTCCGAAAGACGTGCTGATTAGATGCATTGGCCATGTTAAATTCTCCCTCAGTGTACCCGAACAGGCGCCATAGTGTGGCGGCTAGGGGATTTTCACAGTAACTTCATTGCAGTGTTAATGTAAGCCTACTTGTGACGCTAATAAATAAACTCTAAAAGAAAAAGCCATAAAATGGAAAATGGGCCAACATAAAAACTAGAAGCAGGAGTAGGCCATTCGGCCCTTCGAGCCTGCTCTGCCAGTCATTGTGATCATGGCTGATCATCGAATTCAATATCCTGATTCCCCCCTTCCCCCCATATCCCTTGATCCCTTTCGCCCTAAGAGCTATATCTAATTTCTTCTTGAAATCACACATTTCAGTTTCAGCTACTTTCTGTGCTAGTGAATACCGCACATTCACCGCCCTCTGGGTGAATAAATCTCTCCTCGCCTCCGTCCTCGAAGGTTTACCCCTTATCCTCAAACTATGACCCCGAGTTCTGGACTCTCCCACCATTGGGAACATTCTTTCTGAATCTACCCTGTCTAACGCTGTTAGAATTTTATAAGTTTCTATGAGATTCCCTCTCACTCTTCTAAACTCCAGTCTCTCCTCATATGACAGACCTGCCATCCCAGGAATCAGCCTGGTAAACCTTCGCTGCACTCCCTCTATAGCAAGGACGCCCTTCCTCAGACCAGGACACCAAAACTGCACACAATACTCCAGATGTGGCCTCACCAACGCCCTATGCAATTACATCAAAACATCCCTATCCCTATACTCAAATTCTTTCGCTATGAAGGCCAACATACCATTCGCCTTCTCTACTGCCTGCTGTACCTGCGCACATGATGGCACAGAAGGATGCCAAACAGTCCATTGACTCCATGTCAATCTTTATATCTGTAGGGCAATCCCTTTAGTCCTATTTCTGTCATAGCCAGCTCCTGTGAGGCAGCAGTTCTAGTCACCGTGCCAACATGTGGTCACCATACTTTTTGTTTGTGTATGGTAATAAGTGACTTTCGTGGTTTCAGCAGGATTTAAACAAGTGTGGCAGGGGAGTGGGGAACAAAACAGTAGGTCAGTAAGTACTGAGGCTGGGGTCGAGCTGGGGGCCAGGGCAAGGCTAGCTAAGAAGAGGAACACTCTTGGGGCGGCACGGTAGCACAGTGGTTAGCACTGCTGCTTCACAGCTCCAGGGTCCCGGGTTCGATTCCCGGTTCGGGTCAATGTCTGTGTGGAGTTTGCACATTCTCCTCGTGTCTGCGTGGGTTTCCTCCGGGTGCTCCGGTTTCCTCCCACAGTCCAAAGATGTGCGGGTTAGGTTGATTGGCCAGGTTAAAAATTGCCCCTTAGAGTCCTGGGATGCGTAGATTAGCGGGTAAAAAAAAAAGGGATTAGCAGGTAGGGCCTGGGTGGGATTGTGGTCGGTGCAGACTCGATGGGCCGAATGGCCTCCTTCTGCACTGTAGGGTTTCTATGATTTCTATGATTTCTCTGGAGGAGGATGACCTGAGTGAGCCTGGAGGTCTGGAGTGCATCTGCTTCAATGCGAGGAGCGTAACGGGTAAGACAGACAAACTTAGGGCCTTAATGCTTACGCGGAATTTGGATGTGGTTGCAGCTGAATATTCCGGGGTATAAGTGTTTTAGGTGAGACAGAGGAGGGGCTAAAAAAGGTGGGGGAGTAGCGATATTAGTTAGGGAGCATATTACCATGGTGCAGAGGGTAGACGACTTAGAGGGGCCATGTACTGAGTCACTGTGGGTGGAACTCAGAAACAGGAAGGGTGCAATCACTATGCTGGGGGTGTACTACAGACCACCCAACAGCCCACAGGAAGTGGAGGAAAGGATATGTCAGGAGGTTCTGGATAGGTGCAGAAAAAATAGGGTTGTTGTAGTGGGGGACTTTAATTTCCCTGGTATAGACTGGAAAGTGCTTGGAGCTGGGGTTCCAGATGGGGAGGAATTTGTAAAATGCGTACTGGAAGGTTCTTTGGAACAGTATGTAGATAGCCTGACTAGAGAAGGGGCTATACTGGACCTAGTTCTGGGAAATGAGCCCGGTCAGATCGTCAAAGTTTCGGTAGAGGAACATGTGGCAAATAGTGACTACAACTCTGTTAACTTTAGGATAGTAATGGACAAGGATGAGTGCTGTCCTACGGGCAGGGTGCTAAATTGGGGGAAGGCTAACTATAGCCGGATTAGGCAGGAATTGGTGGACGTTGATTGGGAGAGGATGATCGAGGGTAAGTCCGCGTCTGGAATGTGGGCGTCTTTTAAGGAACAATTGATAAGGCTGCAGGATAGGCATGTGTCTGTAAAAAGGAAAGATAGGAAAGGTAGGATTCGAGAGCCGTGGATAACCAGGGAAATTGAGGATCTGATTAAAATGAAAAGGGAGGTGTACGTTAAGTCCAGGCAACTGAAAACAGATGGAGCTCTGGAGGAATACAGAGAGAGTAGGAAAGAACTCAAACGGGGAGTTAGAAAGGCAAAAAGAGGTCACGAGATGTTCTTGGCAGGCAGGACTAAGGCATTCTATTCATACGTTAGGAACAAAAGAGTTGTCAGGGAGAAAATTGGACCTCTCAGGGACAAAGGAGGGGCATTATGCTTAGAACCCAAGGGAATAGGGGAGATCCTAAATGAATACTTTGCACCGGTATTCACGAAGGAGAGGGACGTGTTAACCGGGAGTGTCTCGGAGGGAGGTGTTGACCCGTTAGAGAAAATCTCGATTACAAGGGAGGAAGTGTTAGGTTTTTTAGGGAACATTAAAACTGACAAAGCCCCAGGGCCCGATGGCATCTATCCTCGACTGCTCAGGGAGACGAGAGATGAAATTGCTGGGCCTCTGACGGAAATCTTTGTCGCTTCTTTGGACACGGGTGAGGTCCCTGAGGATTGGAGGATAGCGAATGTGGTCCCGTTGTTTAAGAAGGGTAGCAGGAATAACCCGGGAAATTATAGGCTGGTGAGCTTGACGTCCGTGGGAGGGAAGTTGTTGGAGAGGATTTTTAGAGACAGGATGTATGTGCATTTAGAACGGAACAATCTCATTAGTGACAGACAGCATGGTTTTGTAAGAGGGAGGTCATGGCTTACAAATTTGGAGGAGTTTTTTGAGGAAGTGACAAAAGCGGTTGGTGAAGGAAGGGTCATGGATGTCGTCTATATGGATTTCAGTAAGGCATTTGACAAAGTCCCACATGGCAGGTTGATTAAGAAGGTTAAGGCTCATGGGATACAAGGAGAAGTGGCTAGATAGGTGGAGAACTGGCTTGGCCATAGGAGACAGAGGTAGCGGTCGAAGGGTCTTTTTCCGGCTGGAGGTCTGTGACCAGTGGTGTTCCACAGGGCTCTGTACTGGGACCTCTGCTATTTGTGATATATATAAATTATTTGGAAAAAGGTGTAACTGGTGTTATCAGCAAGTTTGCGGATGACACGAAGATGGCTGGACTTGCGGATAGCGAAGAGCATTGTCGGGCAATACAGCAGGATATAGATAGGCTGGAAAATTGGGCGGAGAGGTGGCAGATGGAATTTAATCCGGATAAATGCGAAGTGATGCATTTTGGAAGAAATAATGTAGGGAGGAGTTATACAATAAATGGCAGAGCCATCAAGAGTATAGAAACACAGAGGGACCTAGGTGTGCAAGTCCACAAATCCTTGAAGGTGGCAACACAGGTGGAGAAGGTGGTGAAGAAGGCATATGGTATGCTTGCCTTTATAGGACGGGGTATAGAATATAAAAGCTGGAGTCTGATGATGCAGCTGTATAGAACGCTGGTTAGGCCACATTTGGAGTACTGCATCCAGTTTTGGTCGCCGCACTGCCAGAAGGACGTGGAGGCGTTAGAGAGAGTGCAGAGAAGGTTTACCAGGATGTTGCCTGGTATGGAGGGTCTTAGCTATGAGGAGAGATTGGGTAAACTGGGGTTGTTCTCCCTGGAAAGACGGAGAATGAGGGGAGATCTAATAGAGGTGTACAAGATTATGAAGGGTATAGATAGGGTGAACGGTGGGAAGCTTTTTCCCAGATCAGAAGTGACAATCACGAGGGGTCACGGGCTCAAGGTGAGAGGGGAGAAGTATAACTCAGATATTAGAGGGATGTTATTTACACAGAGGGTGGTGGGGGCCTGGAATGCGCTGCCAAGTAGGGTGGTGGAGGCAGACACGCTGACATCGTTTAAGACTTACCTGGATAGTCACATGAGCAGCCTGGGAATGGAGGGATACAAACGATTGGTCTAGTTGGACCAAGGAGCGGCACAGGCTTGGAGGGCCGAAGGGCCTGTTTCTTGTGCTGTTCTTTGTTCTTTGGATGTAGCAGCAAGTCTCTTTTAGGGGTGTGGTTTGGAGGATGTTATGTGACCCAATCACAGAACAGAAACCCTACAGTACAGAAATAGGCCATTCGGCCCATCGAGTCTGCACCGACCACAATCCCACCCAGGCCCTGACCCCATACCCCTACATATTTACCCACTAATTCCTCTAACCTACACATCTCAGGACACTAAGGGCAATTTTTTTTTAGCATGGCCAATCAACCTAACCCACACATCTTTGGACTGTGGGAGGAAACCGGAGCACCCGGAGGAAACCCACGCAGACGAGGAGAATGTGCAAACTCCACACAGACAGTGACCCAAGCCCGGAATCGAACCCAGGTCCCTGGAGCTGTGAAGCAGCAGTGCTAACCACTGTGCTACCGTGCCGCCCAATTGGTCAATTGGACCCAATCAGCCAATTGGGCTGAAGCACTCAAATCCTGGGGCTGAGCGCGGGCGTTCCCAGCCAGTCGGAGACTGGAGTCGATATTAACCTCAGATCAGTGCAGAGGTGTAAATACGGTCAGCATTTTACAGAAGTAAAGAACACCACAGATCATATTAAATTAACTATGTCTGCAAGCATTTCTCATATTGAACTGCCATGAATATTTTACCAACCGATTATTCAGAGCACTGTCCTGAAGAGCAGTTTAAGTTATATTTAATCATCGCTTCATCTAATGTACCTACTGTTGCGTTTCTTTAAACGGTCTGCAGTGTGTGTCAAATTGTACAGAAGCGTTGCAATGTCTAATATAACCTAAAGGTCTGAAAATTGTCAGTGCTGTTAGCCAAGAAAGTATAGATGCATATTGCTTCTGACAGAAGTTCTATCCATGCAGTGGTAATATTTTCTTCACCTTCCAGCCACCACCCCCCCCCCCCCCCCCCCACCCCCACCACTCCCTTTTCCTGGGCTGGTGACTCATGCTGGAGTGAGATACCATACAAGAATGTAGGAACTTTCAGCCTCTCGAGCCTGTTCCATCATTCAAAATGTGGAGATGTTACCATCATTCAAAGCCAGAGGTACCAAAAAAAAATCACCAACTTTATATGAATGTTGCCAGAAATGCACAAGAGCGGGTAGTGATTTGATTTGATTTATTATTGTCACATGCATTGGGATACAGTGAAAAGTATTGTTTCTTGCGCAATATACAGACAAAAGAATGCCGTTCATAGAGTACATAGGGGAAAAGGAAAGGAGAGGGTGCAGAATGTAGTGTTACAGCCTTAGCGAGGGTGTAGAGAAAGATCAACTTAATACAAGGTAGATCCATTCAAAAATCTGATGGCAGCAGATAAGAAGCTGTTCTTGATTCGGTCGATACATGTTCTAAACTTTTGTATCTTTTTCCCGATGGAAGAAGGCGGTAGAGAGTGTGACAGGAGTGCGTGGGTGCCCTTGATTATGCTGGCTGCTTTTCAGAGGCAGCAGGAAGTGTAGATGGAGTCAATGGATGGGAGGCTGGTTTGAATGATGGACTGGGCTACGTTCACAGCCCTCTGTAGTTTCTTGCGGTCTTGGTCAGAGCAGGAGCGATATCAAGCTGTGATACACCCGGAAAGGATGTTTTCTACGGTGCATCTGTAAAAATTGATGAGTCGTACTGGGCATAATAACTGAAAATCCTTGTGCTTATAGTAGCTAAAAGACAAATTCCATGGAGTGTGGTACATAAATAATCAATACTGTATTTACATCATGTCTTTAGATGAATTATACTATTAAATAATAAAAAACATATCCAATAAAATAAGTTGCTCAGCCAGACAACAGCTTATATTTATTTAACACTTATGTAAATGTAGATGTAATAAATTGCTCCAGATATTTCACAGGAGCAATATAATACAAAGTTTGACAGTGAGCCACATAAGGAGATATTAAAGCAGGCGTCCAAAAACTTGGTCAAACAAATAGATGTTAGGGAGCATCCTAAAAGGAGGAAAGAGAAGTAGATGTTCGTAAGTTCATAAGATATAGCAGAATTAGGCCATTCGACCCATCTGGTCAGCTCCACCATTCGATCATGGCTGATATGCTCCTCATCCCCATTTTCCTGCCTTCTCCCCATAACCCTTCAACCCATTACCAATTAAAAATCTGTCTAACTCCTCCTTAAGTTTGCTCACTGTCCCAGCATCCACCACACCTTGGGATAGCGAATTCCACAGATTCACAACCCTTTGGGAGAAGTAGTTTCTCCTCAACTATGTTTTAAATTTTCTACCCCTTATCCTAAGACTATGACCTCTCATCCTAGAATGCCCCATAGGAGGAAGCATCCGCTCCATGTCTACCTTATCCATACCTTGTATACCTCAATTTGATCTCCCCTCATTCTTCTAAATTCCAGAGAGTATCGGCCTAAACTATTCAATCTTTCTTCATACGACAAACCCCACATCTCTGGAATCAATCTAGTGAACCTCCTCTGAACTGCCTCCAATGCCACTACATCTTTCCTCAAATAAGGGGACCAAAACTGTGCACAATACTCCAGGTGCGGCCTCACCAATGCCTTGTATAGTTGCAACAATACTTCCTTACCTTTATATTCTATTCCTTTAGCTATAAATGCCAACATTCCATTCACTTTCTTTATTAACTGCTGTACCTGCATGCTAGTTTTCTGTGACTCATGGGAGTCTAACGACATGTTGACTGTGCATTAGTTGTATTTAATTGTATGCGAATGGTGGACATTAACTGCTAATTGATTTGAGATCCTTACAAATACAAGTAGGCTAAAGCTGTGATTATTGGGTTAAGAAGTGTATGCTCGCAATGTCCAATTCTGTAAATAAATATGAAACTGTGTAAAGATTGTCTCCAGTTCCATGCTTCACCAACTGGAGTAGAAAAGTAGTGAGACAAAAAGATTTAGAGAAGGAATTCCAGGGTTGAGGTTGTGACAGCTGAAAGTATGCCCCCCAATGATGGAGCAATTCAAAACAGGGTTCTTCAGGAGGACAGAATTGGAGCACAGATACCTCAAAGGGTTATTGAACAGGGCGGGAGCCTTCCAAGACCAACAATGATGTTTCTTGAGCAAAATATGCGAGGGGACCAATACCATCGATTAGTTTGGTAAAGGATGTCTATGGCAGTTTGCCATTGTGGAAATTAAGTTACAACAAAGTAAAGTTTTTTTAAAAAGTTTATTTATTAGTCATAAGTAAGGCTTACATTAATACTGAAGCAATGAAGTTACTGTGAAATTATTTTATTATGATAATGTAAGTAGGCTTACATTAACACTGCAATGAAGTTACTGTGAAAATCCCCTAGTTGCCACACTCTGATGCCTGTTCAGGTACACTGAGGGAGAATTTAACACAGCCAATGCACCTAACCAGCATGTCTTTTGGACTGTGGGAGGAAACCGGAGCACCCAGAAGAAACCCATGCAGACACAGTGAGAACGTGCAGACTCCACACAGACAGTGACCCAAGCCGGGAATCGAACCGGGGACCCTGGCGCTGTGAAGCAGCTGTGCTAACCACTGTGCCACCCCACATGTTGACAGGGCTGAGTTTGCCATTGTCATTTTCGGTGCCTCAGTCGATGCTGGGTGTTCCATCCAGTCCAGTGTAATTACTTTTAGACTTCTTAGCGTTTAATACAACTGAGCTTGTCCACTTCAGTGTCGTACTGTGCACCTGGCACATTGGATGGCAAGTTCAGTGAATCAGATGGATTTTTCTGACAATTGTTAGACATTTAATTCTAGATTTTTATTAAATTTAAATTTTGCCCTCTGCCATGGTGAGATTCAAACCCGGGTCCGCAGGAGACTCCCTGGTTCTCTAGATTACTAGTTGTGTGACAACACTGCTGTACCAACACCTCCCACAGAGGTGGCATGGATATCTGGACAGAAACCCATTTTGGGGTCAAATCTGACATCAAGGGCGGAATTTTTCTGTCCCGCCCGCCATGGGAATCATAGCGGAGGCAGGGGGACAGACCACGCAAATGTCCGTTGACCACTGGTTATAGAATTATAGAATCCTACAGTGCAGAGAAGGCCATTTGGCCCATCAAGTCTGCATTGGCCACAATCCCACCCAGGCCCTATCCCCGTAATCCCACTTGCCTACCCTACAAATCCCCCTGACACTAAGGGGAAATTTAGCATGACCAATCAACCTAACCCGCGCATCTTTGGGCTGTGGGAGGAAACCGGAACACCCGGAGGAAACCCACGCAGACACGGGGAGAATGCGCAAACACCACACAGACAGTGACCCGAGGCCGGAATTGAACCCGGGTTCCTGGTGTTGTGAGGCAGCAGTGCTAACCACTGTGCCACCATGCCGTGAGATCTTCCGATCTTGGGACGAGTGCGGCCGGAAAATCCCGCCCCAGGCTTGTGAAGAATCTGTTTCGGAGTCAGTTTTCAGGCAGGGTTAGGGGACAGAATGTTTGTGCACTAAAACTGCCCTCATTTTGCCTCTGTGGCTTCCACAAAATGGTTACGACAGTGTTTAGCTTCAATCCCCTTCATTCCAAAAATAACCATGCTTTCACCTGTGGCAATTTAAGCAGAATTACAGCGGTTTCACAAAAATGAAATCGAGTGGTTTATCCCGGCTAGGACGCGACTTATTTTGCCAGCGAAATGGATGATTTTTTGCGTCATTCAATTAGCTGAAGATTACGCAATCCTCTAATCTATTCATCCTTTTAATAAGTGACCCACCTCAGTGCAAAGACGTCTCCATTATTAGATTCACGCTGCTATTTGAGCTGAAGAAAAGAACCAAGCCTTCAAACAAGCATTCAATCCAGCTCAGCAGTGCGTTATTAAATTTGTCCCCATGCTCCTAACACTGGCACCGATAAATATCAGTCATGGCCACGAAAAAGATGCTCCCAAACTGAGTGGAGTAAATTATATTTGTGACGGCATCATGCAAAACAGGGGCGGAAGGAAGATAAAAACAAGGGATATTTCAGTCAAAGCACAGAATCAAGCTGTGCCCATCATCCCTACCTGTTGTTTTTGAGTGAGCCGCAAAACACTTCGCCAGGATAATAACTATTCATAAGCCACGATTTCATTTGCAAGGCTGAAATAATGAACTCAGACCGCAGAAGAAACATTGGCCTAAAATGATTTTAACAGTTACGCAATAAAATGTTAAACGTTCCAGAGGCTTAAAAGCTCACACTTAATATATACAGGAAGCCTAAAAGCTTTGGTCAAATGGAGTCACTACTGTATTGTTTTGGATAATGGTACAGGGAGCATGTCAAAGTGCAGCCCAGTATCTGACTGGGTGGTGTCACGCAGGTTGCTTTACATTATGGGTTCTCACTTGGAGTCATTCAGGAGTGTAATGTATGTTCTTATTTATTTGACTCAAGCATTCAGCCTCTATAAAAATGGTGAATCCTCTTTTGTACGAGACAAAGTAACCTGACAGATGTCTTTAAGGTATGTCTTCAAGGGGTAGACAACCAGGGGAAATGTGTTCATATCTGTGGCACGGTCAGGGGTGGTGGGGGGTGGGGGGGGCGGTTGTGCTCAGCCTTTTGGCTAAGATCAAGTGTACCTTGCATTAAGTTGATCTTTCTCTACACCCTAGCTATGACTGTAACACTACATTCTTCACTCTCTCTTGTTTCCTTCTCGATGAACGGTATGCTTTGTCTGTACAGCGCGCAAGAAACAATACTTTTCACTGCATGTTAATCCATGTGACAATAATAAATCAAATCAAAAAATCAAACCAAAATCAAAAGTGTAGTTTTTCTGTCCTGCACTTGATAGAAGTCAATGAGGTTACACTGAGGCTTCATATGAAGCAATTGTTTAAAACGGCATCGAGGTCTTTTGGCTAAGATGCAAATGAGATCCAACGCTGGAAGGGGTGTAATGCCGGCTCCAATCAGCTTGGATCATGTAGATCAAGCCCAAGACAGGAAGAGAGTGGCCTGTCTTGTCAGCTTGGATCTGTAAAGTCTCGCTGGTAGAGACTTTGATTGGATATAACAAAAAAACATCAATATAAGATAGTCACTGTCATATAAACTCAGCAGGGAATTAATTCAGGAGAATCCTCTTCACTCAAAGATGATTCCCTTGGCAGCGAGTTCCCTTTGTTCAACTGACTACATAAGGACAGAAAATGCTGGAAAATCTCAGCGGGCCTGACAGCATTTGTGGGGAAAGAATAGAGCCAACGTTTCGAGTCTAGATGACCCTTTGACGAAAGGCTCTATTCTCTCCCCGCAACCTCCACCCCCGATTGCTGCTCTCCCCCCACCCCCTCCCCCGACCATGCCCGGGCCAGCCTCGACCCACCCCAGCCTGCCTCGATGTTTCCCCTCCCCCACTCTCAAATCTATTCCACCCCCCCCTCCCCCCCCCGCCATCTCGATGGCCAGCCCTCATCACTGGCCTCCCTCCCTTTGTCACTCAGCCTGACAGCAGAGTGGCAGCAGGACCACCCATTCCCCCCCCAGAGGCCCGGCTCCCCTCCCATCAGGTCCTACCCTCAATATGCACCTCCCCCCTTGGCACTGTCTGATTGCTCTATGACTCTATGACAGGTTTTACACTGGATAAGAGGGGATGGAGCAAAGCAGAAGATGAGAGGTGGGAACTAGAGATTGCAGCAAAAATGTGCAAGGCACAAGACAGAGGAGGTGTTAATGGCAGTATGAAGGACTAAATATGGTGCTGATGGTGGCATTAAGGTAAAATAGCAGAATGTGTTAATAGGAGACCAAAGATCAGTGTTCAGTGAAAGCAAAACTAAAGAACAAATGACAGGGTTGCTTTGGGACCAAACATTTGTTGAATAAAAAATTTCTGACCTGTCACAGCAGCAACATTACATCTGTAAGGAGCCACGGGCTTGATAAGCTATGGGGAGGCTGCAAGGCTGACTTTTACTGGGGAATGCAGAGAGAAGGAAAAGAGAGACGGATCATGGTGGGCAGGGATTGTTTGGGGGCAGGACTGCATCTGTGGGTGTGGGGGGAAAGAGAAGAACATGAGGTGTTATTTCTGGGGGCGGTGTGGAGAGTGGGATCATGAGTTGACAATGGACTAGGGGTAGATCATGGAATCATAGAATCCGACAGTGCAGAAGGAGGCCATTCGGCCCATCGAGTCTGAACCAACCACAATCCCACCCGGGCCCTATCCCCATAACCCCATGCATTTACCCGAGCTAGTCCCCCTGACATTAAGGGTCAATTTAGCATGGCCAATCCATCTAACTTGCACATCTTTTGGACTGTGGGAGGAAACCGGAGCACCTGGAGAAAACCCATGCAGACATGGGGAGAATGTACAAACTCCACATAGACAGTGACCCAAGCCGGGAATCGAACCTTGGTCCTCGGCGCTGTGAGGCAGCAGTGCTAACCACTGTGCCACCGTGCTGCCCAATCAGATCACAGGATGGTCACCTGATTGACTAGAAATAGGCACATCATTACAGGTTAGTTTGGGGAGGAGCAGGGCAAAAACATCAACTGGCCCACAAGCAGTGCTGCAAAAAACAATTAGCTGTTGGATCCTGCAGGTCTTGTCTCCATTCGGCTGTTGAGTTTTCTGGAACTTTCCTAAGTTCAAATTGGTTGCTCGCTTTCCTACATCACCCAGTAACAACACTTCAACAATACTTCATTGGTTCTAAATTGTTTTGGGACTTCCTAAGATTAATGATGATACTGTGCCTTAAAGGAATGTATTCCTATCATGGACCTGATTCTCCCAAAAAAATTCTATGTGCTAAATTGGCGCGAAAACTGGTGTAAATCAGGATTGTTTTTTCAGTGGGAGTTCAGACTTGAATCTCCCACACTCTGCACTGCAGAGGGCACAATCGTAAATCTCATTTAAAAGCATACGCAGTGGCCCCGATCTGTCAGATCGCAGTTCACTGGCCAGCCCAGGACCTCACAGTGCCGTTCCCCCCGCCACGGCCCAATTGTGGCCCAATCGCGGCTTTAACAAGCAATAAGGGCCATACCTGACCCCCCCATCCCAGAGTGCCCCGATCTCCAACTCCAACCACCGCTGCCACCCCCCCCCCCCGCCCAACAGCAGTAGTGATCCCCCCAATCCCCCCACCCCGGCAGACCCCCTCCACCCCAGGAGGGAGACGCCCCTGCTGACCCCCCCACCCCAGGAGTGAGACTCACCACCACAGGAGGCAGACACCCCTCCCCCCACTGAACACCCTCCCCGGGAGGCAGAACCCCCCCAACAGACACCCCTCCAGCCCGCCCCGATCGCTGACCTCCATCCAGCCCTGACCACTCCAAATGCACAATGGCAGTGGGACCCCCACCCCCACCGATTGCCCCCGAGGTCCCACCCACAATAGGTCCACCCCTTGGACCTACCCCCCTAGGCCCTACCCCCTAAGCCCTGCTCCCTTGGCACTGTCTGATGCCCGGTAGGTAGTGCCAAGGTGCCCCCTGGGCATGGGCACTTTGCCTTTTGGGCAGTGCCCATGCCCAGGGGACACTACCCCCCTGCCGCTCAACCCCCTGGGTGACCCCGATTGCCCTCCTTCACTCCGGTGGGGTCTCCCGCTAGTTTCCCGCAAGTGGGGAGCTACAGTAAACCCCCGCTGGAGTGAAATACTCCTGGCGAGGTGAGAGATTCTATCGGGCATGGAGAATACAGTCCCGGACCCAATAATGACATTTAAAATACATTAAAAACAGATTTAAATGGCTTACCTCTCTTCCCGCCGGTTTCCAGCGTGAATCCCGCGAAATGGCCAACATGTGATTCTCCCATCCTGAAACGCCAAAAAACGTGGGTGTCGGGATGGAAGAATCAGGCCCCATATTTCTAGTGAGGGGTATGTTTAAAATTCAGCTGTTTCACACTGTGCTGAGTTGGCAGGGCGCCAGACAGCGCACATGCTGAGAATACAGGCTAATGATTATTTTTAGATAGGGATGTGTTTGTTTTAATTTGAGTTAATGCATTTTTGTTCATTTGGCTTTTCCCCTGGGGTTTCAGAATAGGATTTTGAACAGTTTTGACTGACAGTGCTTAAGGGGAGGAGCTCAGTTTACCGGGAAAAGCAAGCAGTTACTGCTGGGTTCTGAAAGAAGAACGAGGTGTCTCTCTCACTCTCTCTCCCTCTAGAGGCTGCTGTTTGGGAGCTGTTAAGAGAAATAGGCCTCTGTCTTTCACTCCAAAGGTGTTCTGGGGGATTGAGGACTAGCAGTACAGCTTATGTCTATAAAAGGAATATTGCTTAAATTGGAACTGATCGAGATAGATTAACAGTTAGGAATTATATCTTGTCATGTTTAAGTATTTCAATTGGTAAAAGTTAAGCTAATTCATTTGTTATAGTTAAACTGTATTTTCAAATAAAGTTTGTTTTGATAAAAGCTTCCTGTTGCGTCAATAGAATCCCAGATAGAGTGAAGCACCTTATCCCACCACTAATGCCAAAATAGAAAAACGTTGGGGTCCAGTCAGGCTTCAATGCATGCTTTGGGGTTTCCGATCCATACCTTAGATTGTAAGCGTGCTTTATGGGGAAAGCTTTATTAGCTTTATGCCAAAAGAATCCTAAATGCCAAACGAGTGTGAAAACAGGAGGGAATCGCGCTGTATTTTTGGGCGAGTTAAAAATTGAATCTTACCTCACTTTGAAGAAAAAATGAAGCAGGATCTGTTTTCCGCCAACAGAGAAAGGGTGAGGCCGAGGCCAGCTGAAAGCCGGCAGAGTGCAGCAGAGGGCACCATTGCGCACGCTCAGATCTCTCTGTTTTGTGCAATAGCACAGAACAGAGAGATCTGTCAGGCACCATCCCCCAGCTATCACAGAGCTCTATGGCTGATCCCTGCCCCCCGCATGGAACGATCACCCATCCCTCACCCTTCCTGTACAGACCGATCGATCGCCCACCCACTCCCATCCCACACGGACTGGCTGATTCTGGTTGTAGAGTGCGCAGCATCTTTGTCCCGATCCCAGCTGCAGAGCTTGCAGCGTCCCCCTGATCACAGTTGCAAAGCGTGCAGCATTTCACCCCACCCCCCCCCACCCCATTATTGGCCTGCCCCTTCCCATTTGGCCTCACCCCCTTGGTGCCTGGTGGGTACTGCTGGTATGCCAGGTTGGCAGTGCCAGGGTGCCTAGTAGGCAGTGCCAGGGTGACACTGCCAAAGAGGCACTCCCCCATCCCCCCGACCTCCCAACAGGGCCTCAGTGCCCTCCAGTCCTACTGGCGAGGCCACCATGACAGGTCCCCATTGATGGGGAGCATAGGTTATCCTCGCTGATGAGGATCTTCACCACAAAGGCAGTAAAGCCCAGACGATTGCTTCCCAGCATCACTAATAATACTTAAATCACATTTAAATGTGATTTAAATATTATAATCAGCCTGGTGCCCTTTTCAGGTGTGAGGTGATATCGCTGGATATCCGGTGCCAGTAAGAGGCGAGAAATCGGGCGTGAACCTGATATTTTGTCTCTCTCACGATCTTACCGACTCGCCCCCGCCCATCGACCGGTGGGGCTAAATGGTGAGGTCACCCCTTATTAATACAATGTCTACCTTTTATTGTTCCATCGTAAATTCAAAATAGATGTGCTGATTCCAACAGAAATATATATTTTGATTTGGGAAGAAGTCCCAAAGAGGCTCATTCTAAAATGTTTGTATCGATTTGGTAGCCGAGACCACAAAATGATAAATGATTGAAGAAGAATTGTGCATCATGCCATATTTATGGAGCGTCAGTGTGCATTAACTTGTTCAGAGATTTACACCGTTTGGAACAGAGAGATTTATTTATATTTTCTCTCTTCATTCCCCACCGTAAGCATTTCTTGAGGCTCCGATGTGGCAAAATCAACACTGACAAAAAATTGACATTTAACAAAAGAAAACAATCCAGCTTCAAAGCACAGGAGCCAGTAAGGCCTGGTCGTCATATTCAACAGTAACAATGAAGAGAACCACTGGAGTAGCAGGAATTGTATCCCTGATTTTTTTGGGGGTTCCTGGCAGGTGGGTTTAATTCGAAACCCAGAGAGCTGGCCTTAAGGAGTGTGGTGAGATCAGCCCTTTCCATCACAATAGGGTCAGCCCTCCAAGCCTTTGTCAACCACGATGCCCTAATTAAACTGAAAAAACAACCTTCAGCCCTGAATTGGCCCATGTCCCTCTCTTCTCTCCCTATTCATGTACCCATCCAGAAGTCTCTTAAATGTTGCTAATGTGCCTGCTTCCACCACCTGCTCTGGCAGCGCGTACCCGTGCCCTGTGTAATTGACACTTCCACCCTGGGAAAAAGCCTCTGACCATCTACCCTGTCTATGCCTCTCATAATTTTGCAGACGTCCATTTGGTCTACTCTCAGCCTCCGCCAAAAATGGCCAAGGTGAGATTTTCTTGAACCCTCGGTAAAGGTGGCAGTCTGAGTGTGTAGGCCGTTGGTGAGGGCCAGCAGGCACTTGGTCAACTGCCATGTCTGATGGCCCATACAGGGGTCCACTCTTTCCTTGGATGTAATCGTCAGCCCAAAGGCCTGAGACAGCATGGCATTCACATTGGAGAGTGACTCCTCCAATCTCTCAAATAGTTTGCACTCATTCTGGAAAGAATTCAAAAATGTGCGGGTGAGGTGGATTGGCCATGGTAAATTGCTCCTCAGTGCCAGGGGGACTAGCAGGGTAAATATGTAGGGTTACGGGGATAGGGCCTGGGTGGGTTTGTTGTTGTTGTCGGTGCAGGTATAATGGGCCGAATGGCCTCCTTCTGCTCTGTAGAGATTCGATGATCCTATGACAGAACCTCACATCTTTTCTGCTGCTGCTCCTCAGTTGTCCTTTTTGTCACCCTCCCCCACCCCCAACCCCCCCAACCCCCGCAACCCCCGAAGCTCAACACCTGTGTCCAGCTGAGCAAAGCTTGGAGGGTGCTGTGTTCTCTGATGGGGACTTTCCGCTTTCTCCAACAACTGCTCCTGCTCACTTCTGATGCTTGACTCATCCATGCAACAACCTAATTACCGGTCTTGTTGGCCTCACCGAGGCATGTGTACCCGCGCTGGTGAAGGGGGCACGTGTTGCATGATGGTGTGCCCTCAGAGTGAGTGACCTCCTCAGAGCGAGTGACCTCCAATGAGGAGCCTTTGTCCTCTCACATCACCTTCCAATGGATGCTTGAGGGACCTGTGGGAGATGAAATATAAATTAAAACTTACAAGTTGAGAGGACTCTAAGTCATCTTTATGCACAGTATCATTTCTCATTGCCTGCTGACATCAAGTCAACATAAGTGAGTGCTGCGTGCCATGTAATATTTCATTGTCAAATTTAATACATTACAGATTTAATATGGTTTATTAACAGAGAAATAGGGGCGAACCTGCTCTGGATGATAATGCATTAGGGGACCTGCAGCAGAGGTTGCAGCGAAGGAGGGAGCACGGCATTGGAGAAGGAGGGCACCATCCTTTGAAGGCAAGGTTGCTAGCAGAACCGCCATCTCTCCATCTCCAATGGCCGGCCATGCTGAGGCCTGGCGTACCTCCAACACCACCTCCTCAGCGGCTGGCATAGTAAAGGTGACTGGAGGACCACTTCCACTTCTCTACCTCTCCCTGGTGTCCTACGAGGAGAGAAAGATGAGAGAGTGATGAGCGGCAAAATGTTTGAGAGAATGGAAGGACAAGATTTGTGAAGGAATAAGTGTGACATTGCAACAAGATGAGGGTGACTATTGGTGGTATCTGGTCAGATTGAGATGTATGGAGGTGTCTCGAAAGAGCTGAGAGAGTGCACCTGAAAGGTATGCTGGTCTGAGGAGTGATATGCCGGAGAAGACTGGGGAAGGCAAAATGCACTTGAATGTGCCATGTCAATTATCTTTCCTGCCCTGATTAGATCATTGAACCTCATGGGCACTGTATCCAGAAACTTGGCACTACACCCCTGCTGCTGACCTCCTCAGCCGCTGCCTATCGCACCTGCATCTTTTCTGAGGATTCCTTCTTCCTCCCCTGAATGGGAACAGAATTGCCCCGTGGACATGCTACCTGCCGTATCGGCTGCAAGGCTAAACCTTGGCACTGGCTGACCCCATCGAGTCTCCATTTCTGCATCTTTTAGTGTCCATTTACACATATGTGCCATCCTTCAAGTCTGTTCCTCGCAGGCTGGAAGACCTGGGAATTAAGATAAATGCAGTGGCTGGGTTAAAAGAAAAGACTGACAATACTCACTCCTGGAGTACCCACCACATCCCTCCACTCCCATTCCACTGCCAGCAGGTCTGAAAATTAACATTTAACCCCAGGAGTCCGAGTGTGAGCACAGGCACATATTAGCAAACTGTTTTATTGTGGCATAGCATGTGTGGCATTCTGGCATGGTACTTTCAAAGGAACAAAGCATGTAAAGTGTGCATGTTCTACAATTAAACACATAAGGGTAGAAATTTGCATTAGGAGATAAATGAAGATTTGCATTTTTAGCTGTTGAATTTCAAACGGAGTTTACAATTTAAGAAAAGGTCAGAAGTAAACTTGGGAAAGAGTATAACATTATATTTTACCCAAGAGTGGAGGGGGGGGGGGGGGGGGGCAATAGAGAACATGAAATATTTTGAAGACAGTTCGGTTCAGAAAAATGTTGCAAATAATGTTTTTAAAGATGAAAGAGAAAAAAACATATTTAAGAAAAGGTTGGGAGCAGTGCAAGAGGAGAGGCAATGTAAACCCCTGGAGAGTGCTCTGTGTTGGAATGGATCTGTAATGCAATGCAGTGAAGCAGTCTTCAGCCACCCAGAAAAGTGCCCGTTGTTTTCAGAAAGCAGAGTTTTGCTCTAAAGCTTTCAGAATTCTTCACAGCGAGGTGAATGAGAGGGAGAGAGAAGCCATGTGACATGACTTCCCCATAGCAACAGTGGTAATATTACTGGAATTTCTTTTATAAATGACATATCTATGAGGACTCTTGCCCAAAGGGGTATTTGTTTACTTGTGAGTTTACCCAAATATGAACTGTTTGGGGAAATGTTCTGTAAGACTAATTTTTAACTGTGTAAATGTAATTGTGTGTTTTCTTTTCTTAATAAAGGTTTCAATTTACTATTTAAAAATATCTTGAAGTGTTATTGGAAGTTGACCTGAGCACAGTTATCATCTTGTAGTAAATTACAACTGGAAATTGCTATGATAGCTTGCCATGTTTCCCTTTGGGTTTTGGTTATCACACCAGATTATAACAATGCACAGACACAATCTCTCAACTGTTTTGCATATGGCTTACACAATAAAATAGCTTTGTGTGTGGCACAACTTGTTGTTAAATTCTTTACTACTGAGGGGTATCTTCAAGAACTCACTCCACAGACAAACATCAGGGAACACAGGTATTTATTGCTGTATTACTCGCTCCACATTTCAAACGACAACTGCCCTTTCAAGGTGGTTCCCAGGTAGATCACCGCAAACCCAGGGTCACCCGATCTGTTCCCTTAAAGGGCCTATGCCCTAATATACATAACACTTTTCAAGAACAAACCTGGCTTTATCCTATGCAGCCACTAAAAACACCATGCATGCTACATCCTAATAAATTCACACAACTGGAATGTGGTGGGGTCAGGGGTGACATAGCAAATGTAGACTAATCTCAAGTGGGTGGACTGTCCTGTTGTGCTTGCAAACCCTAACATCTGCATCTATGTTGTGAGCGGGTCTGGATAGGAGACCTCCCAACTTGAAGCCTTCCACCACCGTGGCCAGTCCCTCAGCAAGAGGGCATTCAACTTTAAAAGGGAGCCAATATTTAAAGTTCAAGCAATGGCACTGAGGCACACAAAACCTTTTCCCATCGATGATTGTCAGAAAACAGCCAAGTTTCGCTGCCTAGCATTCCATGGGACTTGGAAATTCAACTTAAAGAAGATGTTGAAATGAAACACAGACCCAATGAAGTGATGCCTTGAACATATTGGCCTAGAGATGGCAGAGGCAATAAGGCCATAAAATGACGTGCATCTATCCAAGAGTTAAATGTCTCATTAATTGAAATCTATGAGTATTGAAAGCTATGACCAAAGTGTAGAACTATAAATAATACTCAGACACTTACGAGCTCTGGGTTCCATTGTGTTTGGGTGGATACCCACATTCCTTAGAAATGCTAATCCCAAAAACTGTTTCATGACAGTCACCAATCTGATGAAGCTGATAAACTGGAATCTTCCAGATTGAAACACTTTCATCTGGTAACAATCTGTGCACAAACCCAGTATGGAATTGTGGCAAGATTTAAGAAGGTACAATTAAAAGCAGGAGGGATTTGCAGCAATCATTGTGATGGGTGAGATTTTTGCATGATAAGAATCATGTGTTTAGGGGGGCCAGGGGATGTGCTGTTTGCAAGGGAATTGTGGGCAGTGTTGATTTGGCATGTCTGCTACAACTCTCACCAACCTTTACAGATGCACCATAGAAAGCATCCTTTCCGGATATATCACAGCTTGGTATGGCTCCTGCTCTGACCGAGACTGCAATAAATTACAAAGGGTCACGAACGAAGCCCAGTCTATCACTTAAACCATCCTCCCATCCATTGAATCTACCTACACTTCCTGCTGCCTCGGAAAAGCATCCAGCATAATCAAGGACCCCAAGCACCCGAGACATACTTGCTTCCACCTTCTTCCATCGGGAAAAAGATACAAAAGTCTGAGATCACGTACCAACCGACTCAAGAACAGCTTCTTCCCTGCCTTTGAATGGACCTACCTGCATTAAGTTGATCTTTCTCTATACCCTAGCTATGGCTGTAACACTTCATTCTGCACTCTCTCGTTTCCTTCTCTTTGAATAGTATGCTTTGTCTGTATAGTGCGCAAGAAACAATAATTTTCACTGTTTACTAATACATGTGACAATAATAAATCAAATCAAATTTTAAAAAACAGAGGAACGTACTGTTCTGAGTGATTGACAGAGTGACTGCAGTTCAGGAGTTACAGGAACAATGTTTGTAAGTATTGATTTAACTTAAAGGGAGCAGTGGACTGATGCATGAGCAGCAGCAGGACAATTAACTGTTTAAATAATTCCGGGACGTTCTATACAGTGAACCTTGACCATTTCCTCCATCAGTTAGGACACTAGAATGAAGAGTTTAAAGCGAAAAGTGCCAGTTCACATACTCACACTGTTATCAAAGTATAAGCACCGGAAATCTGTTTCCAGATTAGTGGAAGGGGTAGAGGCAATTTGGCCCAAGTTGCTTGAACAAACCGTGGGCGGCACGGTAGCACAGTGGTTAGCACTGCTGCTTCACAGCTCCAGGGACCCGGGTTCGATTCCCGGCTTGGGTCACTGTCTGTGTGGCGTTTGCACATTCTCCTCGTGTCTGCGTGGGTTTCCTCCGGGTGCTCCGGTTTCCTCCCACAGTCCAAAGATGTGCAGGTTAGGTTGATTAGCCATGCTAAAAATTGCCCTTAGTGTCCTGAGATGCGTAGGTTAGAGGGATTAGTGGGTAAATCTGTAGGGATATGGGGGTAGGGCCTGGTTGGGATTGAGGTCGGTGCAGACTCGATGGGCTGAATGGCCTCTTTCTGTACCGTAGGGTTTCTATGGTTTCAAACTTTGTACCATACGGCGGACGGAGGGAAGGGGAGTGTGCAGAGAGGAAATCTCATCCTTCTTCAGTGACAAGCTGCAGCCCTTTAAGAATTGCATCACTTGCTGGACTTCCCTCCCCACTACCCATCAATCACACTGATCCTCAGTCCATTGCTTTTCCAGGAGGGTTTCATTATGGCAGGCGGGGGGCAGAGGGGTGGGGGAGCGGGGGGAGCGCTTCACCGGCAATGGATGCAGATATCCATCCTGGTCTCCAAATAACCATCTTTCTTCAGATTTTTAAGAAGACCCGACCTCTCCAATCTATCCACTTTCCTTATTCCTGGAATCATTCTGGTGAATCTCCTCTGTACTCTCTCCAAAGCCTTCCTCACGTAGGGGACCCAGAACTGGATGTGGGTGTCTTCAATAACTTTTGATCATCTATTTAATGTACTTCACATCATCACCGATACTCCTCGGGTGGAATTTTCCCATCTCACCTACCACAGGAATCTTAGTGGGCGGTGGGGTGGGGTGGCGGGGGGGGGGGGGGGGGGGGGGGAGTGGATCATGCAAAGGTGCGTTGACCTCGGGTGGGATTTCCAGTCTTGGGGTGAGGGGTGGGGAATGCCAGCAATCCGGCAGTTGCAGGGAAAGCCAGTGATCGGCAAGCTGGCGATGGGGGGGGGCCAGTACACATGCGCCAATCTCCACACTGTCAGGTCAGTGCATGCACAGTGGTCCGCTCAGCGCTATGTTGCCAGCCTCTCGGGCGGGAATAGGCCCTATCCCCTACTTACCAGGGGGAATCCCGCTAGGGCACTCTGCAATGCTCAAAGTGTCAGAGATTCATTCTAGTAAGTACTCCCAAAACACAGGCAAGAAATACTCCCGTTTTCCTGCCCATTTTGCATTTAATTTTGTTCTGGGAGAATTCCAGCCAACAACTGCCACCCTTAAACATCAGAGGGTAGAGTTTCCACCTTAAGTGCGATTGGTGATTCTGGCATTTATTGCACCCAAAATTGTGCTTGTTTTGAAAAATGTTTCTTCATACAATTAAGGTTGTCAAATTGGCAAAGTTTGATGAAAACATCTGAAAATGGGTTTATTGTAAAATTATTGTTAAATCCCGGTGACAATCCAGTGTCACTGAGTAAACCAATTTAAAATGACTGAAAGTGGCTTTTAACAAACAGATGAAATTTTCCTCGCGTTATATTGGGGCAGAGCTTCTTATCACATCAAAACAAAAATTATGTTGGAAAGTTTTAAAAATGTATCTTTTGGGGGTTAATTTTTTAAGACCTCCCTTGAGGCCACAATTGTGGAAACTTCCAATGGCGATGACTTCACTCTGAGGGTGTGGTCAGATCTGTAGGCGTGGCCTGCTTCCTGCGCACTCTTCTCAAATCTAGCGTCAATGAATGCAGGAAGTGGAGACATCCTGATTCCAACTGGGGGCACGATCTTTCCTGCCGTTCACGCCACGCTCCTGCTGCAGTGAGGTCGGAGAATCTGGCGGCCAGCCAAATCTCCGTTCACTGCGGCGGGATGGGAAAATCCCGCTGGCGTGAACGGTGGTAAGATTCTGGCCTTCGTCTTCAAATTTCGTCATATTTTGCAGTGCTTGGCCGGAATTCTCCCAAAACAAAACTAAGTGCAAAATGGGCGGGAAAACGGGAATATTTCTTGCCTGTGTTTTGGGAGAACTTACCAGAATGAATCTCCGATACTCTGAGCATTGCAGAGTGTCCGAGCGGGATTCCCTCTGGTAAGTAGGGCCTATTCCTGCCTGAGAGGCCTGCAACATTGCGCTGAGTGGGCCACTGCGCATGCACGGATCTGTCAGTATGAAGATTGGCACATGTGTACTGGCCCCCATTGCCAGTTTGCCGATCGCTGGCTTTCCCTGCAACCCCTACAAAAGGGTTTAAAAAGAAAGGGCGGCATGGAGAAGTTGGGCCGAAGGGCCTGTTTCCAAGCTGTAAACCTCTATGACTCTATAACCCCTGGATTGCTGGCATTCCCTCCCCTCTCCCCCAGTCACTGGCCTACCAGATCTCCCTGGGCCAGCCCCGATCTCCCCGCCCTTGCTGGTGTCTCCTGGCCCACCGCACTGCCCGAGCAGCGTAGCGGGCTGGGAGAATGCATGCCGTTATGTTGATTTCAGTTGAATTGCACCAAAGTAACATAATGGAGCAGAAACTCCGAGCCGAGATGTGGGGCTGACATTGATCTCAACGGGGAGGATTCTGTGGAGGTTAATTAGTAAGATGGAAGTATCCAGTAGACCCAGGCACGGTATTCCCCAAGGAAACCAGTGCACCAGATGGTTGAGAAACAAGCAGATAAGTCACCAAGTATGATGACCTTCAAGCCCTTCAGCAATAACTTCAAAGCAATTAACAACTGTTCAGGAAAGACACACGATCAAAATGAAACTGTCAACAGCAACAATTGCTGATCTGCAGGCTGTCTGAAGGGATGGTCCTATCACATGCTCGACAAGGATTAGGTGACTGGCGAACTGTGAATCCTGCTGGAAACTACCCACCAAAATCAGAAAGCTGACAGGAGCTGTAGACCCTTGAAATTAAATGTTATCCTTTGATCCTCCTATTGAGGTGAGAAAATCCTCAGTTAAATGAACAGAATCAAAGCACCGTAAAACTAAAAGAGTTTGCACTGAACAGGCAGACATTAGCAATGTACGCAATGTAACGTGGGCTTCCTCCGGGTGCTCCGGTTTCCTCCCACAGTCCAAAGATGTGTGGGTTGTATGGATTGGCCATGTTAAATTGATCCGAGTGTCAGGGGGATTAGCTAAGGTAAATGCTTGAGGTTATGGGGATAGGGCCTGGGTGGGATTGTGGTCGGTGCAGACTCGATGGGCCGAATGGCCTGTAGTATTCTATGAATCCCTCCCTGTCAGTGCCTCAATGATCTCACCAACATTCAGCATAGTTTTTAAAATTGATCATCAGGATGTAGGTTGGCTATTGTGTTACTAAGGATATCTGAATAGTTTGAAGCTTTTTCCCAGGATGGAAGAGTCAATTACTAGGGGGCATAGGTTTAAGGTGCGAGGGGCAAAGTTTAAAGGAGATGTACGAGGCAAGTTTTTTACACAGAGGGTGTTGGGTGCCTGGAACTCGCTGCTGGGAGAGGTAGTGGAAGCAGATATGATAATGACTTTTAAGGGGCGTTTTAACAAATACATGAATAGGATGGAAATAGAGGGATATGGTCCCGGGAAGGGTAGGGGGTTTTAGTTCAGTCGGGCAGCATGGTCGGTGCAGGCTTGGAGGGCCGAAGGGCCTGTTCCTGTGCTGTAATTTTCTTTGCTCTTTGTAACAGCCAGTGTTCAGTAAAGTTCGGGGAATAATACTAAGAGGACGATCACAGTGGAAAAAGGATTTGCATCTTTCTTTATTCATGATGTGGAAATGCCGGCGTTGGACTGGGGTGGGCACTGTAAGAAGTCTCACAACACCAGGTTAAACTCTATTTGGAATCACGAGCTTTCGGAGGGCTGCTCCTTCCTCTGGTGAGTGGAGAGTTGGGTTCACAAATACTGGCATATATAGACAGAGATGCGATTGCAAGATAATGGTTGGAATGTGTTATTCATTCATGGTATCTGGGTGTCGCTGGCTAGGCCATTCCTAATTGTCCTTGAGAAGAGCGCGGGGAAGCTGCCTTCTTGAACTACTGCAGTCCACGCATTAGTGTAGAGCCAAGATGAGCCAAGTTCTCCCCCATTGGGCCTTCTCTTGCTCATTCCTCATGACAGGCAAACTACCCTTGAGGCTGTGAGTGGAGCTGGCATTGAAGGGCCAACTTAGTGTGCACCTGGCCACATTATATGGATTGCAAGGGGTGGCGATGGCCTAGCGATATTATCATGAGGCTATTAATCCAGACACTCAGCTAATGTTCGGGAGACCCGAGTTCGAATCCCGTCATGGCAAATGGTGGAATTTGAATTCCATTAAAATAATCTGGAATTAAGAATCTACCGATGACCATGAAACCATTATCGATTGTCAGAAAAACCCATCTGGTTCACTAATGTCCTTTAGGGAAGGAAATCTGCCATCCTTACCTGGTCTGGTCTACATGTGACACCAGAGCCACAGCAATGAGGTTGGTTCTCAACTCTCTGACAACTAGGAGTGGGCAATAAATGCTGGCCCAGCCAGCGACGCCCATGTCCCATGAAAGAATAATGATTAACATTCAAATTCAGTTGTATTTTGGGGGCAGAAAAGATGATGGTAAATGACCTGGAACTGATGGGGAACAGATATTGTATCATTGAATGAGAAGCACAATTTAGGTCTCCCTCGAGTTATGAGACTAACTGCATTATCGACAATATAAAATGTACTGCTGGCAAGTTGGAAGTCCAGGAATCTAAGCAAAGAATCATGAACATACTACTGTTAGGATATGAGATCAGAAGCCCTAAGAAGTTAGTCAGACTAGAATAGACCCCAACTATTTGTTATCTTGCCATTAATGTGAGTATATGCTGTTTCACTCCAGGCACAATTCTACTAACGCTTTTATCAAAACAAACTTTATTTGACAACACAGTTTAACTATATAACCCATCAAGTCTGCACCAACTCTCTGACAAGAGTAACTTAGGGGTGGTACAGTGGCAAGCACTGCTGCCTCACAGCGCCAGGGACCTGGGTTCGAATCCCGGCTTGGGTCGCTGTCTGTGTGGAGTTTGCACATTCTCCCCATGTCTGCGTGGGTTTCCTCCAGGTGCTCCAGTTTCCTCCCACAGAACAAAGATGTGCGGGTTAGGTGCGTTGGCCAAGCTAAATTGCCCCTAAGTATCCCGGGATGCGTGGATTAGTGGGGTAAATAAGTGGGATTATGGGGATAGGGCCTGGATGGGATTGTGGTCGGTGTAGACTCGATGGGCTGAATGGCCTCCTTCTGCACTGTAGGGATTCTATGTTTCAATATTACATCTGCAAAATTGGCAGGAAAACTGAAATCTCAACTGCATCATCTGCACTTGGGCGGCACGGTGTCACAGTGGTTGGCACTGCTGTCTCACAGCGCTGGGGATCCAGGTTCAATTCCGGCCTCAGGTCACTGTCTGTGTGGAGTTTGCATGTTCTCCCCGTGCCTGCGTGGGTTTCCTCCGGGTGCTTCGGTTTCCTCCCACAGTCCAAAGATGCGCAGGTTAGGTGGATTGGCCATGATAAATTGCCCCTCAGTGTCAGGGGATTAGTTAGGGTAAATGCATGGAGTTATAGGGATAGGCTCTGGATGGGATAGTAGTCGGTGCAGACTTGATGGGCCGAATGGCCTCCTTCTGCACTATAGGATTCTAGGATCAATTGCAGCACAAACCAGGCAGCTTGTGTGGACATTTTCAAAGGTGAAACTTTTTATGGGCTCTTCACAAGATTCCTTTTATTGATGTGTCAGTTCAAATTTTAATCAGGCTGCATTGGAGTCAGTGTAACCCCCTCCCCCCCATGTCCATAGCAACACTGCGTTTATATTTGCTCCAGTGCCCTGTCACTGCACCAGGGCAATCAGCTGATGTAACTTCTCTGGAAAATGATCTCGCATTGTGTGTAATTACCACGCAAGGTCATTCAGAAATAAAGTGATGTCGGGTGGGACAATATTCAACTCCTGGTCTGTGGGACACATGATGTGGAGATGCTGGCGTTGGACTGGGGTAAACACAGTAAGAAGTCTCACAGCACCAGGTTAAAGTCCAACAGGTTTATTTGGTAGCAAAATCCACTAGCTTTCGGAACAGGCTGTCCCTTCGTCAGGTAAGTGGGAGTTCTATTCACAAACAGGGCATACATAGACACAAACTCAATTTACAAAATAATGGAATGCGAGTCTTTACAGGTAATCAAGTCTTAAAGGTACAGACAATGTGAGTGGAGAGAGGGTTAAGCACAGGTTAAAGAGGCGTGTATTGTCTCCAGCCAGGACAGTTAGTGAGATTTTGCAAGCCCAGGCAAGTCGTGGGGATTACAGATAATGTGACATGAACCCAAGATCCCGGTTGAGGCCGTCCTCACGTGTGCGGAACTTGGCTATCAGTCTCTGCTCAGCGACTCTGCGCTGTTGTGTGTCATGAAGGTGCTTAACCTGTGCTTACCCTCTCTCCTTGCATTCCAACCATTATTTTGTAAATTGAGTTTGTGTCTTTATATGCCCTGCTTGTGAACAGAACTCCCACTCACCTGATGAAGGGGCAGCGCTCCAAAAGCTAGTGGCTTGTGCTACCAAATAAACCTGTTGGACCTTAACCTGGTGTTGTGAGACTTCTTACTGTGGGACGCAATCAGAATGTTTGAAGTTCTTGCATGTCTGAAACGCGGGCTCGCTCCTAGAGTGCTGAGCTGCTGCGTGGTTGGAGAATGCAGCTCTGCTGATTGAGTGATTAAACAACGCTCTGGCTGCGCTCCCAAGTGAGGAAGAGTGATAATTACACAGACAGCTGAGACAAAGGATGTCTCTCCCCACCCCCACCCCCCTCCACCCTCCCCCTTACTCGGAGCTCTGTTCAAGAGTGGAAACATCAGACAGGTGATGTAGCCTGGCGCTGCACTGGGACCTTTTCTTCATCACTGCCCCCCTCCCCCCGCCCCCCTCCGTCACCCCACGGGGAGCTGATCACGTTTCATCTGCAGTGATAAAGTAATTGCCAGCAGGCACAAGTGAAATGTGTGTCCTTTCTCCCCGTGGAAAGGTGGGATGAGGGGTGGGGTGGGGGAAGCTTGTCACTGATGATCTGAGAAATGTATTCATAAAACACTGTCAAACACAGCGAAGAGAAACATACCAAAGTGAGTTTGTGAAGGGAACTCGGGGCCCAGTTTCCTGTTTCTGTGCCTGTATTTCCCTGGACGCAGCAATACAAGGAAAAAAAGGCAATTCATACAATCATAGAATCCCTACAGTGCAGAAGGAGGCCATTCAGCCCATCGAGCCTGGACCAACCACAATCCCACCCAGCCCCGAATCCCGTAACTCCACACATTTACCCTGCTAATCTCCTCTGTCACTAAGGAGCAATTTAGCATAGCCAATCAACCTAACCCACACATCTTTGGAGTGTGGGAGGAAACCGGAGCACCCGAAGGAAACCCACGCAGACACGGGGAGAATGTGCAAACTTCACATAGACAGTGACCCAAGCCGGGAATCGAACCGAGGTCCCTGGAGCTGAGAGTCAGCAGTGCTAACCACTGTGCCACCAGGGAAGGGAGTGAGCACCGTTTTCTGATGCTGGACATTCAGGCAGCTTCAATGAAGATCGATTTTCCTGCATCACTGTTTGATTTGATTTTGATTTGATTTACTATTGTCACATGTATTAACATACAGTGAAAAGTATCGTTTCTTGCGCGCTATACAGACAAAGCTTACTGTACATACAGCAGGAAAGGAGAGGGTGCAGAATGTAGTGTTACAGTCATAGCTAGAGTGTAGAGAAAGATCAACTTAATGCAAGGCAAGTCCATTCAAAAGTCTGATGGCAGCAGGGAAGAAGCTGTTCTTGAGTCGGTTGTTACGTGACCTCAGACTTTTGTATCTTTTTCCTGATGGAAGAAGGTGGAAGAGAGAATGTCCAGGGTGCGTGGGGTCCTTAATTATGCTGGCTACTTTGCCGAGGCAGCGGGAAGTGTAGACAGAATCAATGGATGGGAGGCTGGTTTGCGTGATGGATTGGGCTTCATTCAT
The DNA here is from genome assembly GCF_964213995.1 of Mustelus asterias. NCBI lineage: Eukaryota > Metazoa > Chordata > Chondrichthyes > Carcharhiniformes > Triakidae > Mustelus > Mustelus asterias. The sequence goes on from NC_135809.1 coordinate 12,837,253, forward strand.
GACCTTTCATAGTTTCTTGCGGCCTTGGGCAGAGCAGGAGCCATACCAAGCTGTGATACAACCAGAAAGAATGCTTTTTATGGTGCATCCGTAAAAGTTGGTGAGAGCGGTAGCTGATGTGCCAAATTTCCTTAGTCACAGGAGCAGGTGAGGCTCCTCTATCTCTGCATATCCCAGCAAATAGGAACAAGTTGAGAAATAATTGTGAGAGGACGGCAGCACAACATTGTCCCTCTTCTCCTAAACTGGGTGGCATCAACGTAGAAATCTCTCATATTTAGAGGAGGAATGTACTTTTGAGTTTATTCAGGTTTAAAGTTTCATCTGTTCCAGAAATGTGAGGTTCTTTCAAAAGGTTGAAGAGAAAAACAATGGCCTTACCAAATTAGATCATCATGGGCTGTAGAAATGCAGGAAAAGGCCATTCGGCCCTTCCAGGCTTGTTCTGCCATTCGATAATACCATTGCTTAATCTGTATCTTACCTCCAGTGGTTGAGGAGTCTGGGTCTATACTCGATGGAGTTTAGAAGGATGAGGGGGGATCTAATTGAAACTTACAGATTACTGAGAGGCCTAGGTAGAATGGACATGGAGAGGATGTTTCCACTTGTGGGAGAGACTAGAACTCAAGGGCACAACCTCAGAGTGAGGGACGCTCCTTTAAAACTGAGATGAGGAGGAATGTCTTCAGCCAGAGGGTGGCGAATCTGTGGAACTCATTGCCATAGAGGGCTACGGAGGCCAGGTCATTGAGTGTCTTTAAGATAGAGATAGATATGTTCTTGATGAATAAGGGGATCAAGAGTTACAGGGAGAAGGCAGGAAAATGGGGGTGAGAATCATATCAGCCATGATTGAATGGCGGAGCAGACTCGATGGGCCGAATGGCCTAATTCTGCTCTCATATCTTATGGTCTTATAGTCCAGCTACCTGCCTGCCATCTGTAGCAAAGAATGTAAAATGTAGTCAATTTATAATGCATTTATAATGTAGTCAAAATGTCCGAAGGAGTATAGGAGTGTTACGTAAAAAATAAAAGTGACATGAGCCACAGAAGGAACTCAGTTCCGCAGCAGTCATTTTGGACCGGGATCATTGGGAGGGATTTTTCGCTCCTCCTCCCCCCTCCGCCCCCACCCCTGACAGTGTGCTTTCCGGAGCGGAGGCGGATCACCATTGGCCGCCGGCAGGAATTTCCTGTCCTGCCAATGTCTATGGCGTTTTGTGTGACTCGCCTGTCACAAAGGTTTACAGCATGGAAACAGGCCCTTCGGCCCAACTCGTCCATGCCACACTTTTTTACCACTAAGCTAGTCCCAGCTGCCTGCATTTGGCCCACATCCCTCTATCCCGATCTTACCCATGTAAATGTCTAAATACTTTTCCCTACCATCAGGGAACTTGCCGCAAGGGGTCGTCTTCTTGGGACCGGAAGATCCCATCGGCGGGAAGGGTCGGAAAATCCCACCCATTAACTCTGTTAACACAGATGCTGTCTGACCGGCAGAGATTTTCCAGCATTTTTTACTTTCAGTCCTGGCTTTTAACTTAGTTTCTTCCTCACTTCAGCTGGCTCTTATATTTACCTTTATTCAGTTTGAAAAACTAGCCTTAGACCCACGGCAAAGGGACAACAAGACCTGGGGCAGCATAGTGGCGCAGTGGTTAGCACTGCTATCTCACAGCACCAGGGGCCTGTGTTCGATTCCCCGCTTGGGTCACTGTCTCTGTGGAGTTTGCACATTCTCCCCGTGCCTGCGTGGATTTCCTCCAGATGCTCCAGTTTCCTCCCACAGTCTAAAGATGTGCGGGTTAGGTGGATTGCTAAATTGCCCCTTAGTGTCAGGGGGACTAGCTAGGGTAAATGCATGGGGTTATGGGGATAGGCTGGGTGGGTTTGTGGTTGGTGCAGACTCGATGGGCCGAATGACCTCCTTCTGCACTGTCGGATTCCATGATTCACATTCCTCCCCTGCTGAACATGAAATGCTATCCTCTTATGATTGTTGTCACCTGGAGGCTCTTTCACCATTAGGTATTGATTAATCTGGTCTGATTGCTCATTACCAGGTCTCCTGCTCCCTGGATGGTTCTAGAACTTACTGCTCCAAAACAAATAGTCACAACTGTATTTTAGGAGATCATTTTCCAGGCTACCTTTGTCAATGTGCTTTAACCAATCTACATGTAGATTAAGTCACCTATGATTATTATGTACCTTTCTTAAATTGCCCATTTATTCCTAGCTGAATACTCTGTCCTGCATTACTGTTACAGTCCTATAAACTAATCCACCGTGAGTCCTTACCTTTTCTATTTCTTACCTGATTCTACATCTTGCTCTCTTGAGCTATGGTCATCTTATGACATCCTCAATTCACAGAGCTGCCCTGCCACCTTTTCCAAGTTTCCTATCTTTTCAAAATATCAAATACCCTTCAATATCCTTGGTCACTCTGCAACCGTGGACTGGATTTTATGTGCCCCTGCCAGGCCTGCTTTTGGCTGGAGGGCACTTAAAACAGGACGGGTGCTCAACCTACCACCACTGACCCACCCACTGCCAAGTTCACCCCCATAACACATTAGGTGGGTGGGCTCCCAGTACTGGCACCCACTGGATGGGCTTTTCTCTTTATTCATTTGTGGGACATGGGCGTCGCTGGCTAGGCCAGCAATTATTGCCCATCCCTAGTTGCCCTTGAGAAGGTGGTGGTGAGCTGCCTTCTTGAACCGCTGCAGTCCATGTGCTGTGGGTTGACCCATAATGCCGTTAGGGAGGAAATTCCAGGATTTTGACCCCGCGACTGCGAAGGAACGGCGATATATTTCCAAGTCAGGGCGGTGAGTGGCCTGGAGGGGAACTTAAAGGTGGTGGTGTTCCCATGTATCTGCAGTCAGCTCCCAAGGACATTACATACATTATACCAAGCTCAGTGGAGGGCATGGCATAAATTAGTAACCCTACTCCCGATCTGTTCAGTCTCATCTTGCATTGTGGGACTGTGTCTCACATTAACAGCATCAATGTGCTTGAAAATCGATGGAACTTTGGGTCTAAAACACTCTCGTAGAAATTTGATTGTCCATTTGCCAACCAATATACACTCACTTCTCATGCAGTATAAATGGTTGTCCCTTTGAAATTTGGTATTTTTGCATCTGTCCTGATGGGTACAAGATGAAAAGCTTCAACAGCATGTCTCACTTTTTCAGAAATATTCAAATTGATCATCTGTCAATTGCCAAATGACCCGTTTCTGAACCGTAAATACTTCTTAGTGTTTTATAAAGATACTGGGTTCTAATAGTGTGAAAACTTGCTTAATTCTGTTAAACGGAGAGTCATATACATACATTTTCAGAAATTAAACAGTTCCTTTTCAACACTTGGGCCTCACTGGGCCCAAGCTCATTTTTATTCATTGCCAATTGTTTGGAAAAACTTTCCTGGCAAAGAATAGACAGTATAATCTTGTTCCAAAAGATTACACATGGGCAAAAACAGCAAGTTGCATTTATGTAGTGCCTTTACCATAATAAAATGCCCCACTGTGCTTCCAACAAAGTTTGGCCACAAGATACATAAGGAGATATCAGGACAGATCACCAAAAACTCTGTCCTGGAGGTAGGTCTTAAGGACTAGGGTAAGAAGTAGAAAGGCAGAGAATGATCGAGGGAGTTCCAGAACATAAGGCCTTGACTTCTAAAGACATGGCTGCCAATGGTGGAGCAGTAAAAGTGGAGGATGTACAAGGAGGCAGAATTAGAGGAACACAGAGTTCTTGGAGACTCGTAGGCCTTGAGAAGGATAAAGAGGGAGGGAGGGGGTGAGGATTTGAAAAGGGTGAAACTTGTAACAGGAAGGTATTACCTCACCGGAGCCAATGTCAATGGACACGGACGTGAAGGGTGAATGGGATTAGGTGGAAGTTTTGGATGTGCATAGACTAAAAACATGCTTAAGATAAGATAACATTGTGCCAATGAAGTCTTCTTCAGTCGTACCCTATGAGGAAAGGAAATAATGAGTAAAACATAACCTGAGGGAATGGCAGAGGAAAGATGTAAAATGAAGGATGCAAATGATTTGATATGAAATTGATATGATGAGTTAAATGGAATGAATGATGAGGTACTTAAAGCAATTATGGGCTGGAAGAGGTAGCAATGACAGCTAGAGGGTGTGACAATGAATATAAAGACAGAGTAGGTAGTAAAAAGCATGAAAAGAAAGGCCTCGCAGCTAATCAAATTTATGGTGCAAAATAAAACTTGGGTTCATCTACTACATCTCAACTACTTTGCTGAATTTAAATTAAAAGTGGTCCAAAATGCTTCAAAATACCTGCACATCGGTGTGCGTATGTTTCTTCTATTCATCTTAATTTTAATTTAAGTCTAATATTCAAAAGTCTGAGGTCACATACCAACCAACTCAAGATCAACTTCTTCCCTGCTGCTGTCAGACTTTTGAATGGACCTACCTCACAAAAAATTGATCTTTCCCTACACACTAGTTATAACTGTAACACGATATTCTGCACCCTCTCCTTTCTTTCCCCCCATGTACTCTATGAACGGCATGCTTTGTCTGTGTAGCACGCAAGAAACAATACTTTTCACTATATCCCAATACATTGAATCATAGAATCCCTACAGTACAGAAGGAGGCCATTCGGCCCATCGAGTCTGCATTGACCACAATCCCTCCCAGGCCTTATTCCCGTAACCCCACGCATTTACCCTGCTAAGCACCCTGACACTTGGGTCAATTTAGCATGGCCAATCAACCTTACCCGCACATCTTTGGACTGCTTGTGACAATAATAAATCAAATCAACTCAGATTAGGCATCATACCACAGTGAAATCCACTTTAGAAAATGGCAACCTGAGTTTTAAAGTTTATTTTTTGGTGACACAAGTAGACTTACATTAACACCGCAACAAAGTTACTGTTAAAATTCCCTGGTTGCCACACTCCGGTGCCTGTACACTGAGGGAGAATTTTGAGTGTGAGCAAACAGGACTTAGGTGGCTATAAACTGCCCACCCACTGCCTTGAATAATGTATTTACACATCAAATACGGTATCAGGTCATAAAGTTGTCTTGTGTTTGATTTGTTTGTCATTTGTTATTGGAAAAGACAGTCTTCATATCATCCCATTTTCTGCCGTGAGTTCTTGGATGCGTGCTGAGACCGAGCTTTGTTAGGAACACGCTTCAGCGGTGAGTGGAGACACACAAAGTATTTTTCACACCCAACCTCCTCCGCTGGCATTTGCATTCAGCAGTGGTGATACAATAGGCCTCCCTGGAGGGACCTTCTTTGATGTTTTAATGCCAGACTCTCTCATCTCGAGCAACCTCCCCCACACACACATAAAGGGTCAATTTTGCAGTTTCAGAGTGACGTTTTAAGCCGTCTTAGATTTCATTTGAGACCCCACCGCAAGGTTGCTTCCCGTTGCCAACGTGGCATAAGTGAATCATCCATCGGGCATTCACACATGATTAGCACTGCCGCCTCACAGCTCCAGGGACCCGGGTTCAATTCCGGCCTCGGGTGACTGTCTGTGTGGAGTTTGCACGTTCTCCCTGTGTCTGCGTGGGTTTCCTCCGGGTGCTCTGGTTTCCTCCCCCAGTCCAAAGATGCGCGGGTTAGGTGGATTGGCCGTGCTAAATTGCCCCTTAGTGTCAGTGGATTAGCAGGGGAAATATGTGGGGTTACGGGGATAGGGCCTGGGTGGGATTGTGGTTGGTTCTTACTCGATGGGCTGAATGGCCTCCTTCTGCACTGTAGGGATTCTATGAACCTAACCATCACAACAGCGCCTCCAACATTAGAACTAAGAGCAAAGAAGAGGAGGAATCAGTATAAAGACAGCTGGTATTAGGGCTGACAGCACATAGCACAATGTGACATAGAATCCCTCCAGTGTAGAAGGAGGCCATTTGGCCATTGAGTCTGCACCAACCTCAATCCCACCCAGCCCCTATCTCCGTAGCCCCACTTATTTACCCTGCTAATCCCCCCTGACACTAAGGGTCAATTTAGCATGGCCAATCACACGAACATCTTTGGAGTGTGGGAAGAAACCGGAGCATCTGGAGGAAACCCACGCAGACACGGGGAGAATGTGCAAACTCCACACAGACAGAGACCCAAGCCGGGAATCAAACCCAGGTCTCCGGCGCTGTGAGGCAGTAGTGCTAACCACTGTGCCACCCTTCAACAGTAGATTCTTAATTCCAGATATTTTTTTAATTCCACCAGGTGTCGTGGCGGGATTCGAACCTGGGTCCCCAGAACATTCGCTGAGTTTCTGGATTGATAGTCGAGCGATAATACCACTAGGCCATCACGCAATTAAACAATGTGTCACTCTGTGGATAAACAAGTTGGCATTGTACACCCTAATCCATTTGCCTAGAATTTCTGCTCAGGATTAGTTTAATGCCAGCAGTAGCCCATTTAGAATGAAAGGGCTTCTGGTGCCATTAAACTGATGCTGAGTGGTGGAGCTAAGCTTTCATTCATTGAAGGAGGGGTATTGGATTCAACACTCTTTCGTCAATTTGACTGACGTGAATATTGCACTTGAACATCACAGAGAGAAAAGTCCTGAAAATTGTTAAGAAAATTAAAAATAATCGCACTGCTGCAAGAATGGAGATGGGCTGGTTTCTATTCTGGGGGACCGGTCCATGATGCCAACTTTGCGTCAGGATGGTAAATTGAAAATTGACGCTCAGTGTAAATTTAGATTGAAGAAAAAACACAAATTGATATACTGATCCAGAAATGTCTTCAATGCAGGAAGCAAGATTAATACAGCTGGCATAAGACAGCTCGCCAAAAAAATGGGCATGATTCTGTCCCGTTTTCACACTCATTTGGCATTTAGAATCATAGAATTATACAGAACAGAAGAGGCCCTTCGGCCCATCGAGTCTGCACCGACACATTAGAAACACCTGACCTCCCACCTAATCCCATCTGCCAGCACTTGGCCCATAACCCTGAATGTTATGACATGCCAAGTGCTCATCCAGGTACTTTTTTAAAGGATGTGAGGCAACCCGCCTTCACCACCCTCCCAGGCAGCGTATTCCAGACCGTCACCACACTCTGGGTAGATAGATTTTTCCTCATATTCCCCCTAAATCTCCTGCCCCTCAAGTTGTAGCTATGTCCCCTTGTGACTGACCCTTCAACTGAGGGGAATAGCTGTCCAATCTTTGTGTCATCTGCACACTTACTAATCCTACCCCTCACATCGTCATCAATGTCATTTATATAAATGACGAATAATAGGGGGCCCAACACACATCCCTGTGGTACGCCGCTGGACACTGGCTTCCAGTCACTAAAGCAGCCTTCTGTCATCACCCTCTGTCTCCTACAACTGATGTGGAGATGCCGGCGTTGGACTGGGGTAAACACAGTAAGAAGTTTGACAACACCAGGTTAAAGTCCAACAGGTTTATTTGGTAGCAAAAGCCACACAAGCTTTCGGAGCTGCAAGCCCCTTCTTCAGGTGAGTGGGAATTCTGTTCACATTTATGCTCCGTTCACATTTATGCTCTGTTTGTGAACAGAATTCCCACTCACCTGAAGAAGGGGCTTGCAGCTCCGAAAGCTTGTATGGCTTTTGCTACTAAATAAACCTGTTGGACTTTAACCTGGTGTTGTTAAACTTCTTACTGTCCTACAACTGACCAATTTTGAATCCACTTTATCAAATTACCCTGTATCCCATGTGAATTTACCTTCTTTACAAATCTCCCATGTGGGACCTTGTCAAAGGCTTTGCTGAAATCCATATAAGCTACAACAACTGCACTACACCCGTCTACAAACCTGGTCACCACCTCAAAAGATTCAATCAAATTTGTTTGGCATTTGAATAGCCATGCTGACTATCCCTGATCAAGCTTTGCCTTTCCAAGTGGAGATAGATATTCTCTTTCAGAAGTTTCTCGAATAGTTTCCCTACCACTGACGTGTGACTCCACTGCTCTGTAGTTCCCTTGTTTATCTCTACAACCCTTTTTAAATAGCGGAGCCATATTAGCTGCTCTCCAGTCATCTGGCACCTCCCCCGTGGCCAGAGAGGAATTGAAAATTTGGGTCAGGGCCCCTGCAATCTCTTCCCTTGCCTCCCACAACAGCCGAGGGCACAATGGCTGGAGACAATTCACACCTCTTTAACCTGTGCTTAACCCTCTCTCCACTCACATTGTCTGCATCTGTAAAGATTTGATTACCTGTTAAAACTCACATTTCAACCATTATCTTGTAATTGAGTTTGTGTCTCTATATGCCCTGTTTGTGAACTGAACTCTTCACTCACCTGGTGAAGAGAAGTTGCTCCGAAAGGTCGTGCTACCAAATAAACCTGTTGGACTTTAACCTGTTGTTGTGAGACTATGATGTGGAGATGCCGGTGTGGGACTGGGGTAAACACAGTAAGGAGTCTCAGAACACCAGGTTAAAGTCCAACAGGTTTATTTGGTAGCACAAGCCACTAGCTTTCGGAGCGCTGCTCCTTCATCAGGTCTTTATATGCCCTGTTTGTGAACAGAACTCCTACTTACCTGATGAAGGAGCAGCTCTCCTAAAGCTAGTGGCTTGTGCTACCAAATAAACCTGTTGGACTTTAACCTGGTGTTGTGAGACTTCTTGTTGTGAGACTACTTACCGTGCCTACCCCAGTCCAACTCCACATCACAATTTATCTGGACTTGGAATACATTTGGTAAGATCACCCCATACCATTTTGACCAAGCTATTAGCCACCTGTCTTAATGTCTTTATGTGACCCGGTGCCAAATGTTATTTGATAATCACCTCTGGGTATTATTTTTTTTAAAGGTGCAATATAAATACAAGTTGTTGCTGTTGTTGCTTCTTTATTTGTAACCACTCTGCAAAACGTTGTGCGTACGTACTTTAGAACTAGAACAATAAATCGTTGCATGGCACGTTCCATTTACAAAGGAGACGGATATAATTAATTTGTGACATTGTTGATGTTCGGTTCCTCAGAAAGCGTACACTGAACTTAACAGTTTCAGATGGTGTATGCCTGCTCTCTCTGTTAGTTGTTGTCTCCATTTGGTAATAAATTTAAACCACATCTGTTCTGCAGTTCTTAGAATGAGATTATTAGCACAACAAGCCCATTACAGAGAAACAAGAGTCTTTCATTTGATTTTTGCAAATGCATGGTATTTATTGTGCAATGGCACTTCTTATTATGTATTAGGTCACAACCAGCTAATAAAATAATTAAAACCTTCCAGTTAAGCTATGATCATAGCTCTCCTTTGAGCACTCCTCTGCTAACTAAATCAATTGGGGTTACTCTGAATAAATTATAACCCTTCCAATGTGATGTCATTTGAAATTAAACTGAAGTCAATGCTTAAATGGTAACTTCCAACCTTACGAAAAGCTATATCATAGAATCATACAATCATACGGCCCATCGAGTCCGCACCCACACATTAGAAACACCTGAACTCCCAGCTAATCCCACCTGCCAGCACTTGGCCCATAGCCCTGAATGTTATGACATGGCAAGTGCTCATCCAGATACTTTTTTAAAGGATGTGAGGTAACCCGCCTCTACCACCCTCCTAGTCAGTGGATTCCAGACCATCACCACCCTCTGGGTAAAAAAGCTTTTCCCCACACCCCCTGCTAAATCTCCCACCCCTCACCTTGAACCTGTGTCCCCTCGTGACTGACCCTTCAACTAAGGGGAACAGCTGCTCCTTAGAACATAGAACATTACAGCGCAGTACAGGCCCTTCGGCCCCCAATGTTGCGCCGACCAGTGAAACCAATCTAAAGCCCATCTAACCTACACTATTCCAATATCGTCAAATTCTATCTCATAGAAACCCTACAGTGCTGAAGGAGGTCATTCGGCCCATCGAGTCTGCACTGACAACAATCTCACTTCAGCCCTATCTCTATAACTCCACATATTTACCCCACTAACCCTTTTAAACTACGCATCCCATGACACTAAGGGGCAATTTAGCATGGAAAATAACCTAATCCACACATCTTTGGAGTGTGAGAGGAAACTGGAGCACCCAGAGGAAACCCACGCAGACACGGGGAGAACATGCAAACTTATCCACTCTGTCCATGTGACTTGATGGTTTGAATTATAAGGAGAGGCTGGATAGATTGGAACTTATTTCCCGGAGCGTAGGACAATTAGGGGTGAACTTATAGAGGTCTACAAAATAATGAGGGGCATAGGACACTTACATAGTCAACGTCTTTTCCCAAAGGTAGGAGAGTCTAAAACTAGAGGATATAGGATTAAGGTGAGAGGGGAGAGATACAAAAGGGTCCAGAGGGGCATTTTTTTCACACAGAGGGTGGTGAGTGTCTGGAACGAGCTGCTAGAGGTAGTCATAGAGGTGGGTACAATTTTGTCTTTTAAAAAGCATTTAGGCAGTTACATGGGTAAGATGGGTATTGAGGGATGTGGGCCAAACATGGGCAATTGGGACTAGCTTAGTGGTTAAAAGGGTGGCATGGACAAGTTGGGCCTGTTCCCACACCGTAAACCTCTGTGACTCTATGAGCCTCATAATCTTGTATACTGTCTGTGCAGAGTCCGTACATTCTCCCTGTGTCTGTGATGGTTTCCTCCAGGTGCTCCGGTTTTCCCCCACAGCCCAAAAGACGTGCTGGTTAGGTGCATTAGCCATGCTAAATTCTCCCACTGTGTACCCGAACAGGCGTCGGAGTGTGGTGAGTAGGGGATTTTCACAGTAACTTCATTGCAGTGTTAATGTAAGCCTATTTGTGATGCTAATAAATAAACTCTGTCCATGTCCCTCAGAACCTTGTACACCTCGATCAGGTCACCCCTTGGTCTTCTCTGCTCCAACGAAAACAACCCAAGCCTACGCAACCTCTCTTCTTAACTTAAATGTTCCATCCCAGGCAGCAGCCTGGTGAATCTCCTTTGTAACCCCTCCAGTGCAATCACATCCTTCCTATAATGTGGCGACCAGAACTGCACACTATACGCTAGCTGTGGCCTCACCAAAGTTCTACATGTGAACTAAAGGATCAGAAGCAGCGAAACCACTGTGCCGCATTTGAAAATGGAGGAGATGTCATACCCAGCATGGACCAGATGGGCCAAATGGCCTGACTCGGTGCTGTAATCTCTTTGTAAAGGCACAGCGAAGCTGCTCTAATTTGCGCTTGAGAATGAGTTATCACAGTTGTGAGACGGTGCATCATGAAGACAGTACCTGGTATTTAAACGTGACGAACCCATTAACAGATGGGGCTCAGTGTGTGCTTGTGTCAACAGGCAGACTCCTTGTTACAGAGGATCAGCTGGCAAGGGATGGGGAGAGCAGAGGAACTACCATGTGCTGGAGTTTGTTTGTTTTTTAAAGTTCCTTTTGTTTCCACTCTGTTCTACACGGCAGAGAGTGAGTTGGCAGATGACGGAGTGCCTCAGCTGGGGTTGTTCTCCAGTAAATGCCCAGGTGTGCCCCTGTTGTTTATTTGAAAGTTGTGTGCTACTCCTTGTCCAACAATAAATATGAACGTCAAGAAGTCAATGCTGGGAGGTGAATTCTTTATTTGTTACCATGTTTGGATTAGACCTTTGAAAAATTTGGGGCTGTTCCAGGACCCAGTGGTCGAGCATGAGGGGCAGTGCCTATGTTTCTTTGTTCTCCTCATGAATAAAAAAGACATGGATATGATTCCTGACCCCAATTTCATTTCAGCCCTCGTTACAAGTGCCCATTGCCACTGCCACCTACAGACCATGGGCAGGCAGGTCAGGAGGTGGTCATTTCCAATGGCATTTAACGGAGGCCTCGGGTAACACTGAGGGGCGGCATGGTGGCACAGTGGTTAGCACTGCTGCCTCACAGCACCAGGGACCCGGGTTCGATTCCCGGCTTGGGTCACTGTGTGGCGTTTGCATGTTCTCCCCGTGTCTGCGTGGGTTTCCTCCGGGTGCTCCGGTTTCCTCCCACAGTCCAAAGATGTGCGAGTTAGGTGGATTGGCCATGCTAAAATTGCCCCTGAGTGTCACGGGGAACTAGCTAGGGTAAATGCATGGGGTTATGGGGATAGGGCCTGGATGGGATTGTGGTCGGTGCAGACTCGATGGGCCGAGTGGCCTCCTTCTGCACTGTAGGGATTCTATTCTATGAAAAGTTTGGGTTTGGTTTAATTTTTCCACGTGGGAATTTCAAAGCGTTTGTATTTACTGCGGAGCGTTTTGTACACTTCTGAGGCTCCTGAAGGCACAGAGCTGAGCCCTTCGTGGGGGTTCTTCCAGGGATTCCACTTTGTCAGAAGCGTTTTCTGGTGGGTATCGGAGCAAAAAAATCAGCGGCAGCTCCAGGGAGAACAAACAAAAGGAAACGTGTTTTCAGGATTCCTTGCCCTCTCGATGGAGCTTACACCTGCAATTCTCCGAGGAGCACCGTGTAAGGAGGCTTCACTTCTCAAGGGAGGCTGTGATAGAATTGTGTCATCTCCTGCGAGAACAAACGGCTGATGCAGCTGACACTGTACTGCTTCTTGCAACCAAGCTCACATCTTCCCCCCAGTATCTTTGCCTAAGTGACTCCTTCCAGGCTACACCAAGGATGATCAGTAACTTCAGTCAATCCGCAGTTTGTGCTTGCATTAATGCCACGAGGAAACGCTCCCATCATGGGTCGGCACGGTGGCACAGTGGTTAGCACTGCTGCCTCACAGCGCCAGGGACCTGGGTTCGATTCCAGCCTCGGCTCGCTGTCTGTGTGGAGTTTGCACATTCTCCCTGTGTCTGTGTGGGTTTCCTCCGGATGCTCCGGTTTCATTCCACAGTCCAAAGATGTGCGGGTTAAGTTGATTGGTCATGCTAAATTGACCCTAGTGTCAGGGGATTAGCAGATTAAATATGTGAGGTTACAGGAATAGGGCCTGGGTGGGATTGTGGTCGGTGCAGACTTGATGGGCCAAATGGCCTCTTTCTGCACTGTAGGGACTCTATATAATTCTGTGGACTCACAACCGAGTTGTCAATAACTGCACCCAAGGGATGGAATATTGTGTCCTGCCTCGTGGTGGGTTTGGTGGGAAGGAGGCATGTAATCAGGTGGGAGTTGGCAGGTGGGGACCCTGCCATATTCCCACCTCCACCCTGATTAATTTGGTGGTGAATAGCTCCTGGAAGGCCCTCACAAGCTGTCCCCAATTCAGATGTTTAAATTGTCACATAATGTGCACTTATGGGCTGCTACTTGGCCTTACTCTCAAACTCCTTCCCCGCCCCCCCCCCCCATGATCCTCTTCTTGCCATCACTCACCTGTGCTTGGATCCATCCTGGATCTGAGACCTCAGGTGGTTGTTGTATTCACAGTGGCCACTGCTGCTCAATGGCGCTGCTGAGTCCAGGAGAGCCCCTGGCCTCTGATTGGCGGGCGACTCTCAATGGGCAGCAAATCCAGGGTCTTTGATTCCAGGGGTGTAATGACTTCAGTCAGGCCATTGAGGTTGGCCTATTGGAATATGAACTCCCTGATTAAGGAGTCAACTGATGGGCCAATCAGGAAGTCTTTTCCTTGTATTTAACCAGGCGTGTTAGTTCCTCTGGCACTCTTGAAGGTAGACTGCTGACTGTGTATTGCTGTTGGAATTGTAAATGAAGGGACTATGGTGAAGGGACTTCTGCCTTCGAAGATTTATTACAAGGAGAAGGCCTGCCACCTTCTTAATCATAGAAATCATAGAAAGCCTACAGTGCAGAAAGAGGCCATTCGGCCCATCAAGTCTGCACCAACCACAATCCCACCCAGACCCTATCCCCATATCCCTACATATTTACCCACTAATCCCTCTAACCTAGGCATCCCAGGACACTAAGGGGCAATTTAGAATGGCCAATCAACCTAACCTGTACATCTTTGGACTGTGGGAGGAAACCAGAGCACCCGGAGGAAACCCACGCAGACACGAGGAGAATGTGCAAACTCCACACAGACAGTAACCCGAGACGGGATTCGAACCCAGGTCCCTGGAGCTGTGAAGCAGCAGTGCTAACCACTGTGCTACCGTGCCGCCCTGAGTGGCACAATATGTGAAGGGCCTTCCTGAAAAGAGGTGACGTTGCTTTCTCACCAGCTCTCTGAGTCCCCCATTGCCTCCACAAGATTCCACTCATGTTCCCCCAGAGAATCCTCCACAGGGGTGGTGGTGACGTTGTGGTATTGTCATTGGATTAGTAATCCAGGATAATGTTCTGGAGACCCGAGTTCAAATCCCATCAGAGTAGATGCTAAAAATTTGAATTCAATAAAAATCTGAATTAACAGTTTAACCATTGATGATTGCCAATCCTACTGATCCACTGCAACGTGGTTGACTCTTAAACGCTCTTGGAAATGGTCCAGCAAGTTCAAGAGCAATTAGAGATGGGCAATAAATAGTGACCAAGCCAACAATCCTATGTTAAAAAATGACCCCACTGCCATCAAAAACTGCAAGGCCTCCACTTAATCAGTGTGAGAATTTCTAGATCATCTATTGTTCCAATCCACCATGCCCCTCACTCTTAAAGCGTGGTGTGCATGAGGTTGGCTGCTTGGGTACATTCGCCTCTTGATTCCTCTTAAGACCCCATGCCAAACTACACCACAATTAAATTAGTGAAACAGCTGAAGGCTTTCTCAAGTGGACTGCTGGAGGCCTCGAGAAATGATTCTGAAGGCTGCATATCACCTGGTATGACGGCATACTGCTCACCAGCACCTTCTCAAGGGCAGCTAGGGATGGGCAATAAATGCTGGCCAGCCAATGATGCCCATGAATGAGTAAAGAAAATTACTGTCCAGAAAAGTATCCCATATGATAGTGGTTTGCCATCATGCTGAAGGGACAATGCATGGAGCTACTAATTGACAGGAACACTCAGTATGAGGAAGGGGAACTTGATGGTTACATAGCACGATGGCACGGTGGTTAGCACTGCTGCCTCACAGCAGTGTGGAGTCTGCACGTTCTCCCTGTGTCTGCGTGGGTTTCTTCTGGGGGCTCCGGTTTCCTCCCACAGTCCCAAAAGCATGCTGGTTAGGTACATTGGCCATGCTCAATTCTCCCTCAGTGTACCCAAACAGGCACCGGAGTGTGGCGACTATGGAATTTTCACAGTAACTTAATTGCAGTGTTAATGTAAGCCTGCTTATGACTAATGAATAATCTTAAAACTTACATTTGAAACTTAAAACATCGAGGATGGTGAGCAAATATTAAGCAGCTGCCTGCAACCAGAGTTCATAGAGTCATAGAGGTTTACAGCATTGGAACAGGCCCTTCAGCCCAACTTGTCCATACTGCCCTTTTTTTAACAACTAAGTTAGTCCCAATTGCCCGTGTTTGGCCCATATCCCTCTATACCCATCTTATCCATGTAATTGTCTAAACACTTTTTAAAAGAAAAAATTGTACCCACCTCTACTACTACCTCTGGCAGCTTGTTCCAGATACTCACCCGCTGTCTGTGAAAAAATTGCTCCTCTGGACCCTTTTGTATCTCTCCCCTCTCACCTTAAACCTATGCCCTCTAGTTTTAGACTCCCCAACCTTTGGGAAAAGATATTGACTATCTAATTGATCTATGCCCCTCATTATTTTATAGATCCCTGTAAGATCACCCCAAAGCCTCCTGTGCTCCAGAGAAAAAAGTCCAGTTTATCCAGCCTCTCCTTATAACTCAAACCATCAAGTCCTGGTAGCATCCTAGTAAATCTTTTCTTCACTCTTTCTAGTTTAATAATATCCTTTCTAGAATAGGGTGACCAGAACTGTACACAGTATTCCAAGTGTGGCCTTACCAATGTCTTGTATAATTTCAACAAGACATCTCAACTCCTGTATTCAATGTTCTGACCAATGAAGCCAAGCATGCCGAATGCCTTCTTCACCACTCTGTCCACCTGTGACTCCACTTTCAAGGAGCATTGGATAATCAATTCATCCACCCCCTTCCCCGATTGCTGAGTCAAGCTTCCTTCCATGTCAATCTGACTGATTTCCAACCATTCTCACTCAATCAGCAAAAGTTTACCAGACTGATTTCTGGGATGGTGGGACTGACATATGGGGAGAGATTGAGTCGGTTAGGATTATATTCGTTGGAGTTTAGAAGAATGAAGAGGGAATCTCATGCAAATTTATACAATTCTAACAGGATTAGAGAGGGTAGATGCAGGAAGGATGTTCCCAATGGTGGGGGAGTCCAGAACCAGGGGTTTCAGTCTGAGGATAAGGGGTGGACCATTTGGGACTGAGATAAGGAGAAGTTTCTTCTCCCAGAGAATGGTGAACCTGTGCGATTCTCCACCACAGAAAGCAGTAGAGGCCATAACATTATGGGCGGGATGTTATTGCCTCGCTTGACCTGCGACCGGAAAGTCCCGCCCGAGATCAACGGACATTTCCCGTGTCCGCCCCTTGCCTGCTCCGATTCCGTGGCAGGCGGGGTGGTAGAATTCCAGTGAAAATGTTTTCAAGGACGAGTTAGATATAACTCTCGGGGTGAAAGGGATTGAAAGGAGATGATGGGGTGGGCGGAGGCAGAGGGGGGGTGGGGAAGGTGGGAACAGGCTATTGAGTTGGATGATCAGCCATGATCATAATAAATGGCAGAGCAGGCTTGAAGGGCCAAATGGCCTAATTTGGCCGGGAAGGGCCAAATGGCCTAATTTGGTTTCAGATAAAGCTCGGCACAACATCGTGGGCCGTAGGGCCTGTTCTGTGCTGTACTGTTCTATGTTCTGTCCCTATTTCCTATGTTTCTAATCCCCACACAGATGCTGAGGACTATCCCCAGTGGTCCCCAGCTGTCGGGTATGGCCAACAATGTTCCCTCCCACCTGCTCCTCAGGTTGTCTATTTGGATGTCTGTCAGACAGGAGACAAAGCTACAAGATACAAATAGTGACCCTGTGCTTAAGATGGGCAGAATCTCTTGTTTTCCCTGGACTTACAGGTGTTGTTGTATATCGTATAGATCTTGGACTTGCACAGAGATGGCGCTAGTTTTTATGTGTTTAGCAGGTTTAACTCACAATCCTCTAAAATGTCTGCTCCATTATTCTGCTCTGGTTCCCAACTCCTTCTGCGCCTTTGTTTACTTTTCCCTGAGTGCACATCCAGGCTTAACCAATCAAGCACAGTGAACGCCAGTTGTAAACAGACTCACATAATCAAGCGCGGAAGAATTAAACGATCAAGCACTACAGTTGTCAATTGCGCAGCCATCTCCCTGTAAATATCAGAGCCTTA
Organism: Mustelus asterias; assembly: GCF_964213995.1. Classification (NCBI taxonomy): domain Eukaryota; kingdom Metazoa; phylum Chordata; class Chondrichthyes; order Carcharhiniformes; family Triakidae; genus Mustelus; species Mustelus asterias. The sequence continues at coordinate 12,854,602 of NC_135809.1, forward strand.
GCCAAATAATGCCACTTGATACAACATTGATGTAACGTCACTAATATTGAGCAAGTTGCCAGTGTAGATTTTGTCATAACTGAACAAAACACAAGATAGTATGTAAAGTTTGACACCGACTCTTGAAACTACATTATTAAAAATTGATTTTAAATAAAATCTTATTAATCCATCAAGATCAAGTTTGTTTTGTCACAGAAAGGTCTTACCTCACCAAGAGGCTGCATTATCTACACCTGCGAAAATAAGCTTTCCATTCGCCAGGCAATTTAACGAAGGGTTTGATTATTTCAGAACTGAACAGGGGGACAAGCATCATTTGGTCACAAACTCTCAAAACCTTTCTTCCTTTCAGAATTTCACTTGGAGAACATCTCAATTGAGAAGCCAAACAAAAACTGGTGTAAATTCATATTGAACCGCTGGGAAAATAATTTGAAATATAATCTGATAGAATCCTGATCCTGATAGAAGTTTATAAAATTATGTGGGGTATAGATAGGGTGAACAGTTGGAAGCTTTTTTCCAGGGCAGAAATGACAATTACAAGGGGGCACGAGTTCAAGATAAGGGGGGAAAGGTTCAGTGGAGATGTGCAGGAGAAGTTTTTTACGCAGAGGGTGGTGGGGGCCTGGAATGCACTGCCAAGTGAGGTGGTTGAGGCAGTTAAGTTATGATGTGGAGATGCCGGCGTTGGACTGGGGTAAACACAGTAAGAGTTTTAACAACACCAGGTTAAAGTCCAACAAGTTTATTTGGTAGCAAATGCCATTAGCTTTCGGAGCGCTGCTCCTTCGTCAGATGGAGTGGATATCTGCTGATATCCGCTGATATCCACTCCATCTGATGAAGGAGCAGTGCTCCGAAAGCTAATGGCATTTGCTACCAAATAAACATGTTGGACTTTAACCTGGTGCTGTTAAAACTCTTACTGCAGTTAAGTTAGCCACATTTAAGACTTATCTTGATAGACATGTGAACAAGTGGGGAATAGAGGGATATAAGCGGTTGGTCGAGATAGGACAATGTGATCGGAACAGGCTTGGAGGGCTGAAGGGCCTGTTCCTGTGCTGTATTGTTTTTTGTTCTTTTGTAAGAAAACAAAGCGCTCACATAAGAAAACAATCATTCCCAATGGTCTTTGCACTCTGCAATTCTTGCTTGAATATTTATAAATGAACAAAAATGAAAAATAGAAATATTCACTTCCCTTCAAGGAGAAATCTTAGAACTTTTATATGGGCTTTGGCAAAAATGATCAGGGACTTTTTTCTCGAGTGTAGGAGGCTTAGGGGTGATCTTATAGAGGTCTATAAAATAATGAGGGGCATAGATAAGATAGATAGTCAACATCTTTTCCCAAAGGTAGTGGAGTCTAAAACTAGAGGGCATAGGTTTAAGGTGAGAGGGGAGAGATACAAAAGGGTCCAGAGGGACAGTTTTTTCTGTTTTTCTCACCACAGAGGGTGGTGAGTGTCTGGAACGAGCTGCCAGAGGTAGTAGTAGAGGCGGGTACAATTTTGTCTTTTAAAAAGCATTTAGACAGTTACATGGGTAAGATTGGTGTAGAGGATATGGGGCAAACATGAGCAATTGGGACTGGCTTAATGGTAAAAACTGGGCAGCATGGACAAGTTGGGCTGAAGGGCCTGTTTCCATGCTGTAAACCTCTATGACTCTATGATTCTATATGTTTTTGCAATTAGAATACTTCCAATAACATTAGCAGAAATTGAACTATTTATACAGCAAAGGTAAAAAAATGAAAAAGTTGCCACACGGCGGTGAGTTACTTAATCAGTTTGTGGAGTTTTATTCGATAAGGGCCGCTTGCTTCCAGTCCAGGATGGAAGAAAGGGAAAATCTCCCAAAGGCCTCTAATGTCACCATGTAATCATGTGACACACTACACAGCAACGCATTGGCTCACAATACATAATGTGTAGGTATCAATATTGTTTGTCCGACAGAATTCTCATTAACACAGCAACGTATCAGTGTGTTATGGTTGAGGGAACTGCTTCAGTGTATTGTGGGGTTCCACAGTGATCGCAAGTGTTTGGCACAAATTAATTTTACAAAAAACAAAAGAATAAAAAGTGACACAGCCTTAAAACTAATGCAGAAATTGCAAAGTTACCCCTTATATGAAATCGCGCAAAACATATATAAAATAAAGGCATTGAGACAATCAGTGTGTAAAGATGAGGTAGCATTTACAAAATATAGCAGGATGAGAAGGATTCCAAATATAAATACGGAGCTAAGATTAAAAGAGTACTCAGCGTGCTATCAGTCAGCAGTCGACCTTCAGGAGTACCAGAGGAACTAACACTCCCGGTTAAATACAAGGAAAAGACTCCCCGATTGGCCCAACAATAATCCCTGATTAAGGAAGTTCATATTCCAATAGGTCAACCCTGATTGAAGTCATTACATCCAATAAAGTAGGGATTAATAATTAAAAGCAGAGTTCATCTGTTGGATAAAAACTTTTATAAACCTGCCTGGGTGTAATTGAGTGCTCAGGGACAACAACATCCTGTGGCATAGGATTTGGTAGCTTTTTCGGGTACCAACGTAATAAACGAACTCAAATTAACTTAGGGACAAAGTAAAAGGGGCGGCTCCCCAAAAGGAAGGGGGGAACAGCCCGAACCAAAATCAAAAGTCGAAAGGAAACTTAAAACGTCAAACCAAAAGGTGATTATCGGGGTCGATAATACACCCCAGCCCCTGCGGCGTCCAGCGGTCGCGGAAGGCGTCAACCGCGCCCGTGGACACCGCATGCTCCCTCTCCAGAGACACCTGGCCGCGAATGTAGCCGCGGTAGAGGGGCAGACAGTCGGGATGGACGGCCCCGTCGATCGCCCGCTGCCTGGACCTATTGATGGCGCGTCTCGCCAGGCTAGGATTTGGTATATCCTGAAAAAATAGAAACTGGCCTCTACATCACCTCAGCAAGACTTTGATAAATTGTAAGATTCCACAATCTATCCATGGATGTCATTCACCTTAAGGATGTCCCTAATTTACTTGTCAACTGAATCCTGGAAAATAAGTGCGGTGACCAATGTGTGCACCTCCCAGTATACTGTTCTCCTTAAGGATAGAATCCCTACAGTGCAGAAGGAGGCTGTTTGGCCCATCGAGCCTGCACCGACAACAATCCCACCTATGCCCTATTCCCTAACCCCACGTATTTACCCGACTAATCCCCCTGACACTAAGGGACAATTTTGCAAGGCCAATTCACTTAACCCGCACATCTTTGGACTGTGGGAGGAAGCTGGAGCACCCAGAGGAAACCCACACAGACACGGGGAGAATGATGTTAACTGGAACGGAGGGTGTTAACTAAAACTAAGGATGTTGTCCAGCACAAATGCTCAACATACTTCCTGCTGGCACAACTCTTTAAGGGTATAGATATTGGAACCATACAGAATGATTTTTAGATGCATTGGATTCACTCCAGTGTCTCTGAGGGTAAAGTCTGCTGTAGTGTAGGGATGATAGTTGCCTCCTTAAATGGGATGGAGCTATCTCGCTAGACCCAGTAGCTTTTCACTTGTGGATTGAAGCGCAGTATTATTTTAAATATTGATGGATATCATGGGATGTGAGCGTCACTGGTTGGGGCAGCTTTTATTGCCCATCCCTGAGGGCAGTTAGGCATCCACCACATTGCTGTGGTTCTGGAGTCACATGTAGGCCAGACCAGGTAAGGACGGCAGATTCCCTTCCCTAAAGGACATCAGCGAACAAGATGAGTTTTTACGACAATCGACAATGGTTGATTATCTCTCTATAATATTTAGATTTAAGACTTGCCCTGGAATTTTACCGGCATGCCCGCCCCAGAATCGGGGCGGGTGAGGCTCACAGAAACGCATTCTCCGTTGGCCTCGGGACGGGCGAGGCGATAAAATTCCGCTATTGGACTCTCTTAGAGACAAAATGATACTTACCTTTTCCAGAGCTATTAATTTTGTGATTATTATCAAAGTGAATTGTAAGTTTGGTTCTTTAATAAACTTCCATGTAATTTAGAAAATATCCTGTCTGTCTATCCAAGCTCAAATCCCATCTCTGCACACTTATCAATGGCGAGGGATGTTGTGAGGAGAGACCGGTTGTAATAATTGGGCTAAAACATATTAAAAAGGAGCTTTGGAAGACAGTAATATCCTCTGGTGGTTCCTTTTCTTCAGGGAGTGCTAGATCAGTTCTTCAGACCCATTCAAGTGTCTGTGAGGCCTGTCTTTCTCAATCTTAAGTGAGAGTGATTATCAGAGGAGTAAGCCTGATCCGGGATTCTCCCAAAAAGGAGATAGGATTATAATTCGCTTCAAGGATGCATTTAGTTGATGCATGTTCAGAAGTAACAAGAGACAAAACTACTTACAAAACTAATTACAGCTTAATTCTTGAGCTTACAGAACCAAAGCAAGACAGCTTGTTATATAATTTAAAAGAAAGTGACGGCTTCTTTTCAAGGCACTACAAGTTAAAAGACAAAAATAATTTCATTGGGAGTTAAGGTTTGAAACCTGACAATTGTTCCCCTCACACAACAGGCCTTTGAGGTTTTGGTAATGAGTACAGATTTGCTTCTCGGCCTTTTGGCTAAGATCAAGTGTGGTCTGCAGATTTTCTTTTTGTATTTTTATTCCAATTCAATCAAATCAAGTCCAATTCAGAGTCTCAACAAGTTGAGACATTCCCGATCCAAGCTGACAAGACAGGGCCTTCACACCTGTCTTGGGCCTGATCTATATGAGCCAAGCTGATTGGAGGGGGGGGAGGTTTCCTCCTCCAAGGCTTGATTTCATTTGCATCTTAGCCAAAAGGCCGAGATGCCGCTTTTAAAAATTGCTTCATATGAATATGAAGCTTGAATGTAACCTAATGGCCTCAACCAAGCGCAGCATCCTATCCATACTACACTTGATCTTAGTCAAAAGGCCGAGAAGAGTGTGGTCTGCAGATGCTGCACTTGGTCGTGGCCATTGGGTTGCATTTAAACTTCATTTTCACATGAAGTAATTTTTTAAAGCGGCATCTCGGCCTTTTGGCTAAGATGCAAATGAGCTCAAGTTTTGGGGGTGGAGACATCTGCCTACTCCAATCAGCTTGGCTCATGTAGATCAGGCCCAGGACAGGGTAAAGGGTCGCATTCCCTGTCTTGTCAGCCTGGATCGGAAATGTCTCAACTTGTTGAGACTCTTAATTGGATTTGATTTGATTGAATTGGAAAAGTATAAAAGAAAAATGAGTACAGATTTGCATCCTGAAGTTGGTTGAAGTCATGAGGTTATATTGAGGCTTCATTTGAAGCAATTTCTTAAAGCGGCATCCAGGCCTTTTGGCTAGGATGCAAATGAGATCAAGCCTTGGAGGAGGTGCAATGCTTGCTCCAGTCAGCTTGGATCATGTAGATCAAGCCCAAGACAGGAAGAGGCTTGCCTGTCTTGTCAGCTTGGATCGGGAATGTCTCACTTGTTGAGACTTTGAATTGGACTTTGATTGGATTGAATTGGTTATAAACAAAAAAAAATGAATACAGATTGTTAAGTGTTAATTGTTAAGGAGTGGATTGGTTCCAGACCCAGGTTCACTCTTTCTTGACAGGCCTAACAGTAACAGCCTGCAATTAAACTTTGCAGGTGTAGCTTCGCACAGGCCTGGGGAAATGCGGTTATAATGCGGTATATTTCAGATATGGACGGCACAGTGGCACAGTAGTTAACGCTGCGTCATAGCGCTAGGGACCTGGGTTCGATTCCCAGCTTGGGTCATTGCCTGTGCGGAGTCTGCATGTTCTCCCCTTCTCTGCATGGATTTCCTCCGGGTGCTCCGGTTTCCTCCCCCTGTCTGAAAGACGTGCTGGTTAGGGGCATTGGCCTTGCTAAATTCACTCTGAACAGACGTCAGAGTGTGGCGACTGGGGGATTTTCACAGTAATTTCATTGCAGTGTTAATGTAAGTCTACCTGTGACGCTAATAAAAAAACATAACAAAACTTAAAATAACAGAAGTGTCAATGAGAATGCGATAACTTAAATAACTCTTTGATGTTGAAAACAATTGTAGATACTATCAATTGTAGATACTATTGTTTCACTGTGCTTTCCCTGGACAACAAAACCATTCTAAAGGGAGATTCACAATCACAATCTCAGCCAGTGTAACTTTTAAGGGCGGCACGGTGGCACAATGGTTAGCACTGCTCCTACACAGTGCCTGGGACCCAGGTTCGATTCCCAGCTTGGGTCACTGTCTGTGTGACGTTTGCACATTCTCCCCGTGTCTGCGTGGGTTTCCTCCGGGTGCTCCGGTTTCCTCCCACGTTCTGAAAGACGTGCTGGTTAGGGTGCATTGACCCGAACAGGTGACGGACTGTGGCAACAAGGGGAATTTCACAGTGACTTCATTGCAGTGTTAATGTAAGCCTTACTTGTGACTGATAAATAAATAAACTTTACTTTATGACCCATTATTGCCAAATTGCTGGTTAACAGGAAGGAATGTAAAAGCATCCCCAAGGTACATTAGTGTGGCAGCAGAAGCGAACACAGTGCACTTTCACCCAAAGTGGAAATGAAATAACTGTTCTCAGTTGCAAATAAACATGCATCACATTGCACTTTTACTAATTATTACTCATTGCTTGGCTGCCTGCTGAAGCTTTTAGAAGCTAGGCCTGTCAAGAAGTTGTCGAGAATTCCGCTTTACTGTCCCGTGCTGCTCCTGATACTTTTTATCATAAAGTCATTTGCAGATGCAAGTCGATAATTAGCACGACAAACATCGCAAAATTACATCTTCAAGCTGATTGATTTTGTGCTAACACTCGCAACGTATAGATAGATGCCTTGTGGCATCTCTGGTCAGGAAACTGAGTGAATGTTCAAGAGAAGCCAGGGTAAATTTGTCAAGGGAATGCCATAGAAAAGATGTTCCGACAAAACCCCCGGCATTTTATAGCAGTTTACCATTGGAGACGAACATAACCTCTCCTTACACTGAAGAATTGCATCAAGCACAGGTAGGAATATTCCATTCATGAAAATAGTCTAAAGTTTATTTATCAGTGTCACCGGTCGGCTTACATTAACACTGCAATGAAGTTACTGTGAAAATCCCCTAGTCGCCACACTCCAACGTCTGTTCGGGTACACTGAGGGAGAATTTAGCACAGCCCATGCACCTAACCAGCACATCTTTCGGACTGAGGGAGGAAGCCGGAGCACCTGGGGGAAACCCATGCAGACACGGGGAGAATGTGCAGAGTCTGCACAGATAGTGACCCAAGCTGGGAATTGAACCCGATCCCTGGCTCTGTGAGACAGTGGTGCTAACCCACTGTGGCACCCATAATTAGAAGTCTCACAACACCAGGTTAAAGTCCAACAGGTTTATTTGGTAGCAAATACCATAAGCTTTCGGAGCACCGAAAGCTTATGGTATTTGCTACCAAATAAACCTGTTGGACTTTAACCTGGTGTTGTGAGACTTCTTACTGTGCTTACCCCAGTCCAACGCTGGCATCTCCACATCATGGCACCCATAATTGACACCCGCCCGGTATGCCATCAGCAAACTTCATAGCTCCCTGTCGGGGAACTGAACCCTGGTCTCTCACATGACAGGCGGGTCACTAACCGCTATATTAACAGAACTGCGAAGGCATTATTTGTAATGATTCCTTTTATTTTTGGGATCTGAGTTAGCAGCTTTTAAAGCATTTACCTTTTACCTCAGTGCCATGTCTGTTGGAGGGAGATAGGAAAGTGATGTGCCTTCCTTTCTTGTTTCACTGTATTGGATGTGCATGTTGTGAGGGTTGGCTTTAAGCCACTGAGGCTGCTTCCCTTGTGAATTCTCAAGGTAAAAAAAACATGATTCCTTTATTACAGCTTTTCATATAGTGTCGACACAAATCCTGCAAAGTTTGAAGGTATCCTGGAATTATTTCTTACTTATTAATGTAGGGCGGCATGGTGGCAGAGTGGTTAGCACTGCTGCCTCACAGCTCCAATGGCCCAGTTTCAATTCCAGCCTCGGGTCACTGTCTGTGTAGAGATTGCACGTTCTCCCCGTGTCTGCGTGGGTTTCCTCCGGGTGCTCCAGTTTCCTCTCACAGTCCAAAGATGCGCAGCTTAGGTAGATTGGCCTATGCTATATTGTCCCTTAGTATCAGGGAGATTAGTAGGGTAAATACATGGGGTTACATGGGTAGGGCCTGGGTGGGATTGTTCTTAGTGCAGGCTCGATGGGCTGAATAGCCTCCTTCTGCACTGTAGGGATTCTATGATTCTTGTGTGAAATCCTAACAAAGAAAGATTGCATGAGTTCAGAGAAACCATTATAATGCACTGGCTTCTTACCCCATCAACCCTTGACAATAAGCGACCAGACCAACTGACCTTGGGAAGTGATGCACAGCCATTCAACTGCGGGGCCAAAGATATCTGAGCAGTGACCTAGTTGGGAACTAAAAGCAAAACACTAAGAGTAGAAACAGCATGAACTCAGACCAGTGAGAAACCGTGAAGCCTGATACCTGAAGGTGCTTCCTTTTACTGACTCTGGGACCTTACACCATTCACTTTATTATCTTTCCAAATCGTCACATCATGTTCTGTACACTATGTCAATGTGCCAATGTCCCTTCAAGGGGACATTCCCTGAGGGCCACATAATTAGGCCGCACCCTGAAATAACTCCCACAAGGTTAGTGTCCCTTCCTCAAATCCAGATTGATTTACAATCGTTAGTAATACTGTGACAACTTTAATCAGGCAATTGAGGTGGGCCTGTTAGAATATGAACTCCCTGATTAAGGGCCAAATTGATGGGCCATTCATGGAGCCTCTTGCTTTGTATTTAACCAGGTGTGTCAGTTCCTCTGGCACTCTAAGTGTAGACTGCTGACTGAAAGCGTTCTGTATGCTGTTGTCAGGCTTGTAAATAAAGGGATTTTGGTGAAGGGACTTCTGCCTCCAAGGACTTATGACAAATACTCAAACAGGTAGTTCCCAGTACAGAGTATACACCCTGAGTGCCGGTAACCCCGACACTCCACATTATATATCTCTGCAGGATTCCCGGATTGGACAGTATTAAGTGCCTGAATCAGGGAGCTCATATTCTAACAGGTGGACCTCGTTAAAGTCATTACATTCCCCTTGGGCTGTTGAGACGGGAAGCCTAGCTAATCAGGCGCAAGGACGTGAATCCTGGGTCAGGGAGGTCCCACAGTTGGAGCCTGGGAGAAGATTTTATAGTCACATTCTATCTGACCCGTTGTTGTAAATACTTATTTATTGTTTGCAATAAATCCCTTGTTACTCTGGGCCACATCAAGTCACCCTCGATTTATTGCAGTCAATAAGGCTACACCTCTGACTTACATCCAACTATTTGCTGTTTTGCTGCTTCAGTTATCAGACAGACTTATGTTCAAGGCAATTCAGGTATACGATGGTCGCAGGCCACCACTTCTCTCCGGTAACTTACCATGTACCAACTACAATGTAATTCCTTACACTTCCCGCATTACTTGTAGAAGAGGATTTATTTTTCCAACAGGTTTTTCAATGTAAGAAGCAACATTTGATCAATGATTTTCAGAAGATGACCTGACCCAGATCCTACCCTAACCCGACTGATTCACGCTCTCAGGCAGATACAACCCCACCTCAGGTGAAAATTTACCACATGCAACCCCACTGCAGATGGAATCTGAGCTGATAACCATTGAGCTGGAACTTGGTCCAATACCACCCAATTCACCACACCCTTAAGGTGGCAGCAATCTAGTCCCACGCTGACAACACAAGTTGATGCTCAGGCAGAGCCCGTTTTGACCCAACCTGACCATCTTCTGAGACAAAGCCGGACCCAGTGCAGACCCCAATCTCAGACAGATGTTGGCATGACCCAAACCCAACTATAGCCTCAGGCAACCCACAGCACATGGACTGCAGTGATTCAAGGAGGCAGCTCACCACCACCTTCCCAAGGGCAACTGGGGATGGGCAACAAATGCTGGCCTAGCCAGCGACGCCCATGTCCCATGAATAAGAAAAGGAAACCTGACGTCATTCTCAGCTCAGGTACCAATCTTGCTATGCTGATTGGCGTGATCCAAGACACAAGGTGAACCGATTCTGGCAGAATCCAAAGTGACAGAAACCTGAGCTGAGGTGCCAGATTGGAGTTATCCAATATCGATCCCAGGCTAAATCTATCCTAATTCCACCCTCTCAAACACGAAGCCTGATGTACAATGAAGCACACAAGCTGCTTAAACTCCACGATATATTGACACCTAGATAGCTATACACCATTTGATTTGATTTATTATCATCGCATGTATTAACATACAGTGAAAAGTATTGTTTCTTGCGCGCTATACAGAGAAAGCATACCATTCATAGAGAAGGAAAGGAAAGAGTGCAGAATGTGGTGTTACAGTCATAGCAAGGGTGTAGAGGAAAATCAACTTAATGCGAGGTAAGTCCATTCAAAAGTCTGCTGGCAGCATGGAAGAAGATGTTCTTGAGTCGATTGGTCGGTATTCTCAGACTTTTGTATCTTTTTCCCGACAGAAGAAGGTGGAAGAGAGAATGTCCGGGGTGCGCGATGTCCTCGATTACGCTGGCTGCTTTTCCGAGGCAGCGGGAAGTGTAGACAGAGTCAATGGGTGGGTGCAGTCAGTACCAGTGTACAATAAGCATGTTTGTGTACGTAATCTTTTTGTCATGTTATTTCTCGAAGCAATATCAGAATTTACAACATTTGATGTCACATTATCAAGGAGAATGTTATGCCCGAGCTGAATCTAGTGGAGAACATCATGGCCACTGTATCTTTGACGATTGTTGTTGTGCTGTGTGTAGTAGTGTGGCCCTTTAAGGGAGGGCATTTCCTGAGGATCACATGATTGGCAAAGTCCCCATGGGTCGTCCCGGAATAGCGCATTAAGTAATTTTTCCTTCCATGTTTCACAATCTGATTATCCTTTGAGTGTTTGCAATGGCCCCGTTCAAAGCACTCTTTCCCTTGTGAGTCAGAGAGCTGTGCATTCAGGTCCCAATCCAAAGGCTTGAGTTCAAAAGCCTAGGGTGGCCACTCCAGCACAGTACTGAGGAAGAGGGAGTGCTTCAATGTCGGAGGTGCTGTGTCTTTGGATGAGACGTTAAACCAAGGCCTGTTTGCTCTCTCAAGCTTTCAGAGATCTGTGGACAAACACGCCAAGGTCCCTTTGTTCCACAGAACTTCCTAGTGTCCTACCATTCATTGAATACTTTCTTGCCAAATTACTCTTTCCAAAGTGTATCACCTCACACTTTTCAGGATTAAAATTCTATCTGCCACTTATCTGCCCATTTGACCATTCCGTCTATATGTTCCTGGACACTCTGCCATCCAATCTTTGTGTCATCCGCAAACTTACTAATCCTACCCCCCACATAGTCATCAATGTCATTTATATAAATGACGAATAATAGGGGGCCCAACACAGATCCCTGTGGTGCACCACTGGACACTGGCTTCCAGTCACTAAAGCAGCCTTCTGTCATCACCCTCTGTCTCCTACAACTGAGCCAATTTTGAATCTGCTTTATCAAATTACCCTGTATCCCATGTGGATTTATCTCCTTTACAAGTCTCCCATGTGGGACCTTGTCAAAGGCTTTGCTGAAATCCTTATAAATCCACCGTCGACTGCGCTACCCTCGTCTATGTTCCTGGTGCCCTCCTCAAAAAGTTAAATCAGATTTGTTAGGCATGACCTCCCTCTGACAAAGCCACATAAGCCAGACCAGGTAAGGATGGCAGATTTCCTTCCTTAAAGGACATTAGTGAACCAGATGGGTTTTTCCAACAATGGTTTTATGGTCATCAGTGGATTCTTAATTCCAGATATATTTTTATTGAATTCAAATTCCACCATCTGCCTTGGTGGGATTCGAACCAGGGTCCCCTGAACATGAGTTGAGTTTCTGGATTAATAGCGATAATACCACTAGGCCATCGCCTCCTTGAGCCAATATTTGTCCTTGAATCAACATCACATGAGCAGTTAATCTGGTCATTATCACACTGCTGTTTGTGGGAGCTTGCTGTGCATAAATTGGCTGAGTGGGGGCGGGCAGGGGAGTGGACAAATTGAAGAGACGGGATTCCCTCCCGGTTCCCGCCTGTCCCGACCACACAGCAATTTTGTGCAGGATGGGCAAGGCCTCAGATGGGAAGCCCATCCTTATCGCAAATATGGGCGGCATGGTGGCACAATGATTAGCGCTACTGCCTCACAATGCCAGGGACTTGGGTTCGATTCCTGTTTGGGTCACTGGCTGTGTAGAGTTTGTATATTCTCCCCATGTCTGTGTGGGTTTCCTCCGGGTGCTCCAGTTTCCGGAGAATGTGCAAACTTCACACAGACAGTGACCCGAGGCCGGAATCAAACCCGGGTCTCTGATGCTGTGAGGCAACAGTGCTAACCATTGTGCCACCATACAGCCCTTTGAGAGCAAGGAAGGGAAAATAGGGACATGGCCAACAATCAATTGTTAATTGGAAGGGGATTTGAAGACTGTAGGAAGCATATTTCTAAATTATTGCCAGGATGGTTGGTGATGCCATGCTGCAGTGGGCCCTTGTGATAATTGTCCCTTTAAGGGCAACACAGCAGAGTAAGGGTCACATGACCTGTGTGACCAATCGGGACTCAAGAGGGCAGGATCTTCCGGCCGTGCTTGCCCCAAGACCAGGAAATCCCACCCCAGGTCAGCAGACCTTTGCATGGCCCGTGTCCCGCCCGCGACGATTCCCATGGCGGGCGGGATGGGAAGATTCCGCCCAGAGTGTGGAATCACCCCGGGTGCAAGGCAGTCTCTTAGGCAAAGAGACGTGGCTAGCTACAGCCACGAGGCTGATGTTTTCTTCACGGCATCACTGGCATCAGCCCTTCACTCTCAGTTCACTCAAATGACACTGCCACTTTGACCAATCGGAAAAGCTGTCCCTAGTTACTCGTAGAAAGAAACAAGAACCAAGCTCACAATTTTCAACCGAGGAGTGTGGGTGGGGTCATTCAGCAATCTTGTCCCAAAGCCAGAAGAGATTATTATTAGCAGAATCCGATTTAAAACATGAGTCAATATAAATGTTTTGTTACCAATTACCACAGCATACAACAACCATCATTTTAGTGATTTTCTCTTCAACCTCGAGTATCCAATTATCTTGCATAATGAATATAATAAATTCTGGCCCTAACAGGAGAAAATTATTTTATACGGCGAGCTTTTATTATCTGGAGCACATGACCTGAAAGGGCGATAGAAGCAAATTTAATAATAACTCTTAAAAGGGAATGAATGCTTGAGGATGAGAAAGCTGGAAGGCTATGGGTAGCACGGTGGCACAGTGGTTAGTGCTGCTGCCTCTCAGCGTCAGGGACCTGGCTTCGATTCCAGCCTTGGGTCACTGTCTGTGTGGAGTTTTCACATTCTCCCCGTGTGTGGGTTTCCTCCGGGTGCTCCGGTTTCCTCCCACAGTCCAAAGATGTGCGGGTTAGGCGGATTGGCCGCGCATGTGTAGGTTGGGGGGATTAATGGGGTAATATGTGGGGTTACAGGGATAGTGTCTGGGTAAGGTGGTGTCTCGGACAGAGTCAGTGTGGACTCGATGGGTCTAATAGCCTACTTCTGTACTGTAGGGATTCTATGATTCTGAGAATCTTTTATGGGTGGCATAGTGGTTAACACTGCTACCTCAAAATGCCAGGGACCTGGATTCAATTCCGGCCTTGGGTGATGGTCTGTGTGGAGTTGGCATGTCCTCACTGTGTCTGGGTGGGTTTCCTCCGGGCGCTTCGGTTTCCTCCCACAGTCCCAAGATGTGCAGGTTAGGTGGATTGGCCACATTAAATTGCCCCTTAGTGTTCCAAGATGTGTGGGTTAGGTGGCTTAGCCATGGTAAATTGCCCCTTAGTGTCTGAAGATGGGCGGGTTAAGTGGATTGGCCACACTAAATTGCCCCTTAGTGTCCCAAGATGTGCAGGTTAGGTGGATTAGCAGGGTAAATGTGTGGGGTTATGGGGATAGGGCGGTGGGAAGCGCCTGGGAAAGATGCTCTGTCGGAGAGTCGGTGGAGAGCCAATGGGCTGGATGGCTTCCTTCTACACCATAAGGATTCTATGAGGAACAAGGTTAGTAGAACTAATTTGGCATCTCTTTCAAAAAGCTAGCACTGGCAGGATGGGCTGAATGTTCTCCTTCTGCACTTGCTTCTGGAAAACAGGACTGACGAATTGCGTCGAGCGAAAACTTCTGAGGAGAGTTTGCGTCCGCAGGTCACCGTTACACGTGATTCCTGTCCATTTCGCAAATTGCCACTTTCACAGCTGACTGAAATGAATACCTGAGTGACACATCAGCAGACAGAGCAGGTGACTGAGTCACAGCGACGTGTCGTCAGCTGCAGTTCCTACTGTACAGGGTCGGTGTGTGAAATGACACTTGAAATTGCAGACTGACATTCGCCAAAGTGGGAGACAGAGGGGATTTGAAAAGGCCACGTTTACGTCAGCAGAACAGAAAGCCAACTCAGGAGCAAGCAAAAACCAAACCTTTCCCCGTCGAATCAACGCACAGTCTATGAACTCTTCGTCAAGTAATTACGAGGCTCCAAGATGGGAATGTCAATCTAAAGGCCAGACCCAGAGCTAGAGTAACAATATCACAGCAGGTTACACACTCACATTGGAGGCTCTGTCTGAGAAACATTCTTAACAAGCCTATGCTGGAAATGGGGAAGATGGTCAACATTTAAAGCTACTTCCCAGAAAACAAAGGACTAAATTGATAAAGCTGGAGTTTTCAGTAGTTTACATTGGGCCTCATTGGGGGGGAGAGACTCTACCCACTCTGGACAGGATCATTCGGCTAAGCGAGGACACGCGGCTGGGGGCTCTCCTGGATTGCATGTTTCTTCACTTTGTGGTGCTTCTTTCAAAGAATAGAATTGCTACAGTGCAGAAGGAGGCCATTCAGCCCATCAAGTCTGTACTGACTCTCCAACAAAGCATCTCATCCAGGCCCCATTCCCGTAACCCCACGTATTTACCCCACTAATCCTAACCAACGCATCTTGGGACACTAAGGGGCAATTTAGCATGGCCAATCCATCTAACCTGCATATCTTTAGATTGTGGGAGGAAACCCACGCAGACACGGGGAGAACGTGCAAACTCCACACAGACAGTCACCTGATGCCGGAATCGAACCCTGGTCCCTGCTGCTGTGAGGCAGCGGTGCTAACTATTGTGCCACCATTCCACCCTGGCACTGCCCACTGGGCACCGGGCAGTGCTAAGGGGGCAGGGCCTGCAGAGTGCGGGGCCGACTGGGGTGGGCCGATCTGCAATGCGGTCGGTTGTGTGGGGGGGGGGGCGATCAGACTGGGCCGGGGGGGTGATTGCTGCCACTCTGCAGTTGCGATCGGTGGGGGTAGGGCAGTGGCCCACTGTCACTCTGCATTGCGATCGGTGGTCAGGGGAATTGGTCTGAGTGAGGGTTGTCGCGGGGTTCAATTTGTGGGGCGGATCTCAATACACTCTGGTGCCCCGCAATAGTGCGCGGGGCAGGTGCTGTGTTTAGGCCACGTAGGGCGGCGATATTTAGCAAAGGCTGAATGACAGGTCTCTCTGCTCTCAGATCAGAGAGACCTGCGCATGTACAATGGCGCCCTCTGCTGCTCTCAACCAGTGTTTGGGCAATTTAAGCCCCACCCTTCCCCTACCGGTAAGCAACAGATTTTGAGGTTTTTTTGTTCTAAGTGCATAAGTTTGCAGGTTTGGACTTGCCCATAAAACGGATCAAATACTCTCCCATTAACACTTTCGTTGTGGAATATTCTTCATAAGATTGCCCCCTAGTCCACAATACTCTGGGCTGGAGAATGCCAAAGATTCACAATTCTCTGAATAAAGATATTTCTCCTCACCTCCATCCTAAAAGAGTTATCCCTTATCCTAAATCCATGGTCCAAGTTCCCCAACTAGTGGGAACAACACCTCAGTCTTTACATTGTCAAGCCCCTTCAAAATCTTCTGTGTTTCAAATCAATCATAGAAACCCTACAGTGCAGAAGGAGGCCATTCGGCCCATCGAGCCTGCTCCGACCACAATCCCACCCAGGCCCTACCCCCACATATTTACCCGCTGATCCCACTAACCTACGCATCTCAGGACTCTAAGGGGCAATTTTTAACCTGGCCAATCAACCTAACCTGCACATCTTTGGACTGTGGGAGGAAACCGGACACCCGGAGGAAACCCACGCAGACACGAGGAGAATGTGCAAACTCCACACAGACAGTGACCCGAGCATCGAACCCGGGACCCTGGAGCTGTGAAGCAGCAGTGCTAACCACTGTGCTACCGTGCCGTCCCTTCTCATTCTTTTAAACTCCAGGCAATATGGGCCCAATTTACTCAACCTCTCATTGTTGGGGAACTCTCCCATCCCAGGGATCAATTTAGTGAATCTTTGCTCTACTGCCTCCAGCACAAGTATATCCTCCCTTAAATATGGAGACCAAAACTACACACAATATTCCTGATATGGTCTCACCAAAATCCTGTATAATTGTAACAAGATTTTTGTTTGTCTTCGTGCAATAAAGGCCAACATTCTACATGTCTTCCTACTTGCTTGCTGTACCCGTGTGCTAACTTTCTGAATCCCCTGTATCAGGAAACTCTGAACATCAATATTTACAAGTTACACACCTTATAGAAATATCCTGCTTTTCAATTCTTATGAGCAAAGTGAATAACCTCACATTTCACCCACATTCCATTTGCCACCTTGTTACCCACTCACTTAACCTATCTAAATCTCTTTGCCGCCTCTCTGTGTCCTCATAGCTTACATTCCCACCTGGCTTTATATCATCAGCAAACTTAGCCACATTACTCTTTGCCTCTTTGTCTAAGTCATTAATACAGATTGTAAATGGCTGAAGCCTTTGCAATGATCCTTGTGGCGCTCCATCAGTCACAGCCTGACAATTTGAGAATGTACCACTTATACTCTTTGCTTCCTGTCCATTAACTAATCCTCTATCCATGCTAATATATTATCCCTCAACTCCAGGACTACTTATTTGCCCACTTACATTTTGTGTGACACCTTATCGAATGCCTTTTAAAAATTCAGGTGTACTACATCTACTGGTTGCCCTTTATCTATACTCGTAGTTACATCCTCAAAAAGATGCAAATAAATTTGTCAAACATGATTTGGCCAATCCGGTACAACAATGTTGACTTTGTCTGGTCAGACTGTGATTTTCAAAGTGCAGCGTTAAGCTTCCTTAATAACGGATTCCTGTGACTGATGTCATGCTAAGTGGCCCTCTTTTATCTTTCCTCTCTCTCTCTCTCCCTTCTTCCCTGCATGGCGGTGTCGCATTCACTAAGTTTTGCTGGGATCATGACAGAACCTGAGGAAAATCATAGCCAGAGCATCCACTAACTCTGCAGCGACCTCTTTTAGAACCTTTAAATTTAAAAGTACACTGAGTACATCAGATGTACAAGTTTCAAGTATCATTTCAAACATTACACAAGTTCAAAGGTATCCCAATGCAGTCTACTTTTTTATACAGTGTATTTACAAGCACTCATCTCAGTGCATGACTTAATCCACTGTTTTTGCTTACTGCTTAGACATAAATGTCCATCAAATATTTATCTTCAAGAGTCCATTTTTAATATGCGATAAATACTGATAATGGAGTATCAGGCTCTATCTGTGCATTTATTCTCAAATGTCAAACACAGTAAATTTTGTTCCACCAACAGAAATCTGCTTTGTGCTGTCATTTATCTGGGCACTGAAAGAAGTCCATTTTACAAGTTACCGGTGATTCCATCCCCAGGGTTTGTGGCCCAAGCATGTAGATTGTAACAGCATGAGGAGACTCCGAATCCTTATACTTCAATTTTACCAGTACTTGTCGTGGTTTTTAGGCTAAAAGGTTCTGGGGATTTGTCAGATTTTAGTACCTTGGCCAGGATTCTCCGACCTTGCCTGCGGCTGGGATTCTCCAGTCCCGCTGCAGTGAATGGAGATTTGGCTGAGCACCGAATTCTCTGTTCTCACTGGCAGTGGTAGAAGGGCGTGCAAGAATTCTGGCCAACTTATTTTTCTCCAATACTGTTCCTTTGCCGATATTAATTTCCTTAATTTCCCTCAATTTCTGATATGAAACTTGTGTGTTCTACTGAGCCTAGATGTAAGGGCAGTACAATTCGCTGTATTGTCATCATCTAAGTGCCGTGCCGAAGGTGACCAGACTGTTCTAAACTCTGTGATATAGCAACAGTGGATGACCTCATTGTTGGAGTTCTAGTTAGCCTGACGATGGCTTGAGTCCATTTTCAGTTCAAGGACGTCCAAACTGAACGAGGTGTGAATGTGTGTGATGCATTGAACACAGAATATTGAATACAGGAGTTGGAACGTCTTGTTGAAGTTGTACAAGACATTGGTAAGGCCACACTTGGAAAACTGTGTACAGTTCTGGTCACCCGATTATAGAAAGGATATTATTAAACTACAAGGACAGCAAAAAAGATATTCTAGGATGGTTTGAGTTATAAGGATAGACTGGGACTTTTTTCCCTGGAGCATCGGAGGCTTAGGGGTGATCTTATAGAAGTCTATAAAATAATGAGGGGCATAGATCAGCTAGCTGGTCAATATCTTTTCCCAAAGGTAGGGGAGTCTAAAACTAAAGGGCATAGATTTAATTTGAGAATGTAGAGTTACAAAATGGTCCAGAGGGGCAATTTTTTCACACAGAGGGTGGTGAATGCCTGGAACACGCTGCCAGAAGTAGTAGTAAAGGGGGGTACAATTTTGTCTTTTAAAAAGCATTTAGACAGTTGCATGGGTAAGAGTGATATGGGCCAAATGCGGGCAATTGGGATTTGCTTAGTGATTTTTTTAAAAATGGGGCATGGACAAGTTGGGCCGAAGGGCCTGTTTCCATGCTGTAAATGCTATGACTCTATGCCAACCTCATTCATACTATTGTCTTGATAAGAATTGTCTGCACTGACCATATTCTATTAGGGAAAAAAATGGTTTCACATTGCCTTCCTCACGTGTGTTTGAAGGAACACAGAGCCTCTTCCCAGTCAATCCCCTGCCTGACACCTGCCTGACTCCACATCATGACACCAGCCAGCCATTGTCCTCTGTGGCAGCAGCTCTTTCACCTTGCGGCACGGTGGCACAGAGGTTAGCACTGCCACCTCACAGCGTCAGGGACCCGAGTTCGATTCCCGGCTTGGGATACTGTCTGTGCAGTCTGCACATCCTCGCCACGTCTGTGTGGGTTTCCTCCGGGTGCTCCGGTTTTCTTCCCACAGTCCGAAAGACGTGCTGGTTAGGTGCATTAGCCATGCTAAATTCTCCCTCCGTGTACCCGAACACGTGCCAGATTGTGGCGACTAGGGGATTTTCACATCGAGTTCATTGCAGTGTTACGGTGAGCCTACTTGTGACACTAATAGAGTAAGTAACCACCCTGAGCATGGCGCCCTCCTAGTTAACCCAGCTGAGCCAACTAGACCTGTGAGGTTTTCAAAAGAACGACCACCTCTGGGGGTCATTCAGGTGCCCCTTCTACCTGGTTGGCAGCGTAAATTCCAAAATAAAATATTATTGAAGAATGCATCTCGAGGGGCGATCAGGAAGCTTTCAATTGATATTAACTAATAAATCTGGTCCATTTATAACTTGCATCTCATTCAATTCTGCAGCATTGAATTACATTTAAGAATGTGAGCAGTTTGACTCCTGGGCACGTTGTGCAAAGCCTGATGACTTTGGCTATTTTAGCCTCTAATGTATCCTGTTATTTGCCGTTTAATGACTCATTGTCACAAAGAAAATACTCCTGAGGTGTTACTAACCATTTTTAGAAACTCGGTTTAATTTGATGGGACAAGCCTGTAGCAAGATGATCCAATACCTTTTCCACTAAGCAAATTAAGATTGAGAGAGGCTTCCATTGAACATGTGAACAACACAAATTTTATGCCTCACAAATTATTTACAAATTGAAGAATGAAGATTTGTTTTAAATTTTATTGTAATTCATAATTACTGCAGTTATTGAAATCATAGAAACCGGAGAAGTGTTGCAGCACCGAAGAAGGCCATTCATCCCATCTTGTCCATGCCAGTCCAAGGATTGGTGCCCTTTCTAATCCCACCTTCCTGCAGGAGTTGGTAAGTGTGTGGGGTTGCGGGGATAGGAGGGTGGGGTGTGGGTCTAGGGAAGAGAGTCAGCGCAGACTCGATGGGCCAAATGGCCGCCTTCTGCACTGTAGAGGTTCGATGATCACGCTTTCTGTCCCTGCAGCTCATAGTTACAAGACCATTCTCGTCCTATTCTGCAAGGTTAGAATGGAAAAGCAGAGAAATCATGGATGGTGACAATTGAACTTGCACTTAAGGTGCAGATCCAGGCACCTTTTAAAAAGAGTTTAGGGTCTCTTCCTCCACCACCAACTCGGGTGAATTCCAGACACCCACCACTCTCTGCAACAATGAAGGAATGCTGCACTGCCTTTCAGATCAGTTTTAATTTGCTATCTCCAGTGGATGTAAAAAATCCCATGACGCTATTCAAAGAAGTGCAAGAGGCAACCTCCACTTTGACCAGCCAACATATGTCCTTCAAACAACACCAACCGAGAAAGCAGCTGATCCAACTAAAGCTGTTCGTGGGAGCTTGCTGTGCGTAAACTGGATCCAGCTACATTACAAATCTTCAAGGAGGGCTTCACAGACTGTAAAGTGCTTTGGGAGATCTGAGGTCGTAAAAATCACGTTATAAATGCAAATTCATTATCAGTTTGTCCTTTACCCACAAAGAACTTGCTTTATGCTTCTGGTTTCTTGGTTCCTCCCTTTATGACGCTGTTTCACAGAGGCAAGAAAGGTTTAATATCGGTATGCGTTTTACAAAGGTGTTAAGCTGTCCGGCACTAACATATAACGGCTGCTCCCTAACTCTCTGTTCTCAGGAGAAATGGAGGCTACGCATGTTAACTTTAACAGATGTGCAGAGCTGCAATCTGGGCAACAGTTAAATTTTTAAGTTAGTGAAGAACCAGCTGTCCTGCTGTCTTTTTACTGACATTCAAACCTTAAAGGGCAGACCATGGAACCATGATTTATAATCGCTGTTCCACCTCAGCTGGTGGGAAGGCTAAGCAATGTGAAACTATATCCACAGGGTGCTCTCAAACAACATGGCAATGTTTGTCGCACTGTCGGTTCATGACTTTTCTCAGTTATGCCGCCGTTTTCATACCCACACAACACAAAAAAAACATGCTGCATTAACTCGACAACTGCACTATTACTGGCTTATTTCTTTCACTTCTGCTTCCAGCCTTTCCTTACCTTTCCTTTACTCTGATCTCTCATCATCACTTTCTCAAGGGCAATTAGGGATGGGCAATAAATGCTGGCCTAGCCAGCGACGCCCACATCTCATGAACAAATGAGCAATGTTTTGAAATTGCGCTGTTGCCCGTGCAAAGACTTCGGGCTGTGATCGGAAGCAACAAAAACAAATCAGTCTTTTCTTGCTCCTGCCCCTTAATTTATGGGCAGCATGGTGGCACAGTGGTTAGCACTGCTGCCTCAGAGCGTCAGGGACCCGGGTTCAATTCTGGCCTCAGGTTACTGCCTGTGTGGAGTCTGCACGTTCTCCCCGTGTCTGTGGGGGTTTCCTCCGGGTGCTCCGGTTTCCACCCACAGTCCAACAATGTGCAAGTTAGGCGAACTGACCATGCTAAATTGCCTCTTAGTGTCCAATGATGTGTGGGTTAGGGAGATTAGCATTGGGTAAATGTGTGGGGTTGTGGGGATAGGAGGGTGGGGTGTGGGCCTGGGGAAGAGAGTCGGTGCAGACTCCTTGGGCCGAATGGCCTTCTTCTGCACTGTAAAGGTTCGATGATCACGCTTTCTGTCCCTACAGCTCATGGTTACAAGACCATTCTCGTCCTATTCTGCAAGAATGGAACGGAGAAGCAGAGAAATCATGGGTGGAGACAGGGACTCGTTGGAAAGCTGAGTGAGAGCCTCATGCCGTCTCGTTTATTCCTGCAGCATTTAGTGTCTCTGATGGACCTAACTGGACAACGGTGGGCCTTCGCTGGGTCAAGGACCATGCAAGGTTTATCAGAGACTGGCAGCTCTATTGAACAGCAGTGCCATTGGGAAGGCAGTGGCTGCTGCTGGTATGACGCCCATCCAAGGCGTGAATCCCAGATCATCCATGCATAGTAGCAGAGGGCTCATTGGGCAGGGGGTCATGGTGGACGGGGAGGGGCTGTCAGCAGCAAGAGCAAGGGTGTGGCTCTGAGTGGGCTTCCAGAAGGAAGAAAACAGTAAAACTGGGAAATAAAAACACTGGTCCAAACTGTTTTTATTTCCTTCTGGGAACCTCCACTCCACAACTTTCCAATGCCCTCGATCAGGCATTGAGTGCTTTCAAATGAGGGGACCCCCAACACCCCCACACACCTCCCGGGATGTCTGCAATCAACCAACCTTTCAACATTTGCTTGTCCTACTCTCTGCAAAATTAACCCCCGACTGGCTCCCTCTCCTCACACTGCAACGCCCTCTCCCCCCGCCCCCCCCTCCCCCCCGCCAAATCCCCCCCTCACTTGCCAGTAGCTGTGTTAGTACCAGTGCTGTTGGGATGGGTTTGCCAACTAAAACATCTCAATCAGTGTTGGAACAGGGAGCCATACACCAACCTTCCCGTCACCCATCTGCCTCATTAAATGCTCCCCCGCAAACACCAAACTCGCCTTAGAGGATGGTGGCACGGTGGCACAGTAATACTGCTGTCTCACAGTGCCAGGGACCCAGGTTCAATTCCTGGCTTGGGTCACTGTCTGTGCGGAGTCTGTGCGTTCTCTCTGGGTTTCCTCCAGCTGCTCTGGTTTACTCCCACAGTCTGAAAGACGTGCTGGTTAGGTGCATTGGCTACGCTAGATTCTCTCTGTGTACCCGAACAGCGCCAGAGTGTGACAACTAGGGGATTTTCACAGTAACTTCATTACAGTGTGAATGTAAGCCCACTTGTAATGAATAAATTATCTTTATTTTTACTTTTCAATATATTCTGTCCCACGTTAAACTTGTGTAGAGCCTTGGTTAGAATGCACATAGACTATTGCAAACCATTAGGGTTTCATACTATAAAAAAATGTTCAGAGAAGGTGCAAAATATTTTGAAAAGAGAAGACTGCGATTCATAGAATCCATAGAATCACTACAGTGCAGAAGGAGGCCATTCAGCCTGCACCGACAACAAACCAAGCCAGGTCCCATCCTATAGAACCATAGAACCATAGAAAATTACAGCTCAGAAACAGGCCTTTTGGCCCTTCTTGTCTGTGCCGAACCATTTTATGCCTAGTCCCACTGACCTGCACTTGGACCATATCCCTCCACACCCCTCTCATCCATGAACCCGTCCAAGTTTTTCTTAAATGTTAAAAGTGACCCCGCATTTACCACTTTATCCGGCAGCTCATTCCACACTCCCACCACTCTCTGCGTGAAGAAGCCCCCCCTAATATTCCCTTTAAACTTTTCTCCTTTCACCCTTAACCCATGCCCTCTGGTTTTTTTCTCCCCTAGCCTCAGCGGAAAAAGCCTGCTTGCATTCACTCTATCTATACCCATCAAAATCTTATACACCTCTATCAAATCTCCCCTCAATCTTCTACGCTCCAGGGAATAAAGTCCCAACCTATTCAATCTCTCTCTGTAACTCAGCTTCTCAAGTCCCGGCAACATCCTTGTGAACCTTCTCTGCACTCTTTCAATCTTATTTACATCCTTCCTGTAACTAGGTGACCAAAACTGTACACAATGCTCCAAACTCGGCCTCACCAATGCCTTATATAACCTTACCATAACACTCCAACTTTTATACTCGATACTCCGATTTATAAAGGCCAATGTACCAAAGGCACTCTTTACGACCCTATCCACCTGTGACGTCACTTTTAGGGAATTCTGTACCTGTATTCTCAGATCCCTCTGTTCAACTGCACTCTTCAGAGTCCTACCATTTACCCTGTACGTTCTTCTTTGGTTTGTCCTTCCAAAGTGCAATATCTCACACTTGTCTGCGTTAAATTCCATTTGCCATTTTTCAGCCCATTTTTCTCGTTGGTCCAAATCCCTCTGCAAGCTTTGAAAACCTTCCTCACTGTCCATAACTCCATGTATTTGCCCTGCTAGTCCCCCTGACACGATTGGGTAATTTACCATGGCCAATCCACCTAACCCGCACATCTTTGGACTGTGGGAGGAAACTGGAAGAAACCCATGCAGATACGGGGAGAACGTGCAAACTCCACACAGACTGACCCAAGGCCGGAATTGAACCCGGGGCCCTAGCGCTGTGAGGCAGCAGTGCTAACCACTGTGCCACCGTGATGGATTGAGGATGGGGTGGGGGTGCAGGGGTGGCGACATTATCACTTAAGATTATGAAGTGAGTTTGATAGAGGAAATGTTTCTATTTGTTGGCAAGGCCAGAACCAGGGACTATCAATGCAGAATAGTCACCAATAAATCCAGTGGGGAACGCCGAACCAAATTGTTTACCCAGCGAGTGGTTAGAATGTGAAAGTCACTAATACTCGGAGAAGGAGAGACAATTGACATTGATGTATTTGAGGTGAAAGAGAGATCAACCAGTGAGGAATTTAAGAGCGTCCTCACATGCTTAAATACAGAGGAGTGGGGACAAGGTTCATGGGGAGCTTCACATTCTGAGGCCTGTTGGGTTGAAAAGCCTATTCCTGTGCCGTACATTCCATCTTCATCTGCCTTCAGCAAACCCTATCCCCAGGGTTTTTTTGTATGCATACAAATTCCTTCTGCAAAATGAGTTTCGGGAGAGGTTGTCACTTGCTTGCTTCTGCAGGAACTCAGTTGATACCATTTACTGCAGCAGTGACCTGAAGGGCTCACTCGGACCATTTTGCCTGCACACGGGTGACACAGCCCTTGGACCCGATTTCCCTCGAGCCCGAGTGGCAGGAGCAACTTATTACAGATCGTGGTGACCTACATTCCCCCTTTTCAGCATATTCCAGTGCTGGAAACCTGGCCAAGTAAGGAAGCTTCCAAACTAAAAGGCAACTTTATCGGCATCCGTCCCACATTATATCACAATGCAATCAGCAAAAAGGGCTTGTTGCAATGTGCATGCAGTCGCTAATACAAAGAGACACAGCTTGAAGGAACCTTAAGTCCACTTTATAGAAAGGAATGCGTGTCTCCTTATAACGATGCAAGGTCTTAGTTATGCATTGATTTTCATTCCGTCCGCACTTGATTAATGTTTCCAGGAGAGGAATATTTGTGCAGGGCTGGGAACAAAAATCACTATCTTCCCAGAAAAAACGGTGTCATTTTACCCAAATCTTAAGTAACCTTGAGCATTAGAGGAAGCACGGTGGCACCATGGTTGAGCACTGCTGCCTCACAGTGCCAGGGACCCGGGGTTCAATTCCTGCCTTGTGTGACTGTATAGAGTTTGCATGCACGCTCCGGCCGGAATTTTACCGGCACGCCCGCCCGAGACTCATAAGATCACACCCGAGGCCAACGGATAATGCCATTCTGCTTGCTGATAAAATCAGGGCCTTTGTGTCTGCGTGGGTATCCTCTGGGTGCTCCGGTTTCCTCCCAGAGTCCAAAGATGTGTAGGTTAGTAGGTGGATTGGCCATGCTTAGTGTCAGGGGGTTAGCAGGGTGAATGTGTGGGGTTGTAGGGCTGGGGTGGGATTGTTGCTGGTGCAGGCTTGATGGACCCAATGGCCTCCTTCTGCACTGTCGGGATTCGATGATTCTATAGTAAGAAGTCTCACAACACCAGGATAAAGTCCAACAGGTTTAGTTGGTACCATGAGCTTTCGGAGCGCTGCTCCTTCATCAGGTGAGTGAAGAAGGAGCAGTGCTCCAAAAGCTCGTGATACCAACTAAACCTGTTGGACTTTAACCTGGTTTTGTGAGACTTCTCACTGTGTCCACCCCAGTCCAACGCCGGCATCTCCACATCATGATTCCATAAATACTGCCTCTGCTGGAGAATCATCTGAATATTAGCTGCGAAACACTCAATGCATTGCACGGACCCATTATTGCACACTATCAGACCTTATGCCGACTAATAAAGCCGATGTACATTGCTATCAGTTCCAGCTATGTGCAAAATTAATTGCCACTTAGAGCACAACCGTCTCCTCAGGCTAGAAAGGTTTTACCTTGGAAAACTGAAGAATCATTAAAATGAGTGCAGCTAAAATAATTATATCACTGTTTAATTTATTGCTGCTTTTTCTCGTTGTCTGTTCAAATTTGTCATTGTATCTGCAATTTTATTACACTGCAGCATTGATAAGGCCCCTATCGTCTGGCTGAAAAGAGAAAAATATTGCCAGGGTAATTTCCTGCACTGATGCTGGGGAGATCTAATCCCTGCACAGGGCACTTCCACGCAACTGAAGTGTTTTCATGCTTGCAGTTATTTGTACGGCTGTTGTAGGAAAAAAAGATGCTGAAATAAATGGATGGCAGAGTATTTCTTAAAGGCATCCTGAAGAACAAAGGCTTGAACATTGGCGGTCAGAGCACCATTGTGTTCAAAATTATGCTTGTCCTGCATTTAAGTAATTTTCTGTAGTCCTGAGAGTAAGCTGCTTTTAATTATCATATAAAATATTAGGTAAGGCAAATTCATTTACCTAGCTGGGAGGAGGATAAGAAGACCAGAGCATAACAGCAGCAGGAGTGTGCCGGAGAGCCCCTCATGTCTGCAGCGCCATTCAATAAGGCTGCTCACTTTATCATAGGATCCCTACAGTGCAGAAGGAGGCCATTCGGCCCATTGAGTCCGCACCGACCACAATCCCACCCAGGCCCTATTCCCGTAACCCCACATATTCACCCTGCTAATCGCCTGACACTAGGGTCAATTTAGCATGGCCAATCAACCTAGCCTGCACATCTTTGGACTGTGGGAGGAAACCGGAGCACCCGGAGGAAACCCACACAGACGCGGGGAGAAAGTGCAAACTCCACACAGATAGTGACCCAAGACCAGAATCGGGACCCAGGTCCCTGGCGCTGTGAGGCAGCAGTGCTAACCACTATGCCACCGTGCTGCACTTTGCCTCAACTCGACATTCCGATCTCATCTCTATATCCTTTAATTCCCTTAGAATCCAAAAAAAACCAATTGATTCCAGTCTTCCTTCCTTTAACGTTCTCCTTAAAACCTCATTATTTTGACAATCTGACATTGCCTTATGTGACTGGGTGACAAAGGTTGCATTGGAGCACCCTTGTGAAGCACCTTTGGATGTTCTGCTATTTTGAAGGCACTGCCTATGTCCAAGTTGTTGTTGTCAATGTGCTTAATGATTGAGCGCCCACAACTCTCCAACACGGTATGACAGCGCAAGAGTGTTTGGAAAACAGGAGTCGTTATCTGAATTGAATTGATTGAATTGATTTATTATTGTCACATGTATTGGGAAACAGTGAAAAGTATTGTTTCTTGCAAGCCGTTACAGACGAAACATACCATTCATAGAGTGCATAGGGGAGAAGGAAAGGATAGGGTGCAGAATATAGTGTTGCAGTTAGGTGAAGAGAAAGATCAGCTTAACATACAATGGGACCATTCTGACGGCAGCAGGGAGGAAGCTGTTCTCGAGTCGGTTGGTAGGTGTCCTCAGAGTTTTGTATCTTTTTCCCGATGGAAGAAGGTGGAAGAGAGAATGTCCGGCGTGTGTGGGGTACTTGATTATGTTGGTTGCTTTCCTGAGGCAGCGGGAAGTGTAAACAGAGTCAATGGATGGGAGGCTGGTTTGCGTGATGGATTGGGCTACATTCACCACCCTTTGTAGTTTTTTGAGGTCTTGGTCAGAGCAGGAGCCATATCAAGCTGTGAAACATCCAGCAACGATGCTTTCTATGGTGCACCTGTAAAAATTGGTGAGAGTCGTAGCAGACATGCCAAATTTCCTTAGCCTTCTGAGAAAGTAGAGGCATAGTGGGTTTTCTTAATGATAGCATCAATGTGTAGGGACCAGGACAGATTGTTAGTGATCTGAATACCTGGAAACCTGAATCGATTGATCATCTCCACTTTTTCACCTTTGATGAAGTGGGTTAGGGGAAAGGACCCCTGTTGCATTTCAGGAACCTGAATCCAAACGTCCAAATAGGAGTGAGCTTCATTTCTGGAATTTTTGAATCCCAACTTGGAAGCAGGATTTCTTAACACTGCTGTCAATTCTGTTTATAGCATTGGACCTTACTTATTGCAATACCTGTCATTGCAGCTATGTAGGGTGAACTGTTGGAAAGGGGAGTCTAACAGTGTGGTCTTATCTGAGGTCCCAATGATTCCAAACTGAGATTGTTTCCAATGCTGATGATCCAAAGAGGCCCAATTCAGATCAAACCCTATTTGGAAATGGCTCTGCAGCTGATCCCCACAGAGCAACACAGTCTATTGTTAAGTACAACATTCGAGGCCTCGTGCAAAATCCCCTATGCTAAAAACAGTCCCATACGTTATACATCAGCTCCGATTAATTCCATTCTATTTTTACACTGAGGGTCTGAGTTGCTGCCGTGGATGTCACTGAGTGGGATTGGAATTTAGGTGAATTGTTGGGATGACCTATGAGATTTTCCGGCATTTTCTGCTTTTCCTTCCGAAGTCCAGCATCCCCGGTGTTTGGTTTGTGTTTTAGGGAAGGATTATTCATCCTGCAGCTGAGACATGAACAGAGAAAATGAGAGAAAGGCAGCAAATTCACTGAGGGCACGGGATAACAACTGTGCCAATTTTTACAGTGAGGCGAATTAGCCCACCAAACTAAAGTGGGGCATCATGCTGCAAATCCTTGCTGGAAGGAGAATTTGAGATCGTACAGTTTTTATTCTGGTTGGTCTTCATACTATCAATAGAAACACAAATAGAACGTGAGATCGCAGCAATGATGACATTATTTTCAGTTTCCAAAGTGAAGATATTGGTCGAATGAATAGAGGAGTAATTTTATAAGAATGCAATCTCCTTCTGCAACTTCAGCACACGGGAGTGCAGATGGAGATAGGGCTTTAACATTATGTCACAGTTACTCCTTAAGAAATTAGATAAGTGACGATAGTGCATTGCAGAAATTCTTTGACTGCCACGGGCAAAATCTATTCTATTTGTTCGATGGATTAGCTCGCTTTGCTTATCAATGACAAGCAAAGTTCCATTATACAACAAGGACCATCTGGCTTCTGGTTTCATGGTGCCCTAACACAATTCAATGGCACAGTTGCATAACGCGATGAAAAAT
This sequence comes from Mustelus asterias, assembly GCF_964213995.1. Classification (NCBI taxonomy): domain Eukaryota; kingdom Metazoa; phylum Chordata; class Chondrichthyes; order Carcharhiniformes; family Triakidae; genus Mustelus; species Mustelus asterias. The sequence continues at coordinate 12,884,121 of NC_135809.1, forward strand.
CCACCATTGTGGAGATAATTCATTGAATTATAGAATCGTTACAGTGCAGCAATGCTAGTTGCATTCGGCCCATTGAGTCTGCACCGACCCTCCGACAGAGCATCCCATCCAGGCCCTTTCCCGTAACCCCATGTATTTACCTTGCTAATGCCCCTACCTAACACATCTTGGGATGCTCAGGGGCAACTTAGCATGGCCAATCCACCTAACCCGTACATCTTTCAATACTAAGGGGCAATTTAGTACAGTCAATCCATCTAACCTGCACATCTTTGAACACTAAGGGGCAGTTTAGCATGGCCAATCCACCTAAACTGCACATCTTTCGACACTAAGGGGCAATTTAATATAGTCAATCCACCTAACTCACATATCTTTGGACTGCGGGAGGAAACCGGAGCACCTGGAGGAAACGAAACCCACGCAGACGCAGGGAAAACGTGCAAACTCCACACAGACAGTCACCCGAGGCTGGAATCGAACCCACTGTGAGACAGCAGTGCTAACCACTGTGCCGCCAAGTTCCTCAACCTGAAAACCCAAAAATGCTCGAGACTTGGAGCTACGATCACTGATCTTGGCCGACAAGTAACTGTTTTGAGCTGGTAACTTTTGTTAATAAAACTGTCCGATTCATACAGCAGGGTAGGTTTTGTTCAACAGAAGACTAAAGTATGGTGGTTGACGATCCAACAGGCCTTTGTCCCTTTTGGCATTGCCTCAACTATCCGACGTGCTTACTCGTTACTTTCAGCTGAGCTCCTACCACATCAGAACTGGAATTGAATATAAATGTTTTGGAAAAACCACATTGGCATAAGTGCAGGGTTTAAAAATATATATACTTTTTTACTGTGTGTGGAGCGAGCAGCCCAAATTGAAGATAAATTTCATTAGAAGTGCTCGGGGGTTGTGCAGGTTAGAATCAAAGAGTCAGGCTGGCTGGTGCCATGTTAATTTGATGCTGAGACTTCGATCCATACATCATCAATTCTACTGTAGAAGAAAATTGAATTATTCTGCTATTTGAATGAAGAAACTTTAATAAAACAGCACAAGGGGATGTTTATATTTTTGGTGAACAGAATGGATTAGCAGTTACTTTCAATCAAGCAATTTTGAACAAACTCTCTGAACTGTAGTGGTGGATGGCACGGTGGCACAGTGGTTAGTACTGCTGCCTCACAGCGCCAGGGACCCAGGTTCAATTCTAGGCTCAGGACACTGTCTGAGTGGAGTTTGTACGTTATCCCCGTGTCTGCGTGGGTTTCCTCCCGCAGTCCAAAGATGTGTGAGTTAGGTTGATTGACCCCATGATAAAATTGACCCTGGTGTCAGGGGGATTAGCAGGGTAAATGTGCAGTGTTATGGGAATAGGGCCTGGGTGGGATGTGGTCGGTGCAGACTCGATGGGCCGAATGACCTCCTTCTGTACTGTAGGGATTCCATGATTCTATAACAATGTAGAAACTTAAGAAAGTGTATGGCACAGCTTTGGGGCTGCCCAAGAAAGCAACAAACATGATTCTTGCCTGCACATATCTCCATGAGTCCAAAGTATGGTGAGTATGGGAGTAGGTGACATATTCAGGTTGGCAAAGTGGGAACTGCCTTGACTTGTGTTTCCCAGCTGAAGACAAAATTCCAGCCCATCGGATTTCGGGCTTTGAACATGCTCATATTACAACTGAATCTTTTCACATGCGTGAGTCTAAGTGTATTTATTAGTCACAAGTAGACTTACATTAACACTACAATGAAGTTACTGTGAAAATCCCCTAGTCGCCACACTCTGGCACCTGTTCGGGTACACTGAGGGAGAATTTAGCATGGCCAGTGCACCTAACCAGCACGTCTTTGGACTGCGGGAGGAAACCGGAGCATCCGGAGGAAACCCACGCAGACACAGAATGTGTAACCTCCGCACACACAGTCACCTGAGGCTGAAATCGAACCCAGGTCCCTGGCGCTGTGATGCAGCAGTGCTAACCACTGTGCCACCGTGCCGTTCCCAGTATGCACAAGCCCTCACCACAGAATTGATGACAATTAGGGATTAATTGATAATTTCACCAAGCAAGGTGACAAAAATAGATAGCTGGGGAAATGGAGATTTCAGCGCAGTGTTCCTGTGGTTGGAGTTAAGGCTGATGCAGACAGAGATGGACGACACTTGGACAAATAACACGTTATCCTCAGAGCTGAGAGCATCAAGTTAATAACTCTGTCAGCAAGATTGACTGTAAATAGTGTTCACCCTCTACCTGTAACAACTACAAATTCTCTTCAGTTACCAGCATTCAGCGGCTTGGCTTCGTAATCAAATATACAACAGCTTTGAACTTGTATCGCACTTCTAATGGAGTTATACCTCTCAAGGTGCTTCGCCCAGTTTTCTAACACTCAGCAATGAATGAAGAATGAGGAGCGCTGATGCCTGGGGGGGGTAAGTGTTGAAGAGTCTTTTAAAGGGAGGCTGAGAAGGAGCAGGAGAAGTGGAGTTTTATTATAGAATCCCTACAGTGCAACAGAAGGCCATTCAGCCCATCGAGCCTACATCAACAACAATCCCACCCATGCCCTATCGCTGTAACCCTCCTAATCCCCCTGGCAATTTAGCATGGCCAATCAACCTAATCTGCACATCTTTGGAGCGTGGGAGGAAACCGGAGCACCCGGAGGAAACACGCGCAGACACGGGGAGAATGTGCAAGCTCCACACAGTCACCCAAAACCAGAATCGAACCCGGGTCCCTGGTGCTGTGAGGCAGCAGTGCTAACCACTGTGCCACCGGGCCACCCACCCACCGAGGCGGCACAGTGGCACAGAGCTGATGCACTGACTTGAAACGAATAGATCTTGCAGACTACAATGAAAAGACTCAAATCTTCAACTTTCAGCCTGACCTTCCTCCGCTTAATAAAAGATCACGTTTTTTTAAAAAAACCCTTCTCTGAAAATAAAAGTCTCCTGATGTTTCTAAAAAAAGACGCTTCAAAGAAACCTCTGCCCTGGGTCACAGATCAGGATTTTTTTTTTCCTCTGGATAGCTTTTGCAGTGGCGAGATTGATAACAATACTAATGATATAATTTAGCATGGGTATAATCGTCAGTGCTGTCCCCGAGGGTTTCATCTCAACCCCACTGTAAACAAGAAAGCCAATGGCTGCAACCTCTAAAATTAACTTAATTATCTTTTACTGTCCTTGATAATGTGGTTATAGTCTTTTTAATGATTGAACAGCATGCTGGAGGAGGAGGAGTATTAAATGTAACCTTTAGTTTCTCACTGATTGGTTTGAGTTTTGTGTTCAATTTGCCCCATGCGCTGAAATAAGGAAGAAGACAGAGTGTTTTCTCAGTCAGACTTATTCAATAGTTCCACAATTGGAACGAAGCGGCTTTCTAAAGCGACACCATTCAACCAACACAATAATAAAACTGATTCTCATTTTGATCCTGGAACGGGCTGCCAAGTCTTCCCGGTCTCAAGTCGGACATTCATCAAGTTGAACAGCATTTGACCTGCCGCTCACTAAACCTGAAGTCATTTTCAAACAACGAACGTTCAAGGTGGAGGTTTCAGCTCCAAGCACCTTATTGTGAGTTTCGGGTTGATGAGGGACAGAGGGATATTCGGTCACAAGAAAATTCTTCAGCCCAATGTTCTAAAGTCAACTGAAATCCTCCACCACATTGTCTGCCACCCCAACACTGCTCCGTTCCCCCCGACCCCCAACACTGCTCCATTCCCCCCCCCCGAACACTGCTCCATTCCCCCCGACCCCCAACACTGCTCCATTCCCCCCGACCCCCAACACTGCTCCATTCCCCCCGACCCCCAACACTGCTCCATTCCCCCCGACCCCCAACACTGCTCCATTCCCCCCGACCCCCAACACTGCTCCATTCCCCCCGACCCCCAACACTGCTCCATTCCCCCCGACCCCCAACACTGCTCCATTCCCCCCGACCCCCAACACTGCTCCAATCCACCCCCCACCCCCAACACTGCTCCATTCCCCCCGACCCCCAACACTGCTCCATTCCCGCCACCCCCAATACTGCTCCATTCCCCCGACCCCCAACACTGCTCCATTCCCCCCCACCCCAACACTGCTCCATTCCCCCCGACACCCAACACTGCTCCATTCCCCCCCACCCCCAACACTGCACCATTCCCCCCGACCCCCAACACTGCTCCATTCCCCCCGACCCCCAACACTGCTCCATTCCCCCGACCCCCAACACTGCTCCATTCCCCCCCACCCCCAACACTGCTCCATTCACCCCGACCCCAACACTGCTCCATTCCCCGACCCCCAACACTGCACCATTCCCCGACCCCCAACACTGCTCCATTCCCCCCACCCCCAACACTGCTCCATTCCCCCCCCACCCCCAACACTGCTCCATTCCCCCCCCACCCCCAACACTGCTCCATTCACCCCCACCCCCAACACTGCTCCATTCCCCCCCCCACCCCCAACACTGCTCCATTCCCCCCACCCCAACACTGCTCCATTCCCCACCCCACCCCCAACACTGCTCCATTCCCCCCCCACCCCCAACACTGCTCCATTCCCCCCCCACCCCAAACACTGCTCCATTCCCCCCGACCCCCAACACTGCTCCATTCCCTCCGACCCCCAACACTGCTCCATTCCCCCCGACCCCCAACACTGCTCCATTCCCCCCGACCCCCAACACTGCTCCATTCCCCCCGACCCCCAACACTGCTCCATTCACCCCGACCCCCAACACTGCTCCATTCCCCCCCCCACCCCCAACACTGCTCCATTCCCCCCGACCCCCAACACTGCTCCATTCACCCCGACCCCCAACACTGCTCCATTCCCCCCGACCCCCAACACTGCTCCATTCCCCCCACCCCCAACACTGCTCCATCCCCCCAACCCCCAACACTGCTCCATTCCCCCGACCCCCAACACTGCTCCATTCCCCCCGACCCCCAACACTGCTCCATTCACCCCGACCCCCAACACTGCTCCATTCCCCCCCCCACCCCCAACACTGCTCCATTCCCCCCACCCCAACACTGCTCCATTCCCCACCCCACCCCCAACACTGCTCCATTCCCCCCCCACCCCCAACACTGCTCCATTCCCCCCCCACCCCAAACACTGCTCCATTCCCCCCGACCCCCAACACTGCTCCATTCCCTCCGACCCCCAACACTGCTCCATTCCCCCCGACCCCCAACACTGCTCCATTCCCCCGACCCCCAACACTGCTCCATTCCCCCCGACCCCCAACACTGCTCCATTCACCCCGACCCCCAACACTGCTCCATTCCCTCCGACCCCCAACACTGCTCCATTCCCCCCGACCCCCAACACTGCTCCATTCCCCCGACCCCCAACACTGCTCCATTCACCCCCTACCCCCAACACTGCTCCATTCCCCCCCACGCCCAACACTGCTCCATTCCCGCCACCCCCAACACTGCTCCATTCACCCCCTACCCCCAACACTGCTCCATTCCCCCCGACCCCCAACACTGCTCCATTCAACCCCCACCCCCAACACAGCTCCATTCCCCCCCCACCCCGCTCCATTCCCCCCCACCCCGCTCCATTCCCCCCCACCCCGCTCCATTCCCCCCCACCCCGCTCCATTCCCCCCCACCCTGCTCCATTCCCCCCCCACCCCGCTCCATTCCCCCCCCACCCCGCTCCATTCCCCCCCAACCCCCGCTCCATTCCCCCCCAACCCCCGCTCCATTCCCCCCCAACCCCCGCTCCATTCCCCCCCCAACCCCCGCTCCATTCCCCCCCCAACCCCCGCTCCATTCCCCCCCAACCCCCGCTCCATTCCCCCCCAACCCCCGCTCCATTCCCCCCGCTCCATTCCCCCCACTCCATTCCCCCCGCTCCATTCCCCCCCCGCTCCCCGCTCCATTCCCCCCCAACCCCCGCTCCATTCCCCCCCTATTCCATTCCCCCCCCGCTCCATTCCCCCCCGCTCCATTCCCCCCCCACTCCCTGCTCCATTTCCCCCCCACTCCATTCCCCCCACTCCATTCCCCCCACTCCATTCCCCCCACTCCATTCCCCCCCCGCTCCCCGCTCCATTCCCCCCCAACCCCCGCTCCATTCCCCCCCCCGTTCCATTCCCCCCCCGCTCCATTCCCCCCCCACTCCCCGCTCCATTCCCCCCCCACTCCCCGCTCCATTCCCCCCCCACTCCCCGCTCCATTCCCCCCCCCACACTCCCCACTCCATTCCCCCCCCACCCCGCTCCATTCCCCCCCCACCCCGCTCCATTCCCCCCCGTTCCATTCCCCCCCCGCTCCATTCCCCCCCCACTCCCTGCTCCATTCCCCCCCCACTCCCCGCTCCATTCCCCCCCCCCACTCCCCGCTCCATTCCCCCCCCCCCACACTCCCCACTCCATTCCCCCCCCCCACCCCGCTCCATTCCCCCCCCCACACTCCCCACTCCATTCCCCCCCCCACCCCGCTCCATTCCCCCCCCACCCCCAACACTGCTCCATTTTATTCTTCTGAATTGTGAATGGACTTACCTCGCATTAAGTTGATCTTTCTCTACACCCTCGCAATGACTGTAACACTACATTCTGCACCCTCTTCTTTCCTTTTCCCGCATAGCGCGCAAGAAGCAATACTTTTCATTGTGTACTAATACATGTGAGAATAATAAATCAGATCTAAATTCTGCTCATAGACGACGCTTTGTCCACTGACCTGGATATTATTTGGAGCCACCTCTCTACAGCTTGTGCCTGAAATGCTTTTTTTGTGTAGTTCCAGTTTATCCCTTGAATTAGTCAGTTAAAGTAAAGGTGAGTTCAGATGTGAAGAATTCCTGCTGACTTGGCAAAGTCTAATTTTGGTTCTGATAATTACGTACTTGTCGTGGAAACCATGCTGTGTGCGCACACATCCTCACTGAATGTTGCACAACTGTACACTTGGTGAGTTGCTGAAGTCTGGAAGGGATTCGCTGCCATGGTACTTCTGGTTTACTTCGAAGTTTGACACGGTTGTCGCATACCGTAGACTTGTGCCCTTAAATGATTCCACTGGGAGTATGCGACACCGAGATAGCTGCTGTTCGGTAATGAAACCCAGACAGGGAAAAAGAGAGCGCCTGGCTGTCCCCTCCGTTTCTGATGGCGATTAAATCAAGAGCTTGCACGAGTGGAAAGACCTGGGAATAGGGCCGGTCTTTCACGTGTTTAACTGTACCGTTCTGCACAGTGGGGAGACTTAAGGGGAGAGCGCAATAAATTTGAAAGTGAAGCATTCTTATTTTGAATAGTCTCAAGCATCCTGCTCTTTGTTAGCGCGGTGGCTATGGTTCCACCGCACCTTATTGTCCTGTCAGTCAAGGGAGTAAATGTGTGCAACATGCAATTTCCCTGGTGGACGCAGGGAGCTTCAATTCATTGCATTGGATTTCCCTGACTGTCTAAAGTGGCTATCCATCTGTGGCATTTGATTTCCCCTGCGGTTCAGAGAGATATTTGTTCACGCTGTATGATTTTCCTGATAGGGCCAGTTAACTCTTTATGCACTGGCAATGACGTCTTTCCACATGTTCTTGTCCTTCAGGAATATCAAGAACTTTCTCTAAGTTCTAAAATTACCCAGCTGCCGACAACTGGGCAATAACTTTCAATTTTAACCGAGCAAATGATTGTCATAGGAATCCTGCAGTGCAGAAGGAGGCCATTCGGCCCATCGAGTCTGCACTGTCCACAATTCCACCCAGGCCCTATCCCCGTAATCCCACATATTTACCCCGCTGATCCCTCCAAACTACGCAACCCGGGCCACTAAGAGGCAATTTGGCATGGCCAGTGCACCTAACCCACACAACCTTGGGAGGAAACAGGAGCACTCGGAGGAAACCCACGCAGACACAGGGAGAATGTGCAAACTCCACACAGACAGTTACCCAAGCCAGGAATTGAACCCGGGTCAATTTAGCATGGCCAATCAACCTAACCCGCACATCTTTGGACTGTGGGAGGAAGCCCACACAAGCATGGGGAGAACGTGCAAACTCCACACAGACAGTGACGCAAGCTGGGTATCGAACCCAGTTCTCTGGCACTGTGAGGCAGCAGTGCTAACCACTGTGATGCCCTAAATATTTTACAACAATCAGTAATTGTTACTGACTGCTTTATATCCCAGATTTTTATTAATTGAATTCAAATGAAATACCGTGGTGGGATTTGAACCCATGGCAAGAGCATCAGCATGAGCCTCTGGATTACTAGCCCAGTGACATTCCCACTGTGCTACCACCTCCCCCAAAATAAACTGGAAAACTTTGTACTCCATTCAGGTGACACCTAACAGCACAGGCACCGAATCCCCTGTGAAAACTCAAATTGAACACCGTTCAGTTAAGTACTTCAGCTACCCCAGCCATTAAAATTACCCTCTGCAAATATCATCCTTTACACTTTCAATGAAGAATTGTATTTGAAATGTTAAACTCTCTCTCCACAGATTGTTTTTTTAAATTTATTCACCCCTGGGATGTGGGTGTCGCTGGCAGGGACAGCATTTATTACCCATCCCTAATTGCCCTTGAACTGAGTGGCTTGCTGGATCATTTCAGAGGGCAGTTAAGGGTCAGCCACATTGCTGTGGCTCTGGAGTCACATGTAGGCCAGACCGGGTAAGGACGGAAGATTTCCTTCCCTAAAGGACATCAGTAAACCAGATGGGTTTTTACGATAATCAACAATGGTCATCATTAGACGTTTAATTCCAGATTTCTATTGAATTCAAATTTCTGCGAGGTTAGATTTGAACCCTGGGTCCCCAGAGCACTCCCCTGGGTCTCTGGATTACTAGCCCAGTGACAATACCATGACGTCACTGCCTGCCCACTTTCTGTTCTTATTTCAGTCATTTCACTTCAGCCTTCCTTTCACACTACCTTTTCTCTCGTTACAGTGTTTTCAATATTTACTTATTGTCTCACTTTTAGGGCGGCACGGTAGCACAGTGGTTAGCACTGCTGCCTCACAGCGCCAGGGACCTGGGTTCGATTCCCGGCTTGGGTCACTGTCTGTGTGGAGTCTGCACGTTCTCCCCGTGTCTGCGTGGGTTTCCTCCGGGTGCTCCGGTTTCCTCCCACGGTCCGAAAGATGTGCGGGTTAGGTGAATTGTCCATGCTAAATTCTCCCTCAGTGTACCCGAATAGATGCAGGAGTGTGGCGACTCGGGGATTTTCACAGTAACTTCATTGCAGTGTGAATGTAAGCCTACTTGTGACACTAATAAATACACTTTATAAAATTTAAAAATTGATTTTGCCAGTCATGCAAATTAAATTTTAAAATGTTGAGTAGTTTTGAATCTAGTGTTCATTGAGGAGTGTCCAGTCTGATTCTATGTTATAGAATCATAGAAACCCTACAGTGCAGAAGAGCCATTTGGCACATCGAGTCTGCACCAACCACAATCCCACCCAGGCCCTACCCCCACATCCCTACATATTTTACCCGCTAATCCCTCTAACCTACGCATCTCAGGACACTAAGGGGCAATTTTAGCATGGCCAATCAACCTAACCCGCACATCTTTGGACTGTGGGAGGAAACCGGAGCACCCGGAGGAAACCCACGCAGACATGAGGAGAATGTGCAAACTCCACATAGACAATGACCCGAGCCGGGAATCGAACCCAGGTCCCTGGAGCTGTGAAGCAGCAGTGCTAACCACTGTGCTACCGTGCCGCCCAGGATGGGCAGGATGGTTCGGCCGTTCACGCCAGCCGGATTCACCAGTCCTGCTGCAGTGAACTGAGATTTGACTGAGCGTCAAACTCTCCATCCTCGCTTGCAGCGGTCGTGGGACATGAACGGCTGGAGAATTCCAGCCTGTTTCTTACTGTCCTAACCTGAAGTCCAATCTGTGGTGCCAAGTGTCGTGGCAAGTGGCATGTGGTCTCACTAATATTCACAGGCAATAAATTCTTCATTCACTAACCTGTTGCTTCAGTTTGTACAGACCTCTATTAACATGGACAATTAGCATCAGTCATTTATCCGCAGTTGCTAATGTCAGCTTCTACAATTAATGAGAATAATAAAAAGTGGCGAGGCATCTGAAAATTGTCTGGTGATTAACATCGCGAAGATGTAACAGGGTACGCAGGTACTGACTATTTAAACCGCGGCGAAGTTGAGTGTGGAGTTAAAATGAAAGAAATGAATTAAACAAAGCTGCCAGCACATTTTGCTTCCAGTGACTTGATGTTCCAAGGTTGAAGACTGTGATCCCAGCAATGACACCATGACCCTGTCTTCCAATCCTGATCCCACCTAATTTTCAACTAATGGAAGATAACGTCATTGATGTGGGTCTGGTGGCTTTGTGCATGATTGTATGCACTCACCTACATCCTATTCCTGACATCTGGCCACAAGCCTACCTTTCAACGGCCCCATCTCTGCTCCTTTCCCCTGTATAATAGGGGAGCAATTGAAACTGAATAGAACATTTCTGGCCCTAATTCTCTTCTCTGATCCACACAGGGGTTATGTGTTCTGCATGTCACTGAGCACACTGATCTCTGGAATCTCTCAGCTTTTCCAGATGCACCACAGAAAGCATTCTTTCTGGTTGTATCACAGCTTGGTATGGCTCCTGCTCTGCCCAAGACCGCAAGAAACTACAAAAGGTTGTGAATGTAGCCCAATCCATCACACAAAACAGCCTCCCATCCATTGACTCTGTCTACACTTCCTGCTGCCTCGGCAAAGCAGCCAGCATAATTAAGGACCCCACGCACCCCGGACATTCTCTCTTCCACCTTCTTCCGTCAGGAAAAGATACAAAAGTCTGAGGTCACGTACCAACCAACTCAAAAACAGCTTCTTCCCTGCTGCTGTCAGACTTTTGAATGGACTTACTTTGCATTAAGTTGATCTTTCTCTACACCCTAGCTATGATTGTAACACTACATTCTGCACCCTCTTGTTTCCTTCTCTATGACCGGTATGCTTTGTCTGTATAGCGCACAAGAAACAATACTTTTCACTGTATGTTAATACATGTGACAATAATAAATCAAATCAAATCAAAGCCTGAGACAGACTGGAGCTGAAGAAATTCCTGGCCTCAGGAGTCCCCAATACCATCCCCGGTGCAACAGGTGATCAAGAAGGCAAATGGAATGTTGGCCTATATCGCAAGGGGGATAGAATATAAAAGCAGAGATGTCTTGCTCCATCTGTACAGGGCATTGGTGAGGCCGCAGCTGGAATACTGTGTGCAGTATTGGTCCCCTTATTTGCGGAAGGATATATTGGCCTTGGAGGGAGTGCAGAAAAGGTTCACCAGGTTGATACCAGAGATGAGGGGTGTTGATTATGAGGAGAGACTGAGCAGATTGGATTTGTATTCGTTGGAATTTAGAAGGCTGAGGGGGGATCTTATAGAGACCTATAAGATAATGAAGGGGCTGGATAGGGTAGAGGTGGAGAGATTCTTTCCACTTAGAAAGGAAGCTAGAACTAGAGGGCACAGCCTCAAAATAAAGGGGGGTCGGTTTAGGACAGAGTTGAGGAGGAACTTCTTCTCTCAGAGGGTGGTGAATCTCTGGAATTCTCTGCCCACTGAAGTGGTGGAGGCTACCTCGTTGAATATGTTTAAATCACGGATAGATGGATTCCTGATCGGTAAGGGAATTAGGGGTTATAGGGATCAGGCGGGTAAGTGGAACTGATCCACTTCAGATCAGCCATGATCTTATTGAATGGCGGGGCAGGCTCGAGGGGCGAGATGGCCTACTCCTGCTCCTATTTCTTATGTTCTTATGTTCTTATTATGTTCTGTAATTACCCCTGCCCCTTTGGCCTCACTGCTCTTGTAAAGGGAGGGAGAGGTACCTCCCAGTATTGGCTGAGACTGGGGGGGGGAGATTTGCCGTCCCGCCCACCACGGGAATCGTAACGGGCGGGGAGCGGATCATGCAAAGGTCTGTTGACTTCAGGCGGGATTATCCGGTTTCAGGATGAGCGCGGCCGGAAAGTCCCGCTCCAGGTTTTTTTGGCCAAAATCCAGACCCGTCCGGGGCATCGGAGCCCCGTCAGGAAAGGGTCAAGCAACTTTGACTTTTGCCCATTGGTAACAAAATAATTTGTGCATCACAGGAAGCTGCTAAATTATGTGTAAAATACAACTTATAACTGATCAGGTCGTGACGTAAGCATTATCTATTCCTCCAACAAGATTGTCCAGCCACTTTAAGCACCATCTTTTTCATAAGGTTCTCCCAGTAATGGAGCGATTGTTGAGGTTTCAGATTGCTAGCGCAGCTACATTCAGGTAGCCCAGACACAGGAGCCTTACAAACCCCTGACAGCTTGCAAATTTCACCAGCTCGCATGCTTTGCAAGGTATGCTTGGCGACCCGAAGGCTAATTTTAATTTCATCTGGCACTTTGGATCCCATTCTTATATCACAACTAACGAACAAATTCAGCATAAAGCTCTCAGCTTCTTAAACTCTTCTAATTCCATAAAGAGATTACAATAATTAATGACAAAAATTATTCATTCGGTACCTCTCTATTTAATGTCATCTAGCAACAGATTGCAGGCATAATTGCCATGAGACATAATGGAAACATGCGTAAGTTTTATATGGAATTTAGGGCTCGAACATATGGCAAAGCAAATCTTAAGAGAGAGAGGATAAAATCAAAATGCAGTTGAGAATAATTTTAACATTGAGGTGACACAGGGTTATTATTACAAGGCTTTCTGGTCTAGATTAACCGTGGGCCTTTTTTTTTCCCTTCTGCAAACATGCGCGCTTCTGTAAGGGAGCACCTGTCCACAGCGGACTCGAGCGCTCCATCACGCAACTGATGCAAGTCTCATCGAGCGTGTGGCATTTCCCTGAGGATGCAGCTTGTTAACTCTAGTTGCTCTCTGTGGTAGCAGCTCACTAACTCACTAAAACAGCCCCAGAGACTGGTGCCGGAACTGGGTTGCTTCAGTTGGTACTGAGTACCGCACGTTTTGTAAAAGAGAGGGTCTGCTGTTTTGATTTGATTTGATTTGTTTTCTTATTGCCATGTGTATTGGTATGCAGTGAAAAGTATTGAGGGCAATTTTCCCGTCTCGCCCGCCGTGGGAATCGTAGCGGGTGGGGGTGGTGGGGGGTGCGGACTGTGCAAAGATCCGTTGACCTCGGGCAAGAATTTCAGGTTTTGGGGTGAGCATGGCCAGAAAATCCCACCCCTTGTTTCTTGCGCTTTATACAAAAAAGCATACCATTCATAGAGTACGCAGGGGAGAAGGAAAGGGGAGGATGCAGAATGTAGTGTCACAGTCATAGCTAGGGTGTAGAGAAAGATCAAGTTAATATAAGGTAGGTCCATTCGAAAGTCTGACCGCAGCAGGGAAGAAGCTGTTCTTGAGTCGGTTGGTACGTGACCTCAGACTTTTGTATCTTTTTCCCGATGGAAGAAGGTGGAAGAGAGAATGTCCGGGGCACGTGGGATCCTTAATTATGCTGGCTGCTTTGCCAAGGCAGCGGGAAGTGTAGACAGAGTCAATGGATGGGAGGCTGGTTTGAATGGTGGACTGGGCTACATTCATGACACTTTATCATTTCTTGTGGCGTTGGTCAGTGCAGGAGCTGTGATACATCCGGAAAGGGTGCTTTCTATGGTGCATCTGTAAAAATTGGTGAGAGTCGTAGGGGACATGCCAAATTCCTTAGCCTCCTGAGAAAGTAAAGGTGTGGGAGAGTAGGTTTGAAGATTCTCGAGGATTCTGGATCCTGCAATCGATCTTTTAACCGCAACTTCTTGTTCATTTTCTTTTTGCGGCCGGTTGTAGAGAAAATGTAACAGTGAGCTCAGATTGAGGGAGAAAGTGTCAAGGCAGAAGAACCGTAACGAACCAAATCAGGATCACCGAGAAGGTGCGAGGAAAAATTAGGAACGGGTTAAAATAAGAGATTGCGATATGTGATGAAGCATGCCCATTGTGTGACCTAATATGAGAGAGGGCATTGTGACACATGCACAGCAAGGAGTAACTGAGGCAGACTGGGACTGAAAAGGACACTGTGCCAAAAATAGGGACTGTGCTTGCACATAGCCATTCAAAGAATTTGACCTCTAGTTGTTTAATTGAGTTTTAATTTCCATTAGAAGCCTATTGTATTTTACTCGGTGTAAGCAAAGGACTGTGATGATATTTTACACAGACATAATTTACAATGCTAAATGAAAATGATAAGTAAAAGGCATAAATGAAACAACACCACTCAGTTCCATCTCTTAAGTGATCTGCAGGATAAAGTTTATTTATTAGTGTCACAAGTAGGCTTACATTAACGCTACAATGAAGTTACTGTGAAAGTCCCCTAGTCACCACACTCCGGTGCCTGTTCAGGTTCACTGAGGGAGAATTTAGCATGGCCAATCCACCTAATCAGCACGTCTTTCGGACCTTGGGGGGAAGCCGAAGCACCCGGAGGAAACCGACACAGAATACAGGAGTTGGGACATCTTGTCAAAGTTGTACAAGACATTGGCAAGGCCACATTTGGAAGACTGTGTGCAATTCTGGTCACTATTCTAGAAAGGACATTATTAAACTAGAAAGAGTGCAGAAAGATTTACTAGGATGCTACCCGGACTTGATGGATTGAGTTATAAGGAGAGGCTGAATAGACTGTGACTTTTTCCTCTGGAGCGTAGGAGGCTGGGGGGTGATCTTATAGAGGTCTATAAAAGAATGAGGGGCATAGACAAGGTAGATAGTCAACATCTTTTCCCAAAGGTAGGGGAGTCTAAAACTAGAGGACATAGGTTTAAGGTGAGAGGGGAGAGATACAAAAGTGCCCAGAGGGGCAATTTGTTCACACAGAGGGTGGTGAGTGTCTGGAACAAGCTGCCAGAGGTAGTAGTAGAGGCGGGTACAATTTTATCTTTTAAAACGCATTTAGATAGTTACATGGGTACGATGTGTATCGAGGGATTTGGCACAATTACCAAATGTGGGCAACTGGGATTAGTTTAGGGGTTTTTAAAAAAAGGGTGGCATGGACAAGTTGGGCCAAAGGGCCTGTTTCCATGCTGTAAACCTCTGTGACTCTATGACATGGGGAGAACGTGCAAACTCCACATAGACAGTGACCCAAGCCAGGAATCGAACCCGGGTCCCTGGTGCTGTGAGGCAGCAGCGCTAACCACCATGCCACAATGCCACCCATATGTATCTTTAAACAGACTGGTGGTGCCGTTGATTGAAGAGGTATTCTGAATATCAGTGCTGTTCTGGCGTGTCATTAACCTGCCTCCTTTTTTAATATAACAGCACTGGAAATCTTTCTCCTCATGTAACTGCAGTCTGCATTGTAATTCCATACCTGGGAAAATAAAGGTGGCCGATTCGATAAGCAATGTTACATCCGATGTCTCAATGATTTTTTTTTTGTTAGAATTCTATCATTGAATGTCATGATTAAAGAGAGATTTCCTCTGGCGGAGCTCTCTTGTACAAAGGAGCCGTGACTGGGGAAATGGGAGAATGTCAGTGGGCTGATCCAGTTGTTTGAAGGTAAAACAGTGCCCCCTGTGGCTGTAAGTGCAGAGCGAATGATCTTGGCAGCTCGAAATGCTGCTGCAAAGACATCTTGAGGGATTAGTGAATGGGCCTCGCACATCTGTCAATAATCCAGGTGTGCAATTTTATTCCGTTCCCCTACTCTGCCAGCATGCTTGACAGCAACGCTCTTAAAAATATAATTATGGCAAATTATAAAAGATTGTCAAAAAAATGACGAAAAAGTAATTTATTTTGAAAGGATGGGAAATGCAATTCGAGTACTGCAAGCAATATTTCACGACTATATGTGATTCTCTATTAAGTGCCCTCGGCACGGTGGCACAGTAGTTAGCACTGCTGCCTCACAGCTCCAGGAACCTGGGTTCGATTCCCGGCTTAGGTGACTGTCTGCATGGAGTTTGCACGTTCTCCCCCGTGTCTGCGTGGGTTTCCTCCGGGTGCTCCGGTTACCTCCCACAGTCCAAAGACGTGCGGGTTAGGTGGATTGGCCATGCCAAATTGCCCCTTAGTGTCCCAGGATGTGTAGGTTAGAGGGATTAGCGGGGTAAATGTGTGGGGTTGTGGGGATAGGGCCTGGGGTAGGATTGTTGACAGTGCAGACTCGATGGGCCAAATGGCCTCGTTCTGCACTGTAGGGTTCCTATGGCTTTTGTGAAATGGCCCAGCAAGCCACTCGGTTCAAGGGCAGTTGGGGATGGGAATGAATGCTGGCCCAGCCAGTGAGGCTCACATCCCACAAACAAATACAAAAAAAATCACTGAACAAAACGAAGAATATACTTTGTAAAAATAGTTTGTGCGATTGATTTAGCCTGTGATGATCTAATTTACAGTGGGACTAATGCAAAGAAATGTGTGAATAGTCTTTGTAAATATGGGCTAATATTAACCAGGCAAATGCCTACTTTATAAGTGAGCATATGAACAAGGGAGAAGGGGTAGGCCATTCAGCCCCTCTAGCCTGCTCCGCCATTTAATACAATCATGTCTAATCTGATAGTAATCTCAAATCTGCATCCTGCCTGCCCCAATCAATACAAAATCAATACAAAAGCTGCTCCAATCTATTAACATCAATTCATATGCTGAGACCTTCCACTGAAACTAAAGTAAGCATAAATAAATTCCACAACATGAAAGGCCTGGATAGAGTGAAGAAGGGGAAGATGCTTCCATTAGGAGGAGAGATGAGGACCCGAGGGTCCTTGCGCGCTATACAGATAAAGCATACCGTTCATAGAGAAGGAAACGAGGGAGTGCAGAATGTAGTGTTACAGCCATAGCTAGGATGTAGGGAAAGATCAACTTAATGCGAGGTGAATCCATTCAAAATCCATTCAGGATCCATTCAAAAATCCCTTTCCCTCAGGGGAAAGGGACGACCCTTTAGAACGGAGCTGAGGAGGAATTTCTTCAGTCAGTGGGTATTGCAGCACGGTGGCACAGGGCGGCACGGTGGCACAGGGCGGCACGGTGGCACAGGGCGGCACGGTGGCACAGGGCGGCACGGTGGCACAGCGGTTATCACTGCGGTCTTACAGCACCAGGGACCTGGGTTCGATTCATGGCTCGGGTCACTGTCTGTGCGGAGTCTGCACGTTCTCCCCATGTCCGCGTGGGTTTCCTCCGGCTGCTCCGGTTCCCTCCCATAGTCTGAAAGACGTGCTAGTTAGGTGCGTTGGCCGTGCTAAATTCTCCCTCAGTGTACCCGAACAGGCATCGGAGTGTGGCGACTAGGGAATTTGTACAGTAATTTCATTGCAGTGTTAATGTAAGCCTCCTTGTGACACTAATAAATAACTTGAAACTTGAAACTGGTGAATCTGTGGAATTCATTGCCACAGAAGGCTGTGGCGGCCAAGTCATTGAGTGCATTTAAGACAGAGATAGGTAGGTTCCTGATTGATAAGGGGATCAAACTTTACGGGGAAACAGTGGGAGATTGGGGTTGAGAAACTTATCAGCCATGATTGAATGACGGAACAGACTCAAAGGGCTGAATGGCCTAATTCTGCTCCTATATCTTAAGGTTTTATGGTCTTACAACTCCAGGAGAAATATGTTAAAATGGCAGGTTCTAAAGGATGACAGGATGAACTATGAGTAATTGTGGCGGACACTATCATTTGCCCATATTCTCATTGTCCAAGGCAGCTTAACATGAAATGTACTTCTTCTCATTTGAAAAGATGTGAGGGGAATGTCGTGTTAGTGAAGCAATGGGAGTGGAAGAATAGTCAAGGAATGGAGTCCTATTTATTGAGAATTGCTCTTACAGAGGCACATGTGTAAGGATTTTCTTCATCGTTTGTGAGCAAAATAAATGTGCAGGAAAGAGGAATGTGCTTCTGAATTTAATTTTACAGCAGTCGCAAGGATAGTTTATTTAAGACAATCAATGTTAAGTGCAATGGAAATCGTTTCCCATCTACGATTCAATATTCTCCACTAGACAGTCAGACAGTGGTAATGCCAATTCTATCAGGTATTTTTCTGTGTCTAGTCACTTTTGGCGATGGTTCATATTTCTAAGATTGCAATACTGGAGCAATAGGACAAGTTAGTCTGGAAGTGTTGTAGGGCGTTGGATATGTTTCAGTGGGTCTTAATGAAATCTTCACTGTCTTAAGAAGGTTAACTATATGTATTTATTAACTACAAGAACTAAATACATTTATACAGCAAAGGATTCAAGTTCGGCGCTGTCTCCATGCCTACTTGTGCACACAGTTCTGTCCAACACTCGACTGACCTCTGGGTCTAGGTCATGTATTCTCTTACATCACTGTGTGGGCGGTACTGAAGTCAGTCCCACAGTAACAGCTCGGGTCATTGTCTGTGTGGAGTCTGCACTTTCTCCCCATGTCTCTGTGGGTTCCCTCCCACGGTACGAAAGACGTGCTGGTTAGGTGCATTGGCCATGGTAAATTCTCCCTCAGTGTACCCGAACAGGTGCCGGAGTGTGGCGACTGGGGGATTTTCACAGTAACTCCATTGCAGTGTTAATGTAAGCCTACTTGTGACACGAATAAATAAACTCTAAACGTGCTGGGCCCTTACACTACAGGAAGCACATTGGTATCACCCATTGTCTTAATACGGATTGTTTATTATTTATTAGTCTTACAAGTAGGCTTACATTAACACTGCAGTGAAGTTACTGTGAAAATCCCCTAGTCGCCACACTCCGGTGCCTGTTCGGGTACGCTGAGGGAGAATTTACCATGGACAATGCGCCTAATCAGCACGTCTTTCGGACTGTGGGAGGAAACCGAAGCATTTTTGAATGGCTTCACCTTGCATTAAGTTGATCTTTCTCTACAGCCTAGCTATGGCTGTAACACTACATTCTGCACTCCCTCGTTTCCTTCTCTATGAACGGTATGCTTTGTCTGTTTAGCGCGCAAGGAACAATACTTTTCACTGTATGTTAATACATGTGACAATAATAAATCAAATCAAATCAAATCACCCGGAGGAAACTCACACAGGCACGGGGAGAATGTGCAGACTCCACACAGACAGTCACCCATGCCGGGAATCGAACCCATGTTGCTGGCGCTGTGAGGCAGCAGTGCTAACCACTGTGCCACCGTGCCACCCATTTGTGTAGGTAGTAAAGCAAATGTGATTAGTTAAAGCCCACAATGCTGATGCTGAACGCAGGTTCAAAATTGCCCCCAGCGTCTCTGTACCTATTGTGGTGATATAAACAGGGCCTAGTTTTAAGGCTGATAAAATTGGATATCCTAAATTAAAGAATTGGGCACATTGAAATCAAACACAGTCAAACCTCAGGCAGGCCAATTGTACAATACACAAAAGTGTCTGGGCCTGACCCATCAACCACCCATCAAAGGTCGTTACACTCTACTTGAGACTTAGCAGGAGATCATGGCACCTCATTGAAATGCATCGGTCTATTGTTAGAAGCCCAGATCGGGCCAGACTTTCTGTCACCAAGAGATCCTGTAGAAACCTTACCTGATAACAAGTTTCACTGGCTGTCTTGTCTGGAGACAATACACATCTTTTTAGCCTGTCTTGATGCTCTCTCCACTCCCATTGTTTTGTTTCTTAAAGACTGGATTAGTTGTAAGTATTCGCATTCCAACCATTATTCATGTAAATTGAGTCTGTGTCTTTATAAGTTCTGTTTAGAGCCTCGAAAGCTTGTGTGGCTTTTGCTACCAAATAAACCTGTTGGACTTTAACCTGGTGTTGTTAAACTTCTTACAAGTTTAACAACATGGAGATGGACACCTGGGGGGCGGACCCTGGTGTCCTGTCAGGCAGACATCAAGAAACCCACTGGGTATTGGAACCCCCTCCTGGGACCTCATTGGCCAGAAGCCAGAGAAGTTTCTGGAAAGGCAAGCAGGCTGGGGATAAAGGGACACACTCAGAGGCACACAGGAGCGAAGACTCGACAGGGGAGACAGCCGTGACCATTCGGAAGACTGACCAGAGAAGGAAGGAAGGAAGAAGCGGCCATCGAGACTCACCTTCGTGACGACAGACCAGAGGGACTCAGAGAATTAGGCCTGCAGTTTAATCAAACCATCTTTGCGGGTAGTATACTTGAATCTGGGGTATCCTCTCGTTTTATGTGGGTAATTTAAGGGTTAATAGTGTTATTATTAATAAACTTGTTGAATCTTTACTTGTGTTTGTCCTTTGTCCACCTTGCAAATAAGGGCACCGGGGTAAAACCTTGGAGTAAGTAAACTGGTTGAAAGTATCTGATAATTAACAGGTACAATACTATCCTTCCCAGTCGGGCCCTGGGCAAGGAATGGGGAGGGGGGATAAGGGCTGATATATCACTCCCTGAAGGACAGTGAGTCATTGCTGTCGCCAGAACTGATTCTCACCGAGCTAGGAATGGACTCTTAATAATACCTTTGACATAGTTAAAATATATATATGTATGTATATATGGGATATCCGTGATTCACGGTGTGCCATCTTCGAACTGAATGGGTTAGTGAGAGAACAGAAACATCAGGGAAAATAAATTAATTCCAGAACAATGGCAGCACAATCGAGGGAGTGACTGATGATAAAAGCTCATGATGACTTGGTGCTGATCAATTCCCTGGATTAACCCAAAATTTTTATGTCCGTGACCTTTAAGTGGTAATTAGATCACAAGTTTGTTTTCTAACCGTTTTCGGAACTTTGATTTTAGATTCCTGACTCAATTAATATTCATCATGGATATGGCGAGGGTGGCGGAGGGGGGGAGAGTGGGGTTGGTTTCTAGCTAATGGAACTGAAAGCCTCAGTGTTAATTACATTCTCATATGCTAATGTTAATTGATATGTATTCAAATAGGGACAAACATCAAGCAGAATCATTCTCCTTGATGACAAAAAGGACCCTGCCAGCTCTCTGTGAACAAAACGGCAATCAACAGAATTATATCATGTGGAATGACCCAATTCAGTCTACAGATGTAGAAGATGTTCCCTGTTGCCATAAACCTTATCAAAACCATCAACATACCAAAACTAATAAGGCTCCGCTTCACTCAGAGGAAGGTGAGAGTCTGTGCAATTATTGCATTCAGATACTTTCTCAGAAGACTAAGGAAATTTGGCATGTCCGCTACAACTCTCACCAACTTTTACAGATGCACCATAGAAAGCATTCTTTCTGGTTGAATCACAGCTTGGTGTGGCTCCTGCTCTGCCCAAGACCGCAAGAAACTACAAATAGTCGTGAATGTAGCCCAATCCATCACGCAAACCAGCCTTCCATCCATTGACTCTGTCTACACTTCCCGCTGCCTCGGCAAAACAGCCAGCATAATTAAGGATCCCACGCACTCTGGACATTCTCTCTTCCACCTTCTTCCATCGGGAAAAAGATACAAAAGTCTGAGGTCACATACTAACTTCTTCCCTGCTGCTGTCAGGCTTTTGAATGGACTTACCTTGCATTAAGTTGATCTTTCTCTACACCCTAGCCTAGCTATGACTGTGACACTACATTCTGCACTGTCTCATTTCCTTCTCTATGAGCGGTATGTTTTGTGTGTATAGTGTTCAAGAAACAATACTTTTCACTGTATACCAATACATGTGAGAATAATAAATCAAATCAAATCAAATATCTGCTAGCTTTAGAAGCCATCCAGCCTAATGTGGCAAATTATTCATGTGTCGTCCTGGTTAAGTTGTTAGCACTATTGACTCTAGGCCAGAAGGCTGTGGGTTTTGATAATTCCTTCTAGCACAGGGAGGTGGCACGGTGGCACAGGGTGGGGCAGCAGGGTTGTACAGTGGTTAACTCTGCTGCCTCACAGCGCCAGGGACCCAGGTTCAATTCCAACCTTGAGTGACTGTATGGAGTTTGTACGTTCTCCCCGTGTCTGCATGGGTTTCCTCCGGGTGCTCCGGTTTCCTCCCACAGTCCAAAGGTGTGCGGGTTAGGTTGATTGGCCATGCTCAATTAGTGTCAGGGGGATTAGCAGGGTAGATATGTGGGGTTATGGGGATTGTTGTCGGCACAGGCTCAGTGGGCTGAATGGCCTCCTGCTGCACTGTAGGGATTCTATGATTTCTATGATTCTATGACAGGAGTACATAATTAAAGCTGACACGCCAGTCAATTATTGAGGGAGTGCTGCATTGTTGAAGGTGTTGCTCATTGTCGGAGGATGTAAGTGTGACAGACATAAAGATGGGGTGGGAGATGTAGAGTAAAGGGTTAACATCAGAAGCATGCATGATGCTGATGTAGTAATGGTGTCAGGTCACATGACTGAGAAGTAAGCGAGATCTAGTCGGAGAAGCTCCGCCCTCATGTGGATGACCAATCCTTGCTTCAAATAAGGAGCATTGGTTTTGAGAAACTACAATCTCGCACAGCATAGTCTGGGAGAACAGACAATCCCCCAAACGCCTCGTCTGGACCCCCCACCACACGACCAAACACCCGTCAGGTAAAATGTTCAATCCAGGTTCTCCCTATTGAACACAATGAACAAACTTGCCTTTAAATAGCGCCTTTCATGACTTCATGATGTTTAAATCATTTCATAGCCAATGAAGCACATTTTGAAGTGCAGGTAGCTTCGTAACATGGGGAATTGCGACAGCTAACGTGAAAGCAGCAATGAGATCATGGCTGGATAATCCGTTTAGTGGTGTTAGTTCAGGGATAGACGTTTACTAATTAGGTAGATTTCTCTCAGAAAATAACATTTTGGAATGGCATATATGAGTCATTTGAGACATAATTGTGTGGTAAATGTAGCTTGCATGGGATGAACAACTAACTCAGGACTTATAAGCCTTCCATCTGGGGTTTTCCTAATGGCATGTCCGGGCCTGTTGTAGACTAATTGATAGAGATTGATCTTTTAGTGAATTGAAGAGGCAAATGGGGCCTTGGTTTAACGTCTGGCCTGAAAGAGAGCACCAGCAGTGCAATACTCCCTCAATACTGCATTGAATTGTCTCTGGATGATATTCTCCAGCCTTTGGGGTGTTGCTTGAAGTTATGACTTGCTGACTTAGGGGCAAGTCAGGATGTTATCGCTACAAAAGATGGATGTTTCAAAAAAGTCTTGGCACTGTTCAAAGAAAGAACAGAGGTTCTCTTCTTGTTAAGATTGAACATGTGGCAGGAGGTAACAAGTTGGCATGGGTGGAAGATTGGCTGCCTACAGGAAGCATTTGGGCGGCGTGGTGGCACAGTGGTTAGCGCTGCTGCCTCACAGCTCCAGGGACCTGGATTCAATTCCGACCTCGGGTCTCTGTCTGTGTGGAGTTTACACGTTCCCCCCGTGTCTGCGTGGGTTTCCTCCCGGTGCTCCAGTTTTCTCCCACAGTCCAAAGCTGTGCTGGTTAGGTTGATTGGCCATGCTAAATTGACCCTAGTGTCAGGGGATTAGCAGGGTAAATATGGGGGTTTACAGGAAAAGTGCTTGGGTGCGATTGTGGTCGGTGCAGACTCAATCGGCCAAATGGCCTCTTTCTGCACTGGAGGGATTCTACAAATATTGAATCTTTTAAAAGCAGAGGTGGATAGATTCTTGGTAAGCAAGAGGGTGATAGGTTATCGGGGGTAAGTGGGATTTGAGGTTACTATCAGATCAAGCATAATCTTATTAAATGGTGGAGCAGGCTGGAAACTCTGAGTTGGCGACTTGTTCATAAGTCCATATGTACCAATATAATTCTAACCAACACAAACAAAACGAATCATTTTAACTAGCCTTCGAGCTTATTTTTTGCTTGCAGGATCTAGGAAAATTACTCCCAGGGTCTGCACTTCAGAAGTAATTCACTGACGGACAAAATATCCGGAGAACAAAGTTAAAGTAATGTCTGAATGTGTTCTCCTTCATGTGTGAAGCACAGTCGGACTTTTGTGATGTTAAAGAAGTTATCTAAATCCAAGTAGTTGTTGTATAAGCACCAACCTTTTGATCTTCCACGTGTGAGCAAACACAATCGTTGATTTGATTTGATTATTATTGTCTCATGTATTAGTATACAGTGAAATGTATTGTTTCTTGCACACTCTACAGCCAAAGCATACCGTACATAGGGAAGGAAAGGAGAGGGTGCAGAATGTAGTTTTACAGTCATAGCTGAGGTGTAGAGAAAGATCAACTTAATGCGAGGTAGGTCCATTCAAAAGTCTGACAGCAGCAGGGAAGAAGCTGTTCTTGAGTCAGTTGGTACGTGACCTCAGACTTTTGTATCTTTTTCCCAACAGAAGAAAGTGGAAGAAAGAATGTCCGGGATATGTGGGGTCCTCGATTATAATGGCTGCTTTTCCCGAGGCAGCGGGAAGTATAGACAGAGTCAACGGATGGGAGGCTGGTTTGAGTGATGGAATGGTTTCGTGCAGTCTTGGGCAGAGCAGGAGCCATACCAAGCTGTGATCCATCCGGAAAAGATGCTTTCTATGGCGCATCTGTAAAAGTTGCCTGATAACCCCCTCATACAAAAATTTGCATGCCGTTGCCTCAAAACATCGGATGCGCAATAGGAAAATAACAATGATTTGGCAGCAATCCCCTAGTCTTGGAGTTCCGATAATAAATTGTTTGAGCTTCATACTGGAGATTTACGATTTATGATTCTCCTGATTAAATGAATGCTATTGTAAAATTGCTTCTGGACACCTACTTCCCTTTACTTATAATGGAGTTCACATCTATTCGCTACTTTTCATGATGAATCACACAGTTTTCGATTTCCTCAAAACAAAATCTAATGCAACAAGAGTGGAATGTGATGGTTCCTCAAAGAAAATCAGCAAATTGTCCATTTTGTCCAATAATTATTAGTAAACTGGAGCCCCCGGTGCTTCGTTGTGCCATACTTTTCATTCATAGAATGCTATTTTCATCGGCATCCAGGGGGAGTATTTATAATGGAGGTGTTCTAAATGCCAAGACCCAAGTGAAGTAATTTGTGACTTATATTGGCTTATTCTGAATACAATTGTTCCCTTTATCAGGAAAGAATTGGGAAGTGAAGTGTCGTTGTGGGATGATGCTGTTGTCAATAAGGAGCTTCAGGCAATGGCTGCCACATAGGTTTTACAGGTCACCTCAGTTACGTGCTTAGGCTGGTGTAATAAGTCTTTGGAGGCAGAAGTCCCTTCACCAAAATCCCTTTATTTACAATTCCAACAGCAGTACACAGAGTGCTATCAGTCAGCGGCCTACCTTTGGGGGTGCCAGAGGAACTGACACTCCCAGTTAAATACAAGGAAAGCACTCCCTGATTGGCCCATCAATTGACTCCTTAATCAGGGAGTTCATATCCGAATTGGCCAACCTCAATAGCCTGATTGAAGTCATTACAGCTGGATACAGCTGGATAGTTGAGAGCTAGGTTGATTCCGGAGTTGAGAGGTTGGCGTATGAGGAGAGACTGAGTAGACTGGGGCTATGCACATTGGAATTCAGAAGAATGAGGGGAGATCTTATAGAAACATATAAGATTATGAAGGAAATAGATAAGATAGAAGCAGGGAAGCTGTTTCCACTGGCAGGTGAGGCTAGAACTAGGGGGCATGACCTCAAAATAAGGGGGAGCAGATTTAGGACTGAGTTGGGGAGGAACTTCTTCACACAGAGGGTTATGAATCTGTGGGATTCCCTGCCCAGTGAAGCAGTTGAGGCTACCTCATTGAATGTTTTTAAGGCAAAGATAGATACATTTTTGAACAGTAAAGGAATTAAGGGTTATGGTGAGCGGGCGCGTAAGTGGAGCTGTGTCCACGAAAAGATCAGCCATGATCTTATTGAATGGCGGAACAGGCTTGAGGGGCCAGATGGCCTACTCCTACTCCTAGTTCTTATGTTCTTATGATACAGGTGTATTTTTAAAATTTGTTCGTGGGGCATGGATGTCGCTGGCTGGGCCAGCATTTATTGCCCATCCCTGGGGGCAGTGGCCCTGGAGTCACATGTAGGTCAGACCAGATAAGGACGGCAGATTTCCTTCCCTAAAGGACATTAGTGGAACCAGATGGGTTTTTCCGGCAATCGACAGTGGCTTCATGGTCATCAGTAAATTCTTAGTTCCAGATAATTTTTATTGAATTCAAATTCTACCACCAGCCCGAGTGGGATTCGAACCGTGTCCCAAGGACATTAGCTGAATTTCTGGATTTCTAGTCTAGCGATAATATCACTAGGCCATCACCTCCCCTATGCAGATAGATGTAATGACCTCAACGAGGCCCATGAGGTTGGCCTCTTGGTGTATGAGCTCCCTGATTGAGGCAGTGATTGCTTGCCCAATCAGGGAGTCTCACCTGTGTATGCATTGAGGAATTTCATGACTACTGACATTCCGTATTCTGACTTTGTACCTGCAGCACTCTTAGGAGTGGAAATAAGTTTGTAAATAAAGAGAATCTGGTGAAGGTACACCGGCCTCTGAGGAATTATTTCAGTGTTCTTGTTCTATTGTAATAAACTTACTGATTTGCATCAGGATATTTTCCAAAATGGGAGCGCCCACAAGATGTTCTAAATGGCCATCCATATATGTAAAATAGGAGTGGTATAAATCCATGCCCATAGCATCTACACAGTGGTAAGTAGCATCCATCGTGTGAAGAAAGAATTACATTCATATAGCTTCTTTTATGACTTCAGGATATCACAAAGCTCTTCACAGCCAATGAAGTGCTTTTGAGTGGAGTCACTGATGCAACACAGGAAATGCAGCAACCACTTTGCACAATGCAAGCTCCCACAAAAATCTAATAACTCTACTTAAAATAAACACTTGCAGGGTAGAAGCGAATAACTATCCTGCTCTCCCAAAAAACTGAGCTACGTTCCCTCCAACCATACCAACTGCCTGTCGTATAAAGCTGAATTATGAAACATTCCCCTCAAAACACAAAATAACTATATATCTATCCATATCAATTGTTCTTTGTTCTTTGTTCTAATTGTACTACTAACACCACATAATACATGGTGGATAGTATAAGGTAAAGTCACCATAGTCCCAGATGACCATAGGCTGCTCTCTCCTTCGAAGGGGAGAGCTGACTGGTGGTGATTTAACCTGAGGATCACCACACCTCAGGTGAGATTGAGAGGACGGGGCTTGCGTGAATAACCTCAACAGGTACAGGAATTGAGCTTGCGCTGTTGGCATCACTCTGCATCACGAACCAGCTGTCCAGCCAACTGAGCTGAATTGAATACATACTACTCCTCATTCAGGGGTAGATTTCCTTCTTCAGAACCGATGATGGGCAGTCTTGCATATCCAGAAAATTACAGGCAGCCTGTGTGCGGTTTTCCAAAATCTCATTCAAGGACCCCCCCACCTCTGTGCATTCAGGAAACTTCCCCCCACTCCCACACCCACCTCCCACACCAGTGTGATCGAAACATGCCGCATTCCTTTTGGGCAAATGTTCCGCGTTTGAATGCTATCGCTCACCAGCAATCACATTCGAAATGAAACCTATTCAGGAGATTTTGCAACATAAGATTGGAAAGCTGGAATTATGCAGATGGCTTACAGATAATCCTGACTTCTTCTTAACGCTGCTTCTTCCTGACAAGTGCAGAGATAAGAGCAAACGTACAGAATCAGCGTTCGACAACGGCATGGTAGGGGCGGCACGGTAGCACAGTGGTTAGCACTGCTGCTTCACAGCTCCAGGGTCCCGGGTTCGATTCCCGGCTCGGGTCACTGTCTGTGTGGAGTTTGCACATTCTCCTCGTGTCTGCGTGGGTTTCCTCCGGGTGCTCCGGTTTCCTCCCACAGTCCAAAGATGTGCGGGTTAGGTTGATTGGCCAGGTTAAAAAAATTGCCCCTTAGAGTCCTGGGATGCGTAGGTTAGAGGGATTAGCGGGTAAAATATGTGGGGGTAGGGCCTGGGTGGGATTGTGGTCGGTGCAGACTCGATGGGCCGAATGGCCTCCTTCTGCACTGTAGGGTTTCTATGATTCTATTGAACCGCTTGTAAGCCCAGGAGTGATTCACCATCTTGGCACTACAAAATGTTTCCTGACTTCAATTTTAACTGCCTTCACCAGGCATTAATGATAGACATAGAACTCAAGTTGGCTTCAATCATCTTAATGTCCTGTTAAGAATGTGGTTGGCTTTGTTTGGATAGGGTCTTCTTCTGCATCACCCCCCCCTGCCCCCCCCGTCCCACCCGCCCATCAATCAGTAGCAGAAGTGCCCACTTGTTTCTGGTGATAGGCACGTGTAATGTGGAAATTAGGTTGTTCTGCCATGAATCGGACTTTAGCTTCCATTTTCGATCAGGACTGAATGGCATTTTCTCCGTATGCACACCAAAAAACTGTCTGGGTGATGAGAATGAAGAGTGCAACGAGAGGTAAATGGTTCTCTAGCAGCCACAAAAATAATCCATCACCTAGGACCCTGGGCGGCATGGTGGCACAGTGGTTAGCACTGCTGCTTCACAGCTCCAGGAGCCTGGGTTTGATTCCCGGCTTGGGCCACTGTCTGTGCGGAGTCTGCACGTTCTCCCTCTTTCTTAACACCGTGGGTTTCCTCTGAGTGCTCCGGTTTCCTCCCCCAGTCTGAAAGGCGTGCTGGTTAGGTGCATTGGCCATACTAAAATTCTACCTCAGTGTACCTGTGGTGAACCATCGTTGGTTCCCACCAGGTAGTACTGAGCCAGGGTCTGGCCAGTACTATGAGTCTGTATATATGTTGCTGTTGGGGTTAGGGTTGGGTTGTTCTACATGTTACTGTTGGGGTTAGGGTTGGGCTGTTCTACCTGTATTATAGTTATTATGGTACATCCCAGTCGGGCTCCGCCTCCTGGGAGAGGTATAAAGGTCACTGCTCTGTCTGGGACCCCTCAGTCTGGGATCGTGTATTATATATGGTAGCTCTATTGTAGTAGTTAATAAAAGCCTTTATTTCCTCGAGCATCTCTAGCCTCGTGAGTTATATCGCGCATCAGTACCCGAACAAGCGACTAGAGGATTTTCACAGTAACTTCATTTCAGTGTCAATGTAAGCCTACTTGTGACAACAATAAATAAACTTACCTTGCCACCGGCACATCCAGCCTGCCACTGAGGCCTAAATCTGGAGGCCTGTGTCAGACCTCCTGTTCTGTGGCCCCACAGTCCACCTTCCAGATTTAAACTAGATTGCGGCCTTGAAACTGAAGGAGTTCTCTTTGTTGGTCACGTGACACAGTAATTAAGTATGCAAATATTTGCACTGATAGCTATTTAATATTCCTAGGATGTGCTGTTTAGTCCGTCAGATGAATGTACACGATTCCACATCTCAAAGAAAAGCACAAGAATTGACTTTGGTGTCAATATTCATTCCTGAACCAATATTATTAAAAAACACATCATCTGCCTGATATCACACTCTTACTCAGGGTGGCATTGTGGCACAGTGCTGCCAAGGACCCAGGGTTCAATTCCGGCCTTGGGTAACTGTCTGTGTGGAGTTTGCACGTTCTCCCCATATCTGCGTGGGTTTCCTCCGGGTGCTCTGGTTTCCTCCCACAGTCAAGTTAAGTTTTAGAGGTTAACTTTTTAAAGTTTATTTGTTATTGTCACAAGTAGGCTTACATCAACCCTGCAATGAAATTACTGTGAAAATCCCCTAGTCGCCACACTCCAGCGTCTGTTCATAAGAACATAAGAACATAAGAAATAGGAGCAGGAATAGGCCATCTAGCCCCTCGAGCCTGCCCCGACATTCAATAAGATCATGGCTGATCTGAAGTGGATCAGTTCCACTTACCCGCCTGATCCCCATAACCCCTAATTCCCCTACCGATCAGGAATCCATCGATCCGTGATTTAAACATATTCAACGAGGTAGCCTCCACCACTTCAGTGGGCAGAGAATTCCAGAGATTCACCACCCTCTGAGAGAAGAAGTTCCTCCTCAACTCTGTCCTAAACTGACCCCCCTTTATTTTGAGACTGTGCCCTCTAGTTCTAGTTTCCTTTCTAAGTGGAAAGAATCTCTCCATCTCTACCCTATCCAGCCCCTTCATTATCTTATAGGTCTCTATAAGATCCCCCCTCAGCCTTCTAAATTCCAACGAATACAAACCCAATCTGCTCAGTCTCTCCTCATAATCAACACCCCTCATCTCTGGTATCAACCTGGTGAACCTTCTCTGCACTCCCTCCAAGGCCAATATATCCTTCCGCACATAAGGGGACCAATATTGCACACAGTATTCCAGCTGCGGCCTCACCAATGCCCTGTACAGATCCAGCAAGACATCTCTGCTTTTATATTCTATCCCCCTTGCTCGGGTACACTGAGGAAGAATTTAGCACAGCCAATACACCTAACCAGCACATCTTTGGACTGTGGAAGGAAACCGGAGCACCCGGAGGAAACCCACGCAGACACGGGAAGAATGCACAAACTCCACCCAGACAGTGACCCAAGCCGGGAATCAAACCCGGGTCCCTGGTGCTGTGAGGGAGCAGTGCTAACCACTGTGCCACCGTGCTGCCCTCCAAAGATGTTCAGGTTAGGTTGATTGGCCATGCTAAATTGCCCCTTAGTGTCCAAAGGTTAGGGGGATTAGCAGGATAAATAATTGGGGTTACGGAGATATGGCCTGGGGAAGGTGATCTGTTGGAGAGTCGGTGCAGACTCGATGGGCTGAATGGCCTCCTTCTGTAAAAGGTCTATGATTCTCTTGGAGGGGCATTGTGTGCATGCAAATTGGCTCCTGTGTTTCTATATTACAACAGCAGTTACACTTCAAAAGTATTTAATTGCTTGTGAAGTGCTTTGGGATCTCCTGGAGTTGTGCAGAATATGATTTAAATGCAAGTCTCTCTTACCATATGAACCAGGTTTGAATTGAAGGAGCTAAATGGATCATTTGTATTTTTCTTGGTTCTTTCTCTTCTAGTTTGTATGTAAAAGGTTAATAATGGGTGCAGCCAAGTGCTCAGAACAACACAAACGTTACAAATACGTCAATAGCTTTCAAATTGTTGGAACAGCTAAATTGCGCAACAGTGAAGGAAATGCAAACCAACTGTTCAGAATAACAGATATCCAGGAAATATCTCATAACAGTCGAGAAAGTGATAGTCCAACTATTCAAGCTCCAAGGCAACAATGACATTATCTCAACATCAGAGTCTTCCGCAGAGTCTGTTAAGTTATAAAAATAATGTCTGCTGTCTGTTCCAGTTAGAAATAGATAATATTAGTTTAGCGGTATCCGTGACATCTTTCGAAAGTACTGCCTGTTCTCATTTATCTTGGGTCTGATGCCCCTGTCTCAATTTCTGTTCACTGTAAATAAAAGTGTGTTCACGAACAAATAGTCCAATTGCCTTTTGCAACCAATTTCTTGCAAAAGTGCCCACAGGTTAATGCAAAGTCCAGCTTCTAATATTAAACATAGTGAGGGGAATTTTGACCACGCACACAGTGACCCGAGGCCGGAATTGAACTTGGATCCCTGACGCTGTGAGGCAGCGGTGCTAACCACTGTGCCACCGCGCCGCCCGGAGTTTGCACGTTCTCCCCGTGTTTACGCAGGTTTCCTCCGGGTGCTCCGGTTTCCTCCCACAGTCCAAAGATGTGCAGGTTAGGTTGCTTGGCCGTGCTAAATTGCTTCTTGGCGTCAGGGAGATTAGAAGGGTTAAATACAGGGGGTTACGGGGATAGGGCCTGTGTGGGATTGTTGTCGGTGCAGGCTCGATGGGCCAAATGGCAGGAATTTTATGATTCAATGAGTTGTACTTGCTGTTCCATGGCCTCATCCTTATTTCCAAAAGAGCATACACTTTTTATAAAGAATAAACTGCACCATGGGAATCACATCAGAAAATGGGATGTACTGTCAAGCAGCTTCATGAATTGGCACGTGTCCAGCTTACAGGACCTTCTATAATTTCTGCATACGAGCTGAAGAGGGTACTTGAGGACACAAATAGTGTAGGTGAGCTAGTGACAGCCCCATCGCTCTCACCCTGATCATACTGCAGGAAGCTACAGGCAGCCAACAATGTGCCCTTCCCATTGTGCAGACTAAGATGTGCGCTGACATGACCATATTGCGTGTTGTTATCCAAATTGGCATGATTATAGTTGGCAAAGCACGCTGGCATTCTCATCAATCTGCTCCCTTCGCTGGTGCAAGACCAACAAGCTTCCTTCCAACTGCGTCTGGTTGCTGCTTTCAGAGTTCCACTGAGCCTCCTGAATGCCAGTTGGCTGGCCTCATGGGCCAGCATCCAGCTCTGATGTTGGGGGTGCGCCACTCATTTCAGAGCAGTGGCTTCTGCAAGATCATCTCAACCCTGGCTCCTCCCAAAGCCCGGCATACGGTCCCTCCAAACATTAGTGAGCAGAATACTTGTGTGGCTGAAATGAATTTAAGTACAGGTAACAACATGAGTGCAGAATACTGCGTCGAATTGATTAATGCCTATCCTTGGACTGTTTCCCAGATAAAATCAGAGGCTATTAATATAGGAACGACAACACATGAAAGACGGCACGGTGGCACAGTGATTAGCACTGCTGCCTCACAGCGCCAGGGACCCGGGTTCAATTCCAGCCTCGGGTCACTGTCTGTGTGGAATTTGCATGTTCTCCCCATGTCTGCGCGGGTTTGCTCTGGTTTCCTCCCACAGTTCAGAGATGTTCAGGTTAGGTGGATTGACCATACTAAATTGCCCCTTTAGTGTGAGGCAGCAGTGCTAACCATTGGGGAAATGTGTGGGGTTATAGGGATAGGGTGGGGGGAGAGGGCCTGGGTAAGATACTGGGCAGGATTTTACAGCCTCATTCGTCCCGAAACTGTAAAATCCCACTCGAGGTCAACAGACCTTTCCATTGTCCGCCCCTTAACCGCTCCGATTCCCAGGACAGGCGGGGCAGTAAAATTCCGGCCTCTCTGTCAGAGAGTCGGTACAGACTCGATGGGCCAAATGGTCTCTTCTACACTGCAGGGATTCTACGATTCTGTGAATTATGAATATTAATATTGCTTTTTATAACTAAGGTTCATACTTAGAGATGTAGAAATCCACCTTGGGAATGAGTGTGGCCTCTTGTTATACACCACATCCGACGTTCAGCTCCATTGACGAAATTGGGGAATTTCACAGTAACTTCGTTGCAGCGTTAATGTAAGCCTTACTTTGTGACAAATAAATAAGCTTCATATCATCTGTTTCACCCGAGCATGCAAGGTGCCCAGCTATTCCACGATGTTCCATTTAGCCTGCTACCAATTATCCCACATGGACAATCCGGCTAAAAGTAATTCAGACCCTATTTCGCCACGATTAGGCCACCAGCGTTGAAGGAAGCTATTTACCTCTTGTCAGACATTCGGGCATCAGGGCAGCAGAATTAGCACTACCATTGCACATTTCAAATAAAAGCCAGCTCTGGCAAACAGCTACCATACTTAGTTTAGTGGGAATGACTCTCAGAACTAGGTGTAAATCCAAACAGATGGAGCTCCAGTTTTATGGTATGATATCTGTTCAGTTTATGTCTTCACACAGCAGACAGCGTGGAATAATATTAGCTCCTTAAACTAGTTAAAATTTCCCTCCACCTGGGAGCAGCTTGTGTCTTGCTCTGCAACAAGCTGCTTACCAGAATCTAGGTTACGCCACCAGTGATCCATTTTTGCAACCCTTGTTGTTTTACACTTTTTTTTTTCTTCTTTCCTTTCTCTTCAGATTAACGCCTTAAGGCCTGGATTTTTCCTCACTCCCTCCCACACCAAGCTGGGTAAGAGGCAGGGGGCTGGATCTGACGGCAGCATCAATTTGCATTTATCTAGCACCTTCGATGGGGTTTTAAAAATTAACCCTTCCAAAACTCTTCACGAGTGTGTAATCGGGACAAAATCCGACATCAAACCACAACAGGCCAAATTAGGACAGGGCAACCAGAGGTTTGGCCAATGAGGGAATTGGAAGGAGCGACTGAGATGAGGAGGAGGAGGTGGAGAGGTTCAGGGAGAGAATTCCAGAACATAGGGCCCAGGCCATGACAGAGGGCGGGATTTTCCTGCCCTTCCCGCCGGCGGGATTTTCCACCAAAGGCAACCGGATCCTCAGTGGCGAGACGGGCAAGCCACCCAAAATGGCTATGTATGAATAAGCATCGGTGGGACAGGCAAACTGCCCCCTCCACCAGAAAACATGCTGTGTCGGGGGGGGGGGGGGGGGGGAGGATCCAACCCAGTGATTCTTCCCATCATCTGACCCAAACTGACTGTAATTTCCGTCCCCCTCCCCTAGTGGACTGTTTTCTCCCCCTCACTCGCAGCACACAGAGATAGGGAGGGAGGTTCTGGTTCCCAGCCCTTTTCTCCCCTGTGGAACCCTCCCTTAGAACAGCAGAAAAGGGAGGAAATGTCAGTGAAGTTGACGGATTTCCAACTTTTTGGCACCTGCTGGATTCTACCCTCCTACCCCTTCACCAAACCCACCGCAGGTGGAATGGGAGAATTCCACCCTAAATCTGTTCTGTTGCTCACACTGCTAATGTAAAGAGCTGTGCTGCTCCAGACTGTATCCTTCTGTCTCGGAAAAGCAGCCAGCATAATCAAGGACACCACGCACCCCGGACATTCTCTCTTCCACCTTCTTCCATCGGGAAGAAGATACAAAAGTCTGAGGTCACGTGCCAACCAACTC
Organism: Mustelus asterias; assembly: GCF_964213995.1. Classification (NCBI taxonomy): domain Eukaryota; kingdom Metazoa; phylum Chordata; class Chondrichthyes; order Carcharhiniformes; family Triakidae; genus Mustelus; species Mustelus asterias. The sequence goes on from NC_135809.1 coordinate 12,918,896, forward strand.
AAGAACAGCTTCTTCCCTGCTGCCATCAGCCTTTTGAATGGACCTATCTTATATTAAGTTGATCTTTCTCCACACTCTATCTGTGACTATAGTACTATATTCTGCACCCTCTCCTTTCCTTCTCCCCTATGTTAGGGCAGCATGGTGGCACAGTGGTTAGCACTGCTGCGTCATAGCGCCAGGGACCTGGGTTCAATTTCTGGCTTGGATCACTGTCTGTGTGGAGTTTGCACATTCTCCCCGTGTCTACGTGGGTTTCCTCTGGGTGCTCCTGTTTCCTCCCTCAATCCAAAAGTCCTGCTGGTTAGGTGCATTGGCCGTGCTAAATTCTCCCTCAGTGTACCCGAACAGGTGGTGAAGGGTGGCGACTAGGGGATTTTCACAGTAACTTCATTGCAGTGTTAATGTAAGCCTACTTGTGACACAAATGATAAATATTCTATAAATGGTATGTTTTGTCTGTGTAGGGTGCAAGATACAATACTTTTCACTGTATCCCAATACATGTGACAATAATAAATCAAATCAAATCAAACTTCTTGACGTGTTACTATACCGAGCAATCAAGGCAATAATCAATGAATGAAAATGTAACAGATAACCCACATCCCCTAGCAGTTGTCCATGGTCTCTGTCGCATTCAATAATTGAAGCCAGCGTGAGTTTCGCTTGTAAGCCCAGGGGTGGCAGAGATCAGGATCGTTTGGCCAATCCATTCTCTCTCTCACCCGTGGAACGGCGTGGCGAAAAACTAATGGACACCAAGAGACTAAATTATATTTTAAAATAAATTGTCGGAAGTTTTGATCGCGGAAAGGTCGGCACTTACAAAAGCATACTGTCCTCATGATTTACTATGAAAACATTTCATGTCTCGGTAAATGATGCTAATCCATGTACCTAGTGGGCTTAGCAGTCAGGTCGTTACCTCCTGCATATGAATTACAACTCTGCACTCTGCCACGCTTGGCATAAACAATACGTCCTCACGGACTTCTTTCTAAGTGAATCATGGCAAGGGTTATTTGCTGCGTGCTTTGACATTCAGATCACACAGTGGAAGTTTGAATTTTTTTCTCCCTATTATCCTTCTAATGTGGATTTAATGCCGGCTGCAATTCACCTCCCAAATCTGTTTCTTTTACCAAACTAGAAACCTGCCAGTTTCTATTAGGCCCAAGCAGCGGAATTTTTAGTGGACATGTTATGATTACCCTTCAGCCGAAATTCTCAAATATCCCTCCTAATGAACTACGCGGAGCCGTGCGGCCCCGGTGTGAGGTGAAGGAGGATTCGGATGCTCTGACATTTTCAACTGTTCAGCCGTTGCGCTATTTCTAATTCAATTATACACGGATAGACTTAGAGATGCGCACATGGCAGTAATGAAGGGCAGTGTGCAAGGTAATTAAATGCCCATTCTACCTGGTGTTAATTCACTTCAACAGAGCAGAGATTTAAAAGCTGCAGTGGCGCACCCGTGAGAAGATAACTTTTATAAAGTTATGCTTCCATCAGTGATGGGCCTATAGGACTTTCTATTTATAAAATTACCACAGGGGTCAAGCTGTTAAAATGGAGGGTGTTGCTGGGTAGTTTACCCCTTTCATAGAAATCCCTACAGTGCAGATTAGGCCATTTGGCCCATCGGGTTTGCACCGACTCTCTGACAGAATATCTTACCCAGCACCACCCACCCCCCCCAACCCCTCCCCTCCACCCTATAACCGTAACCCCCAACATTTCCCATGGCTAATCCATGCAACCTTTGATTTGATTTATTATTGTCACATGTATTAGTATACAGTGAAAAGTATTGTTTCTTACACGCTATACAGAGAAAGCATATCGTTCATAGAGAAGGAAATTAGAGAGTGCAGAATGTAGTGTCACAGTCATAGTTAGGGTGTAGAGAAAGATCAACTTAATGCAAGGTAGGTCCATTCAAAAGTCCGATAGCACCAGGGAAGAAGCTGTTCTTAAGTCATTGGTACAGGACCTCAGACTTTTATATCTTTTTCCCAACAGAAGAAGATGGAAGAGAGAATGTCCGGGGTGTGTGAAGGAAACCCATGCAGACATAGGGAGAATGTGCAAACTCCACACAGACAGTGAGCCGAGGCCGGAATTGAACCCAGGTCCCTGGTGCTGTGAGGCAGCAGTGCTAACCACTGTGCCACCGTGCCGCAAGGTATTGCAAAGTATTAAGGTTTTCAATGTATTAAATTGTATAAAACTTTTTCTTTTAATGAACTCCCTCCATTTCTTTGTTGATTCTCTTTGCTAGCACTTGCATCTTACTTTTGCCATTTGTCAATCTTCTCCCTGGGGTCCATGTGTGCTGACAAACAATTTTTTGTTCTGGTACAGGCACATGACCTTTTGTTTTATTCATGGGGCATGGGCATCACTGGTGGGCCAGGTTTTATTGCTCATCCTTAATTGCCCTTGGACGAAATTGCTTGCTAGGCCATCTCAAGGTCAGTCACATTGCTGTGTGTCTGGAGTCACTGGGCCGGATTTTATGGCCTCACTCGGACGAGACCTGAAATTCCCGCCTGTGGTCAAGGGAGATTTCCGATGTCGGAGCCTTGCCCGCTCCGATTCTGTGGCGGGAACCTCGCCCGCTCCGATTCTGTGGCGGGCAAGGTGGTAGAGTTCTGGCCACAGTGTATAGAATCATAGAACCCCTGCAATGCAGAAAAAGGCCATTTGGCCCATTAAGCCTGCACTGACAACAATCCCACTCAGGCCCCATCCCCATATATTTACGCTGCTAATCACCTTAACACTAAGGGGCAATTTAGCATGGCAACTTCACTTAACCTTCACATCTTAGGACACTAAGAGGCAACTTAGCATGGCCAATCCACCTAACCTTCACATCTTGGGACATTAAGGGGCAATTTAACATGGCCAATCCACCTAACCTACACATCTTGGGACACTAAGGGGCAATTTAGCATGGTCAATCCACCTAACCTGCACATCTTTGGAGTGTGGGAGGAAATTGGAGCACCCAGAGGAAACCCACGCAGACATGGGGAGAATGTGCAAACTCCACACAGACCGTGTGGCTAGAATTGAACCCGAGTCTCTGGTGCTTGTCAGCAGCAGTGCTGACCACTGTGCCACCATGCCGCCCCAGGTAAGGATGACAGATTTCCTTCCCTAATGGACATTTGTGAACCAGATGGGCTTTTACAGCAATGGCTTCATGATTGTCAATAGACCTCTTAAGTCCAAATTTTTATTGAATTCAAATTTCACCATCTGTGGTGGTGGGATTCGAACCTTGGCTCCCAGAGCATTACCATGGGTCTTTGGATTAATAGTTCCCGTGAAAATACCATGATACCACTGTCTCCCCAAGAAAAGTTGTGCGTTTGTTTGCATTGGTGAGATCAGAGTGGAAGCCAGCAGAGACATCAGCCTTATTCCGGTGTCCTTTTGATCCAAGAAATTCCAGCCCAAGCTATCACCAGAAGCTGGAATTCCCCAGTTCCCAAGGTGCAGGTGAAACATTCAACTCTGGTATTCAAACAGAATCCGGGGTCGGGAAGGATTTTCCAGCAGTTCACGCTGGCGAGATTCTCCGGTCCCGCTGCAGTGAACAGAGATGTGGCTGAGCGCCAAATTTCCCATCCTCGCTCGCAGCAGCCGTGGGGCATGAACGGTTGGTAAGACCGCGCCCCAAATCTATGACCGCAGATGAAAGAGAAAAGTTCCCATGCAGCTAAACTACTTGCCAGAATTTCAGCTGCAGGACTACTTAGATTATGTGTAAATATAGTATTTTCTATTGATGAATCTAGATGCATATGGTGTGAGAAGTGATGTCTGTACCTGTTTAAATAGAAGACAAAATGTTGCTAAAGGACATAGAATTCCTCCGGTGCAGAAAGAGGCCATTCGGCCCATCGAGTCTGCACTGACCACAATCCCACCCAGGCCCTATTCCTGTAACCCCATGTCTTTACCCCGCTAATCCACTGAAAATAGGGTCAATTTAGCATGGCCGATCAACCTAACCCACTCATCTTTGGACTGTGGGAGGAAACCAGAGCACCCGGAGGAAACCCACAAAGACATGGTGACAACATGCAAACTACAAACAGACAGTGACCCAAGCCGGGAATCGAACCCAGATCCCTGGCGCTGTGAGGCAGCGGTGCTGACCACTGTGCCACTGTGCCGTGGTTACTGTTCCAGATTTCTGTGTTGAGAAGATAAAATGAGCGACTTGGAGGATTTTGTTGAGTTTTTTCACCTTGTACCGAAGTGGTTTTTGACTGCGTCATGTTTGATTAATTCATATTTAAGACGATCTGTATGTTAGACAGCAGTTATCTGAGTTCATAGGTCAGAGTTGATTTGCATATTTTCTTTTAAATTTAACCTGAGGTGTGACAAACTCTGTAATGTGTGATATCCCCAATGTGCTGCAATCCCTATAGATATTCCACAGCCGAGTGAAAAATTATCGAAAGCAAGGAGAGAAGGACAGAAATTTGATACGAGCGCTACCATTCATGGACATTTTTACTGTACACGAAGATGTTTTACTTTGTACCTACCAGACAATCTCTATATTATCAGAAAATGCTGGAAAATCTCAGCAGGTCTGATAACATCTGTGGAGAGAAAATAGAGAGAATCGAGCCAATGTTTCGCGTCAGGATCAAGGTTCATCCAGACTCAAAACGTTGGCTCTATTCTCCCTCCACAGATGCTGTCAGACTTGCTGAGATTTTCCAGCAACTTCTGTTTTTGTTCCAGATTCCAGTACCCGCAGTATTTTTGCCATTAGTCTCTATATTATGTTTACTGTGGTTCTTGTTTGTTTAACAGTTCCACGAAGCCTCTTGCTTTTAGCAAATGTGTGTACTAAATAGAATGCTCTGTAGGTCTGAAGAGAAAACAGAAAATGGCGGAAAATCTCAGCAGGTCTGATAGCATGTGTGGCGAGAGAATAGAGCCAACATTTCAAGTCTGGATGACATTAGCTCTGTACATTCCAGCATCCACAGTGAATTTGCCTGAGATCTAATTACCTATTGGAGTCCTTGTTTTAATCTTCTTTCCTTGCATTAAGCAGCCCCTCATCCTTGCTAATGATCAATCTGAAAACAAACAAACATATGAACAAATGAGTTTATGAATTAGGAGCAGGACTAGGCCATTTGGCACCTGTTCCACCATCCAATAAGAACCTGGCAGATCTGATTGTGGTCTCAACTGTGCATTCCATGGATACCCCTTAACCTTTGGTCCCCTTCTTAGTGAAGAATCTATCTACCACTGCCTTAAAAAATTTAATTGATCCTGTCTCCGCAGCTCTCTGGGGAAGACACTGATAAAGTTTCATGATTCCCTGAGAGAAAATATTTCTTTTCATCCCCGTATTAAATGGGAGACACCTTGGGCGGAATTTAAGACCACGTGCGATGGTCAGTGACTCGGTGGTGAGATTCCCGCTGACCACAATGGAGGGATCCCCACCAGATTCTGTGCGTAGAACGTCATTAATTAAGCGCAGGTAAGTTCCCCTTGGGGGATTTATAACTGGGATGAGGAAGAACTACTTCTTGCAGGCGCAGCACGGTGGCACAGTGGTTAGCAATGCTACCTCACAACGCCAGGGACTTGGGTTCAATTCTAGGCCTTGGATGACTGTCTGTGCAGAGTCTGCACATTCTCCCCGTGTCTGCATGGGTTTCCTCTGGGTGCTCCGGTTTCCTCTCATACTCCAAAGATGTGCAGGTTAGGTGCATTGGGCATGCTAAATTGCCCCTTCGTGTCCCAGGATGGGTAGGTTAGAGGGATTAACGGGCTAAATATGTGGGGTTATGGGGATAGGGCCTGGGTGGGATTGTTGGCGTTGCAGACGTGATGGGCCGAATGGCCTCCTTCTGCACTGTCGGGATTCTATGATTCTATGAGAGGGTGGTGAATTTGTGGAACTCGCTGCCCCATAGGCCATTGGAGTCTGCATCATTAAATGGTTTCGAGAAGGAGATAGATATATTTCTGATAAAAAAACAGGTTATATATTTCTGATAAGAAAACAGGTCAAAGGGATATGGGGAACAGGTAGGGAGATGGATTTGAGACCTGGAAGAGATTAGTCATGATCTGATTGAATGGCAGAGCAAGCTCGAAGGGCTGAATTGCCTACTTCTGCTCCAAATTCCTATGTTCCAATGTTCCTCCAACTCTCCTGGTGGGTCAGCAGGTGATGTGTCCGCTCGCCCTCAGCTGGCAGGTTCTAAACACTAGTCCAGTACACTCACATCACTCTCTATGGCCCACCTGCCTTCACCAGTCCGTGCAGGATGTCAGCAACCCAGAAGCAGAAGGCGAGTGACCTCAAGAAGACGGCACCAGTTTTCACTGCCAGAATCCTTATTTGAGGAGTTTGGGCTCATCGGTATCTGCCCTACCCAAGGAAATGTCTCGAGAAAGCACACAAACTCAACCCCTCCTTCCTGGGAGGCCATTGCCCAGGACGTCAGCGCAGTTTTCACCCGCCCAAGAAGTACCAGCCAGAGCAGGAAGCGGAAGAATGAGCCATTTCCTTGTGTAGAGCAGATACTGATGAGCCATTTAAGGTGCGCAATTGGTTCAAGGGCAGTCGGCTTAGACCTTGGCTTCACTCTCCCAACGCCAAATCTCCAGAAGTTTGAGATGGGTGGAAAACTGGTGGGAAGCTTCTCTGAGAAATTTAACACTACCTCCCCACCCCACCAACCCTCCACCCCCCCCCCCCCCCCCCCCCCCCACCCCTCCACCGCCGGCCTCTCCAGCCTACAAACCCGCTGGCAGGGGAATGTAATCATCTGTCCCTGGCGATACATTGTCAAGTTGCCATCCAGGTATGAAACTAACTAACGTTGAGGATTTGGATGAAAATGGAAATGAGGTGGTTTCTATACTGAGTGGCTGATCTCTGGCACTAATGTCATGCATTGGGACACAAGTTGAAAATCCATGGCCTCAGGTTTTGTGACGGAAGGGAAGTCTCCAGCTAGTTAAAACGCTGCGGTTGATTTTCTCAATGTTTCCAGCTGGATGGAAAGCAGCGAGAAACATCGGGAAAGAAAAATCTCACTCCTGGTTGCCCAAACGTTGGCAGTGTGTGATTGGGAGTCACCACTGTGTATTTCAGTCCAGCCAGAAGAGCAATTGTGCACCATTGCTCTTTGCTGTCTCTCCTTGAGCCAACTTTGCACAAGGCAGTCATTGTCCCTTTAATTCAGTGGGTTTACATTTTCCAAACATGCCCCATGCATTGTATTTTGTCAAATGCCTTTTGAAAGCCCATATGTGCAACATTATCAGTACAACTCTCACCAAACCATTCCACTACTCATCAAAGAACCCAATCAAGTTAGTCAAACATAATTTGCCTTTAATAAATTAGTGCTGGCTTTCATTTATCAGCCAATACTTTTCCAAACACCAATTAATTTTCTTCAGGATTATTGTCTCTCTAAGTTTCCCCAACACTGACTGACCTCAATTGCTGACTTTAACCTCTCCCGCTTCTCTAAGTGAGGTGCAACATTTGCTATCCTCCAGTCCTTTTGCTTCACCCACATACCCAAGGAATGCTCGCAGATTGTGATCAGATCTTCTGGGATTTCCTCCCTTACTTTGTTCCATGGGCTGGAGGCTGGATTTTACCAGCTTCCCCCAGGAAGGGACTGGGAAGCAGGGAAGGCTATAAAATAGCGAGGAAAAGCTGGAATGCCTGTTTCCTTTCCACTACCATTACATTTTTTGAGTAGCGGGTATGTGGAACACGACATGAATAAACCGGGATTGTTCTCCTTGGAAAGATGGAGGCGGACGGGGCGAACTGATCGAGGTTTATAAAATTATGAGGGGTACAGACAGGGTGAACAGTTGGAAGCTTTTTCCCAGGGCAGAAATGACAATTACAAGGGGGCACAAGTTCAAGCTAAAGGGGGAAAGGTTCAGTGGAGATGTGTGTGGGGGAAGTTTTTTACACAGAGGGTGGTGGGAGCCTGGAATGCACTGCCAAGTGAGGTGGTTGAGGCAGTTACGTTAGCCACATTTAAGACTTATCTGGATAGACTCATGAACAAACGGGGAATAGAGGGATACAGGCGGTTGGTCTAGATAGGACAACATGATCGGCGTAGGCTTGGAGGGCCGAAGGGCCTGTTCCTGTGCTGTACTGTTCTTTGTTTCTTGGTTTATTTGACATGATGTGATATGATGTGTATGCACCTTAAAAGAGGTGTATCTTAAATTTCTATCAATCATTATCTACTTCAAGAGGATCATAGAATTATAGAATCCCTTCAGGACAGAAAGAGGCCATGAGGCCCATCGAGACTGCACCGATAATAGTTCCATCCAGACCCTATACCTGTAACCCCATGTATTTATCCTGCTAATCCCCTAGACACTAAGGGGCAACTTAGCATGGCCAATCAACTTAACCCGCACATTTTTAGATTGTGAGAGGAAACCGGAGCACCCAGAGGAAACCTATGCAGATACGGGGAGAACGTGCAAACTCCACACTGATAGTGACCTAAGGCTGGAATTGAACCCGGGTCCCTGGTGCCGTGAAGCAGCAGTGCTAACCATTTTGCCACTGTTTAGTTTATTTATTAGTGTCACAAGTGGGCTCACATTAACGCTGCAACAAAGTTACTGTGAAAATCCCCTAGTCGCCACACTCCGGTGCCTGTTTGGATGCATTGAGGGAGAATTTATCATGGACAATGCATCTAACCAGGACATCTTTCAGACTGTGGGAGGAAACCGGAGCACCCGGAGGAAACCCGCGCAGACACAGGGAGAACGTGCAGACTCCGCACAAACAGTGACCCAAGCCGGGAATCGAACCCGGGTCCCTGGCGCTGTGAGGCAGCAGTGCTAACCATTGTGCCATTGTGCCTCCCGTATAGTTTCTTGTATGTTATACAGACAAAGCATAACATACATGGAGAAGAAAAGGAGATAGTGCAGAATGTAGTGTTACAGTCATAGCTAGGGTGTAGAGAAAGATCAACTTAATATGAGGTGTCCATTCAAAAGTCCGATGACAGCAGGAAGGAAGATGTTCGTGAGTTGGCTGGTACGTGACCTCAGACTTTTGTGTCTTTTTCCCGACGGAAGAAGGTGGAAGAGAGAATGTCCGGGGTGCGCGGGGTCCTTGATTATGCTGGTTGCTTTCCCGAGGCATCAGGAAGTGTAAACAGAGTCAATGGATGGGAAGCTGATTTGCGTGATGGACTGGGCTATATTCACAACGCTTTGTAGTTTATTGCGGTCTTGCACAAAGCAGAACAAAAAACTCTGGAAAGTAGATTCATTGAAAATGTCAGTGCTAACTTCGATGGATTATCGTTAAGTGATGGGGGAATTACCTTGGTGGCCAACTGGGGTTGGTGGGAAAGGCTCAAGGGGCTGAATGGCCTCATTGTGTTCTTGCAATGCTAAATTGCCTGTGAAAATGAGAAGTGGAGATCAGCCATGATCACAAATCACAGACCTTACTTCAAATGCTAAGGCCCTTTTTTTTGTCTTTTTCAATCTTCTGGCCTTATCTTAGAACAAAGTTAATACTTGAAGAACAAATCAGACTTAGAACATAGAACATAGAAAAACTACAGCACAAACTGGCCCTTCGGCCCACAAGTTGCGCCGGTCATGTCCCTACCTACCTAGGCTTATATATAGGCTTACCTATAACCCTCAATCCTACTAAGTCCCATGTACTCATCCAGAAGTCTCTTAAAAGACCCTATCGAGTTTGCCTCCACCACCATTGACGGCAGCCAATTCCACTCACCCACCACCCTCTGAGTGAAAAACTTACCCTTGACATCTCCTCTGTACCTACTCCCCAGCACCTTAAACCTGTGTCCTCTCGTAGCAGCCATTTCAGCCCTGGGAGAAAGCCTCTGAGAATCCACCCGATCTATACCTCTCAACATCTTGTACACCTCTATCAGGTCACCTCTCATCCTTCGTCTCTCCAAGGAGAAAAGACCGAGCTCCCTCAACCTATCCTCATAAGGCATGCCACCCAATCCAAGCAACATCCTTGTAAATCTTCTCTGCACCCTTTCAATAATTTCTACATCCTTCCTGTAATGAGGCGACCAGAACTGAGCACAGTACTCTAAGTGGGGTCTGACGAGGGTCTTATAAAGCTGCAAACTTCAGCTCAGTTGGAGTGTATTATTCCACTCCACTTGCTAAAGCTTCTATCCTCGTCTTCTCTGAATGGAATGAGAAATCGCATTGAAAACTGGTAAGGAGAGAAGACTCAGTCTGACATTTTGTTTTTTCCTTTTTTGACTCGATTTGAAAAAAATCTGCAAACATTTCTGGGTTGAGTTGGGAGGGGTGGGGTGTGGGGTAATGTTCTTTGCAGCAAAATGCTGCATCACACTCTGTGGGCCCAATTGATGGTGATTTAGTGTTTGACCAAGTCAGCAGAGTGACTTGGCTTTACTTTGCAATCTTTGCAACCCCAAGCATAAGGACAAAGATAAATAACTATGCGATCACGATGAATAATTGAATAATTAGATGTCATGCCGTTGGGGGATAGCTCAGTGGGACTATCCAGCAGGAATACAATTGTATAATGAAAGAGATTGAGCGAGAGAGAGGCTCACAACCCCTATGTATCAAATCCCATGTAGGCTACAGCTTGGAGATGAATACTCTGCTACAGACAGGCATTCTTCGCATTAGAATAGCATGCTTTGCACATTCTGCATACATAGAAGTACATAGAATCCCTATATTGCAGAAGGAGGCCATTCGGCCCATCAAGTCTGCACCAACCACAATCCCACCCAGGTCCTATTCCCGTAACCCTCATTTTTACCCTGTTAATCCCCCTGACACTAGGGAAAATTTAGCATGGCCAATCAACCTAACCCACACATCTTTGGACTGTGGGAGGAAACTGGAGCCCCCAAGCAAACCCATGCGAACACGGGAAGAATGTGCAAACTCCACACAGACAGTGACCCGAGACCGGAATTGAACCCGGGTCCCTGGCACTGTGAGACAGTAATGCTAACCACTGTGCCACCGTGCTGCTCTTTTCTCTTTTTACTTTTTCTCATGTTGTGTCTCACAAAGATTGGGGGTGCAACTTGACTTGTACATGAACCAGTTGAAATGCATCTTCTTAAAAAAAGAACCATGCTACTTTTATCCAGGGTGTCTGCGAGCAGATAAATACAGGTAGACAATAATTGATACAAGCTCACACTAAACCACGTTTCCTTGTTACAAGTCAATATGTTTTCACTTTTTTATAGGTGGTAGCTTTCATAGTTTGACATCTCTGTGAACAGTGCTGTCAGATGTGATACCCACTTCACCAGCAACTTGCATTTATGTAGCAACTTTAACAAGGAAAGATTTCCCAAAGCTCTTCACAGAATCATTATCAAATCTAATTTGGCACTGGCGCTACAAGGCAACATTAGGACAGTTAATCAATAGCTTGGTGAAGACATGGGCCCAAAGGCAGGATTTTACAGCCTTGCTCGAGTGAGACTGGAAATTCCTGCCCGAGGGATATTTCCGCTGTCGGACCCTCGCCCGCTCCGATTTTTTTGAAGCACACATGAGGACGGCCTCAACCGGGATCTTGGGTTCATGTCACACTATCTGTAACCCCCACGACTTGCCTGGGCTTGCAAAATCTCACTAACTGTCCTGTCTGGAGACAATACACATCTCTTTAACCTGTGCTTAACCCTCTCTCCACTCACATTGTCTGTACCTTTAAGGCTTGATTACCTGTAAAGACTCGCATTCCAACCATTATCTTGTAAATTGAGTTTGTGTCTTTATATGCCCTGTTTGTGAACACAAGTCCTCACTCACCTGAAGAAGGAGCTTGAGGGTCTGAAAGGTTGTGCTGCCAAATGAACATGTTGGACTTTAACCTGGTCTTGTGAGACTTCTTACTGTGCTTGCCCCAGTCCAACGCCGGCATCTCCACATCACATTCAGGGGTCCCAGTCCAAGCTTTAGACTTACTTCAGCTGAGATAAGTGACTGATGTGTCTCCTCTATGAGTTGGAACTCGAGATCTTCCTTCTAGCCATTGCATTGGACTGTCGGACTAATTTGTCCTCTCAAGTATATTGGGGCAGTGCCAGAGTGGTAATGTAACTGGACTAGTAATGCAGAGATCCAGGCTAATGGTCTGGGGATGTAGGTTCAAATCCCACCATAGTAATATAATAAGAACGCAAAGGTTTGAGGCACAGTTAGGGCCGACAGTCGGAGGGTGGAATTTTCCTGTCCCGCTTGCCATGTTAATTATAACGGGCAGGACAGGGCCGTGTAAATGTCCATTGACCTTGGGTGGGAATTTCCAGTCTGGGACGAGTGCAGCTGGAATTTCCCGCCCAGAACCTTTTTCCCAGAGTTGAAATTCTAATACTAGGGGGCATGCACTTAAGGTGAGAGAGGGAAAGTTCAATGGAGATGTGTGAGGCAAGTTTCTAACACAGAGGGTGTCTGGAACACATTCCCAGGGGTGGTGCAGGCAGATACGATAGGGGCGTTTAAGGGGCTTTTAGATAAACACATGAATATGCAAGGAAAAGAGGGATATGGACCAAGGGCAGGCAGAAGGGATTAGTTTGATTTGGTGTCATGTTCGGCATAACATAGTGGGCCGAAGGGTTTGTTCTTGTGTTGTACTGTTCGATGTTCCATTGTGTCATCACATAGACTTGACCTTACTTTCAAGGGCTTCATTTTGGATCGCCATGTCAAACCGCTCCACACAGATACGCGAAGGTCATTATGTTGCAGGTGACAGACTTGCGTCAATCTGACACTTCTTGTTCGCTTGCGACTTTCCTTTTGCAGTCACCATGGTAACAGCCACAAACCATTTGTCGCCTATATCCCTGATGGAAGCAACCTGTTTTATTGTGTCCAGTGCTTCATCAGACTCTCCTGCTGATATCTCGCCAGTGGCCATCTGTATCGTCTCGTTTAGCTTTTTATTGCCAAGTACTTGATTCGCCCTTTTCTCTTCATGCTGGGCAATCCTTTTTAAAATTTCTATGATATTCTCCACGGTACTTGGTTTCTGCCCTTTGTCTGCCATGCTCTTTCGGCCTGGAATGTCTCTCAGTATAATATATGATCTGTTCTGCCATCGCTGTTCTCTAACTGAAGTTTCACCACCTCACATATCTCTCGCTTTTCTGAACGTAATTTTCTCCTCTTCCAAGTAGACTTTGGGCAGAATGTTCCCGTCCTGCCCGCCACGGGTATCAGAGCGGGCGGGGGCAGACCATGCAAAGGTCCATTGAACTCGGGTGGGATTTTCTGGGCTTGGGGCGAGCACAGCTGGAAAATCCCCCCATTTGCCTCACTGTGGGCTCTTGTGCATCCAAGACCATTTGATCTTTAATCAGATCATCTCTTAGCTGCCCGATTCGCATGATTCTACAAGTTATGTTACAGCGGTCATTGCTGTTGTTTGCTTTTCTTATTTTTCACTATTCAGCAGCTTCTTTGCAGATTTAAGCTTTTCTGTGTGCCTTCCTGAGCTGTGTCTACTCTGCAATATTTCCACAGTTCAAAAATCTATTTCCACTTCTGACACCATGGGCGAGATTCTTGGCTGTTTATACCAACTTTTTTAAAAATTCATTCAGGGGACATAGACATCACTGGCTGGCCAGCATTTATTGCCCATCCCTAGTTGCCCTTGAGAGGGCAGTTGAAAGTCAACCATATTGCTCTGGCTCTGGTGTCACATGTAGGCCAGACCAGGTAAGGATGGCAGATTTCCTTCCCTAAAGGACATCAGTGAACCAGATGGGTTTTTCTGACAATTAACAATGGTTTTATGGTCATCAGTAGATTCTTAATTCCAGATATTTTTGTTGAATTTAAATTCCACCATCTGCCATGGTGAGATTTGAACCCAGTTCCCCAGAACATTAGCTGAGTTTCTGGATTGATAGCATTATAAACCAGAGAAGCACTAGGACTCATGATTTCTCTTCCTGGGTCATGTACCTCCGAGGCTTGTGGAACTTGGGGAGATTACAGGTATAGGGAGGTTAAAGTTTATTTATTAGTGTCACAAGTAGGTTTACATTAACTCTGCAATGAAGTTACTGTGAAAATCCCCTGGTCGCCAAGCTATTATACAACCAGACATTATCGCTGCAATGAAGTTTGTGTGAAAATTCCCTAGTTGTCACACTCTGGTGCCTGTTCGGGTACACTGAGGGAGAATTTAGCATGGCCAATGCACTTAACCAGCACATCTTTTGGACTGTGGAAGGAACCCGGAGCACCCGGGGGAAACACATGTAGACACGGGGAGAACATGCAGATTCCACACAGAAAGTGACCCAAGCCAGGAATCAAACCCAGGTCTCTGGCGCTGTGAGGCAGCAGTGTTAACCACTGTGCCACCGTGCCATCCTCAAGGGACAAGGTCATGGATGGATTTGGAACCAAGGATGAGAGGTTTAATGAGAATCATAGAAATTTCTCATTAAAATTCTTGAGAATTGACATAGAAGCTTTGATTTGAACCGTAAAAGATTTGCTTTTATTTATTATTATCGCACGTATTGGTTTACAGTGAAAAATATTGTTTCTTACGCACTATACAGACAAAACATACTGCTCACAGAGTACATAGGGCAGAAGGAAAAGTTGAGTGACGTGCATGGTGGGAATGGGCTGCATGCTTTATAATTGGATTTGATTTGATTTATTATTGTCACATGTATTGGGATACAGTGAAAAATATTGTTTCTTGAGCACTATACAGACAAAGCATACCGTTCATAGAGAAGGAAAGGAGAGAGTGCAGAATGTAGTGCTATACTAGCTAGGGTGTAGAGAAAGATCAACTTAATGCAAGGTAAGTCCATTCAAAAGTCTGATGGCAGCGGGGAAGAAGCTGTTCTTGAGTCAGTTGGTACATGTTCTCAGACTTTTGTATCTTTTTCCCATTTGAGTGTTAACATTTGATTGTCTGTGACTGGGATATTGGTAGTTTTGTGGTAATGTGTTTGATGTTTTAGTACATCTATATTACGGCATAATGTTAAGGGACAGTTTTTCATTTTGTTAAAAAGTGATTGATTTTGTTGTAAACATCTGAAGAAACAAAGAGGAGAGGATACTATGATTAATTTTGTTTTTTGGTTCTACCTCAACTGAAGTGGAAATTGGTAGGAACAGTACAAAACAATAACGAGAAAAGTTAATGCCTAATGTCTCCTACTTTTCTCACAAATGTTTGACTTGCAGAGCAGTTTTTCTTTGGATTATCAGATCTGACAAAAGATGTGTGCATTCATTTTATTGCCAGCTGTTCAGAGAGACTTAAAGCAGTGAGTTTCATAAAACAGCAACAACTGGCATTTATATAGCACCCTGTACTAAAATATCCCAAGCCAATTTACTGGAGCGTCATCAAACATCAAACAAAATTTGACTCCCAGCCACATAACGAGACAGGGCTGCTGCTAAAAGATTTGTTCAAATTGGTCAGTTATAAAGTGTATCTTAAAGGATTTGAGAGATGGAGAGAGCCTTAGGGTTTCCTTGTAATTCATGGGGTGTGGGTGTCGTTGTCAGGAACAGCATTTATTTCCCATCCCTGCTTGCCTTTGAACTGAGTGGTTTGTGAGGTAATTTCAGAGGACATTTAAGTGTCAACCACATTGCTGTGAGTCTGGAGTCACATGTAGGCCAGACCAGGAAAGGATGGCAGATTTCCTTCCCTAAAGGATATTAGTGAACCAGATGGGTTTTTATGACTGATGGTGGAGTGATAAAAATTGGAAAAAAGACGCCACAGGCAGATCAGAATTGGAGGAGCCCAGATGTATTGAAAACACCTTCAAAAACGTCACTGTCATGGTTTAGAGATTTTAAGTGGGTCCGCCCCATGGCGTGTTTCCAGAGGTGGACTTGGCTCATCACTGGCTGCCAGTAGGATCTTAGGTCACGCTAATGTCTTCAGTGTTTTGCGTGGCTCGCCTATCCCACCACTGGGAACCCACTATGGGGGTGTCATCATCGGTAACTGAGATGATGCCAAGCTCACCAGGTAGAGGAAGTTAACCTTAATTCTATGTTCTTTAAGTAGAGACGGTACAGTGGCACAGATGTTAGCACTGCTGCTTCACAATACCAGGGACCCGGGTTCAACTCTGGCCTCGGGTGAGTCTGTGTGGAGTTTGCACATTCTCCCCATGTCTCCGTGGGTTTCCTCCGGGTGCTCTGCTTCTCTCCCACACCCCAAAGATGTGCAGGGTAGGTGGATTGGCCATGTTGAATTGCCTCTTAATGTCCCAAGATGTGTAGATTAGATGGATTAGCCATGGGAAATGTGTGGGTTACGGGGATAGGGCAGGGAGAGAGCCTGGGTAAGATGTTCTATCAGAGAGTTAATGCAGGCACAATGGGCCAGATGGATTCTTCTACACAGTAGGGACTCTATGATTCTAAAATGATTCACTGATTGGAAAAGTGTGGCATATTTGTCATTTTGCATCATACTTGCAGCGATTGATCTTAGTGAATCAGATGGTGTTGTGCATGAACACCCGTTCCAAAATAAGGCAGCTCAATGAATCATGTTAAACCTTTCCTCATCACGGGGATGCTCAGTGTGGAAAGGAAGATTGAAGAAAGTGCCCATACAGAATACAGTCAGATTTGGATCGTAAGGGGGAACTTTTCACCATGTTTCCATCAGTCAGAGAGATGAGGATCCAAGGGCGCAGACTCAGAGTAAAGAGACGACCCCGTTAGAACTGAGATGAGGAGGAATTTCTTCAGCCAGAGGGTGGTGAATCTATGGAATTCATTGCCGCAGAAGGCTGTGGAGGCCAGGTCATTGAGTATATTTAAGACAGAGATAGATAGATTCTTGATTGGTAATGGGATCAAGGTTACGGGGAAAAGACAGGAGAATGTGGTTGAGAAATTTATCAGCCATGATTGAATGGCGGAGCAGACTCGATGGGCCGAGTGGCCTAATTCTGCTCCTATATCTTAAGGTCTTATGGAAGGAATCTAAGGCGGAGGCAAACTTGGGAAATGTATTCTAACACAGGTCTTATGTTATTAGAACCTCCCATTTTCATTCTGATTTCTGATTGTGGTATTGTTTCTCTCCTGTGTAGAAACTGTCGTAGCTTATTTTCCTCTTGTCATTGGAGACCACACAAACCTGTTTCTCAGTTATTTTTTGCTTATTCTGCAAAATATCAATGCACTACATTAGCGTGGAACCTCCTCTCAGAAGATACTCAGTCATTAATAATGTTCATTTTCAGTTTTGTAGAAACAATGCATATGGATAGAATGATTTTATTCAGATCTGATCATGACGCAGCACTGTGGCACAGTGGTTAGCATTGCTGCCTCATAGCACCAGGGACCTGGGTTCGATTCCCGGCTTGGGTCACTGTGTGGAGTTTGCACATTCTCCTCGTGTCTGCATGGGTTTCCTCCGGGTGCTCCGGTTTCCTCCCACAGTCCAAAGATGTGCAGATTAGGTTGATTGACCATGCTAAATTGACCCTTAGTGTCTAAAGATGTGCAGGTTAGGTTGATTGGCCATGTGTAATGATTTTAATCAGGCAATTGAGGTGGGCCTGCTTGAATATGAGCTCCCTGATTAAGGGCCAAATTGATGGTCCAATCAGGGAGCCTCATGCTCTGTAATTAAATGGTCGTGTCAGTTCCTCTGGCACTCCAGATGTAGACTGCTCACTGAAAGCACTCTGTACAGTGTTGTTGGATCATTTGAATAAAGGAATTGTGGTGAAGGGACTTCCGCCTCTGAGGACTTAGTACACCGTAGTAAATTGCCCCTTCATGTCTAAAGATGTGTAGGTTAGGTTCTTAGAAATCTTAGAACCCCTACAGCACAGAAAGAGGCCATTCGGCCCATCGAGTCTGCACCGACCACAATCCCACCCAGGCCCTACCACCATATCCCTACATATTTACCCACTACTCCCTCTAACCTACGGACACTAAGGGCAATTTTAGCATGGCCAATCAACCTAACCCGCACATCTTTGGACTGTGGGAGGAAACCGGAGCACCCGGAGGAAACCCACGCAGACACGAGGAGAATCTGCAAACTCCACACAGACAGTGACCCAAGCCGGGAATCGAACCCAGGTCCCTGGCGCTGTGAAGCAGCAGTGCTAACCACTGTGCTACCGTGCCGCCCTGGGTTGATTAGCCATGCTAAATTGCCCCTTAGTGTTCGGGGGACTCGCAGGGTAAATATGTGAGGTTGTGGGGATCAGGTGGGATTGTTGTTGCTGCAGACTTGATGGGCCAAATGGCCTCCTCCTGCACTGTAGGGTTTCTATGATTTTATGACATACACTTGTGTCACTGTAGGTCAGCTACCCAAAAGTATTAAGCGATAGTTTCCTCATTCACAGAAAGCATATTCTGTGATCCTCCTTATTTATCTAAAAAGGTCGTCTGCAAGAGATGCTGAAAGGTTATTTGCCGCTGACTGACTGAAAGGGTCTAGTGAAAAATCGTAGTGAGTCGACGGAGGAGGTGGAACAGAACCCTGAGGCACCCGGATCACCACAGGAGGTTGGCAGGATAGATGGATGTACCTGAATAAATCAGCAAGTACCCTTAGGCTGTCCAAGTACCAGAGGAAGCAACACCTGCCTGGCTGGCAAGTGAGAAGTGCGAAGATGGGATGTATTTTTAAAAGAAAGGTTAAGTGTGCTGCAGAAAGGTACATTTGTTTTGTTAATGGAGAGGCGAATCTTCATGTTGGCTTACCTGATTTACGGGAAGATGGGAGTGCAGGGGAAAAAAAAGAAGGAAGCAAGGTCAAGATGAGATAGTACGAAAGGGCCTTACGGAATTTTATAACTCAGGACACCATCTGCCGCCTTTATTGTTTAATTCATTTACATTTATTGCCCATTCCTGGTTCCCTGTCAGAAGGTGATGGTGAGCTGCCTTCTTGAGCCACTGCAGTCCCTGAGGTGTAGGTACACCCACAGCGCTGTTAGCGAGGGTGTTCACGCCCCTCCCTCTCAGATTGACCTGCCCACTCCAATCCCGGTTCTTCAAACTTTCTTAACAGAAGGAAAATAAGGAAATTTAATTGAATTGCGCTTCCAAATATTTACTCAATCCCCATTTCATATGAATTGCTCGCTTAAAAATAAACCGAGGGTTATCTCATGGTGGGCATGGATAGAATGGATAAGGAGCAGCTGTTCCCCTTTGTTGAAGAGTCAGTCACGAGGGGACACAAGTTCAAGGCGAGGGATAGGAGGTTTAGGGGGGTTGTGAGGAAAAACATTTTTACCCAGAGTGTGGTGACGGTCTGGAATACACTGCCTGGGAGGGTGGTAGAGGCGGGTTGCCTCACACCCTTTAAAAAGTATCTGGATGAGCACTTGGCACATCACAAAATTCAGGGCTATAGGCCAAGTGCTGACAGGTGGGATTAGGTGGGAGGTCAGGTGTCCCTAATGTGTTGTGCGGACTCAATGGGCCGAAAGAGCTCTTCTGCTCTGTGTGATTCTATGATTCTAATGCTCATGGAACAATTTTAAAAGAGTATATTTTGAGACAACCTACCATCTAGAAAACCATAATGTTCCTAAGGTAAGTCCAGCTGCAATAATGGCTGACAATTATGTCCAGTCTCACAGAATAGTGGTTAGTCTTTTTCACATGATGAGTGATTAGGGTCTGGAATGCACTATCTGAAAGTGTGGTTGAAGCAGGTTCAAACAAAGCATTCAAGAGGCCATTAGGGGATTATCTGAATAGAAACACTGTGCAGGAGTACGGGGAAAAGGCAGGAGAATGGCACTCAATCATGATGTTCGTTTGGAGAGCCGGTGCAGACATGATGGGCCAAATGGCCTCCTTCTGCACCATAACAATCCTGTGATTTTGTTTGTGAATCCACGCTGAAGCTGGCGAGATATGAGATCTGACAATGAACTGAATACTGGTGACAGTGAGAAAGATAGCAGAAACGAAAGGAAAAATGTCCCTCAGTAAGGAAAATGACAATATGCACCAGAATACAAATCTTTTGAATCATAGAATCCCTACAGTGCAGGAGGATGCTATTCGGCTCACTGAGTCTGCACCAACTCAGCATCCCAAACAGGCCCTCTCATCCGCTTCATCCCCATGACCCTACACATTGAGCATGGCCAATCCATGTAACCTGCACATCTTTGGATCCTTCTGCTCATGCTGGGTGGAATCTTCCTGTGCATGATTTCTTTTTCCCCAGCTGGGGGCAATTGTGGATCCTGACTCCAAAGAGGGCAGCTGTCCGAATGGCATCAAGGTCTTAAGAATCACGTTAAGAATCCACCCTGGGAGCGCCTTCCAACTTAGGAGAGCAGGAAGCCAGGGAACAAGGATAGTCCTAAGCAATGTCTCGCCAGAATCCCCGCCAGGAGTGGCGGGGACTGTTGGTGTGAGCAGAGAACCATGAGGGCAGCTCAAGATGAAGATATTCTCTGAACGGTTAGTATGTTTTTAGTGTGGCGTGGTGAAGGCTGCCATTGGATGGCCTGTAGCCGTGGCTGTGACCCTGTGATCAATGGAACTCCGGCATGGGGTGATTGGGAGGAAGCACCAATGCTCCAATCCCACCCCTGCCTGCCACCCCTGGACAATCTCCAGGAAGCTCCTTCTACTTACCTACTGGGATCTAACTTCACCGAAGTGCTGATCTGTTGGTCAGGAGAACCTGGCAGCGTGTCTGCAATTGGCCAACAATGGATTAGACTGGCTATCCACCACAACTGAGTAGGGAGCCACATTCCCCTTTACCGCTCTCCGGCAAGATTTCCCAGAGGTGAGAAGGCATTGGAAATTAATGAGACTCAAATTTACATTCCCTCCCACTCCTGCCCCCTGACTGGGCCAGGAAGATTCCCCCTCCTGTGTTAACAACTGCAACAAAGGCAATTCACGAGGGATCCTTCCTTGCAGTGGGTGCTTTGAACTATATTCTGTGCCACCCAATATACACACACATGCACACGCACGCGCACACACATGTGTGCACATATGCACACATGGATGCACATGTGCATACACACACATGTGCGCATACATGCACAGGTACGCATGGACACACATGCACGCACACACACAGCACTGGCACGCCCTCATATACACACAGACACACGCACAGATAGACCCTCATACAGTCACACATACGCATGCACACACACGTGCAGACACATGTGCACACCTGCTCACATGGATGCACAAGCACACACGCTTACACATGTATGGGCATGCACACATGGGTGCACATGCACATACATGCACACACATGTACATGCATGTATGGACACACATGCACGCACACACATATGCACACAGGCACACATGCACTCATGCACACATGTGTATGCACACACACAATACAGGCACACACATACACACACATACACACAACACAGGCACACCCTCATACACACACATGCACAGATAGTTCTTCACACATTCACGCACACATAATGATATATGACCCAGAAGTACATTCAGAGTAATTCTATCCAAGTGATTTTGGAACATTGGATGGAGCCCATGACGTGCGTTGATTTTACCCAAGTTTAGACCATAAGACATAGGAGCAGAATTAGGCCATTCGGCCCATCGAATCTGCTCTGCCATTCAATCATGGCTGATATTTTTCTCACCCCCGTTCTTCTGATTTTTCCCCATAACCTCCGATCCCCTTATTAATCAAGGACCTATCTATCACTGTCTTAAAGACATTCAATGACCTGGCCTCCACAACCTTCCACGGCAAAGAGTTCCACAGATTCACTACACGCTGGCTGAAGAAATTCCTCCTCATCTCCGTTTTAAAGGATCGTCCCTTTATCCTGAGGTTGTGCCCTGTTTGTTGGTAAAGTCTCACAGCTGAGAGAATCTGCTTGACCCATCGTGCCAATGCTGGCTTTTTGGAAGAGTCATCCAGTTAGTCCCATTCTACCCCTGTTATTTCCACACAACTCTGAAAACCTTTTCTGTCACAAGTTAACGTTCATTTCCCTTTGAAGCGTCTTCAGTATTTAACAGGCTGTCCTCCCATACAAAGAACAAAGAAAATTACAGCACAGGAACAGGCCCTTCGACCCTCCAAGCCTGCACCGACCATGCTGCCCGATTGAACTAAAACCCTCTACCCTTCCGGGGACCATATTCCCACCCTATTCATGTATTTGTCAAGACGCCCCTTAAAAGTCACGGATGCCATTTTGAATGGCATTTTCTATGGGGGTGGGGCGGGGGGGGACGGTGGTGGAGTGCATTCTAAATTACTTGCAAACCACAACCGTGAGCTGTGGATCGCCTTCCTGGAAGCCACTCATGCTGGTTACTACTGTGAGGAACGTACCTTCAAGCCTCACCTGTGCTTAGCGCAGTAACATGGCCACAACTTCCATAGTCTCCTTTGACAAGCGTCACCACACGGAGATGCAATTGTCAGAGAGTAGTTAAATATGCAAACTCAATTAATTTGTGCCTCAGTACTGGAATTACAAGCATTTAGCAAATGAGAATTAATTAGGTAAAATGTACAGACTGTAGTCAAAAATATATTAGGTTCCCCAGTGGTTTTGGAAGATTAATATCTTCGCTCAGCTTTAGATTGGATGGAAGTAATAAATAGGGAGATATCTGGGCAGCTGGAGATGAATTAGTCGCAACAGCGTACAGATTTGTTAATGTCGCTTTTCCAGGTAGCTCCGGTCAAAAGACTATCTTACCGAGCATTTCAATCGTCATGGAAAATTAGGATTTGTATAATACTCCGACTTTGGAAGTACATACAAGCAAAGCACAGATAGTCATAATACAGAAGCTTATCTTTCCTTCCACAGTTGCCTCAGATTGCTGGGCTATGTATCTTTTGTTAAAAAAATGTTATATCCCTTTCCTTATATGCTGAGCTCTCCAGCAAAGAATAAGAGAAATAATAATCGCAGTTTAACTGTGGAGAATCCTACCAGAGAAGAGAGCTGTGCTGTGAAAAACATCTAGCCTTTGATTTGCTATCTTCACCTATGTGTCTTTGGTCCGAAACTACATCCCATAGCATAGAAAGTAGTATAAGAATAAGAATGCAACACATGTTAAGGTTTCAAATATATTTTACACAAGGAACCAATGTTTAATAGTATAAATAGGTCATAAACTCGCAACAGTATCTTTCTGTCATTTCTTCGTATTAGTTGATATAAATCTGATCTTTCTTGTGAATTTGGAAATACAGTTAATAGTCATATCACCAGCAGTGACAGTATACAGTCTAATAGCAGGAAAATGGTATGCTGATCAGTAAATTCATAGAATATTCATAGAATCCTACAGTGCAGAAGGAGGCAATTCAGCCCATCGAGTCGGCACCGACCAGGGCCCATCCCCATAACCCCATGCATTTACTCTAACTAGTCCCCCTGGCACTAAGGGGCAATTTAGCATGGCCAATCCACCTAACTCACACATCCTTGGACTGTGGGAGTAAACCGGAGCACTCGGAGGAAACCCACACAGACATGGGGAGAATGTGCAGACTCCACACAGACAGTGACCCAAGCGGGAATCGAACCCGGGTCCCTAGCACTGTGAGGCAGCAGTGCTAACCGCTGTGCCACCGTGCTGCCCAAATAAAAAGACAAGGCTGAGGCATTTGCTCCAATCTTCAGCCAGAAGTGCTGAGTGGACGATCCTTCTCTGCCTCCTCCAGTGGTCCCCAGCATTCTAGATGTCAGCCTTCAGCCTATTCGATTCACTCCACGTGATACCTTGAAACGGCTGAATGCACTCGAATGCAAAGGCTATGGGTCCTGATAATATTTCGACAATAGAACTGAAGACCTCTGCTCCAGAATTTGCTGCACCCCTAACCAAGCAGTTCCAATATAGTTACAAGACTGGCATCTACCCAACAATGTGGAAAATTGCCTCGATATGTCTTGTACACAAACAACAGGACAAAATCCAACCCGGCCAGTTATCGCCTTGTCAGCCTTCTCTCGATCATCAGTAGGAAGGGGTCATCAACAGTGCAAGCCCCCTTCAGATTTGGGGTGCCCTCCCCTCTGGTACCTGGGATTCAAGCCCTTCCTCCCCTCGACACCGAGACTGCACCCCTCCTGACCACTCAGGGCATCTCCCATCTCCTACCCTCCCGCTCCTGGAAACCCTGGTGCTTACCTGAAGTGCGGTCCTGGGACTTCGGCTCAGGCACAGCATTGCAGTACCTCCTCTAGCCACCGCAGCGCTATGCATGGAGGGACTGGAGAGGCGTCGCTTACTTTCTTGGTGACCGCCATTTCCTCAACCACATTAAGAGCTGGCCTGATATCTGCTACATTTAGGACAATCCAATTTCTCAGAAGGGCATCAAAAACAGACAGAAGGCCCACTTGTTAGCATGTTGGACATTTGTTCTGCATTTTTGGGACCTGGAATCATTTTTGCCCTATTTTCTGGCACATTACAAGATAATGTATAGAAATGTTGTTACTTATGGGCTTCACACATATTTCCTGGGACAAAATAAGTAATGATAACATTCAGCACATCAGTAATCTGATGCACTGCCATCTGCCTGCGTCAGTGCACAACCAAACGGAAAGCAAAAAGCTACACATAAAGTCATAGAGCAATACAGGCCCTATGGCCCAACCGGTCCATGCCAGCCATGGTGCCCTCCCAGCTAGTCCCAATTGCCCACATTTGGACCATACCCCTATAATCCTTTCCCATCCAAGTACTGATCCGAATGCTTTTTAAATGTTGCTATTGAACCGGCCTCAACCACTTTCTCTGGCAGCTCATTCCATATACGCACCACCCTCTCTGCATGAAGGAGTTGCCCCTCAGGTCTCTTTTAAATCTTTCCCCTCTCCCCTTAAGCCTACGCCCTCTAGTTCTCAATTCCCCTTCCCTGGAAATCAGAAATTGGTGCAAAGCATTGAAAAATTGCCCGATAAGACTTTATCTATTACTTCTTAAAATAATCCCATTCCCCCCGACAAGCCTTTGCTTTTGCCACTGTCCGCAGCCTTAACGATGAGAGAAAATGTGATAATGGATGAGAGGGGTAAGACATTCGAGCTGTAATCAAGGATAATCAAGGTTACATTCTTCTGAGGAATTGCAAACCGGCCCAATTCAGTTTGAGCATCATTCTTTAGGACCTGTGGAGTTTTTATTGCGGAATTAGTCTTCTAAAATATTTACTGTAGATATTTTTCATTAAACGGTCAAAAAGAATCCATCATTTGAAGCTATTAAATTAATTCTGCATGACATATTCTGAATTGCACACAATATTGAAATGCACATTGTGTAAAAAATATTTTCGCTACAGGCTGCATCTACATTTTGCATGTCAAAAGAAGAATTTTGATGCAAAACAATTCTGCAGGCAAAAGATTGTTTTATTTTTCCTTCAAATCTTTCATTCCCCTTTAAGTGAGCAAAATTACAGCAAGGGGCGGCATGGTGGCACAGTGGTTAGCAGTGCCGCCTGACACTGCCAGGGATTCGGGTTTGATACCTGGCTTGGGTCACTGTCTGTGCGGAGTCTGCATGTTCTCCCCGTGTCTGCTTGGGTTTCCCCCAGGTGCTCCGGTTTTCTCCCACAGTCCGAAAGATGTGCTGGTGAGGTGCATTAGCCATGCTAAATTCTCCCTCAATGTACTCAAACAGGCGCCAGAGTGTGACAACTAGGGGATTTTCACACAAACTTCATTGCAGCGATAATGTCTGGTTGTATAACAGCTTGGTGTGGCTTCTGCTATGCCCAAGACCGCAAGAAACTACAAAAGGTCGTGAATGTAGTCCAATCCATCACGCAAATCAGCCTCCCTTCCATTGACTCTGTCTACACTTCCCGCTGCCTCAGCAAGGCAGCCAGCATAATTAAGGACCCCATGCACCCCGGACATCTCTCTTCCACCTTCTTCCATCGGGAAAAAGATACTACCGACTCAAAAACAGCTTCTTCCCTGCTGCCAACAGACTTTTGAATGGATCTACCTCACATTAAGTTGATCTTCCTCTACACCCTAGCTATGACTGGAACACTACATTCTGCACTCTCTTCTTTCCTTCTTTATGAACGGTATGCTTTGTCTGTATAGCGCGCAAGAAACAATACTTCTCACTGTATACTAATACATGTGACAATAATAAATCAAATCAATTCAAATCGAATAATGTAAGATTACTTGTGACACTGATAAACTTAAAACTTTAATTGTGGAGTGTACATGTTTAGTATTTTCAAAATTATTTAGTTTGAAATCAGAACAGCTGCCGTTCCTTCAGTGTCAGTCACCTAGTCAAGGATGCGGGGGATGGGTGGGAAGCATAAAAATTGCATGGACTTGATTCCCTCCGGAATCCTACCCGCCCTGACCCAGATGTAATTTCAACATTGGGCGGACAGGGCTTTGGAATTTTAAATCGGAGCAGGGATGTTCAGACTCTGAAAAGAGAGGCACCCTCAGGTGTCACAGCTGTCCCATCGGTCTTTACCTGGAAATTTGGATTTCTTAGAAGATTTTCTCGGGAACAGGAAGGAAAATGCCACCAGACACTGCACTCTTGATCACCGTCCAATACTCCAGCTGGCAAACACGTGTGTGTATAGCAAGGGAGAAGAGCACTGAGTAGAGGCAAGCTGAGGAGAGACGTCGGACATTAGTGAAACAGTTTGGCAACATTCACCGAATCCATCAAAATTCATTAAATCTAACTGTGCTGTGAAGAAATCAAGAGTGTCAAGCTGACACTGCGTACACCCGCCAGTGAAGTGATGACTTCTATGCTCCTGGCATTTTAGCAGCTGTGCCAATGCATCCATGGGCATCAATCAGTCAGCAATTTTCAATGTCATTCCTCAACTCACCTTTGCATTGCTCAGGAGGACACTTTGTTATATTAGCTTCCCAACATCCGTGCAGCAGTAACAGAGAACCTGACAGGCATTCTTTGCCAATTCTGACATTGTCGATGTATTGGCATTAACCAATTATACAAACCTATCTCTCCATGATGTATAGAACAAACAAAGAACAAAGAACAATACAGCACAGGAACAGGCCCTTCGGCCCTCCAAGCCCGCGCCGCTCCCTGGTCCAAACTAGACCATTCTTTTGTATCCCTCCATTCCCACTCCGTTCATGTGGCTATCTAGATAAGTCTTAAACATTCCCGGTGTGTCCACCTCCACCACCTTGCCCGGCAGCGCATTCCAGGCCCCCACCACCCTCTGCGTAAAATACGTCCTTCTGATATCCGTGTTAAACCCCCTCACCTTGAACCTATGACCCCTCGTGAACCTCACCACCGACCTGGGAAAAAGCTTCCCACCGTTCACCCTATCTATGCCTTTCATAATTTTATACACCTCTATTAGGTCACTCCTCATCCTCCGTCTTTCCAGTGAGAACAACCCCAGTTTACCCAATCTCTCCTGGAGGTTTAACACGGATATCAGAAGGACGTATTTTACGCAGAGGGTGGTGGGGGCCTGGAATGTGCTGCCGGGCAAGGTGGTGGAGGCGGACACACTGGGAACGTTTAAGACTTATCTAGATAGCCACATGAACGAAGTGGGAATGGAGGGATACAAAAGAATGGTCTAGTTTGGACCAGGGAGCGGTGCGGGCTTGGAGGGCCGAAGGGCCTGTTCCTGTGCTGTATTGTTCTTTGTTCTTTGCCGAATGCATTAGGAAATGGAATTTAATGTTCCCGATGGTGGGGGAGTCCAGAAACAGCGGTCACAGTCTGAGGATTCAGGGTAGAGCATTGAGAACGGAGGTGAGGAGACATTTCTTCACCCAAAGAGTGGTGAGCCTGTGGAATTCATTACCACAGGAAGTAGTTGATGCCAAAACATTGAATATATTCAAGAGACGGCTGGATATAGCACTTGGGGCGAATGGGATCAAAGGTTATGGAAAGAAAGCAGGATTGAGTTGGATGATCAGCCATGATCGTGATGAATGGCGGAGCAGGCTCGAAGGGCCAGATGCCCTCCTCCTGCTTCTATCTTCTATGTTTCTGTGTTAACTAAGGCAAACTAGGATGCCGGGAATGTTCATGTGCTTTATGGACAGGAGACAGTTCGGCAAACTGATTTCCTCTCAGCACCTGTCGATAAGGGAAAAGGTGAATTGAAGTTTGCAGTGGCATTTTTTTCCCCCAAAACGTCAGTTTCTGTGATCCCATTTACTAATAACCCACAGCAAGTGCTTGTTATGAGGACCTGATGGCCTCATGGTATTATCACTCGACTATTAATCCAGAATAATGTTCTGGGCACCCGGGTTCGGAGCCCGCCACGGCAGATGGTGGAATTTGAATTCAATTAAAAATATCTGGAATTAAGGATCTACTGATGACCATGAAACCATTTGGGAAAGAAATCTGCCATCCTTACCCAGTCTGGTCTCCATGTGACTCCAGACCACAGAAATGTGGTTAACTCTCAACTGCCTTCAGGCAACTGGGGATGGACAATAGATGCTGGCCAGCATGAACGTATTTTTAAAAAAGATTAACTCAGAAGGTTAGTTTATTTCACATTCATAGCCCAGGGGACTAGTGTTTGCAAGTCCACTTCCACTCCACTGAACACACACACCCACACACGCTCATGGAAAAAGGAGTTACGCAATCATGGTTATTAATAGTACAAGGGTCACAGAAATAAATATTTGTTTGCGTGATTTTCAGAGTGCAGAGTCAGAGTCCAATAAGAAATCATTTTATGTAGGAAGTTGAGTTCAGCTAGCTGAAGACAGGAGTTGTAGGATCCACCTTGCAGTTGGTGTGGATAATGCAGATGATGTAGGTACATTGGGTTTAGGTCGGTTCTGCAGGCAATGGTAGGAAATCTTCCAGCAGAGACAGGCTTGCAGGAGCTGAGAGATGTGAACTGACTGATTGCTTCGCCAAGAACTTGGAGTGACTTACAGTTGGTGTGAAAAAAAAACAGACTGAGCATTTCTCAGTTCTCAAAGGCACATAGAGATTTCAAAATGGTCACTTGAGTCATATGACCTTCTCTCTCTACATTAACATTCAAAATGGATGTTATCCAACATCTGGAACTGGATTTATTTCAGTCCTGATAATGTTTAGTCACTACTGGTTGGAAGGAGTTGCCATCCAAGTTGATGGTGTGGTGTCAGGAAGCCACTTAGCAAGGTGAGCTTATCAGATGCAAATTATGTCTGTCCCTTGGTTCCCTTTCGAAATGGAGTTGTGCAATCCCAGGTGTGATATGAGTCTATCAGTAGCTTTGTAAGCATACTAAGCTTCCATATGCAAGTCTTATGATTGTTGTGATTACAAGGGATCTGTACAATGAGATGTGAGCTAACACCAGCTGAGAAAATAATTAATTTGTGCCAGTAAGTTCTGGAGGTAGCTCCCAGCCAAAGGACCAACACTGTGGTCATATGACTTGGAGCAGCCATCTGTTTTGATCACTAGGATGAGGAGACCCTGGCTGAGAGAGGGTTTCTCCTTTTGGAATATATTAGCCACGGCCATAGTTGAAACACTGGGCGAATTTGGAAGGAGGCAGTCATATGACAAGCCAACCTTTGTGTTTAAGCATCTGTGTTCTCTGCGGTACAGTACAAGCAACTGACACTCTGAAGGAACAAGACCTGAATGGGTCCCTTCCACCCCTCTCTCTCTCTCTCTCCACTGAATTTACAAGGTTTTGAATCTTGTCTGCTGTTTGTAACTATCTAGCTGCCCCAGACAGAGATTTCTTCCAAAGGTTCAACCTTTAAATCGCCATAACACTGGAAGTATCAAGACCACCAAATTCAACCTGATGCCAGCCAACTCACCAAGAGGCAGTGCGGTGGCACAATGGTTAGCACTGCTGCTTCACAGTGCCAGAGATCAGGTTCGATTCAGGCCTCAGGTGACTGTCTGTATGGAGCCTGCATATTCTTTCTCCCCATGTCTGCATGGGCTTCCTCTGGGTGCTCCGGTTTCCTCCCGCAGTCCAAAGATGTGTAGGTTAGGTGGATTGGCCATTGTAAATTGCCCCTTGGTGTCCAAAAATGTGTAGGTTAGGCGGATTGACCATGCTAAATTGCCCCTTGGTGTCCAAAAATGTGTAGGTTAGGCGGATTGGCCAAGCTAAATTGCCCCTTAGTGTCCAAAGATGTGTAGGTTAGGTTGGATTATCCATGGTAAATGTGTGGGGTTACAGGGATAGTGTGGGGTGGGTGTGGCTGGGCTTGGGTGGGTAAGATGCTCTTTCATAGAGCTGGTGCAAACTTGATGGGCTGAATGGCCTCCTTCTGCACTGTCGGGACTCTATGATTAAATGGTGCTCATGCAGAAATACTGAAGGTATGAATTTACACCTGCTGAATTTGACTGATCCACATGATTTCTGAGGTTAAGTGTTCAGCTGGACAAAACTGAAGTTCAGAATGTGATTATTATAAAACTGGAACTGTTATCATTCACTGAGTACTGAGAAGAGAAACTGAAAACTAATAGCTTTGACCAGGCCTTATAGAGGGCATCACTTGAGACATTACATGAATTAGGGACTTTGAAATGATATTTATGGTTGAGCTCTTTGGACAGTTTGTCAATTTTGCTTTTAATCCATTGCATTAGTCTTTGAGATCGTAATTTCAATGCTGATTTTATAAGATAATGAACAAGGAACAGAAGTTAGTAAAAGGAAGAGTCATGACTTTGTCTCCATGGAGTGTTTGGACAGCAGCCAATTTACCTTGGGAGTGAAATGCACCACATCTAGGTCACACAGCAAACCTGTATGACTGTCAGACTGTGTTTAATCTTTTCTTTTTGTTGTGCCTTGGATACATTGTTATTTTTTAATTCATTCATGGGATGTTGACATCGCTGGTGATGCCAGCATCTGTTTCCCATCCCAATGTAAGAGCATGAGACCATTAGAAATTGGAACAGGCCATTCAGCCCTTCGAGCCTGCTTCACCATTTAATAAGATCATGGCTGATCCTACACTCACTTAGTCCATGTTCCTGGCTTATCTCCGGAACCCTTACCTCCCCGACTGATTATAAACCTATCGATCTCAGCCCTAAAGATGTTCGAAAACTCGGCCTCCGCTACTTCCTGGGATGAAGAATTCCAAAGACCCAGCACACTGGAGAGAAGAAATTCTTCCTGAAATTGGTCTTAAGTGAGCACCTCCTTATTCTGCTCCAACACCCTTCCTACACAGGGAGAATCTGAAAACTCCACATAGACGGTGACCCAAGCCGGGAATCGAACCCGGGTCCCTGGCGCTGAGCTAATCACTATGCCATCTTGGGACACTTGGGGCATCTTGGGACACTAAGGGACAATTTAACATGGTTAATCCACCTAGCCTACACGCCTTGGGACACTAAGGGACAATTTGGTATGGCCAATCTACTTAACCTACACACCTTGGGACACTAAGGGGCAATTTAGCATGGTCAATCCACCTAGCCTACACATCTTGGGACACTAAGGGGCAGTTTAGCATGGCCAATCCAGCTAACCTTAATGAGTGGATGCAGCTGCAGACTGTTGTGTTCTGCGCCTTGTTGGTTGCATGCCATGCATTATCAATTTAATTTTGAGTTGACTCATTCTGGGGGACAGTTACTCCTTCCCTTGTACATACTTAGTTCCTTTTCTACAACACACAGTAAGCCATCCATTCCAATCATTTTAAATTAAGATTTTCCCATATTTTTAGCTTTCCAATTTGATGGAGTTATAGCCGGAATTCTTTGGTCTTGTACTGCTGCCAGTGGGAATGGAGACATTGGTGCTCAGCCAAACCTCCATTCACAGTAGTCAGACCATAGAATCCCAATCGCGAGCAAGATCAGAGAATTCCAGCCACTGTCTTTAACTTCAATGTAGAGGTAGAGGCGATGGCCTAGTGGTATAGATTGTTAGTTAGCTAGATTGTTAGTTCAGGAAACTCTGTTAATGTTCTGGGGACCCTGGTTTGAATCCCACCACGGCAGATGGTGGAATTTGAATTCAATAAATATATTTATATCCGGGATTAAGAATCTACTGATGACTGTGAAACCATTGTCGGGAAAACCCATCTGGTTCACTAATGTCCTTTATGGAAGGCAATCTGCCGTCCTTATCTGGTCTGACCTACATGTAACTCCAGACCCACAACAATGTGGTTGACTCTCAACTGCCCTCTGAAATGGCCTTAGCAAGCTATTCACATCCAAGGGCGACTCGGAATGGGCAATAAATGCTGGTCAGCCAGTGATGCCTATGTCCCACAAGGAATAAAAAAAATTGCCAGCCAGTGGTGATGTGTTGTACACTTGCATTGAGGAATATCATGCTTGATAATTAATTATCTGGAGTTAATGATAAGTAAGGACCTGGTATTGAGAGATACATCCAATTGCTTTCATCCAGAACGTTTCCCTATGGTCCCACAACGTATCAAAATAGGGAAGCACAAATTGGTATCTGCAGAGAAATGTTTCATTTAATTCATTCTATATTGTGTGAAGCACATTCCATGCATAATTGAATGAGTTGGGTCTACTATCAGGAGTCGTATCATTAAATCGCTGTGTATTGTATTTCATTTGTCTCTGGCTTCTCTACTTCATAAATTTTCAAAATGGGTTCCACAAGGGAATTTGATGGGTTCTTCAGATGACTACATTCCTGTCGGTCTCATGAGATTTCTGATTTGTTTTTTTGCAGTTATTGCCTTACTGACACAATATTTGTTTTGCGGCGTACCAATAAAAGGTGTCTTCTGTAATAATGCTGCTCTTTCCCTTTGGGGATTCGCGGTTGCCATTCAGAAGGTAGAACCGATGTTTCTAGGAATGTATCAATAATTTGCAGTGGCCCCTGACATTGAGTCAGGTTTACAGGGAGACCCACTGCCTTGGATCCAATGCCTCCCCTTAAAATATCTAGTTGCATAATGACACAAGTGATATTTTAGTTTTTTCTATTAAATCGTTTCCAATGTCTTGGACGGCATGGTGGCGCAGTGGTTAGCATTTCTTCCTCACAGCACCAGGGATACAGGTTCAATTCCCGGCGTTGGGTCACTGTCTGTGTGGAGTTTGTACATCTTCCCCGTGTCTGCATGGGTTTCCTCCGGGTGCTCCGGTTTCCTCCCACAGTCCGACAGACGTGCTGGTTAGGTGCATTGGCCATGCTGAATTCACCCTCAGTGTACCTGAACAGGTGCCAGAGTGCGGCGACTAGGGGATTGTCACAGTAACTTCATTGCCGTGTTAATGTAAACCTACTTGTGACTAATAAATAAACTTTAGACTATTTTCATGAATGGAATATTCCTACCTGTGCTTGATGCAATTCTTCAGTGTAAGGAGAGGTTATGTTAGTCTCCAATGGTAAACTACTATAAAGTGCCAGGGGTTTTGTCTGAACATCAATGATCAGTCTTGGCTAGGTACACTCACAGTGGTTAGCACTGCTACCTCATAGCACCAGGGACCCGGGTTCAATTCCCGCCTCGGGTCACTGTCTGTGTGGAGTCTGCTCGTCCTTCCTGTGTCTTCGTGGGTTTCCTCTGGATGCTCCGGTTTCCTCCCACAGTCTGAAAGACATACTGGAGAGATTTGAGACAATGTATTGTATTGACTGATGTGGAGATGCCATCGTTGGACTGGGGTGGACACAGTAAGAAGTCTCACAACACTAGGTTAAAGTCTCACAGGTTGATTTGGAATCACAAGCTTTCGGAGCGCTGAGGTGAGGTGAGGTGGTAACCATTGGCCATGCTAAATTCTCCCTCAGTGTACCCAAACAGGCACTGGAGTGTGGCGACTAGGGGATTTTCACAGTAACTTCAATGTAAGCCTACTCGTGACACAAATTCACTAAAATAAACATTTACAATAAAGGAGCCACCTGGATTGAGGTTTTCCATTTCCAACACTTCTTTTTAGTATACTTTGCAATTTTAATGGTATCAAAAGATCATTGAATCATCAAACTTCCAGGATAGGAGCCCTATTTGACTCCTTATGATAGTACCAGCTTTAACTCTGTATTCAACGTACCTATTCAAACCCATTTTTCTGCTCCTTCCCAGTACCCTTAAATAAATATGTATCTTCAAGTGTTAATCTAATTCCTCTCACCAAAGCAATACAATTTTTAGTCCAATAACCCTTTTACATCGATCCATCACACAGTCAATACAGTAAGAAGTCTCACAACACCAGGTTAAAGTCCAACAGGTTTATTTGGCATCACGAGCTTTCAGAGCATTGCTCTTTCATCAGGTGAGTGTCTTCTTCGAGATCCTCTCCACTTTGAGCCGGCAGTTAGCGGTGTTGGTGGTAGCTGTGATGTGGAGATGCCGGCGTTGGACTAGGGTGGGCACAGTAAAAAGTCTCACAACACCAGGTTAAGGTCCAACAGGTTACCCACCTCACCACACCTCAGCGCTCCGAAAGCTTCTGATTCCAAATCAACCGGTCGGACTTTAACCTGGTGTTGTGAGACTTCTTACTGTGTCCACCCCAATCCAATGCTGGCATTTCCACATCAGTCAATACAATGCATTCTCTCAAATCTTTCCAACCTTTCTACACTCTTATTAGATTCCTCCATTAGCCTTCTTACTCTATGGGATATTGACCCAGTTTTCCACATCTCCTAAAACTTGCCAGACTTGCTATCAACCCAATCAATCTACATTTTTTTTATTGGCTGCAACATCCTTTAAATTGGGAGATTCCCAAAATTGCACATAGCGAACCAACTGTGGTCTAATCGATGGCCGGTTAAGTTTATCACCATTTCCATGCTTTTGTACTGTAACGGAAGTCCAGAATCCTCTTTGCACTTTTTCTCCCTGCAATCTTGATTTTGAAGGTCTGTAAATTTGCATCCCCAGATCTGTCTAACTCTAGCCAATCCCTTCAAAATGTAGCATTAATGGTATATTTCCAAACTGGGACTTTTTCCCAAAATAACGTTCTGCCTTTATCCACATTCAACTGCATTTGCCACATATCTGCCCATGCCTGCAATCGGCTGAATTACTCCTGCAGCCTTCCATATTTGTCCTTAATTTGCTTCTTAATTTGGCAACATCATTAAAATTTATTGTATGCCCTTCATGCCCATTACAAATTTATAATTATTTGCAGATATAGCACAAATCTATGAGACATGCTATTGAATATATTGATGCAATTGGGGAGGTGACGGCCTGGTGGTATTATCGCTAGACTATTCATTTAGAGACTCAGATAATGTTCTGGGGACCTGGGTTTGAATCCTGCTATGGCAGGTGGTGAAATTTGAATTCAACAAAAATTTCTGGAATTCAGAAACTACTGATGACTATGAAACCACTGCCGATTGTCGGAAAAACCCATCTGGTTCACTAATGTCTTTAGGGAAGGAAATCTGCCATCCTTAACTGGTCTGGCCTACATGTGACTCCAGAGTTACAGCAATGTGGTTGACTCTCAACTGCCCTCCAAGGGCAACGAGGGTCGAGAGCTTCAGGTTTTTAGGTGTCCAGATCACCAACAACCTGTCCTGGTCCCCCCATGCCGACACTATAGTTAAGAAAGCCCATCAACGCCTCTACTTTCTCAGAAGACTAAGCAAATTTGGCATGTCAGTTGTGACTCTCACCAACTTTTACAGATGCACCACAGAAAGCATTCTTTCTGGTTGTTATCACAGCTTGGTATGGCTCCTGCTCTGCCCAAGACTGCAAGGAACTGCAAAAGGTTGTGAATGTAGCCCAAACCAGTCTCCCATCCATTGATTCTGTCTACACTTCCCGCTGCCTCGGCAAAGCAGCCAGCATAATTAAGGACCTCACACACCCCGCACATTCTCTCTTCCACCTTCTTTCTTCGGGAAAAAGATACAAGAGCCTGAGATCACGTACCAACCGACTCAAGAACAGCTTCTTCCCTGCTGCTGCCAGACTTTTGAATGAACCTACCTCGCATTAAGTTGATCTTTCTCTACACCCGAGCTATGACTGTTACACTACATTCTGCACTTTCTGGCTTCCTTCTCTATGAACGGTATGTTTTGTCTGTATAGCGCGCAAGAAACAATACTTTTCACTGTATGTTAACACATGTGACAATAATAAATCAAATTAGATCAAATCAAATCAAACTGGGGATGGACAATAAATCCTGGCCAGCCAGTGATGTCCATGTCCCATGAATGAATAAAATAAAATAAACAAAATTTATATAATAATAGTTTTGTATGACCATGGGTTTATATAATAATGCCAGTTTTGTTTCTTCCTTTCCATTTTCTCTGGGTGTGGCTGATAATGAGTGCATAGTTAACGGGATTACATCCCTACAACACTTTATATAAGAGATTGCTCCCAAGATATTTCTTCCTTATGCACTTTTCCCCCAATACTTGGTGGACCTGCCACATTTCCTGAGGTTCGCCTTTATGGAGGCCTTGAACCTTAATCTCAGCCTTTAGAGACAAAAAAATAGAAGAAAGGAGCAGGAGGAGGCAATTTCACTCTTCAAGCCTGCTCTGCCATTCATCACGAACATGACGGATCATCTAACTCAATAGCCTAATCCTGCTTTCTCTCCATAACCTTTGATCCCATTTGCCCCAAGTGCTATATCCAGCCGCCTCTTGAATACATTCAATGTTTTGGCATCGACAACTTCCTGTGGTAATGAATTCCACAGGCTCACCACTCTTAGGGTGAAGCAATGTCCTTTATCACAGACTGCGTCCAAGGTTAAGTGGTGAATACCTGACAGTTTGGGGAGTTTATTGTTAATCATACAGAGTACATGTCCACTCCATTTGAACTGGCTTCCAATGATGAGTGCTTTAATTCAAGACATTTCAGCTCTTTGATGTACCTCATTGTTTGATATTTTGTCCTCCAATTTGATGTCCATGATATTCTGAATTCATCCCATGTGATGATGGACAGGTTAGGTGGATTGGCCTTGGTAAATTGCCCCTTAGTGTCCCAAGATGTGTAGGTTTGCCATGGTAAATGTGCGGGGATACAAGGATAGGGTGGAGGAGAGGGCCTAGGTAAGATACTGTGTCAGATAGTTAGTGCAGACTCGATGGGCCAAATGGCCTCCTTCTGCACTGTAGGGATTCTATGATTCTATGAAAGCTGTCAAATTGCTTAATGTGTCTATATTAATATTACTGTACAGCGTTCGATAATAACTATTACCAGGATGCTGCCTGGATTAGAGGGTATGAACTATAAGGAGAAGCTGGAAAAAGTAGGGTTGTTTCCTCTAGAGCGGTGGAGGCTGAGGGGAGACCTGATAGAAGTCTATAAAATTATGAGAGGCACAGATAAGGCTGACAGTCACAATCGTTTTCCCAGACTTGAAATGTCTAATACTAGGGGTCATGCACTTAAGGTGAGACAGGGAAAGTTCAAAGGAGATGTCAGGGGCAAATTATTTACACAGAGAGTGGTAGGTATCTGGAACGCACTGCCAGGGGTAGTGGTGCAGGCAGATATGATAGGGGTGTTTATGGGGCTTTTAAATAAGCACATGAAAATGCAAGGAATAGAGGGATATGGACCAAGGGCAGGGAGAAGGGATTAATTTAATTTGGCATTGTGTTCGGCACAACATTGTAGGCCGAAGGGCCTGTTCCTGTGCTGTAGTGTTCTATGTTCTATGTTCTACTGTAACTGGTAGTGTATAGTGATTATTCATAACACCATGACTGATACTATTCATGGTAGTCTTCCTCAGGCATGAACGATCTAAGTGAATGTCATCGAATAGGTTTACGAAGGTCTGGAACAACCAATTCCGACATAATTCACACTTTGTTGAGGAATTACTGAAATGTAAAGATGAGTTTGAGTTGATTCTTCTTTTTCCTTTCCCCTACCCAAGGAAACTGAGTTTTTGCATCAGCATGAACACCCCGCTGGGATTAGTTAACTCAACAAGATTAAAGAATCAAACTTTGGATCTTCCTGAGCAACTTCAGGTGCAGCCTACCAACTCTCCTGAAGTGAACCCCAAGAGCTAAAAGCGACCTGTCAATATGGGGTCCCACTTGCTCCAAACTACCCTGGCTTCCTTCGCAGCCAATCATAGAATCATAGAAACCCTACAGTGCCGGAGGAGGCCATTCGGCCCGTCGCACCTGCACCGACAACAATCCCAACCAAGCCCTATCCCCATAACCCCACGTATTTACCCTGTTAATCCCTCTGGCTCTAAGGGGCAATTTAGCATCTGCCTGACCCAAACATCTTTGGAGTGTGGGAAACCGGACCACCCAGAGGAAACCCATGCAGACATGGGGAGAAGGTGCAGACTCCATACCGACAGTCACCTGAGGCTGGAATCGAACCCTGGTACTATAAGGTACTATAAGGCTGCAGTGCTAACTACTGTGTCATCGTGCCACAATCTGCTGGCTGATTTAAAATCTGGATCCGAGGGAAAAGCAGATTTGTCATAAACAAGGTAGAGATTGGCTACATCCAAAGTGTTATAGAATCCCTACAGTGCAGAAGGAGGCCATTTGGCCCATTGAGCCTGCACCGACAAAAATCCCACCCAGGCCCTATCCCCCATAACCCCACACATTTACCCTCCTAATCCCCCTGACATCCTCCTGACACTAAGGGACAATTTAACATGGCCAATCAACCTAAACCGCACATCTTTGGAGTGTGGGAGGAAACCTGAGCACCCGGAGGAAACGCATGCACATACGGGGGGAGAACAGGGGCGGCACGGTTGCACAGTGGTTAGCATTGCTGCCTCACAGTGCCAGGGACCCGGGTTCAATTCCCGGCTTGGGTCACTGTCTGGGAGGTGTCTACACGTTCTCCCCGTGTCGGTGTAGGATTTACTCCGGGTGTTCCGGTTTCCTCCCACAGTCTGAAAGACATGCTGGTTAGGTGCATTGACCCGAACAGGCGCCGGAGTGTGGCTACTTGGGGAATTTCACTGTAACTTCGTTGCAGTGTTAATGTAAGCCTTACTTGTTACTAATAAATAAACTTTACATGCAGACTCTGCACTGACAGTGACCTGAGCTGGGAATCGAACCTCGGTCAAAGGCTGCTTGTTATCGAAGGGAATTGTGTATTTTTCAGAGAGAGAGAGATCGAGTGTGAAATACTAAATAATGCCACAATGGATTTCCGAATCCGAACTCCTTCCTTTATAATTTGCTAAGTTCCAATTTGGCTTTCCTAGTAGCCACAATGACAGGCACAAGTCTATCGATTAGCATGATGAATGCCTACTGTATTTGAAGAAGAATAATTTATCGGATCAGCTTCTCTTTCTTTCACTAACGCACCCTGGGACTTTATTTTAATGTCAGCAGCACTGTCATATTCTAAATTGCTATTATCGTTCTATAAATGGTTAAGGCCAATACTGTCCCTCTCTCTTGTCTCTCTCCTATTCTCTAATGACAAGAGGGGAGTTGGTCATAATTGTGAATTATCCATAATTGTAAAAATTATTGTGTTTATTTTGCAATTTCTTTTTAATTAAGATTCCAGTATATTTTAGACCTCATCGCGACCATTTAAATGAACTCATTTCTCATACTCTCCAGGGCATCAAAGTTTCGAGAGAAATATCGCCTCAGATCTCTGCAACATTATAGAATATCGAGGCAGCAATCTGTATTTCCATATAGTCCTCATTAATATAGGTGCTGAAACTGAAGCTCATTAATCATAGCAAAAATAGTATCCATGTAAAATGACAGTTTAAATCAATGTCTAGTCCAATCTCTTTAATATCTTTGTTTTGTTGAATGGCCATGTGGAATTGATCCAGGGTTAAGTAGAAAGTAGCTGGGATAACAGGCAGCCTTGTCTTATTTCTCCAAAACACTCAGAAAGCACTTGAAGTCGCTCCTCCTGATATCACTGTTGCTTACTCTGATACCTGAAACGTGTTTGTTCATCATTCAAAGCCTGGGGCGGTCATTGTCTCAAAATAAAAAGAGGCAGACAGTTCAAGAACAACCACAGACACGTTTATCAGACAGCTATCACATTCGCCGGATAGTTAGGATCCAAATCGTTACCATATCGCGTTTAGTATTCAGTCCATGTTGTTGCTGCAGACGTATTACTCTTGTAAGCCCAGAAGTTAACATTTTAGTTACAATTTTACCACCTATATGGAGCTGACAAACACAACCTTAGTTAGCGCAAAGCAATGGTTTTGTAACTGAGTCGGCCTTACAGACTCTAGTCCAAGCACAGTGGTTAGCACTGCTGCTTCACAGCACCAGGGACCCGGGTTCGATTCCCGGCTTGGGTCACTGTCTGTGTGGAGTTTGTATGTTCTCCCCATGTCTGCGTGGGTTTCCTCCGGGTGCTCCGGTTTTCTCCCACATTCTGAAAGACGTGCTGGTTAGGTGCATCGATCCGAACAGGCACTGGACTGTGGCAACTCGGGGAATTTTTCACAGTAACTTAATTGCAGTGTTAATGTGAGCCTTACTTGTGACTAATAAATAAACTTTAATTACTTTACTTGAATATTTTTACACGTTTGTGAATAATATTGAAGCTTTATTCATGTTGCTATAGAATCGTAGGGCTGAATTTTTCCAGAAAGTGCAGGACTCAGACACTGGTGGGAAGAGAGGAAGGTGGGGTGGGGGGGGGGGGGGGGGGTGGCGGGTGGGGGCGGCGGGTGGGGGGGGGGTTGACCCCGACTGCATCTAGTATCACAATTGTCCAGGAGGCAGCCTCCTCATTTGGCCATCGCCTTAGAATCATAGAATCCCTACAGTGTACAAGGAGGCCATTCAGCCCATCGAATCTGCACTGACTCACCAACAGCGCATCCCACCCAGGCACCATTCCCATAACCCCACATAATTACCCCACTAATCTCTCTGACCTATGCATCCTAAGACACTAAGGGGCAATTTAGCATGGCCAATCAACCTAACTCGCACATCTTGGGACTGTGAGAGGACACCGGAGCACCCGAAGGAAACCCATGCAGACACGGGGAGAATGTGCAAACTCCACCCAGACAGTCACCCAAACCGGGAATCGAACCCGGGTCCCTGGAGCTGTGAGGCAGCAGTGCTAACCACTGCGCCACTGTGCCACAAGAATCATAGAATACCCACAGTGCAGAAGGAGGCCATTCAGCCCATCGAGTGTGCACCCGCATTGAGCCTTATTCGGGGGGACAGGTTCTACCCACACTGGACAGGAGCATTCGGTTAAGAGGGGGCACATGGCTGGAGGCTCTTCTGGGGTGGATGTTTCTTCACTTGGTGATACATCTTTCATACAATAGAATTCCTACAGTGCAGAAGGAGGTCATTCAGCCCATCAAGTCTGCACTGACTCGCCAACAGAGCATCCCACACAGGTCCCATTCCCATAACCGCACGTATTTACTCCACTAATACTAACCTACACATCTTTGGACACGAAGGGGGAAGTTAACGTGGCCAATGTACCTAGCCTGCGCATCTTTGGAGTGTGGAAGAAACCAGAGCACACAATGGAAACCCACGCAGAAACGGGGAAAACGTGCAAACTCACACAGACATTGACCCAAGTTTGGAATTGAACCTGGGTCCTTGGCGCTATGAGGCAGCAGTGCTAACCACTGTGCCACCGTGCCACCCTTATTAAGGATGGCTGTGGGAACATGAGACTGGAGGCCCAACCGGTGGGCCTGCAGCAACGTCAGGCTAGCAGTCCCATGAGGAATGACGGGTGCTGTTGTGACACGCAGGCCGCAATGTGGCCTCAGCGAGGAGGTGCCCTTTGTTCCCTGCAGAATAGTAATCAAATAGAGAGGCCTGGTGAGTGGCGACAATGTACTGGGGAGTTGTTCTGATGCACCTCCTATCCACTATGATGGCCCCCGCCTCCAGCCCCACCTGGGACTGGGAGGATTCAGGCCCTGAGTCTTAGAGCACAGAAATAGGCCATTCGGCCTTTTGTGCCTGTGTCAGCCCTTTGAAACAGCCACCCAAATAGTCCCTTTCATCTCCTCTTTCCCCATCGCCCTGCTATTATTTTTCTCACTTCAAGAACATATCAACGTTTCTTTGCAAGTTACTGTTGAATTTGCTTCCACCAGCCTTTCAGCCAGTTCAGAACAGATTGATGTGCAGAAGATTTCTCCAGCACTCTCCCACCCTTTGTCCCTAACACCCAGCCTTCCCCACAACTTGTACTTGTTCCAAAAGCTAGTTCATAACGTTTTGCTATGTAACCAGGTTTCTCTAACTTGTTGGTGTTGCAGATACCCGTCAGCTGGAGTTATCCTCTCGCCCGAGTAGAAAGCAATAAGTTTTTGGAGAAATTTTGTGATGGTGCTCAATTCCGGGAAGGAAAAAACAATTTGGAGCAGTATTCCTATTTCCCTGCTTTACTGGTGCTCCATTTTGAAGTATACAAGACCAGTTCAGACCAGTATTCTTATCCCTCTGTTTCCCAGAGCACGTCACACTGAAGGAAGGATTTCACTGTCTGGCTGGTATGCCAACTTAGAAAACAGCTTCAGAAAAGCTGTCACCACTGCTAAAAAACAGAGAGCACTGAATATAGATAGACTGAAGACAGTAGGGTTGCACCAAGGAGTACATGAAGCATAGCAAATAGAAACTTGGCATTTATTGCAAAGTGTCTAGAGTATAAAAGTAGAGAAGTGTATGAGGCATTGGTGAGACCACACTTGGAATATCATCTTCAATTTTGTTCACCTTCATTGAGGAAGGATGGGGTGCATTATTTTGTGAGGTTATCCACTTTGGTGGCAAAAACAGGAAAGAAGATTATTATCTGAATGGTGACAGTTTAGGAAAAGGGGAAGTACATCGTGACCTGGGTGTCATGGTGGAACAGTCGCTGAAGGTTGGTATGCAGGTTCAGCAGGTGCTGAGGAAAGCTAATGGCATGCTGGCCTTCATAGCAAGAGGATTTGAGTATAGGAGTAAGGATGTCTTGCTGCAGTTTTGATGTGGAGATGCCGGCGTTGGACTGGGGTAAACACAGTAAGAAGTTTAACAACACCAGGTATGAAGGGAAAGTCGTGTTTGACGAATCTACTGGACTTTTATGAAGATGTGACTAGTGCGGTTGACAGAGGGGAACCGGTGGATGTGGTGTTTTTAGATTTCCAGAAGGCGTTCGATAAGGTGCCTCACAAAAGGTTGCTGCAGAAGATTGGGATACACGGAGTTAG
The DNA here is from genome assembly GCF_964213995.1 of Mustelus asterias. Lineage (NCBI taxonomy): Eukaryota > Metazoa > Chordata > Chondrichthyes > Carcharhiniformes > Triakidae > Mustelus > Mustelus asterias. The sequence goes on from NC_135809.1 coordinate 12,962,240, forward strand.
GGGTAAGGTGTTGGCGTGGATTGGGGATTGGCTATCTAACAGGAAGCAGAGAGTTGGGATAAATGGGTGCTTTTCTGGTTGGCAGTTGGTGACCAGTGGCGTGCCGCAGGGATCGGTGCTGGGGCCTCAATTGTTTACCATTTACATAGATGCTCTGGAGGAGGGGACTGAATGTAGGGTATTCAAGTTTGCTGATGACACGAAGGTGAGTGGGAAAGTGAATTGCGTGGAGGACGCGGAAAGTCTGCAGAGAGATTTGGATAGGCTGAGCGAGTGGGCGAGGATCTGGCAGATGGAATATAACGTTAGCAAATGTGAGGTTATCCACTTTGGAAGAAATAATAGTAAATTGGAATATTATTTAAATGGAGAAAAATTACATCGTGCGACTGTGCAGAGGGACCTGGGGGTCCTTGTGCACGAATCGCAAAAACTCAGTCTGCAGGTGCAGCAGGTGATCAAGAAGGCGAATGGAATGTTGGCCTTTATCGTGAGGGGGATAGAATATAAAAGCAGGGAGGTCTTGCTGCAACTGTACAAGGCACTGGTGAGGCCGCAACTGGAGTACTGTGTGCAGTTTTGGTCCCCTTATTTGCGAAAGGATAAATTGGCCTTGGAGGGAGTGCAGAGAAGGTTCACCAGGTTGATACCGGAGATGAGGGGTGTGGCTTATGAGGAGAGATTAAACAGATTGGGTCTGTACTCGTTGGAGTTTAGAAGGATGAGGGGTGATCTTATAGAGACATATAAGATAATGAAGGGGCTGGATAGGGTAGAGGTGGAGAGATTCTTTCCACTTAGAAGGGAAACCAGAACTAGAGGGCACAGCCTCAAAATAAGGGGGGGGGGCGGTTCAGAACAGAGTTGAGGGGGAACTTCTTCTCTCAGAGGGTAGTGAATCTCTGGAATTCTCTGCCCATTGAAGTGGTGGAGGCTTCCTCGTTGAATATGTTTAAATCACGGGTAGATAGTTTTCTGATCGATAAGGGAATTAGGGGTTATGGGGAGCAGGCGGGTAAGTGGAACTGATTCGCTTCAGATCAGCCATGATCTTGTTGAATGGCGGGGCAGGCTCGAAGGGCCAGATGGCCTACTCCTGCTCCTATTTCTTATGTTCTTATGTTCTTATGTTAAAATCCAACAGGTTTATTTGGTAGCAAATGCCACTAGCTTTCGGAGCGCTGCCCCTTCGTCAGGTGGAGTGGAGATCTGCTCACAAACAGGGCATACAGAGACACAAACTCAATTTATAGAATAATGATTGGAATGCAGTCTTTACAGATAATCAAGTCTTTAAGATACAAACAATGTGAGTGGAGAGAGCATTAAGCACAGGTTAAAGAGATGTGTATTGTCTCCAGACAGGACAGCCAATGAGATTCTGCAAGTCCAGGCAAGCTGTGGGGGTTACAGATAGTGTGACATGAATCCAAGATCCCGGTTGAGGCCGTCCTCATGTGTGCGGAACTTGGCTATCAGTTTCTGCTCAGCGACTCTGCGCTGTCGTGTGTCGTGAAGGCCACCTTGGAGAACGCTTACGTGAAGACAAGAGGCCGAATGCTCGTGACCGTGCTGCAGTTATACAGGGCCTTGGTGAGGCCACACCTTGAGTATTGTGTGTTTTGGTCTCCTAGTCTGAGGAAGGACATTCTTGCTATTGAGGGAGTCCAGCGAAGGTTCACCAGACTGATTCCTGGAATGACAGGACTGACAAATGAAGGGGGATTGGATCGACTGGGCTTGTACTCACTGGAATTTAGAAGAATGAGAGGGGATCTCATAGAGAGGTATAAAATCCTGATTTGACTGGACAGGCTAGATGCAGGAAGAATGTTCTCGATGTTGGGGAAGTCCAGAACGAGGGGTCACAGTCTAAGAATAAGGGGTAAGCCATTCAGGACTGAGATGAGGAAGAACTTCTTCACTCCGAGAGTCGTGAACCTGTGGAGTTCTCTACCACAGAAAGCTGTTGGGGACAGTTCGTTAGATATGTTCAAGAAGTAGCTGGACATCACCCTTGTGGCTAAAGGGATCAAGGGGTATGGAGAGAAAGTGGGAGTGGGATACTGAGAGCTCATGATCAACCATGATCATATTGAATGGTAGAGCAGGCTCGAAGGGCCGAATGGCCTACTCCTCCACCTATTTTCTATGTTTCGATGAGGCGGTCCAGGAGGGGTTCACTAGATTGATTCCAGGTTTGAAGGGGCTGTTGAATGAGGAGCGGTTGAGTAGCTTGGGCTTGTACCCGCTGGAGTACAGAAGAATGAGGGGGGATTTGATTGAGGTTTATAAAATACTCAACGGGATTGATAAAGTAAATGTTAACCAAATGTTCCCCCTTCTAGAACAATCTAGGATAAGAGGTCATAGTTGTAGAATAAGAGTGGGGAGGTTCAAGACAGAGACAAGGAGCAGCTAGTTCTCACAGAGGGTTGTGAATCCATGGAACTCACTGTCCCAGAGAGCAGTGGATGCTGAATCAATCAATGGATTCAAAAGAGAGATGGATAAATATTTGATCAAAAGCGGGATAAAGGGCTATGGGGAAAGAGCAGGGAAGTGGAGTTAGGATAAGATGGAGATTAGCCATGATCATATAGAAGGTGGAGTGGGCTCAAAGGGCTGAATTGCCTACTCTCGCTCTTAATTCCTATGTTTCTATAATCCTAACATCCGGTTGTTATAACTTACACTGTAGGTAAAGTAATTCCACAATTTTTATTGCAACACAGAAACATAGGCCGGAATCTTATCACCGTTCACGCGGCGGGATTTTCCCATCCCATTGGGATAATCCCAATAAACTGCAGTGCTGGGCTGAGAGGTGGCAAATGGAGTTCAATGCGGAAAAGTGTGAGGTGATTCACTTTGGAAGGAGTAACAGGAATACAGAGTACTGGGCTAATGGTAAAATACTTGGTAGTGTGGATAAACAGAGAGATCTCGGTGTCCATGTGCATAGATCCCTGAAAGTTGGCACCCAGGTTGATAGGGTTGTTAAGAAGGCGTACGGAGTGTTAGCTTTTATTGGTAGAGGGATTCAGTTTCGGAGCCAGGAGGTCAAGTTGCAGCTGTACAAAACTCTGGTGCGGCCGCACTTGGAGTATTGTGTACAGTTCTGGTCACCGCATTATAGGAAGGATGTGGAAGCATTGGAAAGGGTGCAGAGGAGATTTACTAGGATGTTGCCTGGTATGGTGGGAAGGTCTTATGAGGAAAGGCTGAGGGACTTGAGGCTGTTTTCGTTGGAGAGAAGAAGGTTAAGAGGTGACTTAATAGATGATGATAGATGATCAAAGGATTAGATAGGGTGGATAGCGAGAGCCTTTTTCCTTGGATGGCGATAGCTAGCACGAGGGGCTTTAAATTGAGGGGTGATAGATTTAGGACAGATGTCAGAGGTAGGTTCTTCACTCAGAGAGTAGTAAGGGCCTGCAGCAGTAGTGGACTCGCCAACATTAAGGGCATTTAAATGGTCATTGGATAAACATATGGATGATATTGGAATAGTGTAGGTTAGATGGGCTTTAGATTGGTTTCACTGGTCGGCGCAACATTGAGGGCAGAAGGGCCTGTACTGCGCTGTAATGTTCTATGTTCTATTGGCTGGCTGGCAAATTCTCCGACCTTACTGCAGTGGAAGCGTGGCATGAATGGCAGGTAATATCGGGCTAGTAGTTATGAATACGAAGATTATTAAAGAAGGATGTAAGTATTAGGATACATTAGAATTACATTCCACAAGATGTAAAATATACAGTAAATGGTAGAGCTCTTAGAAATACTAGCATACAGAGGCATCTAGGCGTGCAGATCTACAGTTCCCTGAAGATGGCAACTCAGGTGGACAAGGTGGTCAAAAAGGCATATGGCATGCTGGTCTTCATTGGTCGGGGCGTTGAGTATAGGAATTGGAAAATCATGTTGCAGCTGTATAAGACTTTGGTTAGGCCGCATTTGGAGTATTCTGTACAATTCTGGTCACCACACTACTGGAAGGATGTTGATGCATTTGGAAAGGATGCACAAGAGATTTACCAGGATGTTGCCTGGTTTGGAGGATATGGACTATGAAGAAAGGTTGAACAAACTTGGATGAGGGGGGACCTGATAGAGGTTTACAAGATTATGACAGGCTTGGATACAGTGGATAGTCAGAGATTTTTTCCCATGGTCGAAGGGTCAATTACTTGGGGCATAGGTTGAAAGTGAGAGGGGGAAAGTTTAAAAGAGATGTAAGGGGCACGTTTTTCACACAGAGGGTGGTGAATGCCTGGAACGCACTGCCGGAGAAGCAGATCCAAAAACAATGTACAAGAGGCATCTGGATAGATACATGAATAGGCAGGGAATAGAGGGATATGAACCACGTAAAGGCAAGAAAATATTAGATTAGAGAGGCTTCTGTGTCGGCACAGACTTGGTGGGCCGAAGGGCCTGTTCCTGTGCTGTACTGTTCTTTGTTCTATTGAATGTATGCAGGGCGGCACAGTGGCATAGTGGTTAGCACTGCTGCCTCACAGCTCCAGGGACCTGGGTTCAAAATTCCGGGGGAACTTTCCACTCCTGTTTTCAGGGGGTGGGGTCAAAGCGTGCGCGGAAAATCCAGCGGGAGGACAAAACCTGGTTTACGCTGGCGGGATTTCCCATTCCAATTGTCCCTGTCAGTAATGTAATTTGAATTCCGACGTTGAACGTCAAGATCCCCATTTGAACATATTTAAATATAATTATAACAGCTTTACATCTAATAACTTCCCCCACCCCCCCCCCCCCCCGTCAGAGTGTCCATTCATGACTGGTCCCCAACAACGGCAACTGATAAACAGAGGCTGTCGGAGGCGCGCAGGTGGATATATTCACCTGCGCGCAGGTGGGGGGTGGGGGGGGGCAGTGCCACGCCTGGGTGGTACCTTGGTACTGCCCCCCTGTCACTGCACAGAGAATAATTACCCCCGACACTCCAGGCAGTGCCACAAGGGAGTTGTTCCACGTGTGATGTGGTGTTCCATGGGAGGGGGTGTTCCGTCGGGGAGAGGGGGAATGTTCCATGGGGGAAGTGGCGGGATCCGTGAAGGTGGGGGGTGGTACGGCGGACGGGGGGGTGGAGTCTATATGTAATTTTTTTGTATTGGGGCCCATTTTTCCTGCACCACTCTGCCTAGAAATGAGAAAATTCCACCCAGGAGCGCTGAGACAAAAATCTATCAATCCAGGGTTAATCTGAATCAAGGCTCACACTGGACAAGGGGAGCGTCTGCTAACACCCCAATACAATGTTCTCCAAGTATTTTGGTATTCACAGCAGTTGCGAAGGTTACCTTCGTGAGTCGCCAGCCCAGCTGTACCCTATTGTTGCGCCACTTAACATGGAATAATAAGAGTAAGCAATCCTTCATTGACTGATGATCAAGCAGTCTCGGAATTGTTGATTGAGTCCCCGTCATTGCTATTGGTCTCTCCACTTCCTCAGCATCTTTCTCCATTAGAGACTGTAATTTAATTTTCAAAGTAATTTCCTCCATATTTTTTGTTTGGAAGACTGCCCATTGAAGTGTCTAACTGTTGGTAATAGGTTTTAAAAGCATCATTAATACGTTCATAATCTCTTGTTAGGTTTCCATTTTCCTTTCTAATTGCTGTTATTGTTAAAGCTGTTGCTCTTTTATCTTGCTTTGGCATTCCAGCAGAGCCTGAAAGTCTTTTGCCAAGTTATCGAATCACATAGAGCCATAGAAGGGTTACAGCACAGAAGGAGGCCATTCAGCCCGACATAAGTCTGATGTCCTTCAGGTTGCACCATTTTCAGTTAGAATCACAGAATCCCTATGGTGTTGAAGGAGGACATTCGGCCCATCGAGTCTGCTCCGTCAACAATTCCCCCCCAGGCCCTATCCCCGTAACCCCACGTATTTACCCTGCTAATCCCCCAACACTGAGGGGCAATTTAGCACGGCCAATCAACCCAACCCGCACATCTTTGGACTGTGGGAGGAAACCGGAGCACCCGGAGGAAACCCACGCAGACACGGGGAGAACGTGCAAACTCCACACAGACAGTGACCCGAGGCCGGAGTCGAACCAGGGTCCCGGGCGCTATGAGGCAGCAGTGCTAACCACTGTGCCACCGTGCCGCCCTTCTGCCTTCATCATTCATCGACGAATCAAATTTGATTTTTTAACTGAAGTAGGAATTTTAATAAAATGCCACATATACTTTAATCTCTTTCCAGGTTCGATTAAAAGATGCATGCTTCAGTTTCCAAGAAAAGGATTATCCTTCACTGATATAAGCTTTCATTGTTTTTTTTTAAGTAAGCCTGCAAGCTTAATAATTTACACAGACTGATTAATTTTCTTACATGTTTCTTAATCTAGGGATCTTTAGCTCGAATGCGTTGCCTGGAAGTGGGGTGGAGACAGGTTCGATCGAGGTATTCAAGATGATTGCTTGAATAGAAACAATGTTAAGGGGCACGGGGAAATTGCAGGGGAATGACACTAAGTCAAAATTCTCATTTGGAGAGCCGATGCAGACATGATGGGCCAAATGGCCTCCTTCTGCACAGCAGCAATCCTGCGATTCTGTGTCATTGAGTATACATTTTGTCTTACATATTCGTGGGACATGGGCATCGCTGGCGGGCCAGCATATGTTGTCCATCCCTAGCAGCCCTTGAACTGAGTGGCTTACTAGGCCATTTCAGAGGGCAGTTGAGAGTCAACATTGCTGTGGCTCTGGATTCACATGTGGGCCAGACCAAGTAAGGGCGGTAAATTTCCTTCTATAAAAGACATTAGTGAATCAGATGGGTTTTTCTGACAATGGTTTCATGGTCATCAGTAGATTCTTAATTCCAGATATTTTTTATTGAATTCAAGTTCTACCAGCTGCCGTGGTGGGATTTGAACCCGGGTCCCCAGAACATTAGCTGAGTTTCCGGATTAATAGTCCAGTGATAATACCTCCAGGCCATCACCTCCCCACATGAACAAAGAACAAAGAACAAAGAAAATTACACCACAGGAACAGGCCCTTCGGCCCTCCAAGCCTGCACCGACCATGCTGCCCAACTTAACTAAAACCCTTCCGGGGACCATATCCCTCTATTCCCATCCTATTCATATATTTGTCAAGACGCCCCTTAAAAGTCACTATCGTATCTGCTTCCACTACCTCCCCCGGCAACGAGTTCCAGGCACCCACCATCCTCTGTGTAAAAAATCTGCCTCGTACATCTCCTTTAAATCTTGCCCCTCGCATCTTAAACCTGTGCCCCCTAGAAATTGACTCTTCCACCCTGGGAAAAAGCTTCTGACTATCCATTCTGTCCATGGCTCTCATAATCTTGTAGACTTCTATCAGGTCGCCCTTCAACCTCCGTCGTTCCAGTGAGAACAAACCAAGTTTCTCCAACCTCACCAACCAAGTTTCTCCAACCTTCATGGTCTGATATTGCTGTGAAGCAATATCAGATTCTGTAATAGTGCCACTGGGGAAGAATTTCAACATTATTTTGGGGTTATACAGCCACTCGTTATGGCAACTGCTTGCTTTTCAGTTTGCTTCAGATCTTTAAGAGAGAAAGCCTTTATAACTTCATCAGGAGTGGCATGGTGGCACAGTGGTTAGAACTGCTGCCTTACAGCGCCAGGGACCGAGGTTCAATTCCCGGCTTGGGTCACTGTGCGGAATCTGCACATCCTCCCCATGTCTGTGTGGGTTTCCTCCGGGTGTTCTGGTTTCCTCTCTCAGTCCAAAAGTGCTGGTTGGGTGCATTGGCCATGCTAAATTCTCCCTCAGTGAACCCGAACAGGCGCCGGAGTGTGGCGACTAGGGGATTTTCACAGTAACTTCATTGCAGTGTTAATTTAAGCCTACTCGTGACACTAATAAATAACCTTAACCTATCTTCTTTATCCGCGTTGATATTGCCTCATTTTCCTGCACGTTTTCAACATGGGAGAAAACCTGTGTACACCGTTCATCACTGAAGATTGTAAGCACACTTTCTGAAAATTTTCCTCATCAGTTACTCAGCTTTTCCGGCCTGGAGGCATCGGTTGGTGCAGGACATTTATTTGAGTATGGTAAGGTGTGGAAATTTATGTACATGAGGCAGTGTGTGATCCCCAATGCTCTCATGAAGAATGTGTTAAGCACTCAGTTGGCATGATGAAAGGAAGAAATGCCTAGGCTTTCAGGAAATGAGTTATTAAAGCTGGTGTGTTGTTCCTTGTTTAATCGCTGTGATCAAAATACTTCAAATAGGCACTGGATTGAGTGGCACAGTGGTTAGCACTGTTGCCTCACAGTACCAGGGACCTGGGTTCGATTCCTGGCGTTTGCACGTTCTCCCCGTGTCTGCGTGGGCTTCCTCCGGGTGCTCCGGTTTCCTCCCACACTCCAAAGATGTGTGGGTTAGGTTGATTGGCCATGCTCAATTGACCCTAACGTCGGGGGGATGAGTAGGGTAAATATGGGATATGGGAATAGTGCCTGGGTGGAATTGTCAGTACAGACTCGATGGACCAAATGGCCTCCTTCTGTGCTGTTGGGAATATATGATTCTATGAAACTAGAAGAAGCAGCAGAGGGTCAGTAAGGCGGAGGAACTATTTCCTGTGGCGGCCGGCGGGGGGGGGGGGGGGGGGGGGGGGGTGGGGGGGGGTGGGGGGGGGGTGGGGGGGGGGGGGGGTGGGGGGGGTGGGGGGGGGGTGGGGGGGGGGTGGGGGGAGGGGGGGGGGAGGGGGGGGTGGGGGGAGGGGGGGGGGAGGGGGGGGTGGGGGAGGGGGGGGGTGGGGGAGGGGGAGGGGGCAAGGATGAGGAGGCAGAATCTTATAATGAGAATTCAAGCCATTTCGAAGGGAAATCAGCCAGCACCATTTTGCACAAAGGGTAGCGGGAATCTGGAACTCTCTCTCTTCCAAAAGGCTGTGTGGATGCTGGGATGGTTGAAGCTTTCAAGACTGAAGTCAATCAATTTTTGCTCAGGGCATCAAGAGACATGGAGCTCTCCAGTGGGTAACGGAGTTGAGGTACAGTTCAGGTACAGATCTAATTGAATGGGGAGAATCAGGTCGTTGGGTTTTCTCTGTGACTCCTTTCCGATATTCCTAGGTACACCTAGAAGCAGCCTGCCAGTGTGCACAGAATCAGGTGTCCCGACCTCAGAATGTCTTAGAATCATAGAATCCCGATAGTACAGAAGGAGACCTTTCAGCCCATCGAGTCTGCACCGACAACAATCCCACCCAGAATCTATCCCCATAACCCCATGTATTTACCCTGTTAGTCCCCCTGACACTGAGGGTCAATTTAGCATAGCCAATCAACCTAACCCACACATCTTTGGAGTGTGGGAGGAAACCGGAGCACCTGGAGGAAACCCAGATAGACACGGGGAGGATGTGCAAACACCACACAGACAGTTTCCCGAGGCCGGAATTGAGCCCCGGTCCCTGGTGCTGTAAGGCAACAGTGCTAACCACTGTGCCACCGTGCCGCCCTAACCGTGTCCAAGAGCAATTGCCTTTATAGACTCCATTGACCAAAGAGGTAATGTCTTCAGTTGTGCTATCCACTAGCATCTGGCTTCAGATACCTTCCAACATTGGCCTAACCTTTATGAACTTGCAGCTCATTGTAAGGTACCTCTGGGTACATAAGCGATGCTCATCAATCCATTGCATTTACTACAATCGACAATGGTTTCATGGTCATCATTGGACTTTCAATTCCTGATATCCTTTTCATTATTGAATTCAAATTTCACCATCTGCCATGGTGGGATTCAAACCTGTTTCCCTGGTACATTATCCTGGGTCACTGGATTACGTAGGCCAACACAAAGCCCACTTTCAATCTTCAATGCAACTCAACCTAATTCGATTCCAACTGAGTTCTCCACATCAGCTCCAATCCAAATCTCCCACAAGAATGATCATCTAATATTCCACTGAAGAGTCACACCTCAGACATGAATCTATCTCTCTCTTTTGCATGCTCAGAGAATGATAGAATCCTACTGCGCAGAAGAGACCCTTCGGCCCATCGAGTCTGCACCAACACATTAGAAACACCTGATCTCCCACCTAATCCCATTTACCAGCACTTGGCCCATAGCTTTGAATGTTATGATGTGCCAAGTGCTCATCCAAGTACTTTTTAAAGGATGTGAGGCAACTCACCTCTGCCACCCACCCAGGCAGTGCATTCCATCACTACGCACTAGATAAAAAAGTTTTTCCTTGCATCCCCCCTAGAACTCCTGCCCCTCACCTTGAACCTATGTCCCCTTGTGACTGACCCTTCAACTAAGGGGAACAGCTGTCCTTATCCATTGTGTCCACGCTCCTCATGATCTTGAACACCTCGATCAGGTTGCCTTCAATCTTTTCTGCTCCAACAAAAGCAACCTAAGCTTATCCAACCTCTGTTCTTAAGTTAAAGGTGAATCTCCTCTGCACCCCTTCCAGTGCAATCACATCCTTCCTATAATGTGGCGACCAGAACTACACACACTACTCTAGCTGTAGCCTCACCGAAGTTCTATGCAACTCCAACATGACCCCTCGCTGCTTTTGTAATCTATGCCTTGATTGATAAAGGCAAGTATCCCATATGCCTTTTTCACCACCTTAATAACATGCCCTTCTGCCTTCAGAGATCTGTGGACAAACATGCCAAAGTCCCTTTGCTCCAATGAACTTCGAGTGTCATGCCATTCATTGAATACTGAATATTTTCCCTTCTTGTTTGAAAACTTATCCCCTCTGTAACAGTGTATAATGTCTGGACTGATGTTTGTTGTCTTCCAGCAATGGAGCCTGATCCAGAGAACGCTGTGCTCCGTGTATGACCTTACAGTGTCTAATGTTTGTAAGAATGGAGAGTGAATCCTTTACGTTGCTGACATTTGTCACAGTAATGAGCTTGCAAAATGACTTAGAGGCTTATACTAATCTCCTGTGTTAATATGATATGTCTGCATTTGTATATTTATCCTTGTAATCCTACAACTTTCTTTGCTAGTAACATAAGTAAGGTTCAGGGTGACCCATTGTGCGTTCGTACATCGTTCCTCTGAAGTTTAGTTTACATAAATCACTGCTAAAAATGACGTGGAGCCCGTTGTAACAATATAATTCGATTAAATTTCTGTTGCGTGAAGTTTCAGTAAATATATATCTGCTCGTATTCATTACGGATTAGGTCATTTTGTTCTGCTGCACAGTAATCACCACTGGCTCCATTATATGTTCAGAAAAATTGCAGTTCTGGCATTAGCTCCTCAGACAGCAATGATATATGGCGACCTTTCTTAGTCAGGTTTTGCTTACTTAAAGTGACTGTTCCATGGGGAGGATGAGTGACCTGCATGGTGTAATGGGCTGCATGGTTTATAACTGGATTTAATTTGATTTGATTTGATTTGATTTATTTTTGTCACACATATTAGCATACAGTGAAAAGTATTGTTTAACTTGCGCGTTATACAGACAAAGCATACCATTCATGGAGAAGGAAAGAAGAGAGTGTAGAATGTAGTGTTACAGACATAGCTAAGATGTGCAGAAAGGTCAACTTAATGCAAGGTAGGTCCATTCAAAAGTCTGACCGCAGCAGGGAAGAAGCTGTTCTTGAGTCGATTGGTACGTGACCTCAGACTTTTGTATCTTTTTCCCGACAGAAGAAGGTGGAAAAGTGTATGTCCGGGGTGCGTGGTTTCGTTAATTATGCTGGCTGCTTTTTGATTTGATTTGATTTATTATTGTCACATGCATTAACATACAGTGAAAAGTATTGTTTCTTGCACGCTATACAGACAAAGCATATCGTTCATAGAGAACGAAAGGAGAGAGTGCAGAATGTAGTGTTACAGTCATAGCTAGGGTGTAGAGAAAGATCAACTTAATGCAAGGTAAGTCCATTCAAAAGTCTGACAGAAGCAGGGAAGAAGCGTGATGGATTGGGCTACATTCACGAGCTTTTGTGGTTCTTTGCGGTCTTGGGCAGAGCAGGAGCCATACCAAGCTGTGATACAACCAGAAAGAAAGATTTCTATGGTGCATCTGTAAAAGTTGGTGAGAGTCGTAGCGGACATGCCAAATTTCCTTAGCCTCCTGAGAAAGTAGAAGCATTAGCAAAGGGTACATACTCAGCAATACCCTGGCTGAACTTCTCTATTGAAATTGGATAGGATGTGTGTATTTTCAATTTGGACTAAAGTGCAAATCTACAATTCTAAAGGTGAGAGCCGATGGCAGTTACGTGCAATATATAGCAAATAAAAATGGTGCAAAAACTGACTGGATAGTGATCTACTGGCAAGCTTTTTTTATTCATTTGTGGGACATGGGCATCGCTGGCTGGCCGGCATTTATTGCCCATCCCTGGTTGTCCGAGGGCAGTTGAGAGTCAACCACATTGCTGTGGCTCTGGAGTCACATATAGGCCAGACCAGGTAAGCACGGCAGATTTCCTTCCCAAAAGGATATTAGTGAACCAGATGTTTTTCCGACAATCGATTCATGGTAATTTCTTTTTATTGGATTCAAATTCCAACACCTGCCGTGGCGGGATTCAAACCCGAGTCCTCAGAATATTCGCTGAATTTCTGGATTAATAGTTAAGTGATAATACCACTAGGCCATCGTCTTCCCTCTTTGGACTTAAAGAAGATGGGAGTGGTGGTGTGCCAGCCATTTCAGTTCAACACGGGAGGGAAAATTGTACTATACACATGGTTCTAAAGGCTTAAAATCACCTTTGGGAATCAGGATAAAAGTCAGGAGTAGCACATGATGAGGAAGTGCGCTGATTAGAGAGTGGCTTTATGAATCCATTATTAACATGTATTTGAAAGAAGGTGACCATGTTTCCTGTCGGAAGGCATGGGTTCTGCAACAGCAGTATGTGAGGTTGATTCTGCAGGCAGGGGTATATAAAAAGATATGAAGCCAAGTACAGGTGGATGGACTTAAGATAGAGATCAGCCATGATCTGATTGAATAGCAGAAAAGACTCAAGGTCTACACTTATCCTATGTTCCTGTGTATATTCCGAGCTACAGCCCCGAAATGCTGCTATGGCATCGGACATGTGGGCAGAAAGTGTTTTGCCTGTCTAGACTGTAAGCATAACTTAACTGGAATATATGCGCGGTAGATCCAAAGTCTGTGCCCATGGATGCATCCTCTCTTTTTCACCTTTCCATACCTTGCCACTAGAATTCTACTCTCTGAGAATGAAGTTGCTTGGCTCTTTTCTGTTCAATATTACATTGAATGACTCATGTTCTGTTTTTGTACTTTTTCTTGAAATAGACAACAAAAGTCTACATGAAATTTTCAGCCATTTCAATTGATCTGCAACCCTCATCTATAACACTCTGTCACAATTGTGTGAAGTGAGAAAATTAATCTAACTGAATTTTCCTTTGTCTCCTTTTCCTGTACCTCTTGGCGGGTACCCAAAAAGCAGGTATCTATAAATGAAACTAGAGCCTGCAAGAACCTGTAAATGCACACTCGACGCAGTCTCTGCAATCCATTGCTGTGACCATTTGTCCCTGATATTCAGGAGTTGTATCATTTTTATTTAAGGTTTATTTATTTGTGTCACAAGTAGGCTTACATTCACACTGCAATGAAGTTACTGTGAAAATCCCCTAGTCGCCACACTCCGGCGCCTGTTCGGGTACACTGAGGGAGAATTTAACATGGCCAACGCACCTAACCAGCACGTCTTCCAGACTGTGGGAGGAAACCGGAGCACCCAAAGGAAACCCACGCAGGCAAGGGGAGAACGTGCAGACTCCACACAGACAGTAACCCAAGGCGAGAATGGAACCTGGGTCCTTGGTGCTGTGAGGCAGCAGTGCTAACCATTGTGCTACCATGCCGCCCAGATCCCCATTCCCTGTGAGCGCCCATCTACATTGGGCGGCACGGTGGCACAGTGGTTAGCACTGGTGCCTCACAGTGCCAGGGATCCTGGGTTCGATTCCAGCCTTGGGTGACTGTCTGTGTGGAGTTTGCATGTTCTCCCCATGTCTCCGTGGGTTTCCTCCGGGTGCTCTGGTTTCCTCCCACACTCCAAAGATGTGTGGGTTAGGTTGATTGGCCAGGCTAAATTGACCCTCGTGTCAGGGGAATTAGCAGGGTAAATATGAGGGGTTAGCGGAATTGGGTCTGGGTGAGATTGTGGTCGATGCATACTCGTTGGGCCGAATGGCCTCCTTCTGCACTGTAAGGATTCTATGATTCTACAATGGACTACCTAATGGAAATGCACATCAGATCTGCAAGCCCTGGTGATTTATGGAGATTCAAATGTCCACATTTATCAAACTGATAAATGTGGACATTATACATCTTGTCTGCAGGAAATATCCTGGTTTCTCCATTACGGAAGTCTTCATTAATGAATCTGAAATGCTAATGGAGGCATTAATGTCTAATTCTGGCTGGGAGGTGGCACAGGGATTGTCTCAAAGAATGGGGAGGGAGCAAATTCAGGAACTTCCAACTCTCTGGCACCCACAATCAAGTAAGTACTCGTGCTGACATAAATTTCTGGACTTAACGTACCAAGACAATTCAATTGTCTGTGATTAATAGTTAACTGAGTTGTGCTAAATGACATGTCTTTCTTGGCACGCAGATAGAATCAGTAACGTTTGGCAAAGGAACGCGGGCTACTCTAAGTGTTGTCTTGAAGATGATTTAGATCACTACTTATCTGCTTGAGTTTGAGTGCCGCTGCATGAATACTGCTGCATGAATAGGCTGCCTTCTGCATTAAGATAATAAATTGTACTCTGCTCTGCTCTCATCCTGCCAATCAATGCAGCAATCTAGCCTAGACGTCAGTATCAAAACAATCTTAATCCCACAGGATGTCATTGTTAGAATTATCATCTGATTGTCCCAATCCTATTAAAGTAATAAAGTGACCATCTGACATTCAACTGTTTAACATTCAACATTTTTGCTTGGATTTGTATTGAGATTTTCTGGGTGATAGTGAAATATGTGTAATACTCCACATTAACAATAGAATTGCAATTGGACAAAAGAAGGAGGCCATTTAGTCCACCATGTCTGTACCAGCTCTTTAATAGAGTTATTTGCTTCGTCCTACTTCCCTGCTCTTTTTTGATCGCTCTGCAAAATCATAGAATCCTTATAGTGCAGAAAGAGGCCATTTGGCCCATCGAGTCTGCGCCAACAACAATCCCATCCAGCCCCTATCCCCATAACCCCACGTATTCACCCTGCTAATCTCCCGACACTAAGGGACAATTTAGCATGGCCAATCAACCTAACCCGTACATCTTTGGAATGCAAGAAGAAACCCGGAGGAAACCCACGCATTAACGGGGAGAATGTGTAAACTCAAAATGTTCTCCTTCAAGCATTGAAGAAATAATTCCTGGAACGGAGAATCGAACCAAAGCCACAATAGTGACTGCCTCAAATCTTGACTATTAGACTGAAGTCTTGCAAAGCAATGTTTTGATTTGATTTGATATGATTTATTATTGTCACATGTATTAACATACAGTGAAAAGTATTGTTTCTAGCGCGCTACACAAACAAAACATACTGTTCATAGAGAAGGAAACGAGAGACTGCAGAATGTAGTGTTACAGTCACAGCCACAGATTACTCTTCCCTGCAGGGGCAAGAGAGCGGGAGAGATGGCTGTGGCTGGTAGTGTACCAGTGATGGTGTATCCCTTTACAGGCCCAGCTTGGTCCTTCTCCAGTGTCTCCTCTTGGACTTGTACTGATCTTGTAGCCGGTTTTCATGCAGATCCACTGTGGAATCGGCCGGTTCTGCTTCATCTTCTTAGCGAGGAATCGCTTCATCCTGAAGGTTTTGTGGGATAACATGGCCGCACGTCCACTCCGGCAGGAGGGATTTGTTCCTCCGGTGGGGAGGAGGGATCGCCCGCAGAGTGGCGGCGGACCCCCCTGTCCCCTCCCCCCTCCCTCCCCACCGATCGGCCGCAGACTGGCAGTGGAACCCCCCCCCGACCAGAGGATGATCTGGGTCCCACCCCCCACTCCTCCCACTCTCCCTCCCCCCCTCCCCCCCCCCCCCCCCACCCCACGTCAGCATGGGGGGACCAGGACAGGTTGTTGATGATCTGGACACCTAAAAACTTGAAGCTCTCGACCCTTTCTACTTCGTCCCCATTGATGGAGACAGGGGCATGTTCTCCTTTACGCTTCCTGAAGTTGATGACAATCTCCTTCGTTTTGTTGACATTGAGGGAGAGATTATTGTTACCACACCAGTTCACCAGATTCTCTATCTCATTTCTATCATTAAAAAAACTCTGTCCCATAATTCCTATCACAAACAGCACCGCCAAAACAGCACCGCCAAACAACAGGAAGGTTGAAGTCACTTTAATTATTTGTCAACCAAACTGCTATAGCTTCTTCCATTCCTTTTAAAAGCACGACCTACACGACCTGCACCTTTGACACAAGGAAAGAACAAGTATCAGGGGTCGGAATTTCCCCCCCCCCCACCCACCCCCGGGGCAATGGAGGTGGCCCACAATTGGCTGGTGGCAGGATCCTCCAGTCCTGCTGCTCTCAATGGGTTTTCCTGTCATTCGCACCCTCTGCCATCGGGGAACCTATGGCGGGGAGACGCCATCGGCGAGACCGGAAGATCTCGCTGGCGGGAACGGCTGGAAAATTACAGCCTTAACCTCAATCCTGAAATGCAACAAAGGAGTTCATAATGAAGTCCCATTATAGGCTTGTCGCACTGCTGTAAATATTACAGAAACTCGACTGCTTTTAATTACATGAGAAGGCGCATACCTCAGCTGCCCTTTCTCTATGAGAATTCATTCCCACTGTCTCTGAATCCTACTCCTCCAAGATCTCCGCACTCCTTCCATTCTGGGCTCTCGCGCAGTCCCAGTTTGAATCATTCCACCATTGGCAACCCTGCCTCCAGTTGCCTGGGCACTAAGCCCTGGAATTTCCTTGCTAAATCTTTCCCATCTCCAGCTCTTGTGCTCCTTTTAAGATGTCCCCCAAAGTCTATGGGCAGGATTCTATGGACTCATTCATCCCGAAACTGCAAAATCCCGCCCGAGGTCAACAGACCTTTCCATTGTCCGCCCCTCGCCCTGCTCCGATTCCCAAGGCGGGCGGGACGGTAAAATTCCAGCCTTTTTCTTTGATCAGTCTTTGCTCTTCTACCCTAATGAAGTTCAGGGTTTGTCTTGTTATTTGATACATAATCTTAGAAATTCCACTGCTCTTGCATCAACCTTTGTATATCTGCCTGACCAGAACCAATGCCTTTTTAGGTTTCAGCCTCATGTTCCTGTTGTCTGCAACTCTCCACCCAAAACTTTAATTCAGAAAAATGTTTCAAACCTTATCTACCAAGCTTGAGTATCACAAAAGAATCATAGAATCCCTACAGTGCAGAAGGAGACAATTTGGCCCATCGAGTCTGCACCAACTCTCTGACAGAGCATCTTACTCAGGCCATGTCCCCGCAATCCCACATATTTATCCCACTCATCCCCCTAACCTACTCATCTTTGGATACTAAGGGGCAATTTGGCATGGCCAACCTACCTAGCCTGCGCATCCTGGGACACTGAGGGAGAATTTAGCATGACCAATCCACCTAACCTGCACATCTTTGGATTGTGGGAAGAAACAGATCACCTGGAGGAAACCCACGCAGACATGGGGAGAACATGCGATCTCCACACAGTCACCCAAGGCGGAATCGAACCCGGGTCCCTGGCGTTGTAAGACAACAGTGCAAACTAGTGTGCCACCTTGCTGCCCCAATGCTATATCTATTTAAATATGACATCACAGTGCAGTGTGAGGATCAGTCGCTGACGCCATTTTGCAGATTGCGGGTGGGATTTTATGGCCTCGCTCGTCCCGAAACCGTAAAATCCCACCCGCATCCCACAACGCATCTTTCTATGGTCCACCCCTCGTCCGCTTCGATTCCCATGGTGGACAGGACGGTAAAATTCCGGCCAGGGTGTTGAACAAGGATCTATCTGTCCTGCTGTGTGATATGCAATATTAGAACCATCGAATCATAGAATCCTACAGTGCAGAAGGAGGCCATTCAGCCCATTGAGTCTGCATCGACCACAATCCCACCCAGGCCCTATCCCCATAACCCAATGCATTAACCCTAGCTAGTTCCCCCTGATACTAAGGGACAATTTAGCATGGCCAATCCACCTAACCCGCACATCTTTGGACTTAGTTGAGCTGGACATTAAGCTAGCACCGTGGATTGGCTGTCTAGAAATAAAAATCAGGCGGTTTCTCAACAGGTAGTAAATTCCTCGTCACATCCACATACAAGAAATGACATGACGTGCGTTTTTATTTTAATTTAAAATCGGTCGGATTGGAGAAATCGAAGTAGATAATTCACACGAGAGGTAAAACATTCCAAAATATACTTTAATTGAAAACAGCAACCAGATGTGCCATTGATAAAAGTTGCAGCCTTGATGTATGAGATTCCTGGCCAATTGCCACAGTTTCCTAGTCTACAATTACCATCTGTGCATAATTCTGAAGAAAGGCCATATGGTCCCTCCAATCTAAAAAGCTTGCAAAGGATACCTCACTTTCCTGACACCAATGATATGGTTGCCTGATGACAAACAAAAATCTCATTATAATTTGTGACCTTCATCCTTCATCGAGTGCCGCCGCAAATCCCAGCTAATAGGCAAAGTACGTGATCACAAAAATGAGAAGGACATATGTTCCTTTAAGAGTTCCTTGGCAGGATGTACAAGGTGCTGTGTTATCCTGTGAGTAAAAGTTGCCTTCAGTCTGTGTCACCTTCAGTTCTTTTTCATCAAACGTCCATAACCAAAGTCAGACACCCCACTGTCTGAAATAAGGTCACTCAATTATGGAAAGGATATTATTAAACTAGAAAGAGTGCAGAAAAGATTTACTAGGATGCTACCGACACTTGATGGTTTAAAGAAAAGTTAATTTATCAGTCACAAGTAAGGCTTACATTAACACTGCAATGAAGATACTGTGAAATTCCCCAAGTCGTCACACTCCGGCACCCGTTCGGGTCAATGCATCTAACCAGCATGTCTTTCAGACTGTGGGAGGAGCCTGGAGCACCCAGAGGAAACCCACGCAGACACGAGGAGAATATGCAAACTCCACACAGACAGTGACCCAAGCCGGGAATCGAACCCGGGCTAACCATTGTGCCACCGTGCTGCCCACAGTTTGAGTTGTAAGGAGAAGTTGGATAGACTGAGACTTTTTCCCCTGGAGCGTAGGGAGGCTTTGGGGGTGATCTTATAGAGGTCTATAAAATAATGAGGGGCATAGATGAGGTAGATAGTCAACATCTTTTCCCAAAGGGAGGGGAGTCTAAAACTAGAGGGCATAGGTTTAAGGTGAGAGGGGAGAGATGCAAAAGGGTCTGGAGGGGCAACTTTTTCATACAGAGGGTGGTGAGCATCTGGAACAAGCTGCCAGAGGTAGTAGTAGAGGCGGGTATAATTTTGTCTTTTAAAAAGCATTTAGACAGTTACATGGGTATGTTGGGTATCGAGGGATATGGGCCAAAGATGGGCAATTGGGATGAGATTAGTGGTAAAAACTGGGTGGCATGGACAAGTTGGGCCAAAGGGCCTGTTTCCATGCTGCAAACCTCTATGACTCCAAGGAAATATTTGGCACACCATGCACTTTTACCTCACGTGGAAGGACTCCAATATTGTTTCTTTTTCAAAAAAAATCGTACTCCATGTATCAGCATATTCCTGAGAATGCCGCAATGTGCAGTTTTTGCAAATGTCTGTAATGAGTAATAGTTGGTCATCACAATCTATCTTCATCATACTTCAATGCTTTCAAATCATTAACAAGCCATTTAACCAGAATAAATTCTGCATAAAGCTTTTTAATGAAGTCTCTCCAAGGCAGTACCTGCCTGCAGAGGTAAGATCACGAAATATTCTCTGCATCACGTGCCTGCTTTGCAGTGAGGATCGAGGCAGTGAATCAATGTAAGGACGGGGATAACAAATGGAGGGATCTTGCTGGACCAAGGCAAATCGCCTCAACGAAAGGTGATGGTATCTTCTCTTACTGGACTGGCCTCCACTACATTGCTGAATCATAGAATCCCTACAGTGCAGAAGGAGGCCACTTGGCCCATCGAGTCTCTACCATCCACAATCCCACCCAGGCCCTACTCCCGTAACCTCGCATATTTACCCTGCTAATCCCCCTGTCACTAGGGTTAATTTAGCACGGCCAATCAACCTAACCCACACACGGGGCGGCACGGTAGCACGGTGGTTAGCACTGCTGCTTCACAGCTCCAGGGACCTGGATTCGATTCCCGGCTCGGGTCACTGTCTGTGTGGAGTTTGCACATTCTCCTCGTGTCTGCGCGGGTTTCCTCCGGGTGCTCCGGTTTCCTCCCACAATCCAAAGATGTGCGGGTTAGGTTGATTGGCCATGCTAAAATTTCCCCTTAGCGTCCTGAGATGTGTAGGTTAGAGGGATTAGCGGGTAAGAATATGTAGGGATATGGGGGTAGGGCCTGGGTGGGATTGTGGTCGGTGCAGACTCGATGGGCCGAATGGTCTCCTTCTGCACTGTAGGGATTCCATGATTTCTATGATCTTTGGACTGTGGGAGGAAACCGGAGCAACCAAAGGAAACCCACGCAGACACGGGGAGAACGTGCAAACTCCACACAGACAGTGACCCGAGGCTGAAATTGGACCCGGGTCCCTGGCGCTGTGAGGCAACAGTGCTAACCACTGTGCCACTGCGCCACCTCCATTGCCTGCCCTGATAATCTCTTGATGCTTGTAAGTTGGCATGGTTAGGACACAGGGAAAGGATAAGACACTCTGTCAAAGAGTAGGTGCAGACCCGATGGGCTGAATAGCCTCCTTCTGCACTGTAAGGATTCTATGAGACTCAGATATTTACCCTGTCAGTGTTAGAACTTTGCAAATTAGCTAGCCTGGTGTTTCCAGTGGCGGTACCAATTGCGAGTTAAATTTTATGTGTCGGGTTTACAGACTCACATTGAATCTGGCTTTAACTTTTATGCTCAATGAAGGCCTAATTTTGATAAGGGACCAACGCTGACTGAATGCATTTGTCCTATCACATCAAGGCCACATAGAATGAGTATTTACATTAATACTATACTTTCTATCGATGAAGAATAGACAAGCATGCAAAAGTAAAGTAAAGTTTATTTATTAGTGTCACAAGTAGGCTTATATTAACACTACAATGAAGTTACTGTGAAAATCCCCGTGTTTCCACACTCCAGCACCTGAGGGAGAACTTGGCGTGGCCAATGCACCTAACCAGCACGTCTTTTGGACTGTGGGGGGAATCTGGAGCACCCGGGGGAAACCCACACAGACACGGGGAGAACGTGCAGATTCCGCACAGACAGTGACCTAAGCCGGGAATCAAACCCAGGTCCCAGGAACCCAGGTCAAGTGGGGATATCTTGACCAGCTTACACCTCAGATCAATCGAGCAATGAACTTACCTGTCAAAGAACATTAAACTCCTTTATTCCATTTGTTGTCTCCAAACTCTCCAAAGGCTCCTTATTAAATGAAGGCATTTTAAGTACAGCCTTTACTACACATAGAATATATTTGTGCATCTAAAAAGCAGATGTAGTGGCGCAGTGGTTAGCACTGCTACTTCACAGTGCCAGGGACACAGATTTGATTCCCAGCTCCGGTTTCCTCCCACAGTCGGAAAGATGTGCTGGTTAGGTGCGTTGGCCATGCTAAACTCTCCCTCGCTGTACCCGAACAGGCACCGGAGTGTGGCGACTAGGGGATTTTCACAGTAACTTCATTGCAGTGTTAATGTATGCCTACTTGTGACACTAATGAATAAACTTTAATATAGTGAGCACCTCTCTACTGGAAAGTAGCAGTTTTTAACAAAATAATTTCACTCGTTTTATGTTCCCAGCCAACAAATAGTTGGACTTTTCTCCCTGTACGTGTCTTCCTTGTACTGGAAACATAGGGAAATAAAGGGAAGCACCTGACAAAATCTGGTAGGCCCAGACCTTCCTTGCTGCCGGCAGAAACATGTCCTCACTGTGGGCAAGCACAGACCTGATTTCCCCAGTCTCACCAAATCTGGACCGCGACATCTGAATTCCTGAGGAATTCATTTCTTCACAAAGTCAATACTCAGCTCCAGGGAATGGATGGGACAGGGACCATTGTGTCTTCAAGGGAAAATAGGATAAACATTTGAAGCGATGAAAGTGCAGGTGCACAAAAAATCTGCATGTCAGTCCCGCAATTTAGGATAGTCTTATCAAAGAGGAAACATTGATCTAATGGGTTGATTGGCGGTCTATTGATTAATCTCCTCTGGTTTTAAGAACAGCCCCTCCTGCACCACGGAGCCATAGAATCCCTACAGTGCAGAAAGGCCATTCAGCCCATTGCGTCAGCACCGACTCTTCAAAAGAGCACTCCAGCCAGGTGCTCCTCTCCACATTGACCATGGCTAATCCATTGAAGCTATGCATCTTTGGACACTAAGCGGCAATTTAGCTTGGCCAATCCACCTAACTGCAGATCTTTGGACTGTAGGAGGAAACCGGAGCACCCGGAAGAAACCCACGCAGACACGGGGAGAATGTGCAAACTCCACACAGACAGTGACCCAAGCCGGGAATCAAACCCGGGTCCCTGGCACTGTGAGGCAGCAGTGCTAACCACTGCGTCACTGTGCTGCACCAGTGAGATCTGTTCACATTGGTCATCGTTTCACTTACCCGAAAAGACGGCCAATTTAATATCCATTAGTGTTGAACGCGGAGCCGTTTACTTTTTGCAAGTCCGTATCCCCGACAAAGAGAACAAAGAACAGTACAGCACAGGAAACATACCTTTCGGCCCTCCAAGCCTGTGCCGCTCCTTGGTCCAACTAGACCAATCGTTTGTATCCCTCCATTCCCAGGCTGCTCATGTGACTATCCAGGTAAGTCTTAAACAATGTCAGCGTGCCTGCCTCCACCATCCTACTTGGCATTCATTCCAGGCCCCCACCACCCTCTGTGTAAAAAACATCCCTCTAATATCTGAGTTATACTTCGCCCCTCTCACCTTGAGCCCGTGACCCCTCGTGAACGTCACTTCTAATCTGGGAAAAAGCTTCCCACTGTTCACCCTATCTATCCCCTTCATAATCTTGTACACCTCTATTAGATCTTCCCTCATTCTCCGTCTTTCCAGGGAGAACACCCCTAGTTTACCCAATCTCTCCTCATAGCTAAGACCCTCCATACCAGGCAACATCCTGGTAAACCTTCTCTGCACTCTCTCTAACGCCTCCACGTCCTTCTGGTAGTGTGGCGACCAGAATTGGACGCAGTACTCCAAATGTGGCCTAACCAGCGTTCTATACAGCTGCATCATCAGACTCCAGCTTTTATACTCTATACCCCATCCTATAAAGGCCAGCACCTGAACCAGAGGGGCACCAATATCCTCGGAGGGAAATTTGTTACGGCTCTTCAGGGGGGTTTAAACTAATTTGTCAGGGGAGTGGGAAAGGGAGTTGTAGTCCAGAAGTCAGTGAGGGTGGTGAGGTATTGGGGAAGGTATCAGGGTCAAGGGTGGGTACTGGTAGACAGGAAGGTGGGTTGAAGTGTGTCTACTTCAATGCAAGGAGCATCCGGAACAAGGTAGATGAACTTGGGGCGTGGATTGGTACTTGGGACTACGATGTTGTGGCCATTACGGAGACGTGGGTAGAACAAGGACAGGAATGGTTGTTGGACGTTCCGGGGTATAGATGTTTCACTAAGTGTAGGGAAGCTGGTAAAAGAGGTGGAGGAGTGGCATTGTTAATCAAGGATAGTTTAACGGCTGCGGAAAGGCACTTCGTGGGGGATCTGCACACTGAGGTAATATGGGCTGAAGTTAGAAATAGGAAAGGAGCGGTCACGTTGCTAGGAGTTTACTATAGGCCCCCAAATAGTAATAGAGATGTGGAGGAAGAAATTGCTAAGCAGATTATGGATATGTGTGGGGGTCACAGGGTAGTTGTCATGGGGGACTTTAACTTTCCAAATATTGATTGGAACCTTTGTAGGTCAAATAGTTTGGATGGGGCAGTTTTTGTGCAGTGTGTGCGGGAGGGTTTCCTGACACAATATGTGGATGGGCCGACTAGAGGTGAGGCCACATTGGATTTGGTACTGGGAAATGAACCGGGCCAAGTGTTAGATTTGGTTGTGGGAGAGCAATTTGAAGATAGTGACCACAATTCGGTGTCTTTTGTTATTGCAATGGAGAGGGATAGGGCCGTACGGCAGGGCAAGGTTTACAATTGGGGGAGGGGTAATTATGATGCGATTAGGCAAGAATTAGGGGGCATAAGTTGGGAACAGAAACTGTCAGAGAAAGGAACTAATGAAAAGTGGAATTTTTTCAAGGAACAAATACTGGATGTCCTTGATAGGTATGTTCCTGTCAGGCAGGGAGGAAATGGCCGAGTGAGGGAACCATGGTTCACAAAAGAGGTGGAATGTCTTGTGAAAAGGAAGAGGGAAGCTTATGTAGGGATGAGGAAACAAGGTTCAGATGGCTTGATTGAGGGTTACAAGTTAGCAAGGAATGAGCTGAAAAAGGGGCTTAGGAGAGCTAGGAGGGGACATGAGAAGTCCTTGGCGGGTCGGATCAAGGAAAACCCCAAGGCTTTTTACTCTTATGTGAGGAATAAAAGAATGACCAGGGTGAGGTTAGGGCCGGTCAAGGACAGTAGTGGGAACTTGTGTATGGAGTCAGTAGAGATAGGCGAGGTGATGAATGAATACTTTTCTTCAGTGTTCACCAAGGAGAGGGGCCATGTTTTTGAGGAAGAGAAGGTGTTACAGGCTAATAGGCTGGAGGAAATAGATGTTCGGAGGGAGGATGTCTTGGCAGTTTTGAATAAACTGAAGGTCGATAAGTCCCCTGGGCCTGATGAAATGTATCCTAGGATTCTTTGGGAGGCAAGGGATGAGATTGCAGAGCCTTTGGCGTTGATCTTTGGGTCCTCGCTGTCCACGGGGATGGTGCCAGAGGACTGGAGAATGGCGAATGTTGTTCCTCTGTTTAAGAAAGGGAATAGAAATGACCCTGGTAATTATAGACCGGTTAGTCTTACTTCGGTGGTTGGTAAATTGATGGAAAGGGTCCTTAGGGATGGGATTTACGACCATTTAGAAAGATGCGGATTAATCCGAGATAGTCAGCACGGATTCGTGAAGGGCAAGTCGTGCCTCACAAATTTGATAGAATTTTTTGAGGAGGTAACTAAGTGTGTTGATGAAGGTAGGGCAGTTGATGTCATATACATGGATTTTAGTAAGGCGTTTGATAAGGTCCCCCATGGTCGGCTTATGATGAAAGTGAGGAGGTGTGGGATAGAGGGAAAGTTGGCCGATTGGATAGGTAACTGGCTGTCTGACCGAAGACAGAGGGTGGTGGTCGATGGAAAATTTTCGGATTGGAGGCAGGTTGCTAGCGGTGTGCCGCAGGGATCAGTGCTTGGTCCTCTGCTCTTTGTGATTTTTATTAATGACTTAGAGGAGGGGGCTGAAGGGTGGATCAGTAAATTTGCTGATGACACCAAAATTGGTGGAGTAGTGGATGAGGTGGAGGGCTGTTGTAGGCTGCAAAGAGACATAGATAGGATGCAAAGCTGGGCTGAAAAATGGCAAATGGAGTTTAACCCTGATAAATGTGAGGTGATTCATTTTGGTAGGACAAATTTAAATGTGGATTACAGGGTCAAAGGTAGGGTTCTGAAGACTGTGGAGGAACAGAGAGATCTTGGGGTCCATATCCACAGATCTCTAAAGGTTGCCAGTCAAGTGGATAGAGCTGTGAAGAAGGCCTATAGTGTGTTAGCTTTTATTAACAGGGGGTTGGAGTTTAAGAGCCGTGGGGTTATGCTGCAACTGTACAGGACCTTGGTGAGACCACATTTGGAATATTGTGTGCAGTTCTGGTCACCTCACTATAGGAAGGATGTGGAAGCGCTGGAAGGAGTGCAGAGGAGATTTACCAGGATGCTGCCTGGTTTGGAGGGTAGGTCATATGAGGAAAGGTTGAGGGAGCTAGGGCTGTTTTCTCTGGAGCGGAGGAGGCTGAGGGGAGACTTAATAGAGGTGTATAAAATGATGAAGGGGATAGATAGAGTGAACGTTCAAAGACTATTTCCTCGGGTGGATGGAGCTATTACAAGGGGGCATAACTATAGGGTTCGTGGTGGGAGATACAGGACGGATATCAGAGGTAGGTTCTTTACGCAGAGAGTGGTTGGGGTGTGGAATGGACTGCCTGCAGTGATAGTGGAGTCAGACACTTTAGAAACATTTAAGCGGTTACTGGATAGGCACATGGAGCACACCAGGATGATAGGGAGTGGGATAGCTTGATCTTGGTTTCAGATAAAGCTCGGCACAACATCGTGGGCCGAAGGGCCTGTTCTGTGCTGTACTGTTCTATGTTCTATGTTCTATTCCATATGCCTTCTTCACCACCTTCTCCAACTGTGTTGCCACCTTCAAGGATTTGTGGACACCTAGGTCCCTCTGTGTTTCTATATTCCTGATGACTCTGCCATTTATTGTATAACTCCTCCCTACATTATTTCTTCCAAAATGCATCACTTCGCATTTATCCAGATTAAACTCCATCTGCCACCTCTCCGCCCAATTTTCCAGCCTATTTATATCCTGCTGTATTGCCCGACAATGCTCTTCGCTATCCACAAGTCCAGCCATTTTCGTGTCATCCGCAAACTTGCTGATTACACCAGTTACACCTTCTTCCAAATCATTTATATATATCACAAATAGCAGAGGTCCCAGTACAGAGCCCTGCGGAACATCACTGGTCATGATGTGGAGATGCCGGCGTTGGACTGGGGTAAGCACAGTAAGAAGTCTCACAACACCAGGTTAAAGT
The DNA here is from genome assembly GCF_964213995.1 of Mustelus asterias. NCBI lineage: Eukaryota > Metazoa > Chordata > Chondrichthyes > Carcharhiniformes > Triakidae > Mustelus > Mustelus asterias. The sequence continues at coordinate 12,989,289 of NC_135809.1, forward strand.
CCAACAGGTTTATGGTATTTTCTACCAAATAAACCTGTTGGACTTTAACCTGGTGTTGTGAGACTTCTTACTGAACATCACTGGTCACAGACCTCCAGCCGGAAAAAGACCCTTCGACCACTACCCTCTATCTCCTATGGCCAAGCCAGTTCTCCACCCATCTAGCCACTTCTCCTTGTATCCCATGAGCCTTAACCTTCTTAACCAACCTGCCATGTGGGACTTTGTCAAATGCCTTACTGAAATCCATATAGACGACATCCACGGCCCTTCCTCATCAACCATTTTTGTCACTTCCTCGGATTGAGATCCAAACTCATCTCACCTCAAGCATTTACAGTCAACAAATAAAGGAGACTTTCATCCACTGTGTGGCCAAATTCCCCTCCAACTCGATTTTCAAGTTTGCTGATGATACCACCATAATGGGTTGGTTCTCAAACAATAACGAAATGGAGTACAGTAAAGAGATAGAGAATCAGGTGAACTGGTGTGACGAAAATAATCTCTCCCTCAATGTCAACAAAACAAAAGAGGTAGCCATTGACTTCAGGAAGCGTAGTGGAGAACATGCCCCTGTCTATATCAATGAGGACGAAGTTGAAATGGTCGTGAGCTTCAAGTTTTTAGGTGTCCAGATCACCAACAACATGTCCTCGTCCCCCCCATGCCGACACTATAGTTAAAAAAGCCCACCAACGCCTCTACTTTCTCAGAAGACTAAGGAAATTTGTTATGTCCACTATGACTTCCATCAACCTTTACAGATGCACCATAGAAAGCATGCTTTCTGATTGTATCACAGCTTGGTATGGCTCCTGCTCTGCCCAAGACCACGACAAACTACAAAGGGTTGTGAATGAAGCGTAGTCCATCACTCAAACCAGCCTCCCACTCATTGGCTCTGTCTACACTTCTTGCTGTCTCAGAAAAACAACTAAGCAATTTAGGGCCCCACTCACCCTGGACATACTCTCTTCTTCCATCGGGAAAAAGATACAAACGTCTGAGGACACGTACCAACCGACTCAAAAACCGCTTCTTCCTTGGGTGGCATGGTGGCACAGCCGTTAGCACTGCTGCTTCACAGCGTCAGGAACCTGGGTTCGATTCCTGGCTTAGGTCGCTGTCTGTGTGGAGTTTGCACACTCTCCCCGTATCTGAGTGCGTTTCCTCCAGGTGCTCCGGTTTCCTCTCACAGTCCAAAGATATGTGGGTTAGGTAGATTGGCCATGCTAAATTGCCCCTTGGTGTCAGAGGGATTAACTAAGGTAAATGCATGGGGTTATGGGAATAGAGTCTGGGTGGGATTGTGGTTGGTGCAGACTTGATGAGCCGAATGGCCTTCTTCTGCACTGTAGGGATTCTATGATTCTGCTGCCATCAGACATTTGAATGGACCTATCTCGTATGAAGTTGATCCTTCTTTACACCCTAGCTATGATTGTAACACTACATTCTGCACTCTCTCCTTTCCTTCTCTATGAACAGTATGTTTTGTCTCTTTAGGGAGCAAGAAACAATACTTTTCACTGTATATTAATACATGTGACAATAATAAATCAAATCGACTAAAATCCTATGTTGATGAACTGGATTTGAACTTAATTCCCAGAGTGAAAGATGAGTGCAGTTTAACGCAACCACTTTCTTCCTGAAGTCAAACCTCACTTCTCCACTAAAAGCAGAGAAAAAGACTTTTGGCTCAGCTGAGCACAATGACATGGGGGATGGGATTCAGCAGCTTGGGTCAATGCGCTGATTGTGGATTCTTCCATTTGCATTTTCAACTCAATACATCCCTGGGACATCATTTCAGCTGAATTGGTCATAACCAGTTGCGCACCTTTGCATGACCTACTTCTTGCACATAACCTACTAACAAAGGAACGAGCAGTATTGATTGGGAGAACTAACACGGCTTGAAATTCACGGTCGATTTTAAAACCAACCTGCAGTATTGTGCTAACGACAGCAAAAATGAACGTACCCAAACTAGAAATCTGCATCTGAAGTGAATCCTGAACCAAAAACCTTTGCATTAGCTGGTGTAAACGTTTTGTAATTAAAAATCATTAGTTAATTTGCCCCCTAAACAACAACTCCCATTTTCAATTCTCGCTCTGTGCACATATAAAGCTTCAGCGACAGGAATGCCAGAGTGAACTGAATGTTTTCTGTTTGCATTAGAGAGTTATATTTGCCAGTAATACCTGACGGGGACTGAGTCGGGTTTGGTCATTTTAATCTGATTCAAATTTAGGTACAAAGAAACATAGAAGGTAGGAACAGGAAGAGGCCATTTGGCCCTTCGAGCCTGTTCCGCCGTTCATCACGATCATGGCTGATCTTCTAACTCAATAGCCTGATCCTGCTTTCTCCCCACAACCTTTGATCCCATTTGCCCCAAGTGCTATATCCAGCTGCCTCTTGAATACATTCAATGTTTTGGCATCAACTACTTCCTGTGGTAATGAATTCCACAGGCTCACCACTCTTTGGGTGAAGAAATGTCTCCTCATCTCCGTCCTAAATGGTCTACCCTGAATCCTCAGATTGTGACCCCTGGTTCTGAACTCCCCCACCATCAGGAATATTCTACCTGAGCCTACCATGTCTAGTCTGTTAGAATTTTATAAATCTCTATGAGATCCCCCCCCTTATTCGTCTGAACTCCAGTGAAAACAATCCTAACCAATCTCTCCTCTTGGCCATGGTAAAGTACCCCTGAGTATCCCAAGATTTGTAGATTAGAAGGGATTAGTGGAGTAGATACGTGTGGTTATGGGGATAGGGTGGGGAATGGGACTGGTTAAGATGCTCGGTTGGAGAGTCAGTGCAGACTTGATGGGCCGAATAGCCTCCTTCTGCACTGTCGGGATTCTATGGTCAGCCATTTTAGATGGATCTATATCCAGCAGGTCAAAACGAAAGAGTGAGGCTGATGAGGCACAACTCCCCCTCACTATAATCCCACATCACACGGAAGTCATGTTCATCATCTTGTTGTTATCTGCAATCCATTATTTACATGTCACAAGTCTTGTGGCAACGAGTGAGCCATCGAGCAGCAGATATCCATTCACTGGGAGCCATAGGCTCCCGATAGGGTCCCTCATTGGGTCGTGTTATATTGAAAGGAAACAGAAGTGGAACCCGGCAACCTCTTCCCTTCCAATCCCCACCCTCCCACCAAATGCCCCCAAGTAACTGAGCAATTGAGCAACCCTTTTCTGGATGACACTCCTCACCTTCATAGGATGAGGAAAGGGGTTGGAAAATGTGCCCTAATCATTGTTGGGCTGTCCAGTACAAGCTCAGAGGGTTGTAAGACACTTGGCTGAATCACAGAACAGATGAACTTCAGTCACATGCAGGCCACAAAGGTTGAAAGGGATTTTACAATGCTCTGAAATCTGACTAGAGGCTCCTAGCTCATTACCAGTCTGAGATCCCAACAGGTCAACACGGCTTTAATCACTTCAACAATTGTCCTTTATCCATCAGTGAAGAAGCAATGAACAGTCTGTCGCAGGATGCCATCAACTGCTATCTTGATGACTCATCACATTGTTAGAAGCAACAAAAGCAACCAAACTTGTGAGTGTCACTAGCCAGCCCAGCATATGTTGCCCATTTCTAATTGCCCTGAGGCAGTGAGCTGCCTCCTTGAACCGGTAGGGTGGCAGAATGGCACAGTGGTTAGCACTGCTGCCTCACAGCACCAGGGACTCGGGTTCGATTCCCGGCTTGGGTCACTGTCTGTGCGGAGTCTGCTCATTCTCCCCGTGTCTGTGTGGGTTTCCTCCGGGTGCTCCAGTTTCCTCCGACAGTCCGAGGTGGTTAGGTGCACTGGCCTTGCTAAATTCTCCCTCAGTGTAACCAAACAGGCGCCAGAGTGTGGCAACTGGGGTATTTTCACAGTGGCTTTGTTGCAGTGTTAATGTAAGCCTACTTGCGACACTAATATGCCGAGACTAATATGCCGATCGTTAAGAAAGCTCACCACTTTCTCAGAAGACTAAGAAAATTTGGCATGTCAGCTACGACTTTCACCAACTTTTACAGATGCACCATAGAAAGCATTCTCTCTGGTTGTATCACAGCTTGGTATGGCTCCTGCTCTGCCCAAGACCGCAAGGAATTACAGAAAGTCGTGAATGTAGCCCAGTCCATCATGCAAACCAGCCTCCCATCCATTGACTCTGTTTACACTTCCCGCTGCCTTGGCAAAGCAGCCAGCATAATTAAAGACCCCACACACCCCGGACATTCTCTCTTCCACCTTCTTCCGTCGGGAAAAAGACACAAAAGCCTGAGGTCACGTACCAAACGACTCAAGAACAGCTTCCTCCCCTGCTGCTGTCAGACTTTTGAATGGACTTACCTTGCGTTAAGTTGATATTTCTCTACACCCTAGCTATGACTGTAACACTATATTCTGCACTCTCTCGTTTCCTTCTCTATGAACGGTATGCTTTGTCTGTGTAGCGCGCAAGAAACAATACTTTTCACTGCATGTTAATACATGTGACAATAATAAATCAAATCAAAAAATAAATAAATTTTTGTGTCCATGTGGTGTAGGTACGCCCACAGTGCTGTTATGGAGAGTTGCGGAATTTTGACACAGCGGCAGGATTTTCAGGTCTCTTCTGCTGGTAGGATTTTCCAGTCCTGCCTAAGGTAACACTTGCCCCCACACCCGCCACCCACTCCCCCCCCCCACCCTCCACCCGCCCCCCCCCCCCCGCCCCCGCCCCCCCCCCCCCCCCCACCCACCCCACACCCCTCCCCCTGCAATGGGTTCCCTCGCAGTGGGGTGGTTGAGCCACACAAAATGGCGTAGATGTCTTTGGGACCGGAATGATTGATGGAGGACGTTCAGTGGGTCAGTCCCATGGCAATTTGAACTGATTCTTTGCCCAGTTCCTCATGGCTGGGCAGTGTTAAAATACGCCATCTTCTGTTTCATAACCAAAACCTTCATGTTTCTCTGACCTCGTTCCAGTGCTGTGGCTTTTAATGTTGAAGATTGCTCTGAGTAGCTCTCCAAGTTATTCTGGGCAACAATCTGAGTTTGCAAGTTGCTTGCAGGGAAACCTGGCCTCCTTTATATGCTCTGCAGTGATTTCAGACAGTTTCTACATCTGTGCCCAGTCGCTGATAATTAGTTCATTTCTATCAGGAGACAAAAGGGTTAAAGCAGACGACTGCTTTAGCCTTTCACTGCCACATCTGACTGGACCCCGTAATGGACTAGCGCATTCTGTCGTCCTCATCTGCTAAAACTGCTCATTATTCCAGCATCATCCTACAATGCAAAACATATGACACCTGGCTTTGTTTCCCTGCTGCTAACCACACAATAAATCTCTCTCTTCAGTCTCCTCCATCCTCACCTCACAGCGTAAGAGCAAGGAGAGACTAGGATCCGAGGGCACAGCCTCAGAGTAAAGGGGCGACCCTTTAGAACTGAGATGAGGAGGAATTTCTTCAGCCAGAGGGTGGTGAATCTGTGGAACTCTTTGCCACAGAAGGCTGTGGATGCCAGGTCATTGAGTGTATTTAAGGCATAGATAGGTAGGTTCTTGATTGGTGAGGGGATCAAAGGTTATGGGGAAAAGGCAGGAGAATGGGGTTGAGAAACTTATCAGTCATGATTGAATTGCGGAGCAGAGTTGATGGGCCAAATGGCCTAATTCTGCTCCTACATCTTATGGTTTTATTGTCTTCTTTGTCCCTTACATCAAGACCATCCAATCAGCTTCCTCTGCCGTGTCCCCTCCTTCAATTAGCCCATTTGGTCATGCCCTCTCCGGCCCAAGCCCTGACCTCACATCTTTCTCTAATTTCTCTTCTATCTGCCCTTTCTGAGCTCTTCCAGAGCCGAAGGGCTTGTTCCTGTGCCGTACTGTTCTTTGTCCTTTGTTCTCTTTGTTCCCTTCCTGACAGGAAACCCATCTCTTGCTTCCTCACTCCTTTTCCCACTCAACTGCTGACCATCCAATGTATGATCCCCATGATAGCCAATATTGTTAATGATGCCCTCTGCTCAGCAATTGTACCTCTCCCACTTAAATTTGCTGCCATCACCACTCTGAATAAGGAAAGAATCCTTCACCCCACCGTATCTTTGAAAAACTTAAAGGTCCCGTCTCTGACTTTCCTCTTCAAAGTTCAAACATGTTGCTGCCTCAAAGAATTTGTGCCTAAACATTAATGTTCGAACCTCGTGTCTGTGTGAGTTTCCTCCGGGTGCTCTGGTTTCCTCCCACAGTCCGAAAGACGTGCTGGTTAGGTGCATTGGCCGTGCTAAATTCTCCCTCAGTGTACCCGAACAGGCGCCGGAGTGTGCCAAGAGGGGTTTTTACAGTAACTTCATTACAGTGTTAACGTAAGCCGACTTGTGACACTAATAAATAAACTTTCAACTGGTGGCAATAATAAGTAAATAAATAAATTACCTGCATAAAAGGAAACCCAGGTGAACAGGGCATTTACATACAAATAAGAATCAGACAGTTGTGGGTTTTATTTAATTTTTTTTTCAAGATTTTCTTCAATGAATCAACATTATTGAGATCACATGAGCATTGCAAGATACCTCGTCTGCAAAACTGTGTCATCAGTTATGGAAATCAGATCTCCATGCATTCTGTTCTGGCCAGTAATCAAACTGGAAGCAGAGCTGCCAAGTTGGATTGGCCATCGTACTTCACAGCTGAAATGTTATCGATAACTTTGCCCATTGGCATTAGACTTCGTCAGTCCCATGCTGTCTATCAACCACAGCTCTGATGTCCCTGAGTACAGCGACCAATAACTAAACAGTATAAATTCTGCAGCTGCTGCAAATTTGCAACCCAACTCTTCATGGAAGTGAGGGTTGGCTCCTGAAACATTGACGTGTGTCTTGGGGGAGGGGGCGGGGGGGGGGGCGGGTTGCACGTTGACACAGCTGTTAGCACTGCTGCCTGACAGCGCCAGGGACCCGGGTTCAATTCCCAGCTTGGGTCACTGTCTGTGTGGAGTCTGCACGTTCTCCTCGTGTCTGCATGGGTTTCCTCCGGTTTCCTCCCGCAGTCTAAAGATGTGCGGGTTAGGTGGATTGGCCATGCTAAATATATGGCATTATGGGGATAGGGTCTGGGTAAGATGCTTTGTCAGAGAGTTGGTGCAGACTCGATGGGCTGAATGGCCTCCTTCGACACTGTAGGGATTCTAGGATCCACCGATGCTGGCTAATCTGATGCGTTTTTCCAGCATTTTCTGTCTGCTTTTCATTTCCTAGCCTCTACCATTCATGTTCCTTGGCAGATACAAAGGATCCCTCGAAGACCAGTGAGGGAGTTGTCCCGATACCCTAATCTAAGGTTTATTTCCATCCAACGGCAATAAAACATGGGCGGCGGGATTTTCCAGCCACTCCTTCGGGCGGGACCTTACAGTCTCGCTGCCTATACCTCTGCCACCGCCCTCCCCCCACCACCACCACCACCACCACCACCACCCCCCCCCCCCCCCCCCACCCCCCACCTCCCAGGTTCCCTGACAGCAGAGGGTGTGAACAACTGGAAACCCCATTGACAGCAGTGGGACTGGAAAATCCCGGTGACAGCCAATAGTGGGTTGCCTCTGCCACCACGAAACACACCGTGATGGGGGGAGAATGTGTGGAAAATCACACCCGTTATCTGGTCATTTATCTCATTGATGTCTGTGGGATTTTGCTGTGGACGTATTGGCTGCCGTGTTGTCCTGCATTACAACACTGAATGCAAATCAGAAGTACTCCATTGGCTGCAGAGAACATTGGGTTGTTCTGAGGCTGTGGAAGGCGCTAGGTAGATGCAAATCATTTCTTTTTTCTTTCTACCATCTTTACAGACACTCTACAGAGACTTTCATTCTTCAAGTTTCCATCTGGCTGTCATTTTAGTGCTTAACACAATAGCCCGAGGTCTTCCAATCTAAGTGCATGATCTAACCTACTGGGGGACCTTTCTTTTGCAATTTGGCTGGCTGGCAATTGCCTTGTTCCTTCTCCAGCTATTTCGTTCATCACTTCATCATTTTTTTAAACAAATGTCCTTGAAACCGACTGTTTGGATCAGTGGGAAAGCCCCAAACACTGTTTAAAATTTGGCTGCATGCGGATTCAAGCTCCATCAGGAGAGAAGCTCGACTGGTGTGAAAAGCAGCAAGTGCGTTTGTAAGTAAAGGCTGGCTCGGATTAAAAGTAAATGTTTCAGGATCACTTTCTAAAATTGCAAACATGGCGTCGCAGGGGTAATTGTGTTGTGTAGACAAAATGTGCATGATATCTTTTTGTTCATTCGTGGGACAAGGGCATCGTTGGCTGGGCCAGCATTTATTGCCCATCCCTAGTTGCCCAAGTGCAGTTGAGTGTTGATGCACCATCAATCAAGCAAAAGACTAGTTGTATGCAAGACAAATAGGCTTTTATTCACAAGAATTTGGAGCCATTCCTGTCGGAGATCTGGTCTGTACTAAAGGCTAGAGGGAGGAGCCATCGCCTTTATACCCGGACCAGGGGGAGGAGTCTTGGGCGGAGCCGACAGGGATGTGCCACAAATACAGGTAATAATAGATACTAACTAACAGTGGTTAACCACAACAGATAACAGATAACAGTGGTTTACCACAAGGGTCAGCCACATTGCTGTGGCTCTGCAGTCACATGTAGGCCAGACCAGGTAAGGACAGCAGATTTCCTTCCCTAAAGGACATTAGTGAGCAGAGATGGGTTTTTCCGACCATCAACAATGGTTTCGTGATTGTCAGTAGATTTTTAATTCCAGATATTTTTTAATGAATTCAAATTCCACCACCTGCCATGGTGGGATTCGAACCCGGGTCCCCAGAACATTAGCTGAGTTTCTGGATTAATAGTCCAGTCATAATACCACTGGGCCTCTCTCCCTCTGCATTTCACCCAATTTTGGGAGGTTGAATGGCACAGAGAGCACATTACTTTAGCAGTGGGGTAGCTTGTGCCCATTCTGTGCCAGTGTTGGTCCCAGTGTTTAATTTGTGTGGATGAATTTTTAGGCATTTAGGCCAAGCCTCTAAAACAGACACGGGAGCCTGTTAAATATGCGAATGAGGGGCCGAATGATTGTTGAAAAATGGCTCCGCAGAACTTGTTCCCAATGGGGGTTATTTTGCAAGGACCACCATTGCTGCCAACTAAGTTGATCTTTCTGTGAATGTAGCAAAACAGAGGAGGAGTGCTCCCCTGTAACTCCACAGCGGTAGTCATGATGTGGAGATGCCGGCGTTGGACTGGGGTAAACACAGTAAGAGTTTTAACAACACCAGGTTAAAGTATAACATGTTTATTTGGTAGCAAATACCATTAGCTTTCGGAGCGCTGCTCCTTTGTCAGATGGAGTGGAAATCAATGGATTCATCAGATCCATCTGACGAAGGAGCAGTGCTCCGAAAGCTAATCATAGAATAATCATAGAAATCCTACAGTACAGAAAGAGGCCATTCGGCCCATCGAGTCTGCACCGACCACAATCCCACCCAGGCCCTACCCCCATGTCTACCCACTGATCCCTCCAACCTACGCATCTCAGGACACTAAGGGCAAATTTTAGCATGGCCAATCAACCTAACCCGCACATCTTTGGACTGTGGGAGGAAACCGGAGCACCCGGAGGAAACCCACGCAGACACAAGGAGAATGTGCAAACTCCACACAGACAGTGACCCAAGCCGGGAATCGAACCCAGGTCCCTGGAGCTGTGAAGCAGCAGTGCTAACCACTGTGCTACCGTGCCGCCCAATGGTATTTGCTACCAAATAAACCTGTTGGACTTTAACCTGGTGTTGTTAAAACTCTTACTCCACAGCGGCACAGTGGCACAGTGCTTAGCACTGTTGCCTCACAGCGCCCAGGTTCGATCCCCGGCTTAGGTCACTGTCTGCGTGGAGTCTGCACATTCTCCCCGTGTCTGCATGGGTTTCCTCCGGATGCTCCGGTTTCCTCCCACAGTCCAAAAGACGTGCTGGTTAGGTGCATGGGCGATACTAAATTCTCCCTCAGTGTACCCAAACAGGCGCTGGAGTGTGGCAAGTCGGGGATTTTCACAGTAACTTCATTGCAGTGTTAATGTAAGCCTACTTGTGATGCTAATAAAATAAACTTTAAACTTTGAAATTGAGCCACTCCCAATCTGCAAAACAATCCCTCAAGACCTCCCTCGGGATCTCGTCAGATTCATCCTTCTCTTGTGGTGGACGGACTGTGGAGTTGTGACGGATGCTGACAACTGGCTTTGCCGATGTAAGTGAGGCCTGGGAGCCCATTTCTGGACTGCCTTGGCACTATCTGTTAAACTTCTTACTGTGTTTACCCCAGTCCAATGCCGGCATCTCCACATCATGACTATCTGTTTGGACAGCAATGGCAACTTGAAAACGAGTCCAGACCAATTCCATGGGTTTGAGAATATCAGTAATTGCATGTTTGACAATGAAGCTGGAAAGGTCAATTGTGTCTCGACCACTGACTTTACCATCTGGGCAATTAAGCATTTCCCAGGCAGCAACAGGAAAGGCAATCTAGAGGGAATGGTCGTGTGTCTCTTACCGATTTCCCTTCATTTCAACTCAAACAGAATGAGGACTGACCAGTAGGAAGCATGAATTCCTCCCCAGCAGATATTCCGTTTAGCACCTCGCCCTGCCATTACTTACCCACTTCAATATTTAGCGGTGTACCAAAATAATTTTTTCTTTGACTGCAGTTTCAGTGCAATTAAGTCAGATCTTCCAAACTTTATTAGAGAAATCTCTACCTGAATCTCCTTAATCAGAACCAAAGCAAATTTTAAACAAAACAGATGCATAATAACATCTTACTAAAGTCCTGAAGTTACAGGGATCCTTCACACTACCAGGAATTTACAGTACAGAAATGCATTTGCAACCCAACTGACTCATGCCAATGTTTTTACTCCCCATGTTCATCCTCCCACCCTTGTTCAACCAATCCTATCAATGAAATCTTCCATTCCTTGCCCCCGCACCATCGCTGGAATTCTACCGCCCTGCCCGCCATGGATTTGGAGCGGGCGGGGTGGACAAAAGAAATGTCCATTGACTTCTCGCTTGAGCAAGGCCGTAAAATCCTGCCCTATGTGTTTACCTAGCTTCCCTGAAGGGGGGATCAGGATATTGAATTTGCTGATCGGGCAAGGATAGATATATGGTTGAACAGTAAAGGAATTAAGGGTTATGGTGAGTGGGCGAGTACGTGGAGTTGAGTCCACGAAAAGATCAGCCATGATCTTATTGAATGGCGGAGCAGGCTCGAGGGGCCAGATGGCCTACTCCTGCTCCTAGTTCTTATGTTCTTAAGTTCTATCAGCCATGATCCAAATAAATGGCAGAGCGGGCTCAAAGGGCCAAATGGCCTACTCCTGATTCTATATTTCTATGAAAGGAAACTATTTTAGTCACTGCTGCTTGAAGTGTAGCAAACTCCACATTCTAACCGTTATCTGGCAGGAAGATAAAGGGTGAAATCTTCCACCTCTTCACACCAGTGGGATCTTCTGCTCGCGCCAATGACACGCCCCCTACTATGTGTTTCCTGGCGGTGCGGGATTGGAATCAATGGGAAATCCCATTGATGGGATGTGCCAAGACTATCCTGCCGCTGGCTAACGGTGCGCCGCCTCCCGCCATCAAGAAAAACGCTGCAGAAAGGCCAGAGAATCCCAGCGACAGGCACAGGACTCGGAGGGGGCCACGTAACTCCTCGAACCTGCTCTGCCGTTCAGTGAGATCTCCACATGCCCACTTTTGCCCATATCGCTTAATGCCTTTGGTTAACAAAATCTACCAATCTCACTGTTAATTTTAACAATTGGTCTGGGACAAAGCGTACCATGAAACAGTAAAATCATTAGTTACTATTCTCACAAGTGTGAAAATCATGTACAATAATGCATCTCTCCACATCCATCATAGATGTCACCTTGGTTCATCGCGCTCTTGTCACAAGGTCAGAATGTTGTGCATTTGATCCCCAGACAAAGACAAGTGATTAACCTAGGTTAATACTGCAGTAACTGAGGGAGTGCTACATTGTCAGAGGTGTCGACTGGAATTTTAAGTTTGTTTATTAGTGTCACAAGTAGGTTTACATTAACACTGCAATGAAGTTACTGTGAAAATCCCCTAGTTGCCACACTCTGGTGCCTGTTCGGGTACACCGAGGGAGAATTTAGCACGGCCAATGCACCTAACCAGCACATCTTTCGGTCTGTGGAGGGAAACCAGAACACCCGGAGGAAACCCACGCAGACACGGGGAGAATGTGCAAACTCCGCACAGACAGTGACCCAAGCTGGGAATCGAACCCGGGTCCCTGGTGCTAACCACTACCGCGCCATCCCATTCTGGCCATTCACGGCAGCAGGATTCTCCAGTCCTGCTGCAGTGAGCAGAGGTTTGGCTGGGCACCGGATTCCCCGTCCTCGCTTGCAGTGAATGGCTGAAAAATTCCGGCCATCGTCTTTTGGGGCAGATGTTAACCTTGAGGTGAAATAAACCATGGCACAAGGAGAGAGTTAGTCACAACAGCGCAATCATTTATCGAATTTACTGACTGTGGGGTTCTGGTGTGAGCGAATTGTCTGCTGTGTTTTTTGGAACCACACTTAGTCATAAGACATGGGGAATCCTATTGGGGGGGTCTACTAATTTATTTAAACAGACAGTCACCCGAGGCCGGAATTGAACCCGGGTCCCTGGCGCTGCGAAGCAGCAGTGTTAACCCACCGTGCCACTGCGCCGCCCCTGAAAATCCCTAGTCACCACACTCCGGTGCATGTTCGGGTACATTGAGGGAGAATTTAGCATGGCCAATGGACCTACCAGCACGTCTTTTGGACTGTGGGAGGAAACCGGAGTATCCAAAGAAAACCCACGCAATTAAGCAGGCTCCATTTGTGGCACAGCAGCACGGTGGCACAGTGGTTGGCACTGTTGCCTCACCCCACCAGGGACCCAGGTTCGATTCCCAGCTTGGGTTACTGTCTGTGTGGAGTCTGCATGTTCTCCCCGTGTCTGCATGGGTTTCCTCCGGGTGCTCTGGTTTCCTCTCACAGTCCAAAAGACGTGCTGATTAGGTGGATTGGCCATGCTAAATTCTCCCTCAGTGTACCCAAAGAGGTGCCAGAGTGTGGCGACTGGGGGATTTTCAGGGGCGGCACAGTGTCACAGTGGTTAGCATTGCTGCCTCACAGCGCCAGGGACCCGGGTTCAATTCTGACCTCGGGTGACTGTGTGGAGTCTGCACGTTCTCCCCGTGTCTGCGTGGATTTCCTCCGGGTTTCCTCCCACAGTCCAAAGATATGCGGGTTATGCGGATATAATTGGCCTTGATAAATTACCCCTTAATGTTCGGGGGATTAGGAGGGTAAATAGGTGGGGTTATGGGGATGGGGCCTGGGTGGGACTGTGATCAGTGAAGACTCGATGGGCCGAATGTCCTCCTGCTACACTGCAAATCCTATGATTGTATGATCCATTATCAGCTTGGCTGATTTTATTTTTCTTTCGGTGCTGCGCCCAGGTGATCCAATTGCAGCAGGATCATAGAATGCTGCAGGACAGAAGGTGACCATTCAGCCCATTGTGCCTGGCCTGGCTCTTATAGAGCTGTCCAAATCCCATTGTGCAGCTGGCAACAGCAATTCGCGAGTAATGAGAAACCAGAACAAGCGCTACTTAGACATGAATGAACTTTACAAGGTCAGCTCAAAACAGGCTTTGGAGGGAGCTTGCACGCCAGCAATTAAAAAATCTATTATGGCCATTATTCCATTAGGACTCGATTCAACAGAAGTGCAGACTGAGGGAAGGATCAAAGGGCTTGTAGCTCTGCAGGTATCCATGCTCAGCGGCCATTTCTCCTTCAATGGAACACTAATCAGCCTCTTGCAACATGAGCAGAAATCTCATACGAGACTGCAGGAATCAAAATATTAAAAAAGAAACCCTTAACAGCAGGATCAGCTGCGCGTTCGATATTGATATAAAGCAGGATTCAGAATCCTCCCTTTCATTTGAAAAACTCCATTGTTCTCGGTTGCTGTTCCTTTTTTCCCTGATGGTGTGTGAGTATTATAATGATCTGACTTCAACATGTTCCTTTAAAGCTGCAACGTATCTCAGACATAGCCTGATGATTTAAAGAGTATCAGTGCGTAAAGGACAACACTGCAATCCCACAATCAGTAATGCAGCACATTCGAGCAGCAGCCTTTGATAAAACGCTTGATCCCAGACTGCTGAGTTGGGAATGAGTCCCGAATCAATCAGGAATTTAAATTGGCCTGAACTAATTCAAGATGATTCGAAAATTTCCCTGCCCTAATTTGCAAAGTCTTCATATCAACACAGGAGTTCATTTACTTAACCCTATTATGTTTAGTGAAATGCTTTAAAATTATTTGCAAGTGAAGGGTGGCATGGCGGTTAGCACTGCTGCCTCACAGCGCCAGGGACATGGGTTCAATCCCTGGCTTGGGTCTGTGTGGAGTTTGCACGTTCGCCCCGTGCCTGCGTGAGTTTCCTCCGGGTGCTCCGGCTTCCTCCCACAGTCCAGAAGACGTGCAGGTTAGGTACATTGGCCATGCTAAATTTTCCCTCAGTGTACCCGAACAGGTGCCGGAGTGTGGCGACTTGGAGATTTTCATAGTAACTTCATTGCCGTGAAAATGTAAGCCGACTTGTGACACTAATGAATAAACTTACAAAATGCAATGCTTACGTTTACATTCTCTCACACCGTCTAAACTATTGAAGGCTTTGAATTGAAATTTCTTGAATGTTGAGCTGGATCCAAGAATGACTAGGGCATTTCAATCAACTGCATTACAAACTGGCAAAGGCTATCTATTCCAGACAAAAACATGGATTTGCATCAACGTTCCACACAACATTCAGTCATCGCAATCGTACACTCAGAATCTTGCCTGTAGCCAGGTATTTGTCCGACTATTTTTAAACATGTTAATCAAGGGAATATCGGAGACTTTGGCCTTTGGACTTGTTTACATGTTACATAGGATAGACAGCACAGAAACATGCCACTTGACCCAATCTGTACGTGCCAGTGTTTCTGCTCGACCGTATTTCCCCATCTCCCCATATAGAAAACATTCCCTTCCGGATGTACCACAGCTTGGTATGGCTCCTGTTCTGACCAAGACCATAAGAAACTACAAAGGGTTGTGAACATAGCTCAGTCCATCACGCAAATCAGCCTCCCATCCATTGACTCTGTCTACACTTCCCACTGCCTCGCAAGAAAAGCAGCCAGCATAATTAAGGACCCCACGCACCCCGGACATACTCTCTTGCATCTTCTTTCGTCAGGAAAAAGACACAAAAGTCTGAGGTCACGTACCAACTGACTCAAGAACAGCTTCTTTCCTGCTGCCATCAGACTTTTGAATGGACCTACCTCCTATTAAGTTGATCTTTTTCTACACCCTAGCTATGTAACACAACATTCTGCACCCTCTCCTTTCCTTCTCCCATACGTATGAAATACATTGTAGCTTTAAATGAACATGTTAACGTCAGATTATTATAATACTTTCACATATAACAGTATGCTTTGTCTGTATAGCACACAAGAAACAGTACTTTTCATTGTATATTAATACATGTAACAATAATAAATCAAATCAAATCAAATCTAATGCTGTTCGCTTCTCCCTGAAACCCATCTAGACTATTCACTTCAACTGCTCCCACTGATAGCGAGTTTCACATTCTCAACCATTCTTTGAGTAGCCATGATGTGGAGATGCCGGCATTGGACTGGGGTGGGCACGGTAAGAAGTCCCACAATGCCACGTTAAAGTCCAACAGGTTTATTTGGAATCGTGAGCTTTCAGTGCGCTGCTCCTTCATCGGATGAGCGGACCCCTGACTCACCTGATAAAGGAGCAGCGCTCCGAAAGCTCGTGATAACAAATAAATCCATTGGACCCTAACCTGGTGTTGTGAGACTTCTAAATCTTTGAGTTGGAAATCATGGAAATCATGGAAACCCTACAGTGCAGAAGGAGGCCATTCAGCCGATCGAGTCTGCACCGACCACAATCCCACCCAGGCCCTACTCCCACATATTTACCCGCTAATCCCTCTAACCTACGCATCTCAGAATTCTAAGGGGCAATTTTTTTAACCTGGCCAATCAACCTAACCTGCACATCTTTGGACTGTGGGAGGAAACCGGCGCACCCGGAGGAAACCCATGCAGACACGAGGAGAATGTGCAAACTCCACGCAGACAGTGACCCGAGCCGGGAATCGAACCTGGGACCCTGGAGCTGTGAAGCAGTTCTTCTTCTGAGTTCCCAATTTGATTTCTTGGTGATTAGCGTTATGGTGATGATCTCAGTTTTGTTCTTCCCCCACGGGTAGA
Organism: Mustelus asterias; assembly: GCF_964213995.1. NCBI lineage: Eukaryota > Metazoa > Chordata > Chondrichthyes > Carcharhiniformes > Triakidae > Mustelus > Mustelus asterias. The sequence continues at coordinate 13,005,775 of NC_135809.1, forward strand.
AACATTTTCTCTCGGTCCCACCGATCGAAACCTTTCATGATTCTCCAAATCGCTCCTTAAAGTGGAGGCAGGAGTTCCACCAGAGAGCCAAAACAATCTTCAGCGTTGGTGCAAAGCAGGCAGTGATGAACCGACAGGCACTTTCACACTCTGCCTGATCTGATTTCCCATCAAAGTCATGCAAGAGAAAATCAGAGGTGGGGGAAGGGAGAAGGGGTAACCTGAGCTGCTGCTTTATTATTGCTCATTCTGCTCTCCTGTCAACCACCAATTGTGCCCTAATCGTGTTCTGGTATCTTCTTTCATCCTGTGCCCTTAGCACATTAGGTTATTGCTTCTGCAGCCAGTATGCCCAGAGAACCCATTTCAAGTACATAGAATTACATACAATCCCTCCAGGACAGAAGGAGGCCATTCAGCCCATCGAGTCTGCAATGACAACAATCCCACCCAGGCCCTACCCCCATTACCCCATGTATTTTCCCTGCCAATCCCCCTGACACTAAGCAGCAATTTAGCCTGGCCAATCCACCTAACCCGCACATCTTTCGGAGGAAACCCACTCAGACATGGGGAGAACGCGCATACTCCGCACAGACAGTGACCTGAGCTGGAATTGAACCCGGCTCTCTGGCGCTGTGAGGCAGCAGTGCTAACCACCGTGCCACCCCGAGTATGTTAGGAATGGATGCAATGGACAGCTGTGGCCTGCCTGGGCTGGGTGTAAATGCAGTCCTGGCCAGGGCTGTTAATACTGCTACAAAATGGATGTCGGTGGCATTACTAGGAACAAAGATCTAAAAACATTGAGACATTCCCATGCTCACCATATTTGCTGAACAATTTGTTTTAAAAAAAATGAAGATAAAAAATGGTGAAATACTCTTGTTAGCCAATTTCTTTTTTATTGTTCTCAATCGGATGTAATCCAGTATTGGAGTGAAATAGCTCTATCCCCACCTACAGATAAGATCTATATGTTACATTCAGTTTTACAGAATTCCAATTACCGTAGCACAATAATGAAAAGCAAGCATTAAACAAGAGCCCTGAGTGCTTGGTATCACTTAACGCAGCCTAAAATTAGTTTTTTTTTCCCCTCTGTCTTTGTCTTATGAATAAAATATCATTCCTATTAGTTTGCATGAAGTCATTATGCATGTGAGGATTTAAATTGTGAGCCAATTAGCGCTCCGGCTCTGGTTCCAGAGGAATACGGGATAAAGTGCCAGGAGCCTCAGTTCCCTTTAGCCTGGTTTATTTGATCAGGATTCCAGTCCACAAAAGGACGCTCAAGATGTGTGCGCGCTTACTCAAGCAGCAATGACCAGCATCAGTAAGGTGCAAGTAAATGCCTTACAGAGATCTGACTCGTACAGTACACATAAATCTACTTCTTGCTAGTCTCATTTTAGTTGGGGGGGTGGTATTTGCTAAGCTGAATCAATACACTGGAACAATCCAACAATGTGTTCCCATGTGTGTCATTGCTACAGCAAGTCCCTGAGATTCAAATGACCTGTGAGGGGCTTATCACGCTGTCTTGAAATGTGCTCCCATTATTAATTTGTACGCGAGATGAAGAATCCCTTTTTTTTATCAGCCTGTATAGATGTACATCAAATATCCAGCCGAGGTATCCTGTTTACTTATATCTGCACTGCTATTCGGTTGAAAGTGCCTTAATGCATTTGTTGGGAGCAGTATGGAAAGCAGACAGCCTTTGACTGGTCGGGTTTATCTGTGTTTGCACAGAGATGCTTTTCTTGTCAAACAGTGCTGTTTTCAGAACTGCTTCAGAAATATGCAATGCATCAGAGGTCAGCCTTCTCAGGGTGAGTATATAAGATCCCAAGACTCTAATTGAAGAGCAGGGGAGGTGTCTCAGTCGACATCTATCTCTCAGACCAAACATCTGAAATAATCTGGTCATTAATCTCGATGTGGGACATTACTGCTGCGTACACACAGGCTGTTGTGTTTGCCTCTCTTGACAACATTGAGCACCTTTGGAGGGTGGCACGGTGGCACAGTGGTTAGCACTGCTGCCTCACAGCTCCAGGGGCCCAGGTTTGATTCCCGGCTCGGGTCATCATCTGTGTGGAGTCTGCACATTCCCCCCTTGTCTACGTGTGTTCCTTCTGGGTGCTCCGGTTTCCTCCCACAGTCTGAAAGACGTGCTGGTTAGGTGCATTGATCCGAACAGGTGCTGTAGTGTAGCGACTAGGGGAATTTCACAGTAACTTCATTGCAGCGTAAGCCTTACATGTGATTAATAAATAAATTTTATTTATCTCTTACTTTAAAATATCCCATAGATTGTGAATTGCTTTGAGATGTCCTGAGGACTTGAAAGGCGTTGTATGTGAATGAAACTTCTTTCTTTCTGTGTAGAACCTGTCTGGACTGACCGCCATCTTGCAGCCATGTCATTTTTTGTGTCTATGATGTTAAGTTTTGACATGCTGTACGCAGCATCGGACTCTGTCACATTATTAGTGGTGTTGATTTCTAAGTTACACCTGGAAGTTTTTAACCATCAGAAAACAAAGAATAGCAGCTATTTCCATCAGAGAAACTTCCCCCCCAAACAGAAAATACCTTTCAATTGACAACAGGAATCACGCCTAAATGAAAGTATACAACCATGGCAACCTTCAAATGACTTACGGGTCTGCTTGAGAAAGCTCTAGCCGCCATTGGCCCAGGGACAGACGGGAGGACAGAGTTGTCCCTTTTTGAGGATAACAGGTACAATCTTAAGATTATTTTCATTGGAGTTTAGAAAAGCGAGAGGGGATCTCGTAGAAACTTATAAAATCCTAACAGGATTAGACAGGGTAGATTCAGAAAGAATGTTCCTGATGGTGGGGGAGTCCAGAACTAGGGTCATAGTTTGAGGATAAGGGGTAAATCTTTTAGAACTGAGGTGAAGAGAAATTTCTTCACCCAGAGGGAGGTGAATGTGTGGAATTCACTCCCACAGAATGTAGTTCAGGCCAAAACATTGTCTAATTTCAAGAAAAAAATTAGATATAGCTCTTGGGGTTAAAGGGATCAAGGGATGTGGGAGGAAGGGGGGATCAGGATATTGAATTCGATGATCAGCCATGACCAGGTTGAATGGCGCAGCAGCTCAAAGGGCCGAATGGCCTACTCCTGCTTCTAGTTTCTATGTTTCCAACAGCATTAGACAGGGTAGATTCAGAACGAATATTCCTGATGGTGGGGGAGTCCAGAACTAGGGGTCATAATTTGAGGATAAGGGGTAAATCTTTTAGAACTGAGATGAGGTGAAATTTCTTCACCCAGAGGGTGGTGAATGTGTGGAATCCATTACCACAGAAAGTAGTTGAGGCCAAAATGTTGTGCGATTTCCAGACGAAATTAGATAAAACTCTTGGGGCTAAAGGGATCACGGGAGATGAGAAGAAGGCAAGATCAGGATAGTGAATTCGATGATCAGCCATGATCAAAATGAATGGCAGAGCAGACCTGAAGGGCCGAATGGCCTACTTCCTGCTTCTAGTTTCTATGTTTCTATGTTTCTTTCCAGTTGTGATGTGGAGATGCCAGCATTGGACTGGGGTGGGCACAGTAAGAAGTCTCACAACAGCAGATTAAAGTCTAACAGGTTTATTTGGAATCACCAATGTAACCAGAGAGGTTCTCGGCACAGGGTCCCATTGTCTGATACGATGGGATGGCCGGGTGTATTGGCCTTATGTATCTCCTGGCTTCCAAATTAAACCTGTTGGACTTTAACTTGGTGTTGTGAGAGTTCTTACCCTTTCCAATTGGGGGTTGACTTGGTTGAAATCTTGCTTTGTCAGGCATTTGCTCAAAATAAACCTTCCCCAAGGAGAAATGCTACCACCCCTTCATTGGGTAAATGATAACATGGTTCAAGGAGCCCTCACTGACATTCAGCAGACATTAGGAACTCTTCACTAATGGTACTGTAACTCAGCTCACCTTAAGGGGTGCTTGAATAATCCATTAATAGTGCTAATTTTTAAATGGAATTCTTTCTCCACATTCAAATTAGGCAAGTAAAATTGCATTTCCTTTGCAAACAGACATAAAGTACCCCTCATCAACTGGATGATTAAATGTCTACAAAGAAATACTCAATTATCCTCTCATTTGGCTTGAAGGATAATTGACCTTCTATTGTTTTATTTAAGTAATAAATCCCTTACCTTCGGCACCAGCACAATCTTACCCTGTAACGGTAATGAGTGTATCAGAGGGAAGGGAAGGAGGTTAGAGGGTATGTATACCAATTCATTGAAGTGCATCTAATGGGGGAATCGGGGGATGGAAAGCTTTGTGAGGCTGCAGCCTCGACCGCTTCATTTTAAATGTGTTTGGCCACACCACACGAAACGAAGATGTTGCCTGTTAGAAAAGGAACTGCATTCAAGATGGATAGTTGGCAGTCTATGCATTGACTGGATTGTGGAGTGCAGTACTATCCATGAAAACAGAAATGTTGCCTTTTTATCATGCCATTTCTGTTAAAGTGTGCTGCCTCCTACTACAACAATTCCATCCATTGACTTTGTCGCTGCCTCGGAAAAACAGCCAGCATAATCAAGGATCCCACCCACCCCAGACATTCTCTCTTCCACCTTCTTCCGTCGGGAAAAAGATACAAAAATCTGAGGTCACGTACCAACCTCAAGAACCGCTTCTTCCCTGCTGCCATCAGACCTTTGAATGGATCTACCTTATCATAGAATCACAGAATCTCTACAGTTCAGAAGGAGGCCATTTGGCCCATCGAGTCTGCACTGACAACAATCCCACTCAGGCCCTATTCCTGTAACCCCACATATTTACCCTGCTAGTCTCCCTGACACTAGGATCAATTTAGTATGGCCAATCAACCTAACCCGCACAACTTTGGACTGTGGGAGGATACCGGAGCACCCGGAGGAAACCCATGCAGACACGGGGAGAACGTGTAAGCTCCGTACAGACAGTGACCCGGAATGGAACCCGGGTCCCTGGCACTGTGAAGCAGCAATGCTAACAACTGTGCCACCGTGCCACTCCTTATATTAAATTGATCTTTCTTTACACCCTAGCTATAACTGTAACACTACATTCTGCACTCTATCCTTTCCTTCTTCCCTATGTACTCTATGAATGGTATGTTTTGTCTGTATAGCATGCAAGAAACAATACTTTTCATTGTATCCTAATAAATGTGACAATAATAAATAAAATAAAATCAGATCAAATTAAATCAAAAGCTGTGGCTCAGTGAAACCACTATTGCCTCTGAGGCAGATGGCCCTGGTCCCACTCCGGTGACTTGATCACAGAATCCAGGATGACTCTCGTGTACGATGTCAAAGGTGTGTTCCTGGGTGCCATCATTCTGGGATATTGGCTGAGATTCTTTAAGATGGTGGGGTTTTCCCTGCCCTTCATCTGAAGATTTCACAGGGAACACGTACATCCCTGCCCTCACTGCCTGTCCCCCGCACTGATTTCACATTCCAGTGAGCGCTAATTGGCCGGAGAGAAAACTTCCACCCCACACTCAAAAGGGAGGTGGCACAGACAGTGTTTAGCACTACTGCCTCACAATGCTAGGGACCCGGGTTCGATTCCCGGCTTGGGTCACTGTCTGTATGGAGTATGCACATTCTCCCCGTGTCTGCGTGGGTGCTCCGGTTTCCTCCCACAGTCCGAAAGATGTGCTGGTTAGGTGCATTGGCCATGCTAAATTCTCCCTCTGTGTACCCGAACAGGCGCCGGAGTGTGGTGACTCGGCGATTTTCACAGTAACTTCATTGCAGTGTTAATGTAATCCTACTTGTGACACTAATAAACTTTAAGTTCCACCTCTCCAGTCCCTACAGCACCAGAAGCTGCAGTGGACAGTGGAGAGGGTGGGGATGGTGGAGAGGGTGGTGGGGTGGGGGGTGGGGGGTGGGGGGTGGGGGGTGGTGTCACAGCAGTACTATTATTGCAGGGCTATTTTCCCAGAACTCCATTGGCCATGAAAATTGCCCCTTAGTGTCAGGGGGATTAACAGGATAAATACATGGGGTTACAGGGATTGGGCCCTGGGTGAGATTGTTGTCGGTGCAGGCTCGATGGGCCGGGTGGTCTCCTTCTGCGCTGTATGAATTCTATGATTCTATGCTTTCTACCTTATGGGAAGGTCGTCCTGGTATACAAAACTGGGCAAATTTCCCTGACACCCTTTCCATCTACCAGCACTTCCAGTCCATTTGCTATCAAGTAGAAAGGTGAGGATGTAATTCATGCTCAATTCATTATTGCAATTTTTTTGTTTGACATTTCATTCACCTTGCCCCTCCCCCAACAGCCTTCATGATAAATACAGACCATGTTAAAACCAATTTTCTTTCGCGTTTTGATGGCTAGATAAAGCACTTCACCCCTCGCTTTCTCCTGCGCCTCCCCCCGCCCTGCCCCACTGCCCCACCTCCCCGTCCAACCTCTAAGTGACCACATCCCTGTAAATCATTCAAACAACACCTGATGTTGGGGCAGATAACCTTCTTCCATGAGTAAGATCAGACCAATAAACTGATGATACACAGATCAGCCATGATCTCATTGAATGGTGGAGCAGAATCAATGGGCCGAATGGCCTACTTCTGCTCCGACGTCTTATGACCTTATGGTCTTATTTCACACATCCTTAAAAGATGTTTCCAAAAATGCTAGTTTTGAATACATTGTAGAAAGACACAAAATAAAGTTACAAAAGTCTGAGGTCACGTGCAAACCGACTCAAGAACAGCTTCTTCCCTGCTGCTGTCAGACTTTTGAATGGACCTACCTTGCATTAAGTTGATCTTTCTCTACACCCTAGCTATGACTGTAACACTACATTCTGCACTCTCTCATTTCCTTCTCTATGAATGGTATGCTTTGTCTGTATAGCGCGCAAGAAACAATACTTTTCACTGTATGTTAATACATGTGACAATAATAAATCAAATCAAATCAAATTTCACCATTTGCCATGGCAGGATTCGAACCTGGATCCCCAGAACATTAGTTCAGTTTCTGGGTTAATAGTTTGGCGACGATACCACGAGGCCATTGCCTCCCTACGCGGAATGGAGTAATCAGGGAAAACACAAAAGGGAAAGGTCTATGAAAAGAAGTTCCATTCTGGATGTTTCTAGTAATGTTATTTTTATTGCTGAATTATTATACTGCCCCCCCCCCCCCCCCCGCCACGCCCCGACCTTATTAAAAAATAATGGCTGGAATTCTCCAGCCTTTCATGCTGACGCGAGCCTCTGGTCCCACCGGGAGGGGGCACACCCCTTGCCACGGGTTTCCCCCTGGCGTGAGGTGGCTTCACTGACAGTGCTGTCTCCTGCCCTGAGAAAAACATCGCGACGGGGCCAGAGGATCTCACCCAATATTCCAGATTTTATTTTGGAAATCGAGTCTTGTTGAAACTTTTGTAAAAATCTAAGGGCTCTGTTTGCATTCTTAGTTCTTTTTGTCTTCTTTCAGGAACGTGAGATCAATAATTAGCACGCAGTAAAGTCTTTGTTAATCACTTGCAGTTTGCAAAGTCTAATGAAAAAAACATTCTTCTGTTGAGCCTTTTAGTGTCAACATGGCAATCTGTATGAGATCATCTGGTGATAATGGGCTGCTAATTATCTGGTCAAAACAGTTAAAGGCTGGCTTTATACTGCAGGAGCTGGTTTTAGTCTGATATCTGTGGAGTAATGCACAAAGTTCATCCAGGAGATCCGAGTTATACTGCTAGCTGTGTCTCATGCTGAACTCAGTGACATTGAAGCTCTGTACACGTATATTTTGATTCACATGCAGGTTTTGAAAGTCTAAAGTTTATTTATTAGTGTCACAAGTAGGCTTACATTAACACTGCAATGGAGTTACTGTGAAAATCACCCAGTCGCCACACTCCGGAGCCTGTTCGGGTACACTGAGGGAGAATTTAGCATGGCCAATGCACTTAACCAGCACACCTTTCGGACTGTGGGAGGAAACTGGAGCACCCGGAGGAAACCCACGCAGACGCGGGGAGAATGTGTAAACTCCACACAGACAGTGACCCAAGCTGGGAATCAAACTGGGGTCCCTGGCGCTGTGAGGCAGCAGTGCTAACCACTGTGTCATTTGATTTGGTTTATTTTTGTGACATGTATTGGGATACAATGAAAAGTATTGTTTCTTGCGAGCGATACAGACAAAACACACTGTTCATAGAGTACTTAGGAGAGAAGGAAAGGAGAGGGTGTAGAATGTAAAGTTGCAGTTACAGATGGGGTGAAGAATAGGTTTGCATCAATTGGTGGCTAGTTTCTGTGATCGTGCAAGTTTGAGCGTTATATTATTAAAAATTCTGAACGTGACTTTGTCCTGAGTTGGAGACATGGGGGGAATTTTCTTGTCCCGCCCACCACAAGAATCGTAACGGGCGAGCGGCAGACCATGCATATAAGAACAAACAAAGAACAAAGAACAGTACAGCACAGGAAACAGGCCCTTCGGCCCTCCAAGCCTGTGCCGCTCCTTGGTCCAACTAGACCAATCGTTTGTATCCCTCCATTCCCAGGCTGCTCATGTGACTATCCAGGTAAGTCTTAAACGATGTCAGCGTGCCTGCCTCCACCACCCTACTTGGCAGCGCATTCCAGGCCCCCACCACCCTCTGTGTAAAAAACGTCCCTCTGATGTCTGAGTTATACTTCGCCCCTCTCAGCTTGAGCCCGTGACCCCTCGTGATCGTCACCTCCGACCTGGGAAAAAGCTTCCCACTGTTCACCCTATCTATCCCCTTCATAATCTTGTATACCTCTATTAGATCTCCCCTCATTCTCCGTCTTTCCAAGGAGAACAACCCCAGTCTACCCAATCTCTCCTCATAGCTAAGGTGGGTTTTCTGATTTTGGGTAGAGCGCAGCAGGAAAATCCTGTCCATAGTAGGCAGAACTTTCCACTCCTGTTCACACTCGGGTGTGAAAGGTGAGGGGAACCACAGAGTATCGTAAGAGGCCCAACTCATGTTTTACGTCAACGGGATTTGCTGTTGCGATTGTCCCTGCCTGCTGCCGGTGACATTACATGGTTCCTATCGCGTTAGATCAGGAACCTCATTATAATACATTAGCATAACATTATCTGGTCTCCCCACAACAATCATCGCCCTCGCGTTCAGATGTCTGTCCACGTCAGCGCGACATGGCGATGCCAATTACAACAGCTTTTTAAAAAGGGAAATCTGGCGAGCTCATTTCTGGGGGCAGTTCAGAGGTGAGCGCGCAGCTCGCCAGGGGCCACTGCTGCCTACCAGGGGAAGGAAGGGCACCGGCAAGGGCAAAGAGCAACTAGCAAAGGGCCCCAGGAGTGCAGGGGGGCAGGGAAGGGCGCGTCATGAAGGAGAGGCTGACCTCATTCCATCCCCCACCTCTCTGGCACATAACAATGGCCGCAGGAGCCTTATTAAAATTCTAGTGGGTTGGGAAGATTCCTGACTCAACTGTCCTGCCTCCTCTATGACAATCCAGCCCATAATATGCCTTATGTGTTGGCTGTGTCGAGCGAGACTGCCTACCGGAAGAGGTCTGAAATTTCCTGCTACCCTTGCTTTTAAAAGCGAGATTTCATCGTCACTGGCAGCATTCCCCCCCCCTCCCCCTGCAGCATCCCCCCTTCCCCCCACTCCCCGCAGCATCCCCCCCCTCCCCCCGCCCCCCCCCCTCCCCCCCCCCCCCACAACCCCCCATCTCATGAGACGATGGTTTGCACCACGATGGTCAACTCTGTATCAACCATCACCGCAGGAGCCCCACCCTGGTGTGGTAGACTCTACCACATTTGTGACAGAGGAAGTCAGAGAACTGAGGGGGGAATTTTCCCGCTCTGCAGCGGGCAGTGGGGTGGCCGGACCATGCAAAGGCCTCGAGCGGGATTTTCCAGTTTTGGGGCAAGCGCAGCTGGAAAATCCTGCCCTGAGATTTCCAAGTTAGATTACCCCTTTCATCCAAAAGCCCCCTTCACATTGTCACTATAGTGACTATACAATGACATTGAAAGGGGCATTCTTGTCCTTTCAGGGAGATTGTAGGCAATGACATTCTATTACATTATCAACGCTGAATCCCCCAATATCAACATCCTGGGGGTTTCCATTGAGTTGAACTGGACTAGCCATATGAATACTGTGGCTACTAGAGCAGGTCAAAGGCTAGGAATCCCCAACAGCACTGTGGGTTTACCTACCTCTCAGGGACTGCAGCGGTTAAGAAGGCAGTGCAACACCATCTTCTGAGGGGCAACTAGGAACATCGGAACATCGGAATTCAGCCCTTCGAGCCTGCTCCGCCATTCAGTCAGATCATGGCTGATCTCTCCCTGGCCTCAAATCCACCTCCCCACCTGTTCCCCATATCCCTTTATTCTGTATTTTATTAGAAATATATCTATCACTAGAGATGGGCAATAAATGTTGGCCGAACCAGTGAAACCCACATCCCTTCAATGAATTTTTTAAAATGGCTGCACATCTGCAAAACCCAGAAACAGCCGACTTCTAAACCTTTGCAACACTCATTGAATCATAGAATTATAGAATCCTACAGTACAGAAGAAGGTCACTCGGCCCATCATAAGAACATAAGAACATAAGAAATAGGAGCAGGAGTAGGCCATCGAGCCCCTCGAGCCTGCCCCGACATTCAATAAGATCATGGCTGATCTGAAGTGGATCAGTTCCACTTACCCGCCTGATCCCGATAACCCCTAATTCCCCTACCGATCAGGAATCCATCTATCCGTGATTTAAACATATTCAACGAGGTAGCCTCCACCACTTCAGTGGGCAGAGAATTCCAGAGATTCACCACCCTCTGAGAGAAGAAGTTCCTCCTCAACTCTGTCCTAAACTGACCCCCCTTTATTTTGAGGCTGTGCCCTCTAGTTCTAGTTTCCTTTCTAAGTGGAAAGAATCTCTCCACCTCTACCCTATCCAGCCCGTTCATTATCTTATAGGTCTCCATAAGATCCCCCCTCAGCCTTCTAAATTCCAACGAATACAAACCCAATCTGCTCAGTCTCTCCTCATAATCAACACCCCTCATCTCTGGTATCAACCTGGTGAACCTTCTCTGCACTCCCTCCAAGGCCAATATATCCTTCAGCAAATAAGGGGACCAATACTGCACACAGTATTCCAGCTGCGGCCTCACCAAGGCCCTGTACAGATGCAGCAGGACATCTCTGCTTTTATATTCTATCCCCCTTGCGATATAGGCCAACATCGAGACTATACCGACTTCAATCCCAACCCGGACCCTATTCCTGCAACCCCACACATTTACCCTACTAATCCCCCTGACACCAGGGTCAATTTAGCATGGCCAATCAACCTAACCCGCACATCTTTGGACTGTGGGAGGAAACCGGAGCACCCGGAGGCAACCCACGCAGACATGGGGAGGAGGTGCAAACTCCACACAGATAGTGACCCGAGGCCAGAATTGAACCTGGGTCCCTGGCACTGTGAGGCAGCAGTACTAACCACTGTGCCACCACGCCTCCCCCTCTCATCTGGAAAGAGCTAACTGCCACCGCAAGGCTTTCGTGATGCTTCCTGCAAACCCATCTGAATTTATCATGAATTTTAAAATATATATATTTTTTTTCTTATCCTGTTCTACAAAGAATGAATGACGCCATCGTGTCACAGATGACGTTATTCACATTGCGGCACTCGCTCATCGCTGAAAGTTTAACAGGATCATCAGTGGAAACTGTCTCCTCTTATTGGTCATGTTTAATGAGGAGAGCAGTTGCGCTGAGATTTTTTATACTGTGTTGATGAAATGATAAAAATAACTCCTTAAGAATCAGATAATATTCTATAAATTCAATTCAGGTCACTCGAAGCTTCTCACTTTGGTTAAAGTCGTGTTGTTTTAATTTTTGCCTCAATGTGTTAGATGTGGATGTTTAAATGGCAACAGGTAATGGGTTTAAAATCTCCACTGTTCAAACATTTAATTCCACCAAGTCTATCCCTTCAATATTATTGTGAAGCGATGCCTCTGTCTTTAGAATCATAGAATCCTACAGTGCAGAAAGAGACCATTCGGCCCATTAGGTCTGCACCAACCACAATCCCACCCAGGCCGTATCCACATATCTACCCACTAACCCCTCTAACCTATGCATCCCGGGACACTAAGGGGCAATTTAGAGTGGCCAATCAACCTAGCCTGCACATCTTTGGACTGTGGGAGGAAACCGGAGCAAACCCACGCAGACACAGGGAGAATGTGCAAACTCCACACAGACAGCGACCCAAGCCAGGATTCAAACCCAGGTCCCTGGAGCTGGGAAGCAGCAGTGCTAACCACTGTGCTACCGTGCCGCCCAGCCACTGTGCTGCATGAACTTGGCCCAGTGGGTGATGTTATGAATTAAATAAATTATAAGCAGAACTTTGCTCAGGGCAAGCCTATTAAATCGATGAAGTCTTTCGCTGGCAGGAGAAAGAGCTCCAGAAAGGAAACTCGAAAAGGCCATTTGCTAATCTGACTAGTTGTTAATGAAGTCCATTTTCTGAAACTCGTTCCCCAGTAAATATTTTAGCTCAGCTCCCAGAACTTTCCACTTGCTCACCAACAGACATTGGCACTTTTTAAAAAAGAAAACAGCCACAGATTTCATATTTTATTTTTTATTCATTCGTGGGACATGGGAGTCGCTGATTGGGCCAGCATTTATTGCTCATCCCCTAGTCGTCCGAGAGCAGTTGAGAGTCAACCACTTTGCTGTGGCTCTGGAATCACATGTAGGCCAGACCAGGTAAGGACGGCAGATTTCCTTCCATAGGAACAAAGAATAAAGAACAAGAGGACAGTACAGTACAGGAAGAGGCCCTTCGGCCCTCCAAGCCTGCGCCAATCATGATCCCTGCCTAAGCTAAAACCGTATGCACTTATGGAGTCCATATCCTTCCATTCCCATCCTATTCATGTATTCGTCTAGATTCCCCTTAAATTTCCTTCCCTGAAGGATATTAGTGACCCAGATGGGTTTTTTTGACAATCAAATGGTTTTATGGTCATCGGTAGATTCTTAATTCCAGATATTTCCAGATACTCCACCTGCAGTGGTGGGATTCAAACCCGGGTTCCCAGAACATGAGCTGAGTTTCTGGATTAGTAGTCTGGCGATAATAGGCCATCACCTCCCCCTCATCACCTTTGAAGAACAACAGTTACAAATTGACAGTGGGAATGAAAAATAAATTCACCCCCCCACCCTTAAAATGTGTGGTAAAATTTGAATCACGGGCTCAAATATTGTTAGAGTGGGAAGCTTTGTACCGGGGATCGCTAAACTCTTTCGATGACTGCGTTAAATGCTAAACAACCACCGAGATTGCCGAGATGGGGGCCTGAAGCTGAAATGGGATTTAGTCTGCGTTTAGAGCAAGACTCCATCTTGGTAAAGGAGTTGAAGCGCACACTAGTAATAGATAAAAGCAAAATACTGCGGATGCGGGAATCTTATTTATTATTTATTAGTGGTGCAAGTAGGCTTACATTAACATTGCAATGAAGTCACTGTGAAAATCCCCCAATTGCCACACTCCGATGCCTGTTCGGGTACACTGAGGGAGAATTTATCATGGCCAATGCACTTAACCAGCACGTCTTTCAGGCTGTGGGAGGAAACCGGAGCACCCGGAGGAAACCCACGCAGACACGGGGAGATCGTGCAAACTCCACACAGACAGCGACCCAAGCCGGGAATTGAACCTGGGTCCCTGGTGCTGTGAGGCAGCAGTGCTAACCACTGTGTGAAACATAAACAGAAAATGCTGGCAAATATCAACAGGTCTGACAGCATTGGTGGAGAGAGAATAGAGCTAACGTTTCGAGTCCGGATTACCCTGCGTCTGAAGGAAATAGTTACTCGGAGGATTGTGAAAGAGCTGATTGCCACTTAAACCACATGCCCAAGACTGCAAGAAGCTACAAAAGGTCATGAATGTAGCCCAATCCATCATGCAAACCAGCCTCCCATCCATTGACTCTGTCTACGCTTCCCGCTGCCTCGGCAAAGCAGCCAGCATAATTAAGGACCCCACGCACCCTGGACATTCTCTCTTCCACCTTCCTCCATCTGGGTAAATGCATGGGGTTATGGGGATAAGGCCTGGGTGGGTTTGTGGTTAGTGCGGACTGGATGGGCTGAATGGCCTCCTTCTGCACTGTAGGATTCTATGATTCTATGCCTCAAGCTCCTAAGAAAAGTCAGAATACATCTTCTAAAAGCTCAGATTCCAGCTCTAAGAATCCATTTCACGAAAGGCTGCTCCATCGAGCTTCAACTTGTTGTGAGTGGGAAGAATGTGGAGGCAGTGCTTTGCTTCAGAGACCTCATCCGCTCCCTCAGGTCTGCATCCAACAAAATTGACGAACATGTTAAAGGCATGCCCCATGGCGAGGCTGCTGCCTTTCAAGGCAGTGCCGTGCACAGCTCATTAAGCAGTCAGTATGCAAATGAGAGCAGAGGGATCAGAACATGAACAGGCGAACCCACTAACAATGCATTGATCATGGCTAAATTAGTAGCACAGCCATCTCTGGAAGCAGCAAAGAAAAGAGAGACAGAGGGCCCCAGCTTCCCCTGAAGCCCAGTTCAGCAATCAAACAGTTCTGTTGAGAACTTCCCCTTGTTGTTCAGTTTGCAATGCGTTCCGAGTGACAGTACGCAGCTGTGTCTCTCAGTAAAGTGCTTTTTCTTAATGAAAGAGAAAGAGCGCGAAAACTACAGAGAAATAATTATCTGAAAGAAGAGAAATTAAGGAATTATGGAGGAAAATTTATGAATAAAGTCAAATTTCAGACAACTTTTAGGGTCTCCAATCCCAGAATTGAGCTTGTGTGGGAATATCGGAGTCATGTTATTTTCCATGTGCTCTCTCATTTGAGGCCTGGAAGGCTCCATGTGGGAGCACCTCCTCACAAAATGGTTCCTGTTCTGAGAGAGAAGGAGACAGAGAGAGAGAGAGAGACAGATGGAAGGAAAGAGGATTTGTTTTTAAAAATTCATTCGTGGGACATGGGTGTCACTGGCCAGCATTTATTGCCCATCCCTATTGCCCTTGAGAAGGTGGTGGTGAGCTGCCTTCTTGAATTGCTGCAGTCCATGTGCTGTGGGATGACCCACAATGCCGTTAGGGAAGGAATTTCAGGATTTTGACCCCGCGACTGCGAAGGAACGGAGATATATTTCCAAGCCAGGACGGTGAGTGGCTTGGGGAACTTGCAGGTAGTGGTGTTCCCATGTATCTGCTGCCCTTGTACTTCTAGATGGAAGTAGTCATGGGTTTAGAAGGTGCTGTCTCAGGATCTTTGATGAATTGCTGCAGTGCATCTTGTAGATAGCACACACTGCTGCTACTGAGCATCGGTGGTGGAGGGAGTGGATGTTTGTAGATGTGGTGCCAATCAAGTGGGCTGCTTTGTCCTGGATGGTGTCAAGCTTCTTGAGTGTTGTTGGAGCTGCACCCATCCAGGCAAGTGGGGAGTATTCCATCACACTCCTAATTTGTGCCTTTAGATGGTGGACAGGCTTTGGGGATAGGTGTTTAAATGTTGTTCCTGCTTTGTGTAGCATCATTGTTGTTCTCCCATGGATGTGTTACTATCAAAAACCATGGCCTAGATTTGCACCACAGTGGGGAGGCTCCGCACCATGGTGAAAATGCCAGAAATTGCTGGACATCTTAACTTTGTCTTCCCATAACTAGGCACGTCCCATTTTTGTAGGGGCGGGAGTGGAGTCAGACTGAGGTATACTCACCTGTGGTTCGTGAAGGCAGCTGAACATTTAAATCATCAGTTTCCTCCACAGAAGTAAGATTTTAGCACATCAGGATTATGAAACTCAGGACGTGCAGATTAGACCAGGAAAGAAAAAGTCTGAACTTTGTGGATTTCTTTAGATAGTTAAGATATCCCTTTGGAGAAGTAAGGTACCCCTTTCGATAAAGTCCTTGGACACAGTTGAGAGAGGTAAGGCACCCTTTGGGTGAGGTAAGGCATTCTTTGGGTGAGATAAGGCAATCTTTGTTTTTGTTAACAATAAACATGAGTACTTAAACTCATTGCAACTGTCAAGCTGTCAAAGAACTCTCAGGCTAACAAGCAACTGTCAAAGAACTGTCAAGCAACTGTCAAAAGATACTAGGTTTTTTAATATTCATTCATGGGACATGGGCATCGTTGGCTGGCCAGCATTTATTGCCCATCCCTAGTTGCCCAGGGGCAGTTGAAAGTCAACCACATTGCTATTGAATTCAAATTCCATGGTGGGATTCGAACCTGGGTCCCCAGCACATTAGCTGAGTTTCTGGATTAATAGTCTCGCAATCATACCACTGGGCAATTGTCACCCTTGGAGCAGAATATAAATCGGCTGGAGATCTGCGCCGAAAGATGGTAGATGGAATTTAACTCAGGAAAATATGAGGTGATGCGTTTTGGAAGGCATACTGCAGAAGGAAAGTATACAGTAAATGGTAGAGCTCTTGGAAATATTAGCATACAGAGGGATCTAGGTGCGCAGATCCACTGAAATTGGCAACTCAGGTGGACAAGGTGGTCAAGAAGGTGTATGGCATGCTGGTCTTCATCTGTTGGGGTGTTGAGTACAGGAATTGGAAATCATGTTGCAACTGTGTAAGACTTTGGTTAGGCTGCATTTGGAGTATTGTGTACAATTCTGGTTGCCACGCTATCAGAAGGATGTTGATGCATGGGAAAGGGTGCAGAAGAGATTTACCAGGATGTTGCCTAGTTTGGAGGACATGGACTATGAACAAACTTGGATTGTTTTCATTGGAGCCTCGGAGGGTGAAGGGGGACCTAATAGAGGTTTACAAGATTATGACAGGCTTGGATAGAGTGGATAGAGTCTTTTCCCAGGGATGAAGGGTCAATTACTCGGGGGCATAGGTTGAAAGTGAGAAGGGGAAATTTCAAAGGAGATGTCGGGGCAATTTTGTCCCACAGAGGGTGGTGAATGCCTGGAACGTGCTGCCAGAGGAGGCATTGGAAGCAGATTCTATAACAACGTTCAAGGGGCACCTGGATAGGTACATGAATAGGCAGGGAATAGAGGAATATGGCCAATGTAGTGGCAAGAAAATATTAGATTAGAGAGGCATCTGTGTCGGCACAGACTTGGTGGGCCGAAGGGCCTGTTCCTGTGCTGAACTGTTCTTTGTTATCTTTGGTGAGTTAGCATGGAGAGGTAAGGACAAGAATGGTGGGTGGGAGTATGCGATGGCAAAGTTTGGCTCAGCTGGGACATGGGGACTCTGTGGGGGCATGAGGGATGAGGGTGAAGAGCTGTTTTTTTTGCTTTTGTGTTAAATCTGATTGAACACAGTGCTGGAGCACAAAGGCTGGCCTCCCACCTAGTCCACCCCTGTACCTGGCAGCCTCCACACTGGTCCCAGGGGTGGCAAGCTTGACTTCCAATCCAGCTTGTCCTCGCAAAATAAAAATCCTACCTGGAGGTGGCCATTCATAAAGGTTGCAAGGCCAGGAATTCTCCTGCCTCTGCACATTCAACCCTGGAGTGAAAGTGTGGTGGACCTCAGTTGTGCCTTTGTCCTATTTGGACCACCGTTGTGTGTGTTTGTCATACCTGGACACATCCCCTTCCGGTTTGGTTCCTCCCCTCGGCACCTAGTATTAAGGTGGCTGTCTCCTCCCCCTTGTTCAGTCCAGGTCGGTTATTTGTTGGGATCTGCTCCTGATTCTGTTGTGAATAAAAGCCTACACTTGTATTGGCACACCGATAGTCTTTCGCCTTATTGATAGCGCATCAGAAAGTTTGGGCTTTTATGATTAAAGTCCTCTGTATTTCTAATTCTCTTAGGCACTGTGGTTAGTACTGCTGCCTCACAGCGCCAGGGACCTGGGTTCAATTCCCAGCTTGGGTCGCTGCCTGTGTGGAGTCTGCGCATTCTTCCTGTATCTGCGTGGGTTTCCTCCGGGGGCTCCGGTTTCCTCCCACAGTCTGAAAGACGTGCTGGTTGGGTGCATTGGCCATGCTAAATTCTCCCTCCGTGTACCTGAACAGGCGCCGGAGTGTGGCGACTAGAGAGATTTTCACAGTGACTTCATTGCGGTGTTAATGTAAACCTACTTGTGACACTCATCAATAAATTTTTTAAAAATTTTTTCTTCTTATTCCATTAGCACAGATATTAGCACAGGTAGCACAGTGGTTAGCACTGCTGCTTCACAGCTCCAGGGACCTGGGTTCGATTCCCGGCTTGGGTCACTGTCTGTGTGGAGTTTGCACATTCTCCCCGTGTCTGCATGGGTTTCCTCCGGGTGCTCCGGTTTTCTCCCACAGTCCAAAAATGTGCGGGTTAGGTTGATTGGCCATGCTAAAATTGCCCCTTAGTGTCCTGGGATGCGTAGATTAGAGGGATTAGCGGGTAAAATATGTAGGGATATGGGGGTAGGGCCTGGGTGGGATTGTGGTCGGTGCAGACTCGATGGGCCGAATGGCCTCTTTCTGTACTGTAGGGTTTCTATCATTTCTATGATTACCAGTGCCGCAGTTTTGGCAGCAGTTGCGAAAAGGGTGAAATCTGTAAGTATAGCAGCAAGATTTATTTGCAGAAAGGCAAAGTCGCAGCATGAAACCAACCAAGAAATAGAAACGAAGATCCAAATTTTTGCATTTTTAATGATTTGCAATACTTGCTCACATTCTGATCTGTCATTTCACTGCTCCCAGCAAAATATTGCTTCTTCACAGATGGAGACTGAGTAAAGTCCTTCAGTATGCCACGGTGGCACAGTGATTAGCACTGCTGCCTCATAGTGCCAGGGACCCGGGTTCGATTCCGGCTTGGGATGACTGTTTGCACATTCTCCCCGTGTCTGTGTGGGTTTCCTCCAGGTGTTCCGGTTTCCTCCCACAGTCCAAAGATGTGCGGGTTAGGTGGATTGGCCATGCTAAATTGCCCCTTAGTGTCAGGGGGCTAGCAGGGTAAATATGTGGGGTTATGGGGAAAAGGGCCTAGGTAGGATTGTTGTCGGTGTGGGATCAAGGGGCCGAATGTGCTCCTTCTGCACTGTAGGGATTCTAGATGCCTCGCACATATCCCAGCAATATATTTGAGCTTGACAATCCCTTTTGTTTACTATTCGTTGCTGCAAATCACTGCCCTGGGCCTTTGTTTCCATTGGATAAGTATCTGAAATATACCTAAAACTCATCCAATTCAAGTCACTTCTGGATATAAATTTGAGTGTCTTTCCTTAAGTACACAAAGTCAGTAAATCAAATTACAGTCTTTAGCTAATGAGCTAACTGGCTCAGAGGGCATGATAGATATTGATGAGTGTGGTCACAAACAAGCCTTTGCACAGAGACTGGAACATTGGGGTATTGAACCGTTTCGTTTAGATCCTGAATATTAGATTTCTTTCCAAGGAAATTGTGGCAGTCCTCTCCAAGAACTCATGATGCGGGCTGGAAGCCCCTATTTACATTTTGTCAAATTAGTTCTCACAAAAAGAGTCGATTAAAAATGAGCAATGTTTTGACATTTATCATAATTCCAACAAGCAGCAGGGAGATGATGACCTTGTGGTATTATCGCTAAACTATTAATCCAGAAACTCAGCTGACGTTCTGAGGACCTGGGTTTGAATCCCGCTATAGCAGATGGTGAAATTTGAATTCAATAAAAAATATCTGGAATTAAGAATCTACTAATGACCATGAAACAGCTTCTTCTCTGCTGCCGTCAGACTTTTAAATGGACCTATCTCACACTAAGTTAATCTTTCTCTACACCCTAGCTATGACTGTAACACTGCATTCTGCACTCTCTTCTTTCCTTCTATATGAACGGTATGCTTCGTCTGTATAACGCGCAAGAAACAATACTTTTCATTGTATACTAATACACGTGACAATAATAAATCAAATCAAATCAAATCAAAACCATTGTCAATTGTCGGAAAAACCCACCTGGTTCACTACCGTCCTTCGGGGAAGGAAATCTGCCATCCTTACCCAGTCTGGCCTACATGTGACTCCAGAGCCCAACAATGCGGTTGACTCTCAACTGCCCTCTGAAATGGCCTAGCAAACCACTCAAATGTATCAATCAAGGGTGACTAGGGATGGGCAATAAATGCTGACCAGCCAGCGATGCCCATGTTCCAGAACTGGCTTGCCCAAAGGAGCACTTCAGCAGTCACGGGCATTCAGCCTTGGATCTTCAGGTAAGCGTTCTCCAAGGCGGCCTTCACGACAGCGCAGAGTCGCTGAGGAGAAACTGAGAGCCAAGTTCCGCACACATGAGGACGGCCTAAACCGGGATGTTGGATTTATGTCACACTATCAGTAACCCCCACAGCTTGCCTCCTGGGCTTGCAGAATGTCACTAGCTGTTCTGTCTGGAGACAATACACATCTCTTTAACCTGTGTTTAATGTTCCCTCCACCCACATTGTCTGTACCTTTAAGACCTGGCTGGCTGTAGATTCGCATTCTAATCAGTATTCTGCAACTTGATTTTGTCTGTTTGCACTGTTTCCACTCCATCTGATGAAGGAGCAGTGCTCCGAAAGCTTATGGTATTTGCTACCAAATAAACCTGTTGGACTTTAACCTGGTGTTGTGAGACTTCTTACTGTGTTCACCCCAGTCCAACGCCGGCATCTCCACATCTTGCCCAAAGGAGGCAGAGAGTGGGTATAGATGGGTCTTTTGGGTCAGTGGTGGTGGAGGCGAACTCAATAGGGTCTTTTAAGAGACTCCTGGATGAGTACATGGAGCTTAATAGGATGGAGGGTTATAGGTAGGTCTAGAAGGTAGGGATGTGTTCGGCACAACTTGTGGGCCGAAGGGCCTGTTTGTGCTGTAGTTTTTCTATGTTTCTATGTTTCTATGTTCCATGAATGAATTTTAAAAAGCCCCATAATCCGCAAATTCATTTACAGGGATAGGGCAGGAATTTCCCTTGCTCCCCACCCTGCTCCCACCCCATCCTGCCCCACTACGTCATGTTTTGCGACGGTGGGCTTGTTCCACCATTGGCTGGTGGCAGGATCTTTTGGTTGCACCACTGTCTAAACAGGTTTTCCCGTTGCTCGCACCCTCCATTGCTGGGGAACCCACAATCGTGGGGGTGGGCACCATCGGTGGGAACAACTGGAAAATTTTGGCCACAGGGTTCCAAAGAAACCATGGGCTGGGGTCTTTGTCAGATTTTGAGATCTTATCGGCTTCCAGAGGGAAAAAGAATGAAAACCTTAATTCAATTATTAGGAGATACATGTTTCTTCTTGTTAAAGTTCGAAAAAGAAACACACAACAGTGAAGAAATATCATCTGAAATAAAAGTAAGGTAAGTAAGGCTGACTCGCAGGCTGTGCTGTGTGGGCATGTTGGGGAAGTTACCACAGAAGCGCAGCTTCTCTCGGGTAGATCCAAGGGTCACTCCGCCCACTCGAAAGCACAGGAAAAGTCAGGCATGCAATGGCAGTGACTTGCCCAGTGCACCATCGCACCAGTGCAGCGCCAACCTGAATTGTCCCAATTATTTTACTCATTCAATAACAATTGAAATTGATGCGTGGCAGCTCATAAAAATGTTCGGTCCTCGGACAGCTCCAGCTTTCGACCAACCAGATTTGAGACGTTGGTTGGAATTTTACCACCCCACCCGCCCATGCGAGGGGCGGACAATGGGAAGGCCCATTGACCTCGGGCAGGATTTTACGGGTTCAGGATGAGTGAGGCCACAAAAACCCCGCCCCCTGGATTTTAAATTTCACCCATCGACCCTCTGCTCACTGAAATATGTTGGCCTTTGGTTGAGAAACATCTTGATTATAAAAATTCTCATAGCTAGTTTCAGTTCCCTCCACGGCCATGCCCGCTGCCTATCTCTGCAATCTCCTCCAACCCCACAGCCCTCTGTGCTCATCTGATTCTGGCTTCTTGAGCATCCACAGAGCACCATTGGATGCAGACCTCTGTATTTCATGTGTAGCATGCTCATTTAAATGAAAATTAAGTATGAGAAAGATCAAATTCCAATACCTTCAGTTTAATATATGTGCCTTTGGACGAGACCTATTACCGCAAGTCAAGAAATGGCCCTGCCATATGTTAATCTTGGCTCAGTTCAACTCTTTGTTCTCTAATTTGGAAGATTGGCGGTTGAGGCACAGTTTGAGAGACATGTTCATGCTGTAGTGCTAAACGAACATTGCAATGTTGGAGCTGCTGCCTTTTCAGATGAAGCATAAAATCAACACCCTGTGTTACTGTTCAAGCTGACTTGTGAGATCTTATGGCATTATTTAGAGAAGAGAAGGGTAATTCTCCCAATTACCATCCATTCCGTAACACCACTAAAACTAGCTACCTAGCCACTGATCCCATTCTTAGAATCCCTACAGTGCAGAAGAGACCACTTGGTCCATCGAGTTTGCACATGAATTTTGACAGAGTGTTTTACCCAGGCCCTCTCCCCCACCCTATCCCCATAACCTCACACATTTCTCATGGCTAATCCACCTAACCTACACATCTTTGGACACTAAGGGGCAATTTAGCATGGCCAATCCATCTAATCTATACATCTTGGGACACTCAGGTGCAATTTACTATGGCCAAGCCACCTAATCTGCACATCTTTGGACATTAAGGGACAATTTAGCATGGCCAATCCATCTAACCTACACATCTTGGAACACTCAGGTGCAATTTACCATGGCCAAGCCACCTAACCTGCGCATCTTTGGACTGTGGGAGGAAACCTGAGCACCCGGAGGAAACCCACGCAGATATGGGGGAGAACGTTCAAACTTCACACAGACAGTCACCCAATGGAACCGTGTCCCTGGAGCTGTGAGGCAGCAGTCCTAACCACTGTGCCGCCATGTTGGGATCTTGCTGTGTGAAAAGTGGCCACTCATTTGTCCACATTACAACAATGATGAAGCTTCCAAAACACTCCACTGGTTGTGAAACGGTGTGGGAGGCCCTGAGGATGTGAAAGGCTATATATAAATGCAATCTTTAAAAATTCCTAGCGATTGTGGTGCTGATAGAGGAGCTGAAACTACCTTTATTGCCACGTGCCACTGAACATTGGGGACAAATTTCAAAAGTGCATGAGAACACTTTGTCGTCATATTTAACATTTAATGTCCAGAAGTGTCCTTATTGGTTATAATGTGATTCCACTGGTAAGCAGCCCATTTGGTACAAGCCGTTCCCATGTCCAATTCATTAAAAATAAACATAAGGCCTGCCTTTGCAAATATGTCTGACTATTACAGGAAAATGTGCTGCCTGGCATGACATTGCATAGCATTTACAGGACATCTGGCCTTATGGACCCATGCCGATGCTTATGCTCCTCACAAGCCTTGTCCTGTCTTGCCGATGATACAGGAGGCCATTCTGCAACTGGGTGGAATGAAAATATAACGTGCTGCGTTGCTTTTATCTCTCGCAGAGCTACCGAGTTTCGTTCACAGATTTATCAATGATTTATGTGTTCCATTGAAATCTTTGCACTCAGAGAGAATAAGATCTTGCTGATTGTTTCGCATTTGATTGGCAGAATAGAGAAGCATTTTAGCAGTGATTAGGAAAGCTTATTGACGAAGACAAGGCATTGATGTTTCTCACAAGGATTTAGAAGAATATTATAGCGATCTTAATAACCTAAATCCCCATTGTCCAAATTTAAGCTCCATCTAGGAAAGATTGCCAGGCTGATGTAAGAGCTATGTTTAATAATTAGATAAGCTGTCACATTCTCATCACAAACTTTTGCCTCAATTTAATATTTATATTTAAATGGGTTCCACCCTGAGATATGCTACATTCTCACCAGCCCAATGTTTAAAAACCCACTCAGGAAATCAGAATTAAGATACAAAATGATTTATGTATCATATTAACGTGAATGCTAATATTACTACACCCTCTTAAAACTTGAAGAACTGTCCAATTCAACTTGGTTCCAATATACCCAATTGTTTAATTCTAAATCAGTCTATTTAAAAGAAAACCATTTGAGTTTTAGTCAAGAATTTACCATTTTTCTGGCTCTGTATTCTTGCGAGCTCCTTGGAAATCAGTAACTTTTAAAAAGGTATTTGAATTTCCAGAGACAGACAGAAAGGATCACACAAGATTCCAAGTTTTAAGATTTTTACTGTAACAAACTAAAAGCAATTGCCCAAACACTGATCAGAAGACAATTTCTAGTCTAAATTTCTGAAGGGATATCCACCATTTAACTTTTAACACAAGTTAAAATCCTATGTCCTGCTTATACTTGGCACTATCCCTTAATGAAGCACAGTCCATCACTCAAACCAGCCTCCCAGACCCATTGACTCTGTCTACACTTCCCGCTGCCTCGGAAAAGCAGCCAGCATAATTAAAGATCCCACGCACCCTGGACATACTGATCGGTATTTTACGACCTTGCTCGGGCAAGGCTTGTAAAATCCCGCCCAAGGCCAATGGAGAACTCCGTTCTGCGAGCCCCGCCCGCCCCAATTCTGGGGCAGCTGAGGTGATAAAATTCTGGCCACTATCTTCCACCTTCTTCTGCTGGCAAAAAGAGACAAAAGTCTGAGGACAAGTACCAACCGACCCAAGGACAGCTTCTTCCCTGCTGCTGTCAGACTTTTGAATGGATCTACCTCGCATTAAGTTGATCTTTCTCTACACCCTAGCTATGACTGTAACACTACATTCTGCACTCTCTCATTTCTTTCTCTATGAAGGGTATGATTTGTCTGTACAGTGTGCAAGAAACAATACTGTATAACCAATACATGTGGCAATAATAAATCAAATCAAATCAAATCATTGTCCAGGATTCATTCTGCAATGAAGCTCCTGTGAAATTCCCCTAGTCGCCACTCTCCAGCGCCTGTTCTGGTCAATGCACTTAACCAGCACTTTCGGGCTGTAGGAGGAAACTGGAGCACCCAAAGGGAACCCACGCAGACACGGGGAGAGTGTGCAAACTCCACACAGACAGATCCAAGCCGGGAACCGAACCCGGGTCCCTGGCGCTGTGAGGCAGCAGCGCTCACCACTGTGTCACCGTACTGCCCAAAGTTATTCTCAACTCCCAGTGGCTTGCTTCCTTATCCTTTCCCATGTCTGACTTTCACTGTGAGGATGACACCAGAGATTCCTTCCCTCTAACCCAAGAGAGGCAAATCCTCCAGTCTCCTTTAAGTCCTTATGAACTCAGTCTCTTTAATCTGAATGTGAACTACCACCAGCATCCTACGTGGCGAATCATAGGATTAGCATTTTATTTACTTCTAATGCTAGACTTGGCTACCTCTATTTGCCACTACCCCAGACCCAATGAAAATGGTGAGTATTGGGTTATGAGGTGGGATGGCTGGAATCAGGGCTCTGGCATAGTTTTTCTGTTTTTTTTTAAACTGTGATTTGTGAATCACTGAAACCTCTTTGTGAAGGGATGAATAATGTCACTGAACAGACAATATTAGAATGAGACTCTTCTGGATAGGCCAGACTGTATGTTACTTGCTTTGGCAACTTTTAAGGAATCAACACAATCATTAAATACCTCTGCGTAACTCAGCAACCGATTCAAAACCAGATCAAATCTTTTGAGAGGAAAGACACATATCAGCTATTTTGTCATGTAGTATTATAGTTCCACAGATTAAATTGAACCAGCACAGTGCAAGGTTCACAGTAGAAAAGCTTAGTAAGCATGGAACGTGATATAAAATGTGTTTCTGTTAAAGAAATATATTTGTAATATGTACTCTATAATACAGTTTGTGAGTTTAAAACCCATTTTTGCTGATTTTACATGCTGCCATTTTTAGTGACATAATTTAGTTCCTTCAAAGTTCTCAAAGCAAATAATCCCTTAATAGGAAAGGGGTATCGTTGTTACCCATTTCCAGTTGCCCTTGAACTGAGTGGCTTGGCATCCATGTTAGAGGGCAGCTGAGAGTCAACCACATTGCTGTAGGTCTGGAGTCACATGTAGGCCAGACCAGGTAAGAATAACAGACTTCCTTCCTTGAAGGACATTAGTGAACCAGATGAGTTTTCTGATAATCGACAATGATTTCAGGGGTCATCATTAGATTCTTAATTCCAGATGTGTTGAATTGATTTCAAATTCTGCCATCTGCCCGTGGTGGGATTCGAACCCGGGTCCCCGGAACATTAGCTGAGTTTCTGGATTAATAGTCTAGTGATAATACAACTGGGCCATCACCTCCTCTACATCAGGTGAGCCGGACTGTCTCTTATCCTTAAAGGATATTAGTGAACCAGATGGGTTTTTATGATAGTAGTTTCATGGTCATTGCGGTGAACCATAGATGGTTACCACTATGGGTACTTGTACATATGTTACTCTTGTTACCTTTGGGGTTAGGGTTTGGGTGTTCCACCTGTTATTATTGTTTATGTGGTACACTCCGTTCGGCTCCGCCTTCTTACAGGAGTATAAAGGTCACTGCTACTTCCTAGTAGCCCTTAGTCTGGGATAATATTGTTAGGTAGTGTGCTCCAATCTTGTTGTGAATAATTTGTATGTTCGCATATAGTGGAGACCTACATGCATATAATTATCACCAATTTCCCTGACAGCAAGGTCCTAGCCTCCCGTGTGAATCAATCGCGCATCAGTCATCATCACTGAGACTAGGGCTGGAATTTGACCACCCCACCCGCCACGGGAATCAGAGCAGGCGAGGAGCAGACAATGGCGAGGGGGTCCGTCGGCTTTGGGAGGGATTTTATGGATTCGGGACTGGCGAGGCCGTAAAGTCCTGCCCTAGCTTTTCAACCCAATACTTTGTTAATGGGGCGGCAAGGTGGCATAGCGGTTAACATTGCTGCCACACAGCGCCAGGGACCTGGGTTCAATTCTAGCCTCGGGTGGAGTTTGCACATTTTTCCTGTCTTTGCGTGGGTTTCCTCCGGGTGCTCCGGTTTCCTACCACATTCCAAAGATGTGCGGGTTAGGCTGTACTAAATTGCCCTTAAATGCAGGAGGATTAGTGGGGTTACGGGGATAGGGCCTGGGTGGGATAGTTGTGGATGCAGGCCTGATGGGCTGAATGGCCTCCCTCTGCATGGTAGGAATTCTATGATTTCTGGTTTCCTTCCACACTCCAAAAATGTACGGGTTAGGTTGATTGGTCATGCTAAATTGACTCGATGGGCCGAATGGCCTTTTTCTGCACTGTAGAGATTCTGTGATGCTATAATTCCGAATTGAATTTAAATTCCACCAGCTGCCGTGTGGGATTTGAACCCTCGCTCCCACAACATGAGCCTGGGCTTCTGGATTACAAGGCCAGTGATATTGCCACTGTGCCACCAGCTCCCCAATCCACAAGTACAAAAATAAATACTGGCCTCAACACACAGCTGCTGATGTGAAGATGTTCTGAGTTCTTTCATGACTGGGTCATTGTATCAGTGCACTGACTGGTCCATTTGTACTGAAGGAATGGAAAAAAAAACAGCCAGCTTTATTCATACTAATGTTAAAGATTTTCTCTGTTGAAACATACCTCCTGTGAGGTGGTGCATGAGCCAACAGCCCACTGACATGCTGCGTCTCACATCTCACATTGTACAGCTCAGCAAGAGTTTCTGAAGTAAAATATGGGATGTATAACTGATGTCGGGCATTTTGAACTACCTTCCCTGGTGGCACAGTGGTTAGCACTGCTGCCTCACAGCTCCAGGGTCCTGCGTTCGATTCCAGGCTTGGGTCACTGTCTGTGTGGAGTTTGCACATTCTATCCGTGTCTGCGTGGGTTTCCTCCGAGTGCTCCGATTTCCTCCCACACTCCAAAGATGTGCGGGTTAGGTTGATTGGCAATGCTAAATTGCTCCTTAGTGTCCCGGGATGTGTGTGTTAGAGGGATTAGCAGAGTAAATAAGTGGGGTTATGTGGATAGGGTCTGCGTGGGATTCTTGTCGGTGCAGACTCGATGGGCCGAATAGCCTCCTTCTGTATTGTAGGGATTCTATTAATCTATGGAAACCAGAGAATCCTGCCCAAGACCAATGGACATTTGCGTCGTCCTCCCCCCCCCCCACCCCCCCACACCCACCACCACTCATCTACTATGATTCCAGTAGCGGGTGGGACGGGAGAATTCTCTCCGGCATCTTCCCTGTGAGGGTACACTCAATGCTCAATCCATTTCCACAATGGATTAAAGCACACAGAGAATTTACAAAATATGCCTCACAAGGTGAGATTTAGTTGAGACCTCCTGGCAGAGGTGACTTAAATAAAGAAAATTGGGCCCAATTTATTGGTTATATAAAGTGAAATAGGAGAACATAAAGGGACTGATATTTCAATTTATTGTTTATTCGTTCATGGGATGTGGGTGTCATTGGCTGGGCCAGCATTTATTGCCCATTCCTGAGGGCATTTTAAGAGTTAGCCACATTGCATGTGTCCAGAGTCACATGTAGGCCAGACCAGGTAAGGGCAGAAGATTTCCTTCCCTAAAGGACATTAGCTTGTCTCACATCAATCAACAATGGTTTCATGGTCACCATTGGACTTTTAATTCCAGATTTTTTATTGAATTCAAATTTCACCATCTGCCATGGTGGGATTTGAACTGGGTCCCCAGAGTATTACCCTACTAGTCCAGTGACAATGCCACTATGCCACCACCTCCTCATAGCCAATAGCCAATGGGATGAGTACAGCTTTGACAAAGGGTCATCTGGACTGGAAACGTCAGCTCTTTTCTCTCTTTACAGATGCTGCCAGATCTGCTGAGATTTTCCAGCATTTTCTCTTTTGGGATGAGTACAGCTCCAGGTGTGCATTGAAAATTGGGTACCTGGAAAGGTGTCACTTGTCCATGACACCTCAGGAACATGGAGGGCTTTCAAACGAAGGGTGGCAGTGTGAAGAACTGGAAAACTCCAAAGGCTGCGGAACTCATTGTTGGGGTCAATCAGAGCAGCAACTTTTAATCCTCAGTCTGGAGACATGGGGAAAAGGCAGTGTCTTGGTTCAGTTGTCATGGCCACAACCTGGAGCCATGATGGCAAATGGGTGAACTGGTCAACATATTAAAAAAGCCAAGAATAAAGCTTAGCCGCTCAACCAGTGGCACAAGGTGGCCATCACTGGTGCTGAAAGGCTTGTATTTTGAACACTGAGGGGTCGGACTACTGAGGGGAATACAAGGCTGCTGACTTAACTTGGCTGGGGGATGTTGGCAGAGGAAGTTTTGGTGAGCAACTCTGTGGGATACTTACCTTTATTAACTGAGACATAGAAAATGAGAGGTTATGATGGAGCTGTATAAAGCACTCGTCCAGCCGCAGTTAGGGTACTGCGTGCAGTTCTGGTAGCCACACTATAAGAAGAATGTGTTTGCATGAACGAGGGTGTCGAAGAGATTCACCAGGATGTCTCCACTGCCAGCATTCTCCCATATCACAGACCATGACACTGCAGCAAACTTAGCCTCACCCCCAACTGATCATTTTATTTATCAAATGCTAATCCCCAAAGGCAAGCCAAACCTCCTCGCTTGCTGAGATTAAGGCGATTAGTCCACCACTCAGTCTGTAGAGAGGACGTTCCTCAGTAATGTACAGCATTCCTCATGTCTTTCCGTAAGTGCATAAAGGATGTGTACTGAGTGATGCAAGTGGTGTACAGCGGTGGAGGTTGGCTGCACAGGGGTGCGAGCCTGTCCTGAACCTATTTAGCAAGGAGCATCCTCACTGTGGTAGATACAAGCTCGTCATTCCAATAATGGCGTTAAAGGAACTTGTCAGTGACCTCCTCTCTTTCCCGTTTCTGGATCCAGAGTATGTCAGCTGGCAAACCTTACTCAGGCAGGTTCTCCCAAATGGGGTGCCATGGTGGAAGGCCCTTCTGTCACCTCCACTCAACTCCCTTTCAACATCAAGTGATGAAAACACACAAGTCTGCTCGGAGCATAAGCATGAAAAGTCAGTGAACAAACAAACTGACAAAGCATCCACCCAGGTGACAAGGGCGGCACAGTGGTTAGCCCTGCTGCCTCACAGCGCCAGAGACCCAGGTTGAATTCCAGCTTTGGGTAACTCTCTGTGCAGAGTCTGCACATTCTTCCCGTGTCTGCATGGGTTTTATCCAAGTGCTCTGGTTTGCTCCAAAGATGTGCAGGTGAGGTGGATTTGCTATGCTAACTTGCCTCTTTGTGTCCCAAGATGTGCAGGTTCGGGGGATTAACAGGGCAAATGAACAGGGTTATGGGGTGAGGGTGGGGAGGCAGGGTTTGGGTCTGGTTAAGATGAATTGTCGGAGAGTCATACAGTGGACACAGTTCAAAGATGTGCGGGTTAGGTTGATTGGCCATACTAAATTGACCCTAGTATCAGGGGATTAGTAGGGTAAATATGGATTCAGGATTCAATCCTGGACCGGGGAGCGGCACGGGCTTGGAGGGCCGAAGGGCCTGTTCCTGTGCTGTATTGTTCTTTGTTCTTTGTTCTTTGAGTTACGGGAATAAGGTGGTCAGTGCAGACACTATGGACTGACTGGCCTCCTTCTGCACTGTAGGGATTCTATGGATTCTATGATCATGCTCGATGGGCCGAATGGACTGTAAGGATTCTATGTTTCTATGACCTATAACGTGCACCAGTAGCACAGGGCCCCTAGGAGATTCTCTCCAAGGGATTGAAGAGGAGATGTAGGCAGGCAGTTTTTCTGTCTTTGCATCTGCATGAGATATCTGAGACTTCATCATGGAGGTAGGTGCCTGTGGGGGCTTTTACAGACAATGCATTGCATTGAAGGCTCAGGGCATCTCAAAGAACCTTTCAACGGAGAACACCATATCTAACAAGTTCACACATGCCTGGTCCTGTGGGAGTCACAGAGGGGTTGAGCTCTCCATTTTAACTGCTGTGTAAAAACACTGTACGCGGGAAATAATGTTTTCCCAAAAGCACTCCTTCATTTCAGCCAAAAAGATGAAAGTCTCTTCCCTAAACGTGATTGAAGATATTATTCATGCAGCGTGAATGTAATCAGTAACTCATCTGTGTGGGAAAATGTATAGGTTTCCATTCATGACCCAAAGCACTTCACAACCAGTGAGACACTTTTGAAGTGTAGTCATTTCAAGCAGCAGATAAGACAACAAGGAAAAAGATAAGAAATAAAATACATGAATGTTAAACATATATAGATGTACAACTGAAGGAACAGAAAGGTTGAATTTATCGTTGGTAGTATGTTGATAGATGAACATTCTTTTCAAGACATGGGTCAACTCAGCATGTTGAGCAGTTAGTTGTTTTTGTTTTATTCATTCATGGGACATGGGCGTCGCTAGCTGGACAACATTTATTGCCCATCCCTAATTGCCCGAGGGCATTTGAGAGTCAACCACATTGCTGTGGCTCTGGAATCACATGTAGGCCGGATCAGGTAGGGACGACAGATTTCCTTCTCTAAAGTGAACCAGATGGGTTTTTCCGACAGTAGTTTCATGGTCATCAGTGGATTCTTAATCCCAGACATTTTTTATTGAATTCAAATTCCACCAGCTGCTGTGGCAGGATTCGAAACCCGTGTCCCCGGAACATTAGCTGAGTTTCTGGATTAATAGTCCAGCGATAATACCACTAGGCCATTGCCTACCCATAATTCTTTGTGAGGAAAACATTTTAATGGCACTCTTGATACAAATTGAGAAAGCATCAGCCAGATGGGCAGAGCAGGAGCCATACCAAGCTGTGATACAACCAGAAAGAATGCTTTCTATGTTGCATCTGTAAAAGTTGGTGAGAATTGTAGCTGACATGCCAAATTTCCTTAGTCTTCTCAGAAAGTAGAGGCATTGGTGGGGCTTTCTTAACTATAGTGTCGGCATGGGGGGACCAGGACAGGTTGGTGGTGATCTGGACACCTAAAAACCAGAAGCTCTTGACCCTTTCTACTTCATCCCCATTGATGTAGACAGGGGCATGTTCTCCTTTACGCTTCCTGAAGTCGATGACAAATCTCTTTCGTTTTGTTGACATTGAGGGAGAGATTATTGTTGCCACACCAGTTCACCAGATGTGTTGGAAGTGTGGTGAAGCGTGGTTTACAATAGCTCCCCACTAATGTGGAGCTGGCAGCCCGACCTCGCTGAAGTAAAGGGGAGCCAACAAGACCCTCCAGAAGGTCAGGGTAAGGGGGAAGTGCCCCTGGACATTGCCAACTTGGCAGTGCTAGCCTGGCCCCCTGGTACTTCTTGAAGTACTTGATTTTTTGTGTCTCTGTGCACTGTTTGAGAGCACATTTCCACTCCATCTGACAAAGGAGGAGCGCTCCGAAAGCTTATGGTATTTGCTACCAAATAAACCTGTTGGACTTTAACCTGGTGCTGTGAGACTTCTTACTGTGTTCCCCTGGTACTGCCTAAGAGGCAAAGTGGCAATGCCCAGGGACACCTTGGCACTGCCCACCAGGCATCGGGCAGCACCAAGGAGGCGGAGCCAGAGCAGGGGTGGGGGCCTATTGGGGACGGGGGCCTCTGGGGGGGTGATCAGTGGGGATGGAGCTATCCCGCCGCCGCAATGCACTCAGCAGTGACAGAGGGAGGGATGCCAGTGAGCGGGGGTGGCCATTCGGGGTGGGGAGGAGGGAGGAGGTTGGCCTTTGGGGGGGTGGGGAGTGGGGGTGGGGGGGGGGGGGTGGGTGGGTTGAGGCTGGCCCGGACATGTCTGATCTAATCGTGAGGGGTGGGAGGCGGGGGTTCGCACGGCCAGTGATGCAGGAGGCCGGCAGTGCAGGGCTACTGTGCACGCATCATCTCCGCTATGACAGATCGCCGCATACACAGTGTCCCGCTCAGCACTATGCTGCCGGCCTCTCCTGCGGGATTAGGCCCGGCCCGCTGATTTTTAATGCGATTCATGCTTGTGCACTCTGCAGTGCACACTGTGGGAAGCTCATTTCGAAGGTCCAACGGGATTTACTCCAGTTGTTACGCGAATTTGACACTTACTATTTTTTTGAGAGAATCCCATCCGATATGTCTGAAGGGCCTTCGTCCCTGCTGTGCATATGGGATATTTCTCCTCGTTTGCACCTCCCCCACCAACATTCCCCTCTGCAGTGTACAGAAACCTTGGAGCTCACTCTTATTGTGCCATTTGCCACTCTTTCCTCAGTCAAATTCTCTTCGACTGTGTCTCCCAGCAGCCAAACCAGCCATAATACATCTCCACTTTGAAAGGAATGGGTTAACATTAAGCCATGCATATATATGAAGTGGTGCTAGCCACTCACAATGTTTGTCGAATTAACAGCGCAGTTGGGGCTGCTGGACTCAGAGGTCATTCAGATGGGCTAGTCGTGCATCGCAATCCCCATGCGCATTTCAAGGACTAGTCAATTTAGTCCCCAATGTCTAAAATGTAAATGACAGAATTCTTAAATGTCTGATCCCCAGTCTCTAGATGTCTGGTTTAATTAGATATTTGAGCACCATCTAGTGTTTCACCTTAAAAGGATTTAAGTGAAACTTTTGTCTCTCGGTTATTCAATGAGATGATGAGTGGGACACATCTATCTTGCGAATGGATTCCTTTTATAAACTGGGTAAAGCTCTGCTGAGATTATCCTGACTGTCCACTCCAAGCTTGTCGGAAGAGTTACATGCACCCATGCACACGGTGGAAATTGTGTTTATTTTGGCAGCAATGTCAGCTGCCCTAGGTTCTCGACAAGGTGGTACGTCAGTGATATGTCAAACTGGGCACTGGGAAAACAAATTAACTCATTGGTCGTGCCCTTGGTGTGTTAGCTGTTGTCCAGTTGATAGCATTCTATACTGTGAAAGGTATAGGAGTGTAGATGATATGTAAAGGTATGTATAGAATGTAAAGGTATATGTCAACTGGGAAGTTCCGAAGAACAAAGGGACCTTGGCGTGTTTGTCCATAGATTTCTGAAGGCGGAAAGGTAGGTAAATAGAGTGGTGAAAAAGGCAAATGGCGAACTCGCCTTAATCAATCAGGGTATAGATTACAAAAGCAGAGAGATTCATAGAAACCCTACAGTGCAGAAAGAGGCCATTCGGCCCATCGAGTCTGCACCGACGACAATCCCACCCAGGCCCTACCCCCTTATCCCTACATATTTACCCGCTAATCCCTCTAACCTACGCATTTCAGGACACCAAGGGTCAATTTTAGCACGGCCAGTCAACCTAACCCGCACATCTTTGGACTGTGGGAGGAAACCGGAGCACCCGGAGGAAATCCACGCAGACACGAGGAGAATGTGCAAACTCCACACAGACAGTGACCCAAGCCGGGAATCGAACCCAGGTCCCTGGAGCTGTGAAGCAGCAGTGCAAACCACTGTGCTCCCGTGCCGCCCCAGAGGTCATGATGGAGTTGTATAGAACTTTGATGAGGCCACAGCTGGAGCACTGTGTGCAGTTCTGGTCGCCACATTATCGGAAGGATGTGCTCGCACTGGAAGGGGTGCAGAGGAGATTCACCAGGATGTTGCCTGGGATGGAACATTTAAGTTATGAAGAGAGGTTGGATAGGCTTGGTTTATTTTCGTTGGAGCAGAGAAGACTGAGGGGTGACCTGACTGAGGTGTTCAAAGTAATGAGGCTCATGGACAGGGTGGATAGGGAGCAGCTGTTCCCCTTAATTGAGGGTCAGTTATGAGGGGACACAAGTTAAAAGTGAGGGGTGGGAGGTTTAGGGTGGATTTGAGGAAAAATCTTTTTCCTCAGAGAGTGATGACGGTCTGGGATGCATTACCTGGGAGGGTGGGATGCTTCACATCCTTTAAAAAGTACCTGGATGAGTATTTGGCACGCCATAACATTCAAGGCTATGGGTCAAGTGCTGGTAAGTGGGATTAGGTGGCAGGTCAGGGCATTTCATGTGTCAGTGCAGACTCGATGGGCTGAAGGGCCTCTTCTGCACAGTAGTACTCTGTGATACTGTGATTATGTGATTCTTACCTATGAGTCAGGAGATGGTGGTTCAAGTCCTACTCCAGTGCTGACACCTCACTGTAGTACTGACGGATTGTTGGAGGTGATGTGAAATGTTTTGCATGAGATGTTAAATTGAGGTCCTGCCTTCCCTCCTCAGTGGATGTTAAAGATCCCGCGGCACTATTTTGCAGAAGGGCAGGCTCAAAATATTGGTTAATAATTTAGCTCCAACCAATATCACTAATACGGATTATCCAGTCATTATAAGAATGTAAAAACATAAGAAATAGGAGCAGAGTAGACCACATGACCACTCAAGCATGCAGATAAAGGTTGTAATTGTGAAGGGAAATGGCACATTGGTCTTTGTTGCAAGGGAGAGTAACCATAGAATCACATTATAGAATCCTTACAGTGCAGAAGGAGGCCATTCGGCCCATCAGGCCTGTACCAACAACAATCCCACCCAAGTCCTATCTCCATAATCCCACTCATCCCCCTGACACTAAGGGGCAATTTAGCATGGCCAATCAACCTAACTCCCAAGTCTTTTCATGGCATCATAGAAATCCTACAGTGCAGAAAGAGGCCATTTGGCCCATCGAGTCTGCACCGACCACAATCCCACCCAGGCCCTATCCCCATATCCCTACACATTTACCCGCTAATCCCTCTAACCTACGCATCTCAGGACACTAAGGGGCAATTTTAGCACGGCCAATCAACCTAACCCACACATCTTTGGACTGTGGGAGGAAACCGGAGCACCCGGAGGAAACCCACGCAGACACGAGGAGAATGTGCAAACTCCACACAGACAGTGGCCCAAGCCGGGAATCGAACCCAGGTCCCTGGAGCTGTGAAGCAGCAGTGCTAACCACTGTGCTACCGTGCCGCTTTTGTGGGAGTGTGGGAGGAAACCGGAGCACCCGGAGGAAAGCCATGCAGACACAGAGAGAATGTGCAAACTCAATGCAGACGGTGACCCGAAGCTGGAATTGAACCCAGATCCCTGGCGCTGTGAGGCAGCAGTGCTAATCACTAATAAGGAAGTCTTGCTAGGATCGCACAGGGCTTTGTTAAAACAACATCCAGTGCAGTGTGTGCAGGCTTGATCTCCATTTTTCAGAAAGGATATACTTGCATGGTAGGGAATACAGAAAAGGTTCATTAAACTGGTCTCTGGGGTGAAAAGGTTGTCCTATCATGAGAGGGTGGGTAAACTGGGCCTCTGGAGTTTAGAAACTGGGTAATCTCACTGCAATATATAAAAACCTGAAGGGGATTGACAGGGAAGACATTGAGAGGAATCCAGAACACAGTCTGGGGCACAGTCTCAGGATAAATTGACCATTTAGGACTGAGATGAGGAGAAATGTATTTACTGAGAGTGCTGTGAATCTATGAAATCTAAGACTCGATGGGCCATGTGGCCCCTATCTCTTGTGTTCCTCTGCTCCACTATGCAGTGTGATCATATACGCCTTGGGTTCAACTCCACTTTCCCACCCCCTTCCCCGTTACTCTTGATTCCCTGAGGGACCAAACATCTATTAGTCTCAGGCTTAAATATTGTCAATGACGGAGCATCCACAATCCGCCAAGGTAGAGAATTCCAAAGATTCATAACCCTTTGAGTGAAGAGGTTCCTCCGTACTTCAGCCCGCTTATTTGTAGGACCTTGCAGTCAACAAATTGGTTACCACATCTCTTACATTACAAGAGAAATGACACTTCAAAAACTTGATTAAATGGGCTGTAAAAATCTTGGGTTGCTCCAAAGTCATGAAAGGCATTACAGAAATGCGATTCATAGGATCATAGAATCCCTACAGTACAGAAGGAGACCATTTGGCCCATCGAGCCTGCACCGGCAACAATCCCAGCCAGGCCCTATCACCGTAACCCCATGTATTTACTCTGCTAGTCCCCCTAACACCAAGGGGCAATGTTTTAGTATGGTAAATCCACCGAACCCGCATATCTTTGGAGAAAACCCACACAGACACGGGGAGAATGTGCAAACTCCACACAGACACAGTAAGAAGTCTCACAACACCAGGTTAAAGTCTAACAGGTTTATTTGGTAGCATGAGCTTTCGGAGCACTGCTCCTTCATCAGGTGAGTGAATCAGACTTACCTGCTGAAGTGCTCCGAAAGCTCATGCGACCAAATAAACCTGTTGGACTTTAACCTGGTGTTGTGAGACTTCTTACTGTGCCCACCCCAGTCCAACGCCAGCATCTCTATTTCATGGCTTCCACATAGACAGTGACCTTAGCCAGGCATCGAACCCAATTGCCTAGCGCTGTGAGGTAGCAATGCCAACCACTGTGCCACCGTGCCGCCCCAAAGTCTTTCCTTTGTTTCCTGTTGAGGTTAATCAAATGAAAACCATGCTGAGATAGCCTCACTCTTTGGATGCCTGGTTCCACAAAGGATGCTCCAGACAGGTTGGATCAATAAAATAGATTTTATGTTTTTGAAAATAAACCATTCTGAGTGAAAGAAACTGCTTGGCCATCAGAGTGGGCAATTGATGTAGATTTTAATTATTTCATGTCGCTCTTTTAAATGAGCAATGTGGTTTTGTTTTCATGAAACTTGACAGAGTTGCTATCCTTTGGGGAAAGTAAACCTCGGCTCTACAAGATCAGCGTAATTCAACAAGTATTGACAGAATTTTAAAATGATGAACAGCGGAACAGGATTTTGGGCTAGGTTTGAAAAAATGGTCTGTGGAT
This sequence comes from Mustelus asterias, assembly GCF_964213995.1. NCBI lineage: Eukaryota > Metazoa > Chordata > Chondrichthyes > Carcharhiniformes > Triakidae > Mustelus > Mustelus asterias. Next base: position 13,043,610 of record NC_135809.1, read on the forward strand.
GTCGTGATAATCATTTATTTTAATAAGTATATTCAGGCTTGAAAATAAGTTTAAAGTTTATTTATTAGTGTCACAAGTAGGCTTACATTAACACTGCAATCAAGTCACTGGGAAAATCCCCCAGTCGCCAAACTCCGGCGCCTGTTTGGGTACATTGAGGGAGAATTTAGTACCTAACCAGTACACCCTACAGACTGTGGGAGGAAACCGGAGCACCCGGAGGAAACCCACACAGACACGGGGAGAACGTGTAGACTCTGCACAGACAGTGACCCAATCCAGGAATTGTAAAGTTTAAAGTTAAAGTTCAAAGTTTATTTATCAGTGTCACAAGTAGGCTTACATTAACACTGCAACGAAATTACTGTGAAAATGCCCCATTCGCCACAGTCCTGTTCGGGTACACCGAGGGGGAATTTAGCACCTAACCAGCACGTCTTTTGGACTGTGGGAGGAAACCAGAGCACCTGAAGGAAACCCATGCAGACACGGATAGAATGTGCAGACTCCACACAGGTGGTGACCCAACCGGGAATTGAACCCAGATCCCTGGCGCTGTGAGGCAGCAGCGCTAACCACTAATAAGGAAGATTTGCTAGGATTGCACAGGTCTTTTGGTAAGACAACACCCAGTATACTGTGTGCAGACACGGAGGGGAAAATGCAGACTCCGCACAGATAGTGACCGAGTCCGGGAATTGAACCCGGATCCCTGGCGCTGCGAGGCAGCAGCGCTAACCGCTGTGCCACAGTGCCGCCCCCATGTGAATCACCCCTCGACTTCAAAGACTCTGAGAATAAAATAAAAATCAGATTTTACCAGCAAAAGTGCATATCCAGTTAACAGATTATTGCCTTAAACCTGTTGGGTGGGAGTTTTTGGCGTCGCTCGAGCGAGACCGGAAATTCCCGACTGAGGTCAACGGACTATTGTCCGCCCCTCACCCGCTCCGATTCCGTGGCGGGGCGAGGCGGTAGAACTCCGGCTGTTGAGTTCGATTTAACATTGAATTATTGAAGAATAAATACCTGGAATAGGGAGAATTGCATTCCATTTTGGAAGTGCTGCGGTGAATAGAATAGAATATTACATTGCTATTATTTGTTCGTAACCACGATTTCTGCTCATCGTGTATGCCTCCTCATCCTCCAATGAAAAGCATTCCTAATTCACTTCATTTACAGCGTGCAATTGAATCTAATGCAAGAAAATCTTCCATTTGACCTCTGACCTTTCTTGCTCTTTGGAGCAAATATGGTTGCTATGGTAGACTTTGAATTTCTGAGCGTAAGTGATCATATCAAAATAAAAGGCATTTATTCAGTTAATTGGATCTTAGATTGGATCTAAAACTGTGTCGGGTCAAGTTAATTTGCCACAGTCTTTGTGAAGATAGAAAGTGAAGGAAGAGGAAGAGAATAGCTTCGGCGCGGGGGCTGTAAATGGAAAATAGGAACAGTGCAAAGGGGGCAGCATTGATTCAGTTGTCTGCTGTACATCTTTCCTGATTAACAAAGTCAAAATTACACCAATGGCTCTTGTGTTCATCAGGCAGTATGTGGTGAATTCTTGGAAACAGGAGTTGGAACAGTTTCTGGACCTGCCTCCCCCGCCCCCCCCCCCCCCCCCGCCTCCCTCTGGTGGGAAGGTTGCAAATCAGGGATTATCATTGAAGTGACCCCTTAATTGATACCAAAATAGAAAATGGTGGAAACTCTCAGCAGTTCTGGCAGCACCTGTAAGGAGAGAAAAGAGCTGACGTTTCGAGTCCAGATGACCCTTTGTCAAAGCTAAAAGGCATAGAAAGTGGGAGATAGTGGGAGATGTAACACTACATTCTGCACTCTCTCATTTCCTTCTCTATGAATGGTATGTTTTGTGTGTATAGTGCACAAGGAACGATACTTTTCACTGTATGTTAATACATGTGACAATAATAAATCAAATCAAATCAAATCATGATAGTTATACTGCAGGGTGAGGGAATGAAAGATGAGTCATAGCCACAAAACCAAGGGGAAAGGCTGCTAATGGCAGCCCATAGAGAGAATAGAAGGTGTGGATGGCCAAATGGCAGAGAAGCTGAAATCAGAGGGTAAACTGTGACAGATGAAGACGTGGGGGGAGGGGGGGAGAGAGGTGGGAGAGAGGTAAAATTGAGACAAAGGGGGAAAAGGGAAGCAAAGGAGAGAAAAAGTAAGGAAAGAGGGGATAAAATAGGGGGAAAGAGTGGGAGGGGGAAGAAAAATAGAGGAAGACAATAAAGAAGTAAAAGGTAAAGAACAGTTAAAAATTAAATGGAAACAAAGAGGTTGAGATGGGGATGAGCTAATCAGTTAATCAACCCTTTAACTGATAGGTTTCTCGTCCAATTAAGGGAGATGGTTAACTCTCAAAGACGGAGGGGCAATGGAGGGTAAGTAACTGAGAGGGCAGTTTTACACTGGGCTTAAATCAAAGAGTGATATGGCATGGCATCCAGGCAATCAGTTATGGAGGGGTTGAGGGGTTGGCAGGAGGGGGGGGAGTGGCGAGAGAGTGGGTGAGGAGTGTATGGGGGAATATCCATACAAACCAAGACTGGCAAGGAGGCCTCCTATCGGGGTCCTTCTTTATTCATTCAGGGGATGTGGGCATTGCTGGCTGGGCCATCCCTAATTGTCCTTGAACTTAGTGGCTTGTTAGGGGATTTCAGATGGTATTTAAGAGTCAACCACATTGTTATGGCTGTGGAGTCATAGAATCATAGAATCCTACAGTGCAGAAGGAAGCCATTCGGCCCATCGAAACTGCACTGACCACAATCCCACCCAGGTCCTAGTCCCATAATGCCATGCATTTACCCTAGCTTGTCCACCTGACACTGAGGGGCAATTTAGCTTGGCCAATGCACCTAACCTATACATGCTTGGACTGTGGGAGGAAACCGGAGCACCCGGAGGAAACCCACGCAGACATGGGAAGAACGTGCAAACTCCACACAGTCAGTGACTCAAAAGCCGGAATCGAACATGAGTCACTGGCACTGTGAGGCAGCAGTGCTAACCACTGTGCCACCGTGCCACTTGTCGGTCAAACCAGGTAAGGATAACAGATAAAGTAAAGTAAATAAAGTTTATTGATTCGTCATAAGTAAGACTTACATTAACACTGTAATGAAGTTACTGTGAAACTCCCTAGTCATCACAGTCCGGCGCCTGTTCGGGTCAATGCACCTAACCAGCACATCTTTCAGAATGTGGGAGGAAACCCACGCAGACACGGGGAGAATGTGCAAACACCACACAGACAGTGACCCAAGCTGGGAATCGAACCCAGGTCCCTGGCGCTGTGAAGCAGCAGTGCTAACCACTGTGCTACCGTGCCGATTTTCCTCCCTAAAGGACATTCGTGAACCAGATGAGTTTTTGCGACAATGGTTTCATGATCATCATTAGAACTTTTAATTCCAGATTTTATTTTATAATTTCATATATTTATATTTGTTTATTATATTTTAATAATTGTATTGCATTCACATTTCACCACCATTTCGAACCTGGGTCCCCAGAACATTACCCTTGGGCCTCTGGATTACTAGTCCAGTGGCTATACCAGTATGCCACTGCCTCTTAAATGGGCTTAACTAGGTTTACCCCCTTGTGGGTGACACCAGAAACAAAGGCGGGTAACAGCACACAGGCTGGCAGTGGTACTTTGGGGCCCCTATTGCCTCTATTTCCTTCTGGGGTAGGGGTCCGAATATTCGTCCCTTACAGACAATCCAATAAAGCAATCTTACATAGATCTGCATAAACCAGTCTTCCTCCATCCTACAAGTCAGGATCATGACATTTTTCACAGAGAATGTACATGCATAGGGAGAAACTTTTGATTTGATGTGATTTATTATTGTCACATGTATTAGCATACAGTGAGAAGTATTGTTTCTTGCGCGCTATACAGACAAAACATACCGTTCATAGAGAAGGAAAGGAGAGAGTGCAGAACGTAGTTTACAGTCATAGCTAGGGTGTAGAGAAAGATCAACTTAATGCGAGGTAGGTCCTTTCAAAAGTCTGACAGCAGCAGGGAAGAAGCTGTTCTTGTGCCGGTTGGTACGTGGCCTCAGACTTTTGTATCTTTTTCCTGACGGAAGAAGGTGGAAGAGAGAATGTCCGGGGTGCGTGGGGTCATTAATTATGCTGGCTGCTTAGCTGAAGCAGCAGGAAGTGTAGACAGAGTCAATGGATGGGAGGCTAGTTTGACTGATGGATTGGGCTACATTCACGACCTTTGGACAAAAGAGAAGTAGGAGATGTTCTTGCAGTGAGCAATTATACATAATAATAAATATTTCCCCCCTTTTTTTAATCATAATAATGCACTCCGCCCCATTACAGAGTAAAATGACACATGTAATTGCGGCAAAATAGATTCAAGACTCATTCCTCCAACTTTATGAGCACCAATTTGAAATGAATCTCATTACTCTAAGTACCGCAGACGCACTGCAGACTTGATTTTACAGATTACAACTGAGGATGACTTTTAATGATCACACATTAAGTGATTTTACTCATTTTACTATTAATAGAAATAGCCAAAGATTATCTTTTCTCTGTGCGCATAATACCTCCTCTTCTGCCATTTATTTAGGTATAAATCAGTTACTGTTCTCATTAATTCTGTTTGTCCTTGGCGTGACTTTGCATTTTCTGACTAAGTATATGATTAACTCAATCAGAAATATGCAATAAATTATGAGCAGCTTTCTGGTTTTACTTCTGTATCATAATCTTATTTGTGAGCCAGACTGCTGTAGGAAATAGCATGGATTTTGACAAAAATAAGATGGCTTGGTCAGCAATTAGAGATTAAATGTGTAAAAGGATGGACTTCACAAATTGTATTTAAGCTCATCAATAGCTCTGCTGCCCATATCCTAACTCACACCGAGTTCAATCACCTTTGAGTGTATTGATTTGATTTGATTTGATTTATTATTGTCACATGTATTAACATACAGTGAAAGGTATTGTTTCTTGCGCGTTATACAGACAAAGCATACCATTCATAGAAAAGGAAAGGAGAGCGTGCAGAATGTAGTGTTACAGTCATAGCTAGGGTGTAGAGAAAGATCAACTTAATGCAAGGTAAGTCCATTCAAAAGCCTGACAGCAGCAGGGAAGAAGCTGTTCTTGAGTCGGTTAGTATGTGACCTCAGAATTTTGTATCTTTTTCCCGATGGGAGAAGCTGGAAGAGAGAATGTCCAGGGTGCGAGGGTTCCTTGGCTGTTTTTCCAAGGCAGCAGGAAGTATAGACGGACAATGGATGGGCGGCTGGTTTGTGTGATGGATTGGGCTATGTTCACAACCCTTTGTAGTTCCTTGCGGTCTTGGTCAGAGCAGGAACCATGCCAAGCTGTGATACAACCAGAAAGAATGCTTTCTATGGTTCATCTGTAAAAGCTGGTGAGAGTCATGGCTGACATGCCGAAATTCCTTAGCCTCCTGAGGCATTGATAGACTTTCTTACAATAACGTTGGCATGGTGGGACCAGGACAGGTTGTTGGTGATCTGGTCACCTAGAAACCTAAAGCTCTCAAGTATTCATCTTGACCATTGGCCAGTTCAAATAATGCTTCCATTTTAGAATTCTCAATAACCTTACCATTTGCCATCTCTGCAACATCCTCCAGCCCCAGAAAATTTGTGTTCCTACACATTTTTTTGTCCTTTCCCCACTTTCCTCAACTCATTACTAGTGTTTATTTGTGTCCAGCCATACAGGCTCTAAGCTCTGGGATTCCCTCCAGAAATCCTACCTTCCTACTTTAAGATATTCCTTAAAACCTGCCTCTTTCATGAATTTTTGATCACCTGTCCTTCTCTAGTTTGGTGTCACGTTTTGTCTGACATTGCACTTCAGAAGCACCTTACGGCGTTTTATTGTTGTTCAAGGTGCTATACAAATGCAAGACATTCTTACTCTTAAGCCAATATTGGGATCTCTTTGTTGCTGTCAAGGATTTCACTGCCTCCGTAATTCCATGTGGGATTCTGTAAACGCTTAATTACCACTAATAATGCAGTAATCCTTGTGTTGAACGTTTTACAGTTAAATCGAAGCGTGCTTTCCCCAAACCTCATTTATTAATTTATAAAGTACGATTTTCCACGGACCCAGAGATTAACTGCGAAAAGCCTTTTTAATTATTAGTGGTAATGTGCTGCAACCTTTAGTTCTCTGCGTTGAACGTTCTGTTCCGTCTCTGAGACACTGCGTCATGAACTCAAATACTTTGGTGGCTTAGCTTCCATCGGTTCAACTGACTCAGTAAAGCCCGGTACACTGAGTGCCAAAGCTAGGAAATTGTCAATTATTCTCACATCCTCAGCCCCTGCCATCCAGAAGTCTTTACTGCCAAACATAATGCAAAGGTTGAAGTTTCTCCTTACCGTTGATGAATATAAATTATTGTGGAATCCATAATTAATTACCCTCTGGGACAAATATTGTTATTTTCCCTCGCAGGTGGAATGCTTATCAATGCAAACAGTACTTGAGAGCTTCTTCAAGTACGTTCTTAGTAAGAAATGATCTGTTTACTGAGGCTAAAAGAAGCGTTTCATTTTGCCTCATAACCCATCATAGAATCCCAACACTGCAGAAGGAGGCCATTCAGCCGATCGAGTCTGCACTGACAACAATCCCAACTAGGCCCTATCCCTGTAACCCCACATATTTACCCCACTAATCTACGCATCCTGGGACACTAAGGAACAATTTAGCATAGCCAATGCACCTAACCCGCACATCTTTGGACTGTGGGAGGAAACCAGAGCACCCGGAGGGCACCCACACAGACAAGGGGAGAATGTGCGAACTCGACACAGACAGTGACCCAAGCCAGGAATTGAACCCAGGTCCCTGGATCTGTGAGGCAGCAGTGCTAACCACTGTGCCACCGTGCTGCTCATAAAACCATGAACGAAACCAAAGGGACAGATGGTCAGAAAAGTCTCAATGCCTGAAATAATTATTTTTTCTAACCGAAAGGTTGTCAGACAATAAAATCTTCAAGATAAAGGACAGGTTAAGGCACAAGAAAGCAAATCGCAGCAAAGTTGAAAGCGATTCCCAGAAAGTTTGACAGGAAATGTTCACCAATGTTGAATACTGGGGGCCGGAATCTTACCACTGTTCACGCCGGCGGGATTTCCACATCCGTTGCAGTGAACGGGGATTTGGCCAGCCGCCAAATTCTCCGACCTCGCTGCAACGGGAGCGTGGCAGTGAATGGGCGGTAAGATCACGCCAGAAGTCCTGGATTTCTGCTCCTTAGCCAGGGAGGACGGAGTCAAGACATTTCCCCAGCTTCCCAAACCTGACCAGGGAGAAAGTGGCTCAGAAGGTCAAACTTTCATTCTGAAATGGCGGGGTTTCCTGGGAGTTGGGCTGGGTGACCCTGGAACAGGTGCGGAGAATGTCAGCTGCCGAGGAGGGCCGGGTGTAAGACTTGCCTCTGTGAGCCAGAGCTGTTTTGAAAGGTAAGAAAAGAAATAGAAAAACAAAACGAGCCCTCAACCTCACCCCCCTCACCTCCCCACACATGCCCCATGTTATGCCATCTTATGCCCCCCCATCGAACTCCCATAGCCCTCATATCCTCCATGTCCACGTAGGCCAAAATGCCCACCCCGCCATGACCCCTCAGACCCTACATGCCAACCAAGTCACTCTGCTTATCTCTGATGGTCACACATGCCTCCATGCAACCTGCACCTCTGTCCATTCCCGGGGGTCCTTTACAGCCTTGATGCCAACCCACGCCTCCACATTTCACCCTTTTACCTTAAGCACACCATGCAGATGACCCAGTATCCACCTAGAATAGACCTCAGGATGCATGCTGAGTTTAAATAAAGTTCCAAGTGTCTATTGCAGACTTTAGAATCATAGAATCATACAGTGCAGGAGAGGCCTTTCAGCCCATCGAGTCTGCACCAACACGCAAGAAACAACTGAACTCCCACCTAATCCCATCCACCTGCAGTTATAGAACTTTATTTGAAAGAAAATACTCTCATTCATAAAACCGCATTGACTACATATATATTCCTTCAATTACATCATCCCTTATAACAACAAAAATTTCATTCAATTGCATAACTGCTTATAAAACAAACATTGGAATTCATAGTCCCACTTCAAAAAGTTCATAATCATATTCAAACTGTGAAACAACAGACACCCTGTTGTAATATAGATGGTTATGAAATCAATCATGTAGCATTAACCCAGTTATGGTAGGCCAAAGGCTTTTGTATAAGTTTTAAAGTTTAAAGTTTATTTATTCGTGTCACAAGTAGGCTTACATTAACACTGCAATGAAGTTACTGTGAAAATCCCCTAGTCGCCACACTCCGGCGCCTGTTCAGGTACACTGAGGGAGAATTTAGCATGGTCAATGCACCCTAACCAGCACGTCTTTCGGTATTCTTTCAACTGACACAGTGATTTAGCAAGCAGTCATTTTTGTCACATTCCTGACAGTTTTCTTCAAAGCGCTAAGTGATAAGAGTTCAACTGCCTTGTAAGATGGTCAGCTCCTCCTAACACTTCACCTTCACACTTCCGACAGTTGTTTTGATAGTTTTAATGAGCTTCATAATTCCAATGAGTTTATGTGCTGTTTACGCACATTCATGCCTAATTTTAATCATTTGGGTCCAGCAAAAATATCGAGATGACATGGGACTGAGTACAGTACTCAGTGATGTAAGGGAACACATGACCCCCACCCAGGAGTCAGTCAGAGCTGTGCGTGTAAGCAAGCACGGAGACAACTCTTAGCTTGAACCTTTTGCTCTATATGTGTACATAGTCCTTGTAGTTCATAATTACATACAGTTAATCTAAATAAGACCATTTACGACCTACCTAATAGTGTCCAACACCCGATAACATTTAGCTTTCCCACAGGGCACCTTATCTCTCCAAAAGGGGACCTAACCCCCCCCAAAAGTGCCCTGGAACCTTTTCAAGGGCGTACCTTACCTCCCCAAAGGCAGATCAAACAAAACCACAAAGTTCAGGCCAGTTCCTGCGAGTCATAGTCGGCATACACCAGGGTCAGACACCTCTTACACCAAATCACACGTGAGTCGAGGCAACTGCTGATGTCTTAAAGTTTATTTATTAGTGTCACAAGGAGGCTTACATTAACACTGCAATGAAGTTACTGCGAAAATCCCCTGGTCGCCACACTCCGGCGCCTATTCGGGTACATGGATGGAGAATTTAGCATGGCCAGCGCACCTAACCAGCACGCCTTTTGGGCTGTGGGAGGAAACAGGAGCATCCGGAGGAAACCCACGCAAGACACAGGGAGAACGTGCAGACTCCGCACACACAAGCCGAGAATTGAACCCGGGTCCCTGGCGCTGTGTGGCAGCAGTGCTAACCACTGTGCCACCGTGCCGCCGGACAGCTGCCTCTGTGAAATGTGCATCCGCGAACCTTGACCCAGGCCCTTTCCCATCCCACGGAAATGGCAGGGGTCACGTTCAGGGGTGGGGCTTCTGTATTCCTTTTTCTGTCATGTTCACAATGATGGAGAGACTCTCTGCCGTTGTGAAAATCCAGGCCTCAGGGCAAGTGCACTCTAGTCCTCCAAGTACAGATCTGCTCTAATGTGCCGCGCCACTCTCTCTCTCTCACTCACTCTCCAACGCAAGCAGCATCTTGCAATCAAAACTTTATTGGAAGGCGTATCACCAGCAATTTCACATTCATTCCCTTTCTGTCACACTATTCCTGGCACTGCTGCCTCACTGTTGCCTCACAGCGACAGGGACCCAAGCAACTGAATGAAATGGGTGATTGTGTGAGAATCCTCGGTCGAGGTGTCTTCAGTGTTCAACTGCAGAAACACACCATCAGGTCAAAGTGATAATAAACACAAAAGTACAATTCTCAACCTTGGCCGCCCCTTGATTTGACAGCGACAGCTGCTTAGGGCGGCGCCTTTCTGTCTCAATTCCTCATGCGGCTGAACAGATCAACACACACGCACATGCACACACGCACATGCACACACGCACATGCACACACGCACATCTTTTTGTGAAGTGATCGGGAGTGTAGGATTTCATAGAAATCCTAGAATCCCTGCAGTGCAGAAGGAGGCCATTCGGCCCATCAAGTCTGCACCAACCACAATCCCACCCAGACCCTATCCTCACAACCCCACGCACTTACCCCACTAGCCCCTCCAACCTATGCATCCCGGGACACCAAGGGGCAATTTATCATGGCCAATCAACCTAACCTGCTCATCTTTGCTTCTTTTTCTTTCATTCTCTGCCACCGCTCTGTCTCATCGTTAAGACGTTGTGACTCAAAGGGTGATGCAGCTCGATGAACAAGCTGCCACCATTTTGAATGCTTGGTGGCAAGCTCCACCCAGTTATTAACGTCAATTCAGTCACGTAGAGCACCCTTTCTGGTTGTATCACAGCTTGGTCTGGGCTCCTGACCGCAAGGAACTACAAAAGGCCATGAATGTAGCCCAATCCATCACTCAAACCAGCCTCCCATCCATTGACTCTGTCTACACTTCTCGCTGCCTTGGCAAAGCAGCCAGCATAATTAGGGACCCCACACACCCCAGACATTCTCTCTTCCACCTTTTTCCGTCAGGAAAAAGATACAAAAGTCTGAGGTCACGTACCAACCGATTCAAAAACAGCTTCTTCCCTGCTGCTGTCAGACTTTTGAATGGACCTACCTTATATCAAGTTGATCTTTCTCTACACCCTAGCTATGACTGTAACACGACATTCTACACCTCTCCTTTCCTTCTCCCCTATGTATTCTATGAACAGTATGCTTTTTCTGGAAGAAACAATACATTCTACTGTGACAGTAAGAAATCATAGAATCCTACAGTGCAGCAGGAGACCATTCGGCCCAGTGAGTCTGCACTGACCATGATCCCATGCAGGCCCTATCCCCATAACCCCATGCATTTACCCTAGCTAGTCCCCCTGACACTAAGGGGCAATTTTAGCGTAGCCAATCCACCTAACCTGCACATCTTTGGACTGTGGGAGGAAACCGGAGCACCTGGAGGAAACCCATGCAGACACAGGGAGAATGTGCAAACTCCACACAGACAGTGACTCAAGCCGGGAATCGAACCCAGGTCCCTGGAGCTGTGAGGCAGCAGTGCTAACCACTGTGCCACCATGCTGCCCTATGAAATCAAACCATATAAAATCACAAAGAGTTTCAGTGTCTTTGGAGCTTATTTTCTTTGTCCCCCCCGACTCGGTTGATCCCCTTTATGGGCGGCACGTTGGCACAGTGGTTAGCACTGCTGCCTCACAGCGCCAGGGACCCAGGTTCGATTCCTGGCTTGGGTCACTGTCTGTATGGATTTTGCACATTCTCCCCGTGTCTGTGTGGGTTTCTTCCGGGTGGTCCGGTTTCCTCCCAGAGTCTGAAAGACATGCTGGTTAAGTGCATTGACCCGAACAGGTGCCGGATTGTGGCGACTAGGGGAATTTCACAGTAACTTCATTGCAGTGTTAATGTAAGCCTTACTTGTGACTAATAAATAAACTTTACTGGCCATTTGCAAGTTGGGGAAATGGAGAAATGCAGGGAAGATGCTATGAGACCATTTGCATGCAGTGTCCAGTCCATCGAAGTTGATTTTGTGGGAGTTTAGCCTGAGTGCTTGTGGAGCTTGCTTCAAGAAGAACACGCATTTCTTTGATGTCCTGTCACTGAATGTAGAGGATGTGGCAGAAGCGTTGCTAATGGAATTTCATTCACAGTCTTGTGTGTTGCTGATACACAGTCTGGGTCTCACTGCACTGTAGACAACTATTCTGTGCACTGGAACTTCTGTTGCCTTGCGGGGGTCCTTGTTGTCAAACACTCGCTGCTGTAGTTTGGAGATGGCCGAGTTGGCACAGCTCTTCCGCTCTGTTGGACCTCCTCATCAATGGTGGCCTTCTGGATGAAGTGAAAGTAATGAAAGCGCTCAGCACATTCCAGAATCTCACCTATACGGGAAGTGGAATACTTGGCTGACGAGGTGTGGGTTGATATATGAATTTGCTTTCTTCAAAAGTGCAGCCATGGTCCACAGGCTCAGTGTGTTCCTGATGCTACATTGCACCAGGATAGTGGTGTCTTCATTCTGAAGTGAAACAGAGGGGTGAGCTTTAACAGGCATCTGGCGATGGGATGAGATCGAGTTTTGTTGGCAAGATTCCAAAAATGAGGTGGATTGGCCATGCTAAATTGCCCGTTCGTGTCAGGGGGATTAGCTGGGGTAAATGCATGGGGTTATGGGGACAGGGCCTGGGTGGGATTGTGGTCAGTGCAGACTCGATGGGCCGAATGGCCCCCTTCTGCTCTGTAGGATTCTAAATAGCACAGGAAGTTGTTGGAGGGGGTTGGGGGTGATGGCGGGTGGGGGCGGGGGGAGAGGTGGGGTGGGGGGGGGGGGGCGGAGCGGGGTTTTGGTGCAGGAGGCATGACCAATGTCTTCCAGCTGCCATGGCATTTTGCCAGCAGAGGGGAAAGACGGCATACCTGTGGAATGCCCGGAGCCCAATTAAACCAACTAAGTGACCATTAAGGGCTACTTTGTCCCTCCACGGGCATTTTACTAACCACATCGGGTGGGGATAGGATCTGCCACCATGTCGGGAGAAAGTGCCCTGGTGGGAGGGTAGAGCCTTCCTTTCTGGGCACTTTATGGTCCACATAGCATCCCCCCCAGTCCTACCCTCATCTTCCCTAGTGGCAGTGGTCACCCTCGCGGCGACAGCATCAATTGTGCACTGTGAGCCTTTCCCCCAACCATCTAATAACCCCACCCTCGCCACCAATCTCCAGCACCTGTCTGCCTGTCCCCAGCACCTCCCAACCCAATGTCTCTGCGATGGCGCCTCAGCCATGTTGGTGTCCTCTCCCTGCAATGGTGGAGATGATGGCCTAGTGGTATTATCGCTAGACTATTAATCCAGAAACTCTACTCATGCTCTGGGGACCCGGGTTCGAATCCCGCCACGGCAGATGGTGGAATTTGAATTCAATAAAAAAATCTGGAATTAAGAATCTACTGATGACCATGTCGATTATCGAAAAAACCCATCCAGTGTCCTTTATGGAAGGAAATCTGCTGTCCTTTCCTGCTCTGGCCTACTTGTGACTCCAAAGCCACAGCAAAGTGGTTGACTCTGAACTGCCTTCTGAAATGGCCCAGCAAGCCACTCAATTTAAGGGCAACTAGGGATGGGCAATAAATACTGGCCCAGCCTGCGATGCCCATGTCCCACAGATGAATGAAAAAAAGTATCTGACTTGACTACCGCTGGGGGGGGCTTCTGAGCTACCAGCCCTCTGATTGGAATGGCAACAAGGCCGGCATCTCTGGGGACAGCCACTGCTGGAAAATTCCCCTTCCAGTCCCGCTGCCAACTGAAGCGGGGGGTCACTTCCCAACTTACGGACCTGGCAATGAGACTCCAACCACAATGGGAAAAATCAGCCCTGCAGCGAGTTACACACTACTTTATCCCTTCATTGAGGTTTCATGTCGATTATAATTGCAGCGTCAATCCAGCTCATATTTAAATGCTATAACTGTAGTTTCAGAAGCTGATCAACATTGTCAAAAAACCATTCCAGAGACTCAGTATTAATCATGGCCCAATTTATTTTATGAATATAAGAAACTATCATGAGAAAAGAACATTCCTCCCAATCAAACTTCCCACGTTAAACCATGTTCATTCAGCTCCGACTGCACCCATTGAAACAGAAGGAAAGGTTCTCCAATTCCTCGTTATCTCTGCAAATGCAATTTACCAAGTTCCAGACCAGCTGTCTGATCTTACATGAAATGTCATTTTGACTTAGCCGTGCTTTCCTTAATGTGACATTTCCAGGGACGTCGCAGTTTATGATCTGTCACTTTCCACAAAATGTAAAATAAAAATTTGCATTGATGGCCGGAATTGTCCCATCCCACCCGCCACTGGAATTTTAGCGGGCGGGTTGCGGACAATGTGAAACCCCATCGATAGTCGGGTGGGAATTTCCGGCCTTTAGGACAGTGCGGCCGGAGAACTCCGCCCGATATGTCCAAAGGCTGTCCCAAATTAGTTTACAGCCAATGATGTACTTGTAATTCCTGTTGTAATGTCGGAGAATTGCAGCCAGTTTGAGCACAGCAGATGCCAAAGGGACAATGACCAAAATATCTGTGTTTATGTGTAGCTGAAGGATAAATATTAACTTGGACAATGGGGAGAACGCACCTGCTCTTCAAAATGGTGCATTGGACATTTTACGTCCATTTGGGAGCACAGACTGGGCCACAGTTTCATGTCTCATTCGAAAGACAGCATCTACAACAGTGCAGCACTCCCTCACCATGATAGGAGTTGTCAGCCTAGATTTCCTGCCTTTTAACACCTCTTGACAGAGATCATGTGCTCAAGATGATGTTGTGGGGTTGACACCAGGTCATTAGGATCCAGAGGTGACAGTGTCAAGTGACAGTATGCAATAAAGTCTCCCTGTAACGCTCCCCATGACCGCCAGTCATGCTTCGAACCAAATATTCACCCATTTCTTTAAAAATGTTGATCAGTATATAATCAATGTAACATAATCAATATGGTGGCACGGTGACACAGTGGTTAGCACTGCTGCTTCACAACGCCAGGGACCCGGGTTCAATTCCGGCCTTGGGTGACTGTCTGTGCAGAGTTTGCACGTTCTCTCCGTGTCTGCGTGGGTTTCCTCCGGTTGCTCCTGTTTCCTCCCACACTCCAAAGATGTGCAGGTTAGTTTGCTTGGCCACGCTAAATTCTCCCTTAGTGTTTCACAATGTGTGGGTTGGGAGGATTAGTGAGGCCTCACTGAGGCCTGCCTGACCATGACTTCAATTTTCTGGGCTTCCATATTAAATGGTGATGGTTATTATAAGAAGGACCCACCATAAAACCATAAGGCCATACGACATAGGAGCAGAATTAGGCCACTTGGCCCATTGAGTCTGTTCTGCCATTCAATCATGGCTGGTATTTTTCTCATCCCCATTCTCCTGCCTTTTACCTATAACCCCTGATCCCCTTATTAATCAAAAACCTATCTAACTCTGTCTCAAAGATGATCTCGACCACTGTCAAGATCATCCTGATCAAACATTTGTGATGATACTGTGCCTTTAAGAAATGTTTTAAAGTCATGTTTCTGTGCAGGATTTTTTATTTAACAGTCTGTTCTAACACCGGTGCCGCTGGGTCTGTATCTGGCAGCCCTGTAGTGTTACTACAGCAGCAGAATTGCTCCTAATTGCTAGAATGTTTGTTTTAATCTGGATCAAGGCCCTTGCGTGGCATTAAGTTCTGCCCATTGTGTCTGTTCCAAAGTCTCGAACATCTGGCCAATGTTGGTCACGGCTTGTTATCGAGCCGTGGTTACCTGGGAGGCATAGAGGTGGTCAGGCCACAAACCTTTAGCCGAATTGAAGGTAGTCAACAGTAATCCTGCACAGCTCCGTCCAAAACACTCGCTGAGGGTTCCTGAACCGTGCTCGAGTCAAATCTAGAGTTTGGCACGAATTAAAATCTTGATTCTCATTTGATCAGACTGGGATGGGAAAATTTCACATGCCCTGTTATTCATTAATCTAGAGAATTACTTAGCCTTGTGAGTAAAGCTTGTATTCCATGTAATCAGATTCAAAAGTTTTAGTTTGTGCTTGAGCGAAAATGATTTTGCAACTAGGCCAAGTATACACAACGGGGAGGGGTGGGGAGCATGAGGTCCCAAAGCATCTGGCCCACCCGACATGGTTTGGCATTGATACGCTGACTGGAACATAATCTAATGGTGCAGCACATATTTGTGCCAATGCTCAGTAGTCAAATCAAGGGTCATTTGAATTGTTCGCTGAAGTGCATGATCAAAAGTCTCAACACCTATAGGTATGAAGCACCTCTTGTTTCTCATTCTCTAATGTGGGAGGCAGAACAGTTCCAGACTGGGAGGTGTGCGGGCTCTCTGATGACCATATTCAGACTTCATTCAGCTGAGTAGCACCTTTAAACAGACAGCGCATGTCCAAAGATCCTTGCAGCCTCCCATACTCATTCCGCACCTGCCTTTACGCAGCTGTTGGACACCATGATAAAAGTACAATCTATTTTATAGAGTGGCACAGTGGTTAGCACTGTTGCCTCACAGGTCTAGGGACCCGGGTTCGATCCTGGCCTCGGGTCACTGTCTGTGTGGAGTTTGCACATTCCCCCCCGTGTCTGTGTGGGTTTCCTCCGGTTTCCTCCCACAGTCCAAAGATGTGCGGGTTAGGTTGATTGGCCATGCTAAATTGACCCTTAATGTTGGGAGGATTAGCGGGGTAAATACATGGGGTTACAGAGATATGGTAGAATTGTGGTTGGTGCAGGCTCAATGGGCTGAATGGCCTCCTTCTGCACTGTAGGGATTCTATGATTCTACGAAAAACGGTGTAGTCCTTGTAAAACCTCTGACAAAATAGCCTCACCCTTAATTAGCCACCTTCTGGAGAAAGCAACCAGAAGGCCTTGTACTCCACCAAGTAACTGGAAATGGTCTGAAAAAAAAACCAAGGCAGCAA
Organism: Mustelus asterias; assembly: GCF_964213995.1. NCBI lineage: Eukaryota > Metazoa > Chordata > Chondrichthyes > Carcharhiniformes > Triakidae > Mustelus > Mustelus asterias. The sequence continues at coordinate 13,060,288 of NC_135809.1, forward strand.
AATTCACCCACTGCTTCCTTAATTCTGGTTTCAATTTTCATCAAATACGTAACATTTTAGGGCTTTGGATATTTTAAGCAGATAAAGAAATTGACATGAATGCTCTTTATTAAAGACTGGAATAGTATCACAGTAAAGCTGGAGTTTTAGCATGTTTCTCAGAAGGATGAAGTGGAAGAATTAAATTCTTTGCTATCCACCATAATCCTCTTCTAGCTTTCTTCATGTTACAGGCAATACGTTGTGACTTTTAAAATGCGAAATCAGATGCTTCCTTGTGGGTTTTTATCTGTGAAAGATTCAAGAGGGAACTGATTTGATGCATACGATAGCAGAATGATTTCTTATCTTTTTCTTCTTTTGCAAAATCTTTGCCTTGCAATGGAAACATTGCCCAGCCATTCTAAGTAAGGATGAGATATTCTGGCGAGGATGTAAGGGAACAGAGGGATCTGTTTCTGAAAGACATGCTGGTCAGGCGCATTGACCCAAACAGACGCTGGAGTGTGGCGACTAAGGGAATTTCACAGTAACTTCATTGCAGTGTTAATGCAAGCCTTACTTGTGACTGATAAATAAACTTAACCTTTTCTTCTTCAGCCCTTCAAAGGGCCACGCCAGACTCACTGTCGACACTCCCCTGAAGAAGAGTCACACAGACGCCAACCGTTAACTCTGTTCTGATCTCCACAGATGCTGCCAGACCTGCTGACTTTTCCTCGGATTTTCTGTTTTTATTTCAGACCACCCTTTCTCATAACCCCACTTATTTGCCCCGATAATCTCCCTAACCTACACATCTTGGGACACTAAGGGGCAATTTAACATGGCCAATCTACCTAACCTACATATCTTTGGAGTGTGGCAGGAAATTGGAGTACCTGGAGGAAACGCACGCAGACACAGGGAGAATGTGCAGACTCCGCACAGTCACCCAAGGCCAGAATCGAGCCCAGGTCCCCTGGCATTGTGAGGCAGCAGTACTAACCAGTGTGCCACCAAGCTGCCCATAAAAGAATCACAGAATCATAGAATCCCTACAGTACAGAAGCAGGCCATTAGGCCCATTGAGTCAGCACCAACTCTCTCCGAGACAGCGGCCGAAATTTTACCGGCACACGCGCCCGAGCCTCGTAAGATCGTGCCCGAGGCCAATGGAGAATGCCGCCTGCCCCAATTTTGGGGCGGGAGTGCCGGTAAAATTAGGGCCAGCATCTCACCCAGACCCTATCCCTGTAACCCCATAAATTCCCTCATTAATCTCCCTCTAACCTACACACTCTGGGAGATGAAGGGGCAATTTAGCATGGCCAATCCACCATCGCACATGTTTGGACTGTGGGAGGAAAAGGAGCACCCGGAGAAAACCCACGCAGACACGGGGAGAGCATGCAAACACCACACAGACAGTGACCCAAGGCTGGAATCGAACCCAGGTCCCTGGCGCTGTGAGGCAGCAGTGCTAACCACTGTGCCACCGTGTGAGGGTCGCTTGCTCAATGTTGGCTGTACACCACTTTGATTTGATTTGATTTATTATTGTTACATGTATCAACATACAGTGAAAAGTATTGTTTCTTGGCCGCTATATAGACAAAACATGCCGTTCATAGAGAAGGAAACGAGAGAGTGCAGAATGTAGTGTTACAGTCATAGCTCTGGTATAGAGAAAAATTAACTTAATGTAAGGTAAGTCCATTCAAAAGTCTGACAGCAGCAGGGAAGAAGCTGTCCTTGAGTCGGTTGGTATGTGACCTCAGACTTTTGTGTCTTTTTCCCGAAGGAAGAAGGTGGAAGAGAGAATGTCCGGGGTGCATTGGGTCGTTAATTACGCTGGCTCCTTTGTCGAGGCAGCGGGAAGTGCAGACAAAGTCAATGGATAGGAGGCTGGTTTGCGTGATAGATTGGGCTACATTCACAACCTTTTGTAGTTCCTTGCGGTCTTGGACAGAGCAGGAGCCATACCAAGCTGTGATACAACCAGAAAGAATGCTTTCTATGGTGCATCTGTAAAAGTTGGTGAGAGTCGTAGCTGACATGCCAAATTTCCTTCGTCTTCTGAGAAAGTAGAGGTGTTGGTGAGCTTTCTTAACTATAGTGTCGGCCTGGGAGGACCGGGACAGGTTGTTGGTGATCTGGACATCTAAAAATTTGAAGCTCTCGACCATTTCTACTTTGTCCCCGTTGATGTAGACAGGGGCATGTTCTCCTTTACGCTTGTTTGATTGGATCTTCATCCTTCACAATCAATACTGAAATAAGGCCCATAGTCCAATATCTGGGGAACATTGGACAAACTAAATCTACCCCACCCAGCACACACAAAAGACAGTGGGGAGGCGGGGGGCAAAGGTCTGTTGACCTTGGGAGGGATTTTCCGGTCTTGGGGCGAGCATGGCTGGCAAATCCCATCCACAATTTCTAATCCTTGATGTTTTCCGCCAAAACATTACACTTAAAGCTATTCCCTTACAGGGTTCTCGCCGGTGTTTACTGAGTAAAAACTATCAGGCCTAAAGAAATATTCCATCCAGAAAAGCATCTAAATAAATAATTCACTAACAAGTTAGCAGCTGCTGCAACAGGCAGACGCGAAACCATAAACTGTCACCAAGTCATAAAAGAGGAGATGGAACAACAGAGAGATTGGCTTTCAGGCATAAAGTTGTCTGGCTGCAAACACCTGTTTGAAAGTGATAAACTGCCCATGATGGGCTGTTTAAGCAGCACGAGTGTCTCACAGAGACTCAAGGGACCAGCATTATCAGGAGAGAACTGTTATGGGAATAACAAATGAGACAGATTGAAACCCATTTTAAATATACAGAGAAATGTTCTTTTGGAAAGAACGAGAGCGTCAGAAACATTCAGAACAAAATATCATTCCTATGAGTGCAGAAGGAGACCATTTGGCCCAACAAGTCGGCACCAACTCTCCAACAGAACATCCCACCCAGGCCCTATCCCTACAACCCCACCTATTTACCCCACTCATCCCCCTAGCCTACACATTTTAAGACACTAAGGGACAATTTACCCTGGCCAATCCACTTCACTTACACATCTTTGGAGTGTGGGAGGAAACCGGAGCACCTGGGGGAAACCCACACAGACACGGGGGAGAGCGTGTGAACTCCCCACAGACAGTCTCCTGAGGCCGGAATTGAACCTGGGTCGCTGGAACTGGAAGGCAGCAGTGCTAACCACTGTGCCACCGTGCTACCCATAAATGGAGTGAAGTCAGGTCACATAGAAACATAGAAACAAAGAAGATAGGAGCAGGAGGAGGCCATTCAGCCCTTCGAGCCTGCTCCACCATTTATCATAATCATGGCTGATCATCCAACTCAATAGCCTAATCCTGCTTTCTCCCCATAGCCTTTGATCTCATTCGCCCCAAGTGCTATATCTAGCCGCCTCATGAATACATTCAATGTTTTGGCATCAACTACTTCCTGTGGTAATGAACTCCACAGACTCACCATTCTTTGGGTGAAGAAATGTCTCCTCATCTCCATCCTAAATGGTCTATCCCGAATCATTGGACACCATTGCTCTTGAGTTGTGCGACCTAGGTTTTCAGGATGACTCCATTGTAGTGGGGTACAGTAGCATAGCGGCTATGCAGATCTGTGGATGCAAGTTCAAATCCCCCCTTGGGACATCGGGGAATTTGAAATTAATTAAGTTAATTAAAAAATCTAGGTTTAAAATGTTTGTATGGTGACCATGAATTGCCCTTGCCCCAATTAAAGCCCTTAAGTGGATTTTGAAGTGTTTAATCGCCCAACCTCAGTCTTTTGGCTGGCAGGGAATAGAATTTTTTTTTAAAACCTGCATCTTGGGTGGGATAGTGCGTGCCCTCCTGTGAAGGGCCAGAGACCTCCAGACCTTGCTCATCTCCAACACCCTGGCCTACCTCCCCAGGATGCCAATTACCCCCACCCCTCTTGGAAACACCCCCCCAGCCCCGGTTGTCCCCCACCCGCCCCTCGCCGTGATCCCTACCGTTTACTTGGCCTCCACAACCCGACCGGTGGGGGGGGGGGGGGGGGGGGGGGGGGCAGGAAGGCGGGGCGGGGGGGTGCGGACGGCAGCAGGATTTTCCAGCCATGCTTGCCCCGAGACTGGAAAATCCTGCCCGAGGTCAACGGACCTTGCATGGTCTGTGTGCCGCCCGCTAAGATTCCTGTGACGGGCGGGATGGGAAAATTCCGTCCTTAGTCCCAGGCCGGTTATTGCAGTACTTCTTCCGGCCACTGCAGTGCTCTGCCCAGAGGGCAGATTGGCTGGCAGCTCCTCCCCGTGACTGACGGGAGTGCCACCTGTTGCCATCTCGAGCGGAATTGGCATCAGGGCTGTTGGATCCCCGCCAACTCTCCTGATGAGGAGGGCCAAGACCTCACCATCCAGAAAATTCATGCCCTTCTGTTTTCACCCAAATTGGCCAATGTGTGATTTCATTGCAATGTATTTTACACTTTAGTAGCCTGGCAAGCTGTTAAGTTTTATTCAAGAAGGTGGCTCGTCACTGTCTTCTGAAGAGCAATGGACGAGCAACACTGGCCTTAACAGCAATGCTTGCAGTCTGTGAATAAACTAACAGAAAGGAATCCGAAACAGCAAAGGCATCCTCTGATAATTCCAAAGATGTGCGGGTTAGGTTGATTGGCCATGCTAAGTTGCCCCTTAGTGTCAGGGGGACTAGCAGGATAAATGAGGATTATGGGAAGAGGGCATGGGTGGGATTGTGGTCAGTACAGACTCAATGGGCCAAATGGCCTCCTTCTGCACTGTAGGGATTCTATGATTCTATGATAATGAGTGTTGTTTTTTTGGATAATGTGGAAGGCAAGTCATACATGTGGCAAACAACATGATATAAAAGCTCTGTAATAGTGTTATCACATTGAGTTTATTTTCATCCATTTTCTTAACAGGCCAGATGGTGCGTTCTTTCATTCAAATTATTTATTGATGGATTTTTTTTCCCACTGTTCCTCCTCAGAGGAAGATTTATCAGTGCTAGGCACAGAGCATCGTCAATTTTTCAGTACCTCATGTCAGTATTGATCAAGCCAAATCCAGAATGGGAAACATGCAGGGAAAAGGTGTCCATGCCCATGAATATGTTTGACCTCTGGCTTAAAAGGACACTAGTTACATCAGCTATTACATCCTTGCTACTGCCTCCAGCTCATGGCCTCTCTGAGGAAGGATGCCAATTTTGTGTAAGTGAGCTCCAAGTTTTTCGCGGCATCTTGCAAGGAACTGGATTGAAGACTTTGGCTGAGGGTTACGGCAGAGACATGGAGTAAGTGGCCATTGGAACATGCATTGGAACTACAAAAGGTTGTGAATGTAGCCCAGTCCATCACATAAACTGGACTCCCATCCATTGACTCTGTCTACACTTCCCACTGCCTCGGCAAAGCAGCCAGCATAATTAAGGACTCCACGCACCCCGGACATTCTCTCTTCCATCTTCTTCCTTCAGGAAAAAGATACAAAAGTCTATGGTCACGCACTAACCAACTCAAGAACAGCTTCTTCCCTGATGCTGTCAGACTTTTAAATGGACTTACCTTTCATTAAGTTGATCTTTCTCTACACCCTTACTATGATTGTGACACTACATTCTGCACTCTGTTGTTTCCTTCTCTATGAACGGTGTGTTTTGTCTGTATAGCGTGCAAAAAATAATACTTTTCGCTGTATGTTAATACATGTGACAAATAATGAATCAAACCAAACCTGAAGACGTTGGGCCAAGATCTGCTGGAGATTGGGCCTCAGGCTCCAGTTGCATACAACCACAATGCTGTGGACACTGACCAGGCAAGGGGAGATAACCTTAAATCTTAAGTGCAAGGTAAAGGATGGTGAGAGGTATGCAACTCTCTACCACAGGAAAACAGTAGGTGCTAACCCGGTTAATGATTTTAAATTTGAGGTACGTTGTTATTTTGCTAGACAAGCCTGGAAAAGGAGCAAAGGCAGGTGGGTAGAGTTAAGATGCAGATTAGCAATGATATTATTTCATGGTGGAACAAGTCAGAAGGGCTGAATGGCCTACTCACTCCAACTTCCAGTGGCTCCATGAACATAGACAGCTGTGGGCCTGAAAAGACTGAGGTTTGTGCTTCAGCCAACTGATGTTAAGGAATTCTTTGAGAGATAAAGAAAAACTGGGGACTTTGGGCCAATTGCTCTAACATCAGTGGCAGGCAGAATTGAGAATCTATTATTGAGAGAATGGTAACAGAGCACTGAGAAAATCATAGTGAAAAGAGGGAGCAACATGGTGACACAGTGGTTAGCACAACTGCCTCACAGCACCAAGGACCTGGGTTCAATTCTGGTCTTGGGTGACTGTCTGTGTGGAGTTTGCACATTCTCCCCGTGTCTGGGTGGGTTTCCTCCGTGTGTTCCGGTTTCCTCCCACACTCCAAAGATGTGCAGTTTAGGTGCATTGGCCATGCTAAATTGCCCCTTAGTGTCCCAAAGATGTGTAGGTTAGGGGGATTAGTGGGGTACGTATGTCGGGAATGAAGGGTAGGGCCTGGGTAAGATGCTCTGTTGGAGAGTCAGCGCAGGCTTGATTGGCTGAATGGCCTCTTTCTGCACTGCAAGGATCCTATGAAATATTGAAGGGCTTCCAAACAGCCATTAGCACCTTCCCTTGCATATTACAGTCAACTGTTTCAGACGGATGTCCTAGATACTGGACACATACATTTGCTCATCAGCAGTGTGGGCCTCAGTCATATGGGTAATATGTGAATCTGGTTCTCAATGCCTTGAAACACATTTTTCTATTGCTAGATGTTGATTTTGCATATTAGTTTAAAGAAAAGAAACCAGATTATTAATTTTAGTCTGAACTTTGGTCTTTACTGCCTTTCAATGGAGACTGTAAAATGACAATAGCGTACAATCTCTGGTTCACTATGTGAAACTGGAGGATGATTGTTAAGTGTATGACGTGCTATCTCACGCAAGATAGGTGTAAGCTTTTTGATTGTAGAGGACTCAATCTGCTAAAAGTCTTTTAAATGTAAGCACTGGTCATATAAAAAAAACAGGTGGAAAGCGCAAATATCATCAGACATGGCAAGAATACCCAAGAATGCCTGAATAGAAAAAGAATGTTCCAGAATAATGAGTGGGATTTTCTATTTCCCCCCTGTGGGCGTGTTTTGCGGTGGCAGAGGTGGCCTGCCATTGGCTGGTGGTGGGATATTCTGATCCCACATCTGCCAAGGGGCTTTCCCGTTCTATCCACCTCCACTGCAGGGAAACCGGTTCACCGGAGATCCCGCCGGTGTTGACAGCCAGAAAATTCCGGTCAGCGTCCTTAATCGCGATTGCCAATCTCTGAAATTTACAGGATTTCTGGAAAATCAATTTACTTCAAGCACCTGACGCAGGGGTCCATGAAACAGAATGATTGAATGGTACGGGACAGAAAGAGGTTATTCGGCCTATCATGTCAGTGCTAGCCCATTGGTAGACTGATCACATCTCATTCTCCTGCTCTTTCTCCTTAGCAGTGGAAATTATTTCATTTCAAGTATCTATCCAATTCCCCCTTTGAAAGTAACTATTAAATCTGTTTCCACCATCCTTTTGAGGCAGTACATTTCACAACCCAACAACTTAATGCATTAGAAAAATTCACCTCATCAGCCCTCTGTTTCTTTTGACAATGAGGTGGAAGTGCTGGCATTGGACTGGGGTGGGCACAGTAAGAAGTCTCACAACACCAGGTTAAAGTCCAACAGGTTTATTTGGTAGCATGAGCTTTCGGAGCGCTGCTCCTTCATCAGGTGAGTCGCAGGACCTTTTGACAATTGCATTGCATTCGGTTCTTTTGATTGGCAACCATACGGACTCAGGATATTAACTCTGTTTCTCTCTCCACAGAGGCTGCCAGACCTGCTTGAGTTTATCCAGTATTGTCCATTTGTATTTGCTCAGTTTTAAAGTTTATTTGTTAGTGTCGCAAGTAAGCTTACATTGACACTGCAATGAAGTTATTGTGAAAATCCCCTAGTCGCCACACTCTGGCACCTGTTCGGGTACACTGAGGGAGAATTTAGCATGGCCAATGCACCTAACCAACACATGCTTTGGACTGTGGGAGGAAATCGGAGCACCCGGAAGAAACCCACACAGACACAGGGAGAACATGGAGACTCCGCACAGTGACCCGAGCTGGGAATTGAACCCAGGTCCCTGGAGCAGTGAGGTAACAGTGCTAACCACTGTGCCACCGTGCCGCCCCAAGCACGATCAAGCACTTGGCTCTTCACCAGGTTCCACCACCATCAGAACTACTTTCAGATCTACTTTCTAGAACCCCCCACCCACATACCCTACCGCCCCCACGCACCGCCCCCTCTTTAAATCGCTCCACTTCTCCTTCCCTCTTCTTTTGAAAAGATCTCACAATCTGTTTCGTTCCCTGGCTGGGCACCTCTCAGTCTGAGTTTGTAAAGACTCTTGGGATATCTGCCTCATGTGAAAGGTGGCACGGATAAATAGTTTGTTGCCGTTGGAATCTCAGTTCAATTATTGAAGCAAATCGCCTAAGTGTGATATAAATATTCAATGTGCCTCAATTATTCTGGCTGGCCTCCTTGAAGGCCCTGAATGCAGTCCCAGGGGTGGTCATTATAAACAGATTTATCTGTAGTAACAAACTATGGGAGCACGGATAGAAAGCACTGGATTGACATCCACAGGGCATCCCAGGGAATTGTAGGATAACTTCTTTGCAGGGTTGTGGCTGGTGCAGAATTCACTTCAGTTAATTCACAGTTATGGCCTATTCTAATCTAAACCAGTATAACAAGTCACAGTACCTTCCCTGTTAGAATACTTACTCAGACACCATTGCACCATTGGAGCGGCACGGTGGCACAGTGGTTAGCACTACTGCCTCACAGCGCCAGGGATTGGGGTTCAATTCCTTCCTCGGGTCACTGTGTGGAGTTTGCACGTTCTCCCTGCGTGGGTTTCCTCCGGGTGCTCCATTTCCTCCCACACTCCAAAGATGTGCGGGTTAGGTTGATTGGCCATGCTAAATTGATCCTAGTGTCTGGGGGATTAGCAGGGTAAATATGAGGGGTTACGGGAGTAGGGTCTGTGTTCGGTGCAGACTCAATGGGCCGAAAGGCCTCCTTCTGCACTGTAGGGATTCTATGATTCTATAACCTGATTACAGGGAGCTCTGATAGTCTCCATATACCCTGACTAAATTCTAAGTCACAATCTGCTGTGTCTAAAACAGCATTCTAAATAGTGTACATCTCATATCTCTTCAAAACTTGGTTGCTAATTTTCTACCAGTTAGCTGAGAGTAATAAGGGGGCATCAGAGCACAAAGCAATGCAATAATCTTCATCCTCATATCTCTGTGTGTCATGAATGTAAGTAAACAGTGGAACAAGTCCAGTAGAAAGTAATAAACAAATGATTTATTTTGCTAAAATGTGCTAACAAAATTTGTCCATCGCTATTTGCTTGTTAAGGACTACAAGGAACAAGAGAAACTATAATGGTGCGAAGAACATAGGAACAGGAGTAGGCCATTCAGCCCCTCGAGCCCGCTCCGCCATTCAATAAGATCATGGCTGATCTGTGGCCTAACTCCATGTACCTGACCTAGGCCCGTATCGCTTGATAGCCCCTGCTCAATAAAAATGTGTCCGTCTCAGACTTAAATCGAACAGTTGAACCAGTATCCACCGCTGTTTGAGGAAGAGGGTTCCAAAACCTACAACATTCTCCACCAAGAGAGGCATGGAAAGAGGAAGACTTCTTCGTGAATCTGCTCCTGAGCCAGGGCAAACTTGCCACGAACAGGTCCAAGCAACGGGCGATGGACAAGGCCATTTGGCCCAATTGTCTGCCCCTCTACCACGGCTATATTTGCGGCCGGGTGTCATAGAATCCCTACGGTGCAGAAGGAGGCCATTTGACCCATTGAGCCTGCACCGACAACAATCCCACTCGGGTACCATAACACAGGCTATTTACCCTAGCTAGTCCCCCTTACACTAAGGGGCAATTTAGCATGGCCAATCAACCTAACCCGCGCATCTTTGGAGTGTAGGAAGAAACTGGAGTACCCAGAGGAAACCCACGCAGACACGGGGAGAACATGCAAACTCCACTCAGACAGCGACCCAAGGCTGGAATTGATAACGGGTTCTTGGAGAGGGGAGCATGCAGTGTCCATGGGCACTGTCGGGGCCTTCCATGCCCAGTGGGCACCGTGGGGACTGGACTGTTTTATTATTGGGTGGGATTGTTGTCAGTGCAGGTTTAATGGGCCGAATGACCTCCTTCTGCACTGTAGGGCGTCTATAATCTTATAATAATCATCCATACTAGCCCGGCACCTATTATGGTGCCTGCCTGATTTTCCTTCCGTTCAAATTAATGGCAGGAAATCTGAAAAGGATTCACTCCATTTTCCTCTTAGCCCTTTGCACAGAGTATGCTTTGTGTCCAGCCACCGCAGCTGAAAATGGGTCCAGGGGAAATAGATGTAGCATTGTTAGAGAAATATTATAAATAATTCATGTGTTTTGTCACAAATCATTATACTGGCAAAGTCAGTTAATGACAATACTTTACCAAGTATACACTTTTCTCATCCCTGAAGCATTGCAAAAGTTCATTTACAGTTTGAAGGAGGTGGCTAAATGGGCCAATTGCTCCTACGTGTCGTCCTAACAATAAAAGCAACGATATGATTTAGCAAAAGGGTTGAACTCACCAAAGTGGGACAGAACCTGGGAGATATTTTGAAACCATCACTCCTTATGAATAAGTAACACGTTTTAAACAGTGCCTGTAGTTTGCCAAGTTGTTGTATCTCAACCTTTAGAGCTTTAGCGAATTTATATTCTTTAATTATTTATGTGGAATAAAGTAGACATAAGGGAGTATGCTACTGGGCCTCTCCAGAGAGTTAAGTGAATCACAACCATCGTGAATACAATACATTGACTTGGCCATTTTACTGTAGCTCCACTTTCAATCATGACCTGAGGGAACATTGCTTGAATTCAAAGTGTGAGTCTATGATTTGATATTAAAAATGAGTATTATAAATGAAATAATATCAATGCCAACTTTGAACAAGACTGCTATGTGGCTGACAGCATGCCACCTTTTTTAAGATCCTTTCTTGTCAAATGTATTTATTTTTATTCATCCGTGGGACATGGGCATCGCTCACCATCATTTATTATCCACGTCTAGTTGCCCTTGTACAACTGAGTGGGTTGCTAGGCCATTTCAGAGGGCAGTTGAGAGTCAACCACATTGCTGTGGCTCTAGAGTCACATGTAGGCCAGACCAGGTAAGGACAGCAGATTTCCTTCCCTAAAGGACATTAGTGAATCAGATGGCTTTTTTCCAACCATCAATGGTTTCATGATCGCCAGTAGATTCATAATTCCAGATTTTTAAAATTGAATTCAAATTCCACCATCTGCCGTGGCAGGATTCGAACCCGGGTCCCCAGAACATTAGCTCAGTTTCTGGATTAATAGTCTAGCGATAATAATACTATGTAGTCTCTGTGGTGCAATTGGTTAGTGTGTTCAGCTGTTCATAGAATCATAGAACCCTACAGTGCAGAAGGAGGCCATTTGGCCCATCAAGTCTGCACCGACCACAATCCCAACCATGCCCCTTCCCCATAACCCTATGCATTTACCCTAGCTTGTCCCCCTGACACTAAGGGGCAATTTAGCATGGCCGATCCACCTAACCCACACATCTTTGGACTGTGGGAGGAAACCGGAGCAACCGGAGGAAACCCACGCAGACATGAGGAGAATGTGCAAACTCCACACAGACAGTGACCTAAGCCGGGAATCAAACCCGGGTCCCTGGCACTGTGGGGCAGCAGTGCTAACCACTGTGCTACCATGCTGCTGTTGACCAAAAGGATGGTGGTTCGATCCCACCCAGGGATGAAGTGCATATGTCTTTGGGACAGCATGGTGGCACAGTGTTTAGCACTGCTGCTTCACAGTGCCAGGGGGACCTGGGTTCCATTGCAGGCTTGGGTCACTGTCTGTGTGGAGTCTGCACATTCTCCATGTGTCTGCGTTTTGACACCAGAGCCATATTAATGTGTATGGCCCCCCCAACTGCCTTGAGCAACTAGCTTCAAGTGTTACAATGTTTTATAGGCTATGCAACTTGTTAAAATGATCTTCCCTCTACATTCAAAGGCCAATGATACACTCCGATTCATTGAGTACCAGATGTTGACGCGATGTTTGGTTTCCCGCCAGCAACACCCATGTCCCATGAATGAATATAAAAACCTGTCCTCCATCTTTGAGAGCCATCCACCATCCTGGATTGGCCTCTGGGTGCTCTAGTTTCTTCCCACAGTTTGAAAGACGTGCTGGTTAGCTGCAATGGCCATGCTAAATTCTCCCTCAATGTACCCAAACAGGTGCTGGAGTGTGGCGACCAGGGGAATTTTACACTAACTTCATTGCAGTGTTAATGTAAGCCTACTTGTGACACTAGTAAATAAATAAACTTAAAACTTTAGGCCATTACCCCCCCCCCCCTTCTTTTTATGGCCTATCTCCCAACCTGACTCTTCTCCAGCAAGGAGTAGGTGGAAAGAGGATGAAGGGCTTTTCATCCAGATTTTCCTCTGGAAATTGTGTCAAGAATTTCCAGGTAGACCCTCTCAATTGTTTCATGCACTGACAGCAATCCCCTCGTTCTAACGCTGGCTTCATGAAGGGAGACTTTGGGGAGGGTTTTCAAATGGGCTTCAGGAACCTGAACAAACAGAGCTGTGAGAAACAGCCACCCGCTTGCGATTTCCCCCAAATTGGCCAACGAATGGCCACAGTGTGGACACGCCATCTAATCAAGAATGGTGGATGGACTCTCAAAAATGGAGGATAGATTTTAAAAATTCATTCTTGGGACATGGGTATCATTGGCTGGCCAGCAGTTTTGCCCATCCCTAGTTGCCCGAGGCCAATTGAGGGTCAACAACATTGCTATGGCTCTGAAGTCACATGTAGGCCAGACCAGGTAAGGACGGCAGATTTCCTTCCCTAAAGGACATTAGTGAACCAGATGGTTTTTCCAACAATTGAAAATGATTTCATCAGTAGATTCTTAATTCCAGATATTTTTAATTAAATTCAAATTCCATCATCTACTGTGGTGGGATTCGAACCCAGGTCCGTCAGACATTAGCTGAGTTTCTGGATTAATGGTCCAGTGATAATGCCACTAGGCCATCGCCTCCGCCGAATAGGAAACTTGAAAGCGACAACCATTCATGGTCAGTAGAAAGGCCATCCCAAAGTGGAAGTCACCTGCCTTTATTCAAAATCCAAACCGAAAAAGTGCCTTTGGAGCCGGGCCACTACTATGGCAGGGATCAGCCCCTCCACTCAACAACCTACATCCAGCTGCAATGTCCCCTGCCAACTGTGGATGCATGTGGAGGCTGGCTGGGACTTTCCAGTCTGCCCCCCAACAATAGGCCTTCATAGACACTTCAGCAGATGATCTGACTACCTGCTACTTGTGGGGCAGGAGGCAATGTAGGTCAATGTAGTACCTGGGCTGATGGGGCGAGACGTGAATTGAGAAAAGAGCAGCATAATTGAGAATAATCTGAGATTAATGGAGGCTGGAGCAGCATTGGAATAGTTGACTCCAAAGGTAACAGAGGCATGGATGACGGATGTGTAGGGATGGAGACAGGTCATCCAATGGAAAGTTGGCCATCTTGGTGATAGAGCAGTTCCGTCTCATCTCAGGGGTCAATATAGGATAGCAAGTTTGCAAATGGTCTGGTTGAGCCACAAGCTGTGTTCCCGAGGAGGGGTGGCTCGGAATCGGGCTCCGTGATAGGGGCAGCAGTCGATGACGTTCATCTTCCCCTTATCCGACTGGAGGAAATTCCTGGTTCCTCCAGAGCCGGGTGTCTGAAACTTTGAGGTGGCTGCTTAGAATATCTGGTGTTGATTCACAAAAGCCACCACATTAACATTCTTGTGCATTAGCCCACCTCACAATTAAATTCAAGGTTCATAGTGTTTTCTCTTGGCTCGCATCCAAATTGGATCATGTCAAAAATTAAATTATGTCAATAAAAAATCCAAAGTAACATTTCCTTTCATCGAAAACAAATAAGTAAATGAAAAATTCTGTGACATGTTTGTAAAAGAATGTTATTATTCAGCTAATCAGAATGATTGGTGTCCTTTACCTCAGTACGTGGTTTCATTGCAGACTTTAACATAACACAGAAGAGAGCTGTGAAAAGTGATTAACACATTTGATAAAGTACCAAAGCTCCACCACAATTTGCCTTGCTGTTGACGTTAGCTTCTTTGTTACAGAGATGTTTAGTGCAGGTTTTTAAATTCATTTACGGGGTTTGGGTGTCGCTGGCTGGACCAGCATTTATTGTCCATTCCTAATTGAGAAGGTGGTGGTGAGCTCCCTTCTTCAACCGCTGCAGTCCATGTGCTGTAGGTACACACAGGGGAATGCAGCATGGACCTGATCGAGGTATATAAAATTTTAAAAGGGATCGGTAGACTAAATGTAGACCATGGGCGGGATTTTATGGCCTCGCTCGGGCGGATTCGGAAATTCCCCCCCAAGGCCAACAGAGATTTCCGTTGTCGGACCCTCGCTCGCTCTGATTCTGTGGCAGGCGAGGTGGTAGAGTTCCGGCCCAAATGTGCCCTCTTGTGGGGCAATCTAGGACAAGAGGTCACAGGTATAGGTTGAGAGGCGGGAGATTTAAAATTGAGATGAGGAGGAACTACTTCTCACAGAGGGTGGTAAATTTGTGGAACTCGCTGCCCCATAGCGCGGTGGAGTCTGAGTCGTTGAATGGTTTCAAGAAGGATATATATATATTTCTAATTTAAAAAGGGATAAGGGGATATGGGGAACAGGTAGGGAAGTGGATTTGAGACAAGGAAGAGATCTGATTGAATGGCAGAGCAGGCTCGAAGGATTGAATTGACCAACCTCTGCTCCGAATTCCTATGTTCCTATTTTGACCCAGTGACAGTGAAGGAATGACGATATGTTTCTAAATCAGGATGATTTGATTTGATTTCATTTCATTTATTATTGCCACATGTATTAGTATACAGTGAAAAGTATGGTTTCTTGCGCACTATTCAGACAAAGCATACCGTACATAGAGAAGGAAAGGAAAGAGTGCAGAATGTAGTGTTACATTCACAGCTAGGGTGTAGAGAAATAATTAAAGCACTGTTAGAGAGTTTAAGAGAGTTAGAGTAAAGTTTTAGAAGCACAGAACAAGAATAAAAGATAGCATTAGAAGGTGTGCTGGGCACATGAGTGGCTTGCAGGGGAACCTCCAGGTGGTGGTGTTCCAAGGTATCTTCCGCCCTTGTCTTTCTAGATGCCACGGGTCGTGGGTTTGGAAGGTGCTGTCTAAGGAGCCTTGGTGAGTCCCCGAAGTGCATCTTGTAGATGGTACACACAGCTGCTCCTGTAAGCAAATATTTGACTTGTTACATTCGTGCTTAACTCGTCTCTTCATCGTTGGGTGATATGATGATTTGAACCATTGCTTGACATCAACAAAGCAGACGCAATCAGCCTGCCTCTCACTCGCTTCCCTTCCATTTTCCTCCTCAACAACAAATTGCACATTGTGTTCCTGCTGCCTTCCTACAACTGCGTTCACAGTGAGCTGTCTTTTATTTTACACTACAGATCTCAGAAGCGCCCCTTTACTGATCTTGTCAAGTTCTACACCCAGTTAATCATCCGGTGATACATGATCATTTCAAAGATTTTCAGGTTTCACACTGATGATGATCATTGAATAACCGAATGGCCTCCTTCTGCACTGTAGGGATTCTATGCTTCTTGAGTCAGGAACACTTTGGAAATGGTGGCTCGGTCCGGATTCCAGGATTCCCGGAGTTTCCAATTTTTGGGAGTGCTTTTTAAGGGTGCGGGCTGGTTCAGGTTATGGGCCCGCACCCTGAACTCCTGACCTGGCCAGCTCCATTATGGGGATATGCAGTTCACATGGAGTTGGGCCAGATTTCAAAGACTCCTCAGAAGCCTGTTGTCCCAGGATGTATAGCTTAGGGGGATTAGTGGGGTAAATGCATGCGTTTATAGGATAGAGCCTGGGTGGGATACTTGACTCGGTGGGCTGAATGGTCTCCTTCTGCACTGTAGGGATTCTATAATTCTACTTTGGAACGTTGTCTGCATGAGGGAACCTTTTCTAAGTTAAGTTCAAAAGGTTCTCATGCCCCCAAGACAAAGTACGGCCCCCAAACAACACCTATGGCTTCCTCATGGCCAGATGCCAAACATTCATATCCATTCACCCATTATGTACTGTTTAGTCGCAATGGATCCCATAGGAAGAGTAGAATGTGTTTTAAAAAAAGCTTCTTTAAAAAAAATAATTTGTCGATAACTTTTCACTTTCATAAAAAAACCCTACAGCCCAATAAAAGAGCCAACCTTCCAGACCCTTTAAAATTTCAATAGCTGAAACTGCAAGCACTCGAAACCTCTCCATCTCTGTGATATTGAAAGCATTGATCAGAGATCTAGAGCTGTCTATCAAGTAATGTTTTCCCTGGGGCTCAGGGGTTACCACATTGATGGCAATAATACACAAAGAAGCTTGGCTGAGAGCCCAGAAATCCCTTAGGCTGTTGCAACACCTAATCCCCAGAGAAATCATTGCTTCATTCACAGCTCTGGCTCTCTGATCTCTTCTGTCAATTTCACAATGTTTATTTACACAAGGCCATGAGAATTCAAGTGCTTGCAGTTTCAGCTATTGAGAGACCATAGGGGATGGGAGGGGGAGCATAAGGTGCCATGGATGGGGCATGAGGAATGTGTGGGTAGTGAGGGGTGTGGACAGCAAGGGCTGAAGGGCCTTTCGCTTTTTAGTTTAATTGGAATCACGCAGCACAGAGGACGGGCTTTTTGAACATCCCACTTTGCCACCAGGCTGCATCCAAACTTTTGCCCTCGTTCATCCTGAAACCATAAAATCCCGTCCGAGGTCAACGGACCTTTCCATGGTCCACCCCTCGCCCGCTTTGATTCCCATGGCAGATGGGGTCCCAAAAATTCCAGCCTATGTCACAACTGTACAAGGGATTGGTAAGGCCACATTTGGAGTGCTGTGTAGAATTCTAGTCGCCCTGCTATAGGATGAATGGTATTAAACTGGAAAGAGTGCAAAAATGATTTACCGGGACTTGAATTATACGGAGAGGCTGGATAGGCTTGGACTTTTTTCCCCTGGAACGTAGGAGGATGAGGGGTGACCTTATAGACGTTTATAAAATCATGAGGGGCATAGATAAGGTGTATCGCCAGTGTCTTTTCCCCAGGGTAAGGGAGTCCAAACCTAGAGGGCATAGGTTAAAGGTGAGAGGGGAAAGATTTAAAAGGGACCTGAGGGGCAACTTTTCCACACAGAGGGTGGTGCGTGTATGGAATGAGCTGCCAGAGGAGGTGGTAGAGGGGGGTACAATTACAACATTTAAAAGACATTTGGACAGGTACATGAATGGGAAAGGCTTTGAGGGATATGGGCCAAACGCAGGCAAATGGGACTGGTTCAGTTTAGTCGAACTGGTCGGCATGGACCAGTTGGGCTTGTTTCCATGCTGGATATCTCTATGACTCCATGCTCAAGTTTGGCTTTACTTTTGTCTGTTTGTCTGACTAATTTATTGCTGCTCACAGCGTGGTGATTAAAGACCCGCTGAGCAGAAGTGAAACAAAATAATGAAAAACAAGATTAAAGACAAACTGCTGCGCTTTGCTCTAAGCTGCAGAATTCGGCAACACCTGCCTGGTGTGAGCACTCAATAACATCCATTACTGCAGCTTGCAAAAGTGGCCACACAAACAGACACCAGGAATTCATTTCCTATTTATCAATATAATACATATAATTAACATGTTTTCCTGTTAAAACTATGATTAGTGGGTGACACTTGTATTGACCGAGTTAGCTCCAGATCAATAAATAATCTGTTTGCTTATTGGTCACAAATTAGAACTGAAGTCTTATCATAACCTACAAAGTATTCTCTTGCAAGCTACTCATTTCTGAATAAATTGACACTGTAGAAATCTTGCAGCGTGTGAAAGATCAGCCGAGGAATTTACTTAGCACCTTTCAAGATAGGTTTGTGCACTGCAAGTTAGAAATGATTTACTCTTGACTGATTGCATGAAATGTCATTAGTCTGGAGGGCATGGACGAGACCTGGGAATTGGCTCCCATTTTGTGGGTTAAAATTAAGTTAGATATAAGTAATTTTACACTGCTAATTCCCACATTGGCACTGGAGGCTGCTCAGAGATGCCAGCTGACTGCCTTAAACAGGTGTTCGCGTGCGTGCACATGCTACAGAGGGGCCTCATAGAAATCCCTGCAAAACTGACCATCGTTGAATGAAGCCTGCGCACAACCTTTACAAAAAATTCATTCATGGGATGTTGGGGTGCCCCGCTCGTCTGGAGACGAGCCCATATCTGGTACCAACCCATTAAAATTCTGGTTTAATTCTAAACACGGCGGTTCAAGAAGGAAGCTCACCACAACCTTCTTAAGGACAATTAGGAATGGGCAACAAATGCTGGTCGAGCCAGCGATGTCCACATGCTATAAATGAATAGAAGAAACGCAGGGTGGGATTTTCCGGCCGCGCTCGTCCCAAAACTGGAGAATCCCGCCCGAGGTCAACGAATCTTTGCATGGTCCACCCCACCCCCCCCCCCCCTCCCCCCACCCCCCTCCCCCCCGCCTGCTCCAACTCCCCCATAAAGTCAGCTGTCTTTAACTCAATTCAGATGTGTTCCTGTGCGGATGCAAAATGGGTAAAAGGTTTTTAGCCCTGTTTTATCTGCTAACAAATTGTAACCATTGATTCAATCAAGTATAAGGTCCACATTTTATCTCAATTCGATCTAATATCTATATCCTGCCTAAATATATCTCTACATTCAGTGATACCAGAAATTGAGAAGCAGACGTGTTCAATACAAGGGCTGCCCATGTTAAATGCTGGTATGTGCACTTAATCCTATTGCAGGGACATATTTCCAAGAGTAGCGGCTAGGGACTTAGTTAATTTCCCACATTCGATCTGTCATTGCTGAAATAGGCCCAGGTACTCTCTGTCAGCACACTTTCGGAGCTCACCAATTACTGATCCATGTGGTTTTAACACCAAGGCTGGTGCAACCATCAAATGGTTGCTCGTGGAATCATAGAATGGCAGAAGGAGGCCATTCGACCCATTGAGCCTGCACCGACAACAACCCCACCCAGGTCCTCTCCCCGTAACCCCACCTATATACCCCACTAATCCCCCAGACACTAAGGAGCAATTTAGCATGGCCAATCCACCTAACCTGCACATTTTTGGATTGTGGGAGGAAACTGGAGCACCTACGCAGACACAGGGAGAATGTACAAACTCCACACAGACAGTGACCCGGAATTGAACCTGGGTCCCTGGGGCTGTGAGGCAGCAGTGCTAACCACTGTGCCACCGTGCCGCCCACAATCGACTTGGTTTCAACCCTCGAGAGCAAACAAATGTTTACAATTGACATGATTTTAGGTCAGTTCCTTCACTTGGTGATTTTAGATATCAAATGATGACTTAATAACCACCTCCGAATTCAAATTAACACTAAGATAAGGACAAAATACTTCAGACACTGGAATCTGAAACAAAAACAGAAAATGCTGGAAAATCTCAACGGGTCTGACAGCATCTGTGGAGAGAGAACAGAGCCAATGTTGACGAAGGCTCATCCAGACTCAAAACCTTGGTTCTATTCTCTGTCCACAGATGCTGTCAGACCTGCCGAGGTTTTCCAGCATTCTCTGTTTTTGTTTCAAATGAACACTGTTGCACACAGAACTCTGTTAACGTTTATTCCTTTAGTAGAGCAAAAATCTTTGTTTTGAATAGACCCAATGACTGAGCATCCAGCATTCTCTGTGGCAGAGGATTTGAAAGATTCACAACCTTTTGGGGAATGAAATTTCTCCTGATCCCAGTTGGTACTGTGGGTTTAGATTCTCCAGGTGGGGAAACATCCTTCCAGCATCTCCCAAATCAAGCCCCTTAAGAATTTTCAAATGAGATCACCTCTCCGGGAATTATAGGCGAGTTTACACAATCTCTCCTCATTGGACAATCCCCTCATCCCAGATATCAGTCCAGTGGACCTTCATTACACCCCTTCTCAAGCAATTATATCCACCCTTAGGTAAAGAGACCAAAACTACAGAGTACTCCATACTCATCAAAGCACTGGACAAATATAGTAAGATATATCCTATGTATTAAGGACCTCACGCACCCCAGACATTCCGTCTTCCATCTTCTTCCATCGGGAAAAGGTTACAAAAGTCTGAGGTCACGTACCAACTGTCTCAAGAACAGCTTCTTCCCTGCTGCCATCAGATTTTTGAATGGACCTACCTCGCACTAAGTTGATCTTTCTCTACATCCTAGCTATGACTGTAACACTACATTCTGCACTCTCTCCTTTCCTTCTCTATGAACAGTATGCTTTGTCTGTATAATGCGCAAGAAACAGTACTTTTCACTGTATGTTAATACATGTGACAATAATAAATCAAAACAAATCAAATCAAATGTATTCTTTGAATGGAGTTTTTTATGGTTCTGTCGCTCTTGGGGCTAAAAAGATTAAGGGATATGGGGTGAAGGCAGGATCAGGATGTTGAATTTGATGATGAGCTATGATCAAAATGAATGGTGGAGCAGGCTCGAAGGGCTGAATGGCCTACTCCTGCTTCTATGTTTCTATGAGTTATAGTGGGAGCAGGAGGGACAGATAATAACTGAGGTCTCAAGGGAAAGGCCAAAACAAAAGAGGGAAGGAACAACTAGGGTGGAATTTTCCAGCCCCATCTGCTGGTGGGATCTCCCAGTCCCGCCGAGGTCAATGGGCTGTTGGCTGGTTCGCCGCATCCCCCTACTGCCAGAGATTCCCACCCTAGGAGTTTCACTAGTTGATTGCAAGAAATGGAAGAGATCTGCTGAAGAAGGTGACAATCCATTAAGAGGCATTGAAAGAACTGTTGAAGGAATTTTATCACCTCGCCTGCCCAAAAAGTAAAGGAAAATGTATTTATTTGTCACAAGTAAGGCTTACATTAACACTGCAATGAAATTCCCCTAGTCACCACATTCCTGCATCTGTTCAGGTCAATGCCCCTAACCATCACGTCTTTTGGAGTGTGGGAGGAAACCGGAGCACCCGGAGGAAACCCATGCAGACACGGGGAGAACAGACAGCGACCCAAGCCAGGAATCGAACCCGAGTCCCTGGCGTTGTGAGGCAGCAGTGCTAACCACTGTGCCACGAGGCTCGCCAGATCCAGCCCGGGGCCGACGGAGAATGCCGTTCTGCGAGCCTCGTAAAATTCCGGCATGTGTCCCTCTCTGAAAACAAAAATGACCTTCAAAATATCTTTCCAAAGGTCAATTTAACCCTGGAAATCTGGACATCATTGATTGCAGCATTTGCTTGCGTGATCGGACTGCCCCAATACGGCATGAAAGCCTAATCTAAAAAGGTATGCAGTAATAGCAAGGAAAATAAAACGCCAGTGAGGGAGGGCTCACTCTTTCCAATGTGCGCAAGAGATGGCATTGGAGGAAGAAAAAGCAGCGAGGAAGAACTGGGGCCTCCTTGCAAAGTGGTTTGCCGTCGAGTTAATCAGGATGCATTGTTCTAACCTCAGCACCGACTGCAGGGCAACAACATCCATACAAAGCCAAACAGCTCTGTTAAATTGTCTCAATTTCTGAGCGAGAAAGGGCTGCCACACTCTGCTTATTGTCCCAGTGAGCAGTCATTTACTGTAATTCGCTTTACTGTGTTCAATTTTAAGATGGATTGAAGAGCATTGCAACTGACAGCTGCACCGCTCAGCTTCCTTCAGAAACAGTAATGCAACATCGTCGGAGGTGATCTTCAAAAATATAGCTAACACCACTGTGACAGGCTTGTTCGCCGCAATTCAAAGTGTCACCGACACTGATAGAATCCTTTAAGCAAAGTCGACCAAAAAACACGTTGTCTTCGCTCCCATTAATTTTCCCCTTTCCGCTGCGGAAGATCATTCCTCAGGCGTGAATCTCGGAGGCAGCAGGTTTTGTTCTTTGGTGATTTTGTTTGCAAGAGTGGGAAGAGGGTGGGGAGAGAGGGCTGGTGACTATGCAGGGTTATATTAGCGTTCGAGTCAAGGATCGAAGCGACATCTCCATCCATGCGGGGGGCACTGATGTCTGTGGGACAGATCATCCACTTGTTCGCTGGGTGATGTACATCCACCACGAAGCACAAAGGTCCAAGAGGGAGAAGATCAATCATGTACACACTTAGTCACCTCCTCGAATAATGCAATCAAATTTGTAAGACATTATGGGGCGGGGGGCGATCTTATCAAAAATATTCTAAGTGCTGAACGAGCATGGAATTGGGAAAGAATCACACCCATTTTTTGGGTGAGCTCTCAGATGCTACCTTATGCCACTTAGAGAAATAAAATGAGGCAAAGTGCGATTTTCGCCAGTAGAGGGAGTGGTCAAAGTCTATTCTTGCTGGGAAGCTGGCTGATGACTGCTAGAGGGTGCCATTGCACATGCGCCTGATCTCCCAATGCAACATGTACAATAGTGCATAGTGAATTGGAAAATCGTCACTCTCTATCTCTCCTGGACATCGCCTCCCCCACTCCCCTGATCACCTCATCAATCACGGACACTCTGGCCAATAGCATCCCCCTGGCCGATCAAGACCCCCCTCAAATCCCCCACCTGGCTGATCGGCACACACATGTTCCCCCTCCACCCCACAGCCGCCCCCGTCTACCCATCCCACCAGCCGATCGCCTCCCATGTTCACACCTCGCTGGCTGACCGCCACCCTCGTTCATGCCCCTCCCCCAATCGATTGCCACCCTTGTTCACTCCCCCAGGCTGATCGCTGCCCCCGTTCACTCCCTTCTAGTCGATCGCCACAGCGATGCCCGATTGCAGAATGCGCAGCTCCCCATGAGCTGCCTCCCCTTCAAGCTCCACCCCTCCCCTTAGGCCCTGCCCCTTCCCCTTAGGCCCCACCCCTCGGCACTGCCCAGTGCCCGGTAGGCACTGCCAAGGTGTCAGACTGACACTGCCCAAGGGGCACTGCCCACCCCTACCCCAGAGGGCCTCAATGGTCTCCAGTCCCACCGGAGGGGTCATCACGTCTGGTCCCCATTGTTGGGCACCACACATGATCCTCGCTGGTGAGAACCTCCACCAATGAGGCCGTTAAGGCAAGTCGTCCATGGCTCACTAATAATATTTAAATTTTGACTTAGATATTAAAATCAGCCTCGTGCCAATCGATGAGCCGGTAAGGTCGCCCCCATGGTCTCCCTTTGACTAAATCATGCTGACTATCCTTGCTTAATCCTTGCCTCCCCAAGTAGAGATTATCCCTCGGAATTTAGTCTGATTGTTCCCCTCCCACTGAAGTTAGAGTCACTAGCCTGTAATTGCTTGCTTTTCCCCTACTTCCTTCTTGAATAACAGTAAGAAGTCTCACTATACCAGCTTAACATCCAACAGGTTTATTTAGAATCACAAGCTTTCGGAGCGCCACTCATTCGTCAGGTGAGTCACCTGATGAAGGGGCAGTGCTCTGAAAGCGCATGATACCAAATAAACCTGTTGGACTTTAACCTGGTGTTGTGAGACTTCTTACTGTGCCCACCCCAGTCCAACGTCGGCATCTCCACATCATGGCTTCTTGAATAAAGCACTATTTCAAAAAGCTGGGGACTTCTCCCTGATTTGATTTGATTTGATTTATTATTGTTACATACATTAACATACAGTGAAAAGTATTGTTTCTTGCGTGCTATACAGACAAAGCATACCGTTCATAGAGAAGGAAATGAGAGAGTGCAGAATATAGTGTTACAGTCATAGCTAGGGTGTAGAGAAAGATCAACTTAATGCAAGGTAAGTCCATTCAAAAGTCTGACAGCAGCAGGGAAGAAGCTATTCTTGAGTCGGTTGGTACATGACCTCAGACTTTTGTATCTTTTTCCCGATGGAAGAAGGTGGAAGAGAGAATGTCCGGGGTGCGTGGGATCCTTAATTATGGTGGCTGCTTTGCTGAGGCAGCGGGAAGTGTAGACAGAGTCAATGGATGGGAGGCTGGTTTGCCGTGATGGATTGGGCTACATTCACGACCTTTTGTAGTTCCTTGCGGTCTTGGGCAGAGCAGGAGCCATACCAAGCTGTGATACAACCAGAAAGAATGCTTTCTATGGTGCATCTGTAAAAGTTGGTGAGAGTTGTAGCTGACATGCCAAATTTCCTTAGTCTTCTGAGAAAGTAGAGGTGTTGGTGGGCATTTGTAACTGTAGTGTTGGCATGGGGGGACCAGGACAGGTTGTTGGTGATCTGGACCCCGAAAAACTTGAAGCTCTCGACCCTTTCTATTTCATCCCCATTGGTGTAGACAGGGGCATGTTCTCCACTGCGCTTTCTGAAGTCGATGACAATCTCCTTCGTTTTGCTGACATTGAGGGAGAGATTATTGTTGCCGCACCAGTTCACCAGATTCTCTATCTCTTTCCTGTACTCTGTCTCGTTGTTGTGTTAATTGTCTAAACAGCGTTGCAATAACAGATTATCTAGCCATTATCACATTGTCGCCTTTCAAACCTTGCTGCATGCAAATTGGCTGCCATATTTACTACATTGCAACAGTGACTACATTTCAAAAATACTTCATTGGCTGTTAAGCCAAACTATGACAAACTGAGTGTGAAAAGAACTGAATAAATATAAGTCTTTATTTCTCTCCTCTTTGCATTGCCATCATGGCGCATCTTCCACTTAACACGTTCTCTTAGCATGTTGAATGTTTTTACTTCACGAATGTACGCTGATAATATCATCAAACAGAGCTGATCTGGATTAGCATTGAACCCAACAGTTTAATTAATCATTTACTTCAAGCTAGTTTAATTAAATGTAGCAACAGTCTAATCACCAAAGTGACCTTATTTTCTGGTGTTTTCTGCTTTGATAATCATTGAAGTACCTTGTGCTGGATGTGTTTTTTCTCCCGCTAGCCGGGAGCTATCCTGTCACCTTCGGAAGGAACCAGATTTCAATCTTTTGGCCATATTCCAAAGGTCCACTTTCAACGGTCCAAAGAATCAGAGATTAGGTAGATTCATAGATTCATTACAGTGCAGAATGAGGCCATTCGGCCCATCAAGCCTGCACCAACAACAATCCCACCCAATCCCTATCCCCGAGATGTACAGGTTAGATGCATTGGCCATGGTAAATTGCCCCTTAGTGTCCCACCAAGATGTGTAGGTTACAGGAATTAGCGGGGTAAATGGATGGGGTTATGGGAATAGGGCAGGGGATCAGCCCTGGGGAAGATGCTCTGTCAGAGAGATGGTGCAGACCCGATGGGCTGAATGGCCTCCTTCTGCACTGTAGGGATTCTATATTCCCTGCCATATTCTCACTATCGCACTCTATTTGCTTCCACGAGTCTTCATGTTTTAGTGGCTTGAAAACGAAAGCTTGAGATGATGCTACTCTACAGAGGAAGACTTAAATCAAGGAGTAACATAGGATGCCAAACAGGAGAGTGTAAAAGGGTACAGCAATCAGGGTAGGCCATTCAGCCGTACAATCCTGCACCACCTTCCAAACCCACAACCATTACCATCTAGAGGGATAAGAGCAGCAGATACCTGGGAACACCACCACCTGAATGTTGCCCTCTAAGTGCACTGTAGGATTCTATGATTCTATGATTCTAAGTCACTCACCATCCTGACTTGGAAGTATTAATAATAATTAAGCACAATTAAGGACCCCACCCACCCCGGACATTCTCTCTTCCACCTTCTTTCGTAGGGAAAAAGATACAAAATCTGAGGTCACGTACCAAGAAGGTAGCACAGTGGTTAGCACTGCTGCTTCACAGCTCCAGGGTCCCGGGTTCGATTCCCGGCTCGGGTCACTGTCTGTGTGGAGCTTGCACATTCTCCTCGTGTCTGCGTGGGTTTCCTCCGGGTGCTCCGGTTTCCTCCCACAGTCCAAAGATGTGCGGGTTAGGTTGATTGGCCAGGTTAAAAATTGCCCCTTAGAGTCCTGAGATGCGTAGGTTAGAGGGATTAGTGGGTAAATGTGGGGGTAGGGCCTGGGTGGGATTGTGGTCGGTGCAGACTCGATGGGCCGAATGGCCTCCTTCTGCACTGTAGGGTTTCTATGATTTCTATGATAAGAACAGCTTCTTCCCTGCTGCCATCAGACTTTTGAATGGACCTACCTTGCACTAAGTTGATCTTTCTTTACACACTAGCTATGACTGTAACACTACATTCTGCACTCTCTCCTTTCCTTCTCTATGAACGGTATGCTTTGTCTGTATAGCGCGCAAGAAACCATACTTTTCACTGTAAATGCATGTGACAATAATAAATCAAATCAAATCAAATCAAAATATATCGCTGTTCCTTCACTATCACTGTGATAACATCCTACAACACCCTCCCTAACAGCACTGTGGGTATACCTACACCACATGGACTGCAACGGTTCAAGAAGGCATCTCACCACAACTTTGTCAAAGGGAATTAGGGATGGGCAATAAATACTGGCCTGGACAGCCCATAAATTGATAAAAAATGTTAACTTGGCAGGTCTGCATCTTAACTTGGTCCACCAGCCTCTGTAGCCTTTAATATCCCTGTTCAACAACAATCTGTTCACTTCTGTTTTGGAAATGCTGAACTCTTAAAATCAGTGATGATTAGATGCTGAGTGATTCTGGATTAGTGAATGCCTTGAGGCAGCTTTATGTTGTTGTTCCATTCTCAGGAGGGGAAGACAATATTGGCCTCATTTTCAGGTGTTTGAGTTGTTCCCAAGGAGGGAGCTTCAGACCACCATATGTGTGACTGCAGGCATTTAAAGATTACACAAGCTTCCAGAGGTTTAGAAAATGACCTTTAAATGAGTCAGTACTTAACAGGAATGAAGGTGGAAAGTGCAGCAAATACTCAGCGGCCAGGACTTTTGGGATAGTGGGGTTTCTCTTGCTGAGGAGTTGGGGCACTGTCTGCCTGCAACCATTTCGCGCCCCAGTGAGCCACAGTTGGTTTAAGACGGGACTTCTGACCCTTCCCGGCTTAGGTGTGGAGTTTGCATGTTCTCTCCATGTCTGTGTGGGTTTCCTCCGGGTGCTCCAGTTTCCTCCCACAGTCCAAAGATGTACAGGTTAGGTTGATTGGCCATGCTAAATTGCTCTTTAATGCCTGGGGGTTAGCAGGGTAAATAGCTGGGGTTATGGGGATAAGGCCTGGGTTGGATTCTGATCGGTACAGACTCGATGGGCCAAGTGGCCTCTGTTTGCATTGTAGGGATTCTATGATTCTACGTGGGAGGAGATCCCAACTCAGAGATACCATTCATAGAGTACATAGGGGAGAAGGAAAGGAGAAAATGCAGAATGTAGTGTTACAATCATTGCTAGGGTGTAGAGAAAGATCAACTTAATATATGGTACGTCCAGTCAAAGATCTGATGACAGCAGGGAAGAAGCTGTTCTTGAGTCAGTTGGTCCGTGACCTCAGACTTTTGTATCGTTTTCCCAACGGAAGAAGGTGGAAGTGAGCATGTCCAGGGTGCATTATGCTGGCTGCTTTTCCAAGGCAGTGGGAAGTACAGACAGAGTCAATGGATGGGAGGCTGGTTTGCGTGATGGACTGGGCTACGTTCACAACCCTTTGTAGTTTCTTGCGGTCTTGGACAGAACAGGAGCCATACCCAGCTGTGATACCTCTGGAAAGGATGCTTTCTACGATGCATCTGTAAAAATTGTTGAGAGTCATAGCGGACATGCCAAATTTTCTTAGCACCTGAGCAAGTAGAGGCATTGGTGGGCTTTCTTAACTGTAGCGTCAGCGTGGGGGGACCATTTGGCTTGTAGTAAGTTTCTGGAGGCCTCAGGAAGGGGTGGATAGGGAAGGCCTGGAGGGGTGGACAGTGGGTATTGGGATATTGGTGGAGAGGTCACAGAGATGTTGGTCATGGAGTGGGCAATGTGGGGGGGGGAATGGGGATGAACTTTGGTGGCGGGGAAGGGGAGCACCCGATGTTAAGAGGGGGCTGCTGATCAAGGTAGCCTCTAACACCCCCAGAATTCTTGCCCCCCCCCCCCATATCCTAACATCATCCAAGACCTGAAGCATGTTTATTTTTAAAATCCCTCATACTCCAGGAACTCCAGCTTCAAAACTGAGGCAGGGTGGAAAAGGCCCTACGCGGTCAGTAATTGGCCACTTAATGGCCTCAATTGGGGCAAGAGGGGCGGGTGTGCTGTCCGAAGCCTCACCCACCCCATCAAAGGAACTTTATGCTCCCCCACATCCCCTGCCTACCCATCCAGCAGGCCTGCTTGTATCTACAGAGAGAGAAACAGAGTTAATGTTCGACTCCAATAAGACTCTCCTTCAGTAATTAGGAATCTGACAGCAATGGGACTATACGTTTGCATCATTGCTCTAAACAAATGATGTGGAGATGCCGGCGTTGGATTTACGGTGCTCTAAACAAAGTCCTCAGTTTAAAAGCAGGTGTATCCCCCTCAAAATGAAACTGAATGAATGACATGGTCAGTGCTGGCTATCTGTGGTAGAGTGAAAATAATAAATGAGTGTGTGAAACTGTAACTCTTTAATTACTTGCAAACATGCTGCATTGATAGCATCGAGCAGGGGCCTGACTGATCCTGTGTCAGCTTATTTACAGCTAATCACAGGACAATAGAATTCACTTGCTCCTGTCGGTAGTGCTGATGTCTTGATTAAGTTAATTACCAGTTCTGGAACTTGGGTTCATTCCCTTCCTGAGTTCACAGATGCGTTTTTTTAAAAGTGTGTTATTTTGCTAAAAAGGAACAGACCTGCAGTTATAGGTTATTGAGTTATTGAACTTTGACAAAGGGTCATCTGGACTCGAAACGTCAGCTCTTTTCACTCCTTACAGATGCTGCCAGACCTGCTGAGATTTTCCAGCGTTTTCTCTTTTGGCTGCAGTTATAGGGCAGGATTCTCAATCTCCCAGCCACGTGTTTCTTGGCAGTGGGACGTGGCGCACCGCTCGCTGTCAGTGGGATTGGAAAGACCCCACTGGCGTGAATGGCCGGAGATTTCCAGCCATACAGTGTTAGCACTGCTGCCTCACAGCGCCAGGCACCCGGGTTCAATTCCCAGCTTGGATCACTGTGTGGAGTTTGCATGTTCTCCCCGTTTCTGTGTGGGTTTCCTCTGGGCGCTCTGCTTTGCTCCCACAGTCCGAAAGACGTGCTGGTTAGGTGCATTGGTCATGCTAAATTCTCCCTCAGTGTACCTGAACAGGCACTGGAGTCTGGCGACTAGGGGATTTTCACAGGAACTTCAGTGCAGTTTAATATAAGCCTAATAAATAAACTACTTTTTACTTTACTAGCTTGGCGTTAGGTTAGAGTTCAAACTGGGCTCTCAAGTTGAGTCAAGTAGTAAATCTGGCTATTTCTTTTAATTAATTCATGGGACATGGGCGTCGCTGACTGGCCAACATTTATTGCCTATCCCTAGTTGCCCGAGAGCAGTTGAGAGTCAACCACATTGCTGTGGCTCTGGAGTCACATGTAGGCCAGATCAGGTAAGGACGGCAGATTTCCTTCCCTAAAGGACATTGGTGAACCACATGGTTTTTTCCGACAATCGACAATGGTTTCATGGTCATCAGCAGATTCTCTAATTCCAGATCTTTTTATTGAATTAAAATTCCACCACCTGCCGAGGTGGGGTTCGAACCTGGGTCCCCAGAACATTATCTGAGTTTCTGGATTAATAGTCTAGTGATAATGCCACGAGGCCATCGCTTCCCCTATCTGTGGAATTGGTTTTTTATGTGATGTGGGTCATTAACTACACCATTTAAGGACCTCAATTGGCTGTGGGGCATGTGTGCCCTCCACGGGCCTTTCCTCCATGGTTTGGAGGTGGGAAGATGGTTAATTCCCCCCCTGCCATACCTGTCACTCAATTAAATGCTCCTCCCACTGCCAATAACGCATCCCGATATTTCAGCTCAATGAGTTTTCGTTGGAGTATTCGAGCATTCCAGCACCCTCAATGCTACAAAACATCCCAAATTGCTGCACACAAACATTATCAAATAAGATTTGACACCAGAAAGACATTAGCACAGGTGACCAGAGAAGGTTCATGAGGCTGATTCTAGGTATGGAGAGATTTTGGTATGAGGAGAGGTTAAATGAGGAGTGATGAAAATGGACATTAGAAGAATGAGAGGCGAGCTTATTGAGACATATTGGATTCTCAGAGGGCTTGACAGAGGGTAGATTCTGAGAGATTGTTTCCCCTTTTGGAGAGTCGAGGACTAGAGGGCATATCTCAGAGTAAGGGAGTCATAGAATTCCTACAGCGAAGAAGGAGGCCATTCGGCCCATTGGGTTTGCACCGACTCTCCGACAGATCATCATACCCAGACCCATCCCATCTCCATAACCCCATGCATTTCTCCCGAATCTATACATCCTGGGACACTAAGGACAATTTAGCATGGCCAATCCACCTAACCTGCACATCTTTGGAGTGTGGGAGGAAACAGGAGCACCTGGAGGGAACCCACACAGACACGGGGAGAACATGCAAACTCCACACAGACGGTGACCCAAGGCTGGAATCGAATCTGGGTCCCTGGCGCTGTGAGGCAGCAGTGCTAACCAATTTGCCGCCACAGTTAAGACAAAGATGAGGAGAAATTTATTCTCTCAGAGGGGAGTGAATTTGTGGAATTCTTTACCGCAGAGAACGGTAGAGGCTGGGTCATGAAGTATGTTCAAGGCTGAGATAAACAGGTTTTTAATCAGTAAGGGAATTGAGGGTTATGGGGATAAGGCGGGAAAGTGGAGTTGAGGATTTTCACATCAGATTAATCATGATATTATCGATTGACGGAGCATACTCGATGGGCTAAATGGCCTACCTCTGCTCCTACGTTGTCCGGACCCGAAGCAAAGCAGTTAATATTAAGATACATCTCAAAGGAGATAGAAGATGGGGTGATTTGTGGAGGGAATTCCAAAATTTGGGTCTGAGGCAGTTGAAGGCAGTGTGGTCAGTGCTGAGTGATGAAAATGGTGGGTGTGCGAGAGGCTGGAATTGGCGGTTGAGGCAGTGGGTGGGGGTGGAGGGGGGAGGGTGGATCTCAAAGGGCTTTCGGACTGGAATGGAGGGATTTGAAAACAAGAAGGCTAAATCTAAAACCCAGGTGCGATAATGCTATTTATATTCAGCAAAATAGAAATACAATTCTCAGGGCATTTCGATTTATGATTGTGCAAGAGAAATACATGGGAATTGTTTCGAATGAGTTCTGGAGGGCACTGCTCAGAGGACACTCATCCACGTTCCTGAAAATGAGATGTCTTTTTGTCTGACATTTCCTTTAGTCAAGCTGAACCAGCCAAAGACCATTCAGCCCCTCTGAACCAATTTATTTCTTTATTAGTCACAAGTAGGCTTACATTAACACTGCAATGAAGTTGCTCTGAAAATCCCCAAGGCGCCACACTCTGGCACTTGTTTGGGGTACACTGAGGGAGAATTTAGCATGGCCAATGCACCTGACCAGCACGTCTTTCGGACTGTGGGAGGAAACCCGCGCAAACCCTGCACATACAGTGACCCAAGCCGGGAATCGAACCCGGGTCCCTAGCGTTGTGAGACAGCAGCACTAACCACTGTGCCACCGTGCGTACTGGAACACATGTGGACGCCCACCAGCAACTGTTTGTTTACTGTTGTTCCTGTTTGACCCTGGAATTCACCTTGTCTACAAACAGATAAGTGATTAATTTCTACTGTTCTTTAATATAACTTATGCTGTTCAATTATTTTATTTGTTTGAAACTTTGCCTGCTATTTATCATTTTTATTTATCACCTACATCTTGTAAGGTGGCCCAGCACATTTTTAATCTGTTGAGGTTTGCTATTCAAAACTGCTTTGTGCTAGTATTTTGCCTTGTTAGTTCACTTTGGTTATTTATCACCCTCGTTTTTTTTTAACGTCTTTGTACTTGGCTGAAGGCTGCTTGCTCCAATCCAACCTTTGCACAGATTTTGGGCGCATGGCAATTTCACTGAAGCTTATCACAGCTTTAGCACCATTGTTAAAACAGAGCGTTCCCCCTGTAATCCTCGCCAGCCTTTACCCCTCTGCCCACATCACTGGAACTGATTGCCTTGTCCTGATCACGCTACTGTTTGTCGATCTTGCTGTGTCCAAATGGGTGGCCAGTACTCGCTAAATTACAGCGATGATTACATTTGAGAGGGAACTCATGGAAATGTACTGCACTGTGGGAAGTCCTGATTCTGCAGGCTCATGAAATATATCATGGGGTGGAACTTTCTCAAAATATGGCAAAGTATCGGATTCAGTCAGAAAACTGGTGTGTTTCTCCCCAGTTTTTAAAGGACGCTCCAAACTTCGCAATTTAAAGATCCCCCTTCCCCACCCCAATGGACATTGGGACTCCTCCCATCATTGATGACGTGGTTTCCCCCATCGACCCCAAACATAGATCATAGAGTAGTGGCATGACACTGCCCCCCAAACATACATCACCAGCACGAACCACCTCCCCCCCTACACCCCCCGATTTTGATTTGATTTGATTTATTATTGTCACATGTATTTACAGTGAAAAGTAGTGTTTCTTGCGCGCTATACAGACAAAGCATACCATTCATAGAGTACATAGGGGAGAAGGAAAGGAGAGGGTGCAGAATATAGTGTTACAGTCTTAGCTAGGGTGTAGAGAAAAATCAACTTAATATGAGGTGGGTCCATTCAAAATTGAGTCGGTTGGTATGTGTCCTCCGACTTTTGTATCTTTTTCCCAACGGAAGAAGGTGGAAGAGATTGACACCATGAACCGTCCCCTTCCCTGAACATAGATCACCGGCATCCAGCCCTCCCTGTCCCCCGCCACCGAACATTGATCACTGGCATGACCCCTGTGTGGGCGGCACGGTGGCACAGTGGTTGGCACTGCTGCCTCACAGTGCCAGGGACACAGGTTTGATTCCTGGCTTGGATCACTGCCTGTGTGGAGTCTACACATTCTCCCCGTATCTGTGTGGGTTTCCTCCGGGTGCTCTGATTTCCTCCCATGGTCTGAAAGATGTGCAGGTTAGGTGCATTGGCCATGCTAAATTCTCCCTCAGTGAACCCGAACAGGCACCGAAGTGTGGCGACTGGGGGATTTTCACAGTAACTTCATTGCAGTGTTAATGTGAGCCTACTTGTGACACTAATAAATAAACATAACTTCTTGACTTTCCAATTCTATCACTCGAGAAATAAACCTTCGTGCTTCGCTTGCTTTTTTTACAAATGGCCTTATTAACCTGCATTGATTCTTTTAGTGATTTTTGTATTTTTGCTCCCAGATCCTTTTGCTCTTCCACTCCAATTAGATTCTTATTCTCCAAGTAATGTGTGACCTTATTTTTCTTATCAAAGTGTAACACCCCACACTTATCCTTGTTGAAATTCATTTGCCACTTACGCAGCCGCTCTGCAAGTTTATTACCATCTTTCTGTGATTGCTGTCGCTCTCTTCAGTTTGAACTATCTCCCCCGATATGACGCCATCTGCAAATTTAGAAATTGCATTTTTGATTCAAAAAGTCTAATTTTTAAAAATTCATTAATTCATGGAACCTAGGTGTCGCTGGCTGGCCAGCATTTGCCAACTATCCTTGGTTGCCCTTGAAACTGAGTGGCTTGCTAGGCCATTTCAGAGGGCAGTTGAGAGTCAACCACATTGTTGTGGCTCTGGAGTCACGTGTAGGCCAGACCGGGTAAGGACAGCAGATTTCCTTCTCGAAAGGATATTAGTGAACTAGATGTTAATATCAAGTTATAAACAATGTGGGACCCGCACTATCGAGCTTCTGGCATTCTGATTAACGATCATTCACTCCTACTCTCTGTATTTGCCTTGTCACCAGTTTCTGGATGTGTTCTGTCTCCATTCTTCAAAGGACGTAGTTATTTGCGAGAAAACGGCCAGTTCATCTTTTACCAGTGACTTATTAAACAGTGTAATATTTCTCGGGGGTTATCTTTTTTCTAGATTCTTTTAAAATGCCTCAGTGCAGTCTGTTTGAACACAGATTTTAACTTTTTTGAATTTATTTAGAATAGAATCAGAGGGCCGAATTTTTCCGTTTCACCCGCCAAGGGAACCGTAGCGGGTGAAGGGTGAATCATGGAAAGATCCATCGATCTCAGGCGGGATTTTCCAATTTTGGGGCGAATGCGGCCAGAAAATCCCACCCATAGAATCTCTATGGTGCTGAAGGAGGCCATTTGGCCCATTGAGCCTGCACCAACCACAATCCCACCCAGACCCCATCCCGTAACCGTCCCTGACGCTGTAAGGCAGCAGTGCTAACCACTGTGCCACTGTGCCGCCCATTTGCTTATTTAATATTTGTTTATTTAATATTTCCCATCTTTATTTCAAGCTTCTAAAATGTTCCTTGATAACGTAATTTAATAGTTTGTCTTTGACCTCGGATACCGTGAACAGTTTTGGTCCCGTTATCCAAGGAAAGATATACTGGAATAAAAGGATCACGAGGTTAATCCCGGGTGTGGAGAGATTTTCCTTTGAGGAGAGGTTGAGTAGATTGGGCCTGTACTCATTGGAGTTTAGAAGAATGAGAAGCCACCTTATCGAGATATATAGGATTCTCAGGGGGATTGACAGGTTAGATGCTGAGAGGTTGATTCCCCATATGGGAGAATCTAGGATATTATCAAACTAGAAAGAGTGCAGAAAAGATTTACTAGGATGCTACTGGGACTTAAAGGTTTGAGTTATAAGGAGAGGCTGAAAGACTGGGACGTTTTCCCTGGAGCATTGGAGGCTTAGGGGTGATCTTATAGAGGTCTATAAGATAATGAGGGGCATTGGAAAGGTAGATAGTCAACATCTTTTCCCAAAGGTAAGGGAGTCTAAAACTAGAGGACATATGTTTAAGGTGACAATGGAGAGATACA
This sequence comes from Mustelus asterias, assembly GCF_964213995.1. Lineage (NCBI taxonomy): Eukaryota > Metazoa > Chordata > Chondrichthyes > Carcharhiniformes > Triakidae > Mustelus > Mustelus asterias. The sequence continues at coordinate 13,095,584 of NC_135809.1, forward strand.
AAAGGGTCCAGAGGGGCAATTTTTTCACACAGAGGGTGGTGAGTGTCTGGAATGAGCTGCCAGAGGTAGTAGTAGAGGCGGGTACAATTTTGTCTTTTAAAAAGCATTTAGACAATTAAATGGGAAAGATGGATATGGCAGGATATGGGCCAAATGCGGGCAATTGGGACTCGCTTAATGGTAAAAACTGGGCAGCGTGGACAAGTTGGGTCGAAGAACCTCTATGACGAGCACCAGAAGGCATAATCGCAGAGTAAGGTGTTGCCCATTTAAGATGGACATAAGGAGGATTTTTTTCTCTCAGAAGGGAGCGAATCTGTGGAATTCTTTACCGTAGAGGGCTGTCGATGCTGGGTCATTTTGTATGCTCAAGGCTGAGACAGACAGATTTTTAATCAGTAAGGGAATCAAGGGCAATGGGGATAAAGCGGGTAAGTTGAGGTGAGAATTTTCATATTGAAATCAGTCATGATCCCATTGGATATTGGAACAGACTCAATGGGCCGAATGGCCTATCCCTGCTCCTACATCGTAGGGTCTTATTGGGCCTTCCCAATTGCAGTTTCCTCATCTTTTTGATCAGGTTAGGAAAGGCTTTCTAGGATTTTGACTCAGCGACAATGAATGAACAGCAATATTGTCCCATGTCAGGATGGTGTGTGGTTTGGAGGGGAACCCCCTGTTGTTGGTGTCTCATGCATCCTCGGCCCTTGTCCCTCCAGATGGTAGAGGTTTGGAAAGTGCTCTCAAAGGAGGCTTGGTGAGTTTCTGCAAAGCATCTTTTATACATGGTACACACTGCAGCTACTGTGGTTAAGGGAATGTATGTTTAAGATTCCCAAATGCTTACTATCTGGTATACAGTATACGTTGAATCAAGAGGAAATGAACCATTGGAAAATAAATCCTTGGTACACTTTGCAGTCTATCAAAAACTAGGAACTTGTAGAGAGTAACTCACCTCCTGCCTTGCCAAACCAAGGCACAAGTCAGGAGTGCAACGGAATACTCTCCACTTGCCCGAATGAGTGCGGCTCCAACAACACTCAAGACCCCATCCAGTACAAAGCAACCCTCTGGATTGCTACCCCTTTCCACAAACATTCAATCTTTCAACCACCGACGAACAGTGGCAGCCGTGTGTACCATCTGCAAGATGCATAGAAACATAGAAACTAGAAGCAGGAGCAGGCCATTCGACCCTTTGAGCCTGCTCTGCCATTCATTTTGATCATGACTGATCATTGAATTTAGTATCCTGATTCCCCCTTCCCCCCATATCCCTTTAGCCCCAAGAGCTATATCTAATTTCTTCTTGAAATCACACAATGTTTTGGCCTCAATTACATTCTGTGGGAGTGAATTCCACACATTCATTGCTCTCTGGGTGAAGAAATTTCTCCTCACCTCAGTTCTAAAAGGTTTACCCCTTATCCTCAAACTATGACCCCTAGTTCTGGACTGCCCCACCATTGGGAACATTCCTTCTGATTGTAACCCTGTCTAACCCTGTTAGAATTTTTTAAAGTTTCTATCAGATCCCCTCTCACTCTTCTAAACTCCAGTGAATATAATCCTAACCGACTTAATCTCTCCTCATGTGACAGACCTGCCATTCCAGGAATCAGCCTGGTAAACCTTCGCTATACTCCCTCTATATCAAAGATATCTTTCCTCAGATAAGGACACCAAAACTCCACACAATACTCCAGGTATGGCCTCATCAGCGCTCTGTACAATTGTAGCAAAACATCCCTATCCCTATACTCCAATCCTCTCGCTATGAAGGCCAACATATCATTTGCCTTCTTTACTGCCTGCTGTACCTGCACACTTACTTTCAGAACTCAGGCACTGCAGGAACTTACCAAGGTTCCTTAGAAAGCACCTTCCAAATCCACGACCACGACCATCTAGAGAGACAAGAGCAGCAGATTCCTGGGAACATCACCACCTGGAGGTTCCCCTCCAAATCACTCATCATCCTGATTTTATTGCCGTTCCTTCACTGTTGCTGGGTCAAAATCATGGAGCACCTTCCCTAACAGCACTGTGGGCTGCATCCACACTTCAGGGACTGCAGAGGTTCAAGAAAGCAGCTCAGCACCACCTTCTCAAGGGCAATTAGGGATGGACAATAAATGCTGGTCTAGCCAGCAATGCCCACGTCCCGTAAAATGAATTTTTTCCTGAGGTGAAGACCTGCTAATATTGTTCTCACGCCACATTGATCTTGCAATTGTGTCTTTGTCTATATATGGCCGTGTTTGTGAACCCACCTCTCACTCACCTGATGAAGGAGCAACGCTCCGAAAGCTCGTGATTCCAAATAAACCTGTTGGACTTTAACTTGGTATTGTGAGACATCTTACTGTGCCCACCCCAGTCCAACGCTGGGATCTCCATGTCAGCACCTTGATCAACATGGTTTCAAAGCACAATGACAACCTTGAACATGAAGCACAGTTGCAGCAATTCAAATGTAATTAGAATCATAGAATCCCTACAGTGTTAAAAGAGGCCATTTGGTCCATCGAGCCTGCACCGACCACAATCACACCCAGGCCCTGTCCCCGTAACCCCATGTATTAAGCCTGCTTATCTCCCTGACACTAAGAGGAATTGAGCGTGGCCAATCAACCTAACATACACATCTTTGGAGTGTGGGAGGAAACCGGAGCACCCGGAGGAAACCCATGCAGACATGGGGAGAACGTGCAAACTCCACACAGACAGTGACCCAAGCTGGGAATCAAACTCGGGTCCTGGCGCTGTGAGGCAGCAGTGCTAACCACTGTGCCACCATGCTAAGCTAAAGAAATTTTAAATCCTCCCAGATTCATTGTCTGGAGGGGGTTGCATCTTCCAGCCTTAGAGTGCTGCCAGAGATCCATCTCCTTTTTTCACCATCACCTCCACTATCTTCCATTAATGGTGGTTCACTGATGTTGGGCGCCTTTTCAATATGGCGCCCAGACAGGAGAGCGAACAGTGCGCCATCCAGGCCTGCCCCGCTTTCCCTCAGCTTACCCACAACTTCATTTTTGGCCAAGCTAACAAAAAGTGACTGCACTTCAGGAGCAGCCTTCGAATCCCTGCAGTCCAGAAGGAGGCCATTTGTCCCATTGAGTCTGCACCGACTGTCCGCCAGAGCATCCCGCCCAGGCCCTATCCCCATAAGCCCATGTGTTAACCCTGCTAATCCCCCTAACCTACACATCTTGGGACACTAAGGGGTAATTTAGCATGGCCAATTCACCCAATCTGCACATCTGTCCTAACCTGACTGTGTGGAGTTTGCACGTTCTCCCTTGTCTGTGTGGGTTTCCTCCAGGTTTCCTCCCACACTCCAAAGATGTGCAGGTTAAGCAGATTGGCCATGCTAAATTGCCCCTTAGTGTCCCAAGATGTGCAAGTTAGGGGGATTAGTGGGATAATTACTTGAGGTTTAGGGGAAACAAGTCTGAGTGGGATTGCCCCTTAGTGTCAGAGGAATTACGTGGGGCTACAAGGATAGGGAATGGGTGGGATTGTTGTCGATGCAGACTCGATGGGCCGAATGACCTCCTTCTGCACTGTAGGGATTCTATGATGTATGGACTTTGGAAGGAAACCGTAACACCCGGAGGAAACCCGTATAGACACGGGGAGAACATGCAGACTCCGCTCAGTTAGTGACCCAAGCCGGGAATCGAAACCAGGTCCCTGGCGCCGTGAGGTAGTGGTGCTAACCACTGTGCCACCGTGCAGCCCTTGTCGAGATGCTGTGAAGCATGTTTACATGTCCTTTGGTTAGGAAAGGAACTATGTAAATACCAGGTCTCCTACTTATGATTGGAAACAAAATCACAGCACAAGATAATCAGAAAATCAAAATATTTATTAAAATATTGGATTTTGCAAATAACAAGAATATTCTTACATGTTGTTCTAGACACCCCTGAGCTAAAATGATTCATAACTGAAAGACAATGGATGATATTGTTTTAATATAGAAAACCAAATTATGTTTCACACAATGCACAAAAACTAAATATGATAAAAGCTTACAGTAATATAAATGATACATAAAACATTGAAAATCATAAAGCAATACAGATCAGTACATTTTGTGAGTGTATATTGTTTGCCTACTTATTAAAATACATTTTGAGTTTTTCTCAAGTTCTGGTGTATAATTTGTACATAAGAGTATTGCTAAATGCAAAATTGTTGAGAGGCAACGCAATTGTTTTTTACAAAACAGCATAACACCAAGTGGGGAATCAAACCAGGAAACAGAGCGATTGAGCCAGATATGGCTTCGTGACTGGGTTTTGTACATTTGCAGATGAAAGTCATTTTAAAGTCAAATCAACAAGCGCAAAATGGTCTGCCCGGCCTTGTAATATAATATCTGTTATCTGGGAACCGAGCACAGACCGATTGCTTTGAGCCAGAGGCGCTGCATTAATAATACAGCAGACAACAAAAAAAAATACAGAATGGTTTCACAAATAAAATGCATATTATGGCTTTTTAAAATTTCCTTCCTTGCCAGCCATTTCTGCCCATTTACCGCGACGCAGACCGGGCCGTAGGTTTCTCCTGAATTGCTGCTCCCACTCTTGCAACATGAACACATTGATAGAATCATAGAATCCCTACAGTACAGAAGGAGGCCATTCGGCCCATCGAGTCTGCATGGACCACAATCCCACCCAGGCCCTATTCCCGTAACCCTCATTTACCTTGCTAATCCCTCTGACGCTAAGGGGCAATTTAGCATGGCCAATTAACCTAACCCGCACATCTTTGGATTGTGGGAGGAAACATCAGCACCCGGAGGAAACCCACGCAGACACGGGGGGGACGTGCAAACTCCACACAGTGACCTGAGGCCGGAATTGAACCCGGGTCCCTGGCACTGTGAGGCAGCATTGCCAACCACTGTGCCACCATGCTGTGCAGAGCACTCACTGGGCTTTGCCTTCCCACAAAGATGGCCCACGCACGATTAGTTTCGTTTATTTATGATTGTCACATGTAGACTTACATTAACACTGCAGTGAAGTTACTGTGAAAATGGGCCCTGAATCCACATCAAGTGCCAGTTCTAGAGGCAAGAGAGCTCTCTTATATTCCATTTACAGACTGCAAGACGTGGCAAGGAACATTTTTATTACCACACCTTTTTATTATACAGCATATATATATAAATACATATATAGGTAATGTGCTTTATTTCAGCATCATCAATTAATGATTTCATTGAGATATGTTCACTGTCTACTGAAACTAAGTGCACAAAAGATATGTTTGAACAATAATTTTACTGCACATCTTCCATTATCTCTTTTTACATCGGAGCCTAGGAAATAGGAGCAGGTATAGGCCATTCAGCTCCTTGAGCCTGCTCTCATGTTCAACCAGATCATGGCTGTTCTTTCTTAACACCATTTTCCTGCATTATCTCCATGTCTCTTGATATTTTTAATATCTAGAAATATCTTGAATATCTAGAAATCTTCTTAACATATTTATATCTACATCTTGGGGCTAATTTAATGTCGTCATATTCCTAGAGGGGGAACCGTAGAACTACAAGGTTGCACCATGGAAACAAGACATCTACCATGTGGCTACCATTTATGCATCCTCTTACCATATTCTATCAACCTCTTTTCCTCAAGCCAATCTGATCTGGAATGGTTGCCACAGTTTCTGCCTTAACCGCTAATATTGGAAGTGAATTCCGCAGCCTTACATCTCACTTTGGTGAAGTGGTTTCCGCTGTCCTTAATTCTAAACCGTTTCCATTTAATTTTGTGTTCATGGCCCCTCGTTCTTGCTCTCTCAATAATTGCCCAATGGGAATCCATTTTGAAAATGCGATGCACACCATTTTCTGTCTGAAAATTTACATCAGTTTCCAATGCCTGCTGCTGGTGACTGGAAGTCAGAAAATTATCCCTCCAATATCAAAAAAGTTACCAGGATTTTCTTTGGATATTATCATTGCACCTTGGTAATAGTCCCATGGTGCAGTAGGTTAGCGTCCCTGCCTCTAAGCCAGAAGCTCCGGGTTCGAGTCCCACCCCAGGACTTCATAGAATCCATAGAATCCCTACAGTGCAGAAAGAGGCCATTCGGCCCATCAAGCCCGCACCAACAACAATCCCATCCAGGCCCTATTCCCGTAACCCCATGCATTTACCCTGCTAATCCCTCTGACATTATTGGTCAATTTAGCATGGTCAACCCACCTAACCTGCACATCTTTGGACTGTGGGAGGAAACCGGAGAACCCAGAGGAAACCCACGCAGACATGGGGAGAATGTGCAAACTCCACACTGACAGTGACCTGAGGCCAGAATTGAACCCGGGTCCCTGGCGCTGTGAGGCAGCAGTGCTAACCACTGTTCCACCGTGATGAGCAAGGAAGGTGCGTTCGTAATGCGGTCTGACAGGTTGAGTGTCAACCTGCAAATTCTTCCAAACACACCAATGGCTGGCGGTAAGAGCGGGAGAGGCTCCTGGTCTGCCATGCTTGATGCGGAGTGGCGTCCCTCAAGCTATAAGCCGCTGGCGGCAGACTAGGGGATAACTATCCATCGAAACAGGCAATAGTCTGCCTTGGTGCACCACTAGATGCGGGAAGAGAATTGGAATTGGACCTTTGGTAACCCACATGTGGGTGTCCAATTACTAAGGATTCCTTTCAGAACTAGTTTACATATCCTAGATTAATAAATAAAACAAATAAGGGTTCACAACTAGTTTTCTTAAAGACATGTCACAACATGCCTAGTCCCAGCAGATAGATTGGCACCAGATGGGAAGGTGGGTTTCAGACTACATGATTGGTGCCAATCTGCTCTCTGATCTGGCTTGCTCTGAGGTCAAGGACAGGTTTTCCAGTTTCTTTCTCCCGCTCCTACAAGCAATCCACCTCGGGATAGAATTTCCATGGGGGTTCTCCGAATCTCTTCCACCCAGTTTTGCAGGAGGGTGGCTAAGATGCCAGCTTGGGTTTCTACCAAGCTTCCGAACAGATAGCGGGTGACGGGGCAACTCCCATGAAAATTACCGTCAGTTGTGTCCATTTGGCTCAAAAAGATCTCAGTTGTTCAGATCCTTTGTATTTTTTTTGTAGACTCGATGCTATATAAAAACATGCAAGATTGGTCCCACAGAAATGGCTTTTGTTATATAAAGACTGACCATTAATCGAGTGCAGTTCTAACCAGAGATACATGGGTGTCAATTCACATCTGTTTGTGGCTTTGCCACATTTAGCATCAAAGTGCTTTGTCACGACCCATTCACAGTGCTACACCACCAAATTATTGCATTTAGAATAAAAAGTAATGGAAGGATTTTTAATGTTAACTAAATCTTCCTAAACTACGAATAGATATGTTTATAAAAATACCAGGAATAGTCTCTGGATCTATTGACACATTTCGCGACACATTCCTTCCCAGTACAGCCAAGTGGTTAGCACTGCTGCCTCACAGCGCCAGGGGGCTGGGTTCGATTCCCGGCTTGGATCACTATCTGCGCGGAGTCTGCAGTTTCTCCCCGTGTCTGTGTGGGTTTCCTCCGGGGGCTCCAGTTTCCTCCCACAGTTTGAAAGACGTGCTGATTAGGTGAATTGGCCATGCTAAATTCTCCCTCAGTGTACCCGAACAGGCGCCGGAGTGTGGCGACTAGGGGATTGTCACAGTAACTTCATTGCGGTGTTAATGTAAGCCTACTTGTGGCACTAATAAATAAACTTTAAAGAAAAGAAACAAAAGCTTCGTATTCTCATATTTATTGTTACCACAACAAAAAAGGTAAAAGATACTTGCATTCTTACGTAATAGACTGAGAAATGTGCCCATGCAAAACAACAATTACAATATCAGGGCTCAATTTGTTACAAGAATGATTGAAATTTGTTCCAGACCGATAATTTTAGAAAACTTAAACTAAACATTACTATCAACACTTATTAATAAATAACAATCACCCTACTGGTGCTGGATATATCTTTCCTTCCTTGAAAAGTGCACAAATCTTCTGTATCTTATACCCAACTCCATCTTCGAGAAACGTTTATGCTGGTTTTTAATACGCAGAATGAAAGAAATATACAGACCAAGTTTTATTTTGTTCTTTCATGGGATGTGGCCGTCGCCGGCTGGGCCAACATTTGATGCCCATCCCTAATTGCCTCTTGAACTGAGTGGAATGCTAGGCCACTTCAGAGGGCAGTTGAAAGTCAACCACATTGCTGTGGCTCTGGAGTCACATGTAGGCCAGACCAGGTAAGGACGGCAGATTTCCTTCCCTGAAGGACATTAGTGAACCAGATGGGTTTTTACGACAATCGACAATGGTTTCATGATCATCAGTAGATTTTTACTTCCAGATTTCTTTTTAATCGAATTCAAATTTCACCATCTGCCGTGGCGGGATTTGAACCCAGGTCCCCAGAGCAATGCCCTGAGTCTCTGAATTACAAGTCCAGTGACAATACTACTTCGCTGCTACCCCCTCGAAGTTAATGGAGTAATGTCAATCCTTGTTCATTTGATCGTCACCTGAGAGACAATAATACTGGGAACTGATTGGTTTCCCCTACTTTGGGCCCAATGCCAACAATTTCATGTGCAGCAAAAGCAGCAAATCTGATTTTCTTATGTGTTACCCTGACAACCCTGAAAATAAACCCAAACCTAACAATAGCGTGACCATCATCGCAACACCTCCATTTCCTGTGTGGTTTATCCTGATTAGATTTACATGTGCAGTTTAACAACTGGAATTTACACTCGGTTATCCCAAAGGGATTCCCAGTACCTTTTCTTACAGGGATTCCTATAGCTTGGCCTGGTAATCAATTTAAGTCCAATTATTACATCATCTGACCTGTGGACTGAGGCTCACTCCAAACAGAGTTGAGCACTTGAGTTACGAAAAAGTAAAAGGGAAAATTGTCCTTGTCAGCTATGGCCAAAAGAACTCATTAATGTTAGGCTACTCTCGTGACAATTGTTGATGTTTCCTGTGCCACACTAAAGTTGTTTAATCTTAAGAGTGCAACAGTGGAATCATAATTTCATACACTAAACTTACAGGTGTCCTTACACTGAACAAGGAATTATAAACACTTTGAAAGAGTTATCCTGGGGAGTCACATTCAGAGAGATTAGTCGGAAGAACTTGACATGCTTGGTTGCGGGAATGGAAACTAGCTTCCTAAAAACACACTTATTTGTGTCACAAGTAGGCTGACATTAACACTGCAATGAAAGTAACTGTGAAAACCCCCTGGTCGCCACTCTCCGGTGCCTGTTCGGGTACACCGAGGGAGAATTTAGCATGGCCAATGCACCTAACCAGCACGTCTTCTGCACTGTGGGAGGAAACTGGAGGAAACCCACGCAGACACAGAGGGAACATGCAGACTCCACACAGACAGTGACCCAAGCCGGGAGTCGAACCCAGGTCCCCGACGCTGTGAGGCAGCAGTGCTGACCACTGCGTCGCCGTCCTTACACTAAACAAGAAATTATAAACACTTTGAAAGACATTCAAAGAGATTAGTAGGAACAATTTGACAGACTAGGTTGCGAGAATGGAAACTAGCTTCATAAGAAAACACGCTCCATTTTGAATGTGTACAGATCATTGAATAGTTTGAACATACAGCCAGGTCTGTTTGCAATGTCTTTGGAAGGAAGTATTACACACATTACAATAATTTCTCCAAACCGCTACAGTGATATTTACAAAGGTTGCTTTTTAGCAGCTTTTCATTTTCTACAGAAGAATCCAAAATGTCAGTATTTTCATTAAAAAAAACAGCTCATTTTGATATATGGATGGGTGGTTATTGAATAAATTGGCCCTACCCTTTGACAGTGCAGCACGGCAGCTTTCAGTGGGGTTTCAGGCACTATGATCCACCTCACATGTCGAGCTCTGGTTAAGATTCTACTTCCAAAGAGGCGCCATTGGTGGAGCAGGAATAATCAAAGAAGAATTGTTCGTGGGAAGTGGGAGCCGTCGGCTGGCCTGCATTTATTGCTTATTCCTAAATACCCTGAGAAATTGGTGGTAGACCTTCAATTTGTTGACATGGTGTGAGGACTTTAAAAAAATCACCTTTCTTTTTGTTATTTGGACAGTCTGAAGCTCTCCTTTGAGATCAATGACCCCCCTGAAATGACTGTTAAAAGTTTGGAAGACGAATCACTTTGAATTACCTTTAGAATTACATAGAAATCACAATAATGAAACAAGCCAGCCCAGTTCATAGCGGTGTTTCTCCTGCGCATGATCGGTCGTCCTAATCCCATGTGCCTACCCTGTCTCCAGATCCCTTAATTCACTTTTCCTTCAACCATGGAACAAATTATTCTGGCATTTTCTCTGCTTCAGTCAGTGACTCCAACAGTACGTTCCACAGCCTCTGGGCAAAAAGAGGTTTCTCCTACTCTAAGTCCCAAATCTACTCTCTTTAATCACATATCCCTGTCCCCTCGTTCAGGATGCCTTCCACTTTCACTTAGGGGAAGCAGTTCACCTCCACTTAGAATAATGAGTTGACCCAGTAGCAGTTGGGGGTTCACTGCAGGAAGACTAACAGAGGAGAGCTTTCCACACAAGAGCATGAGCAGATCATTTTTCTGAGCCTCGTCCTAAGCAATATTTGATCTTGCGGAGGTTTGTATTGGAACTTTCAGCCTTGGTGGAGGTTGGGGGGGGGGGGTGGGGGGGTGATGGGGTAGAGTGTAGTGGATCCACTACCTGTTCTCCCCATTGAAGTTGAATGTTCCACCCATAGTTGAGGGGGGATCAACTGTCTTCAGACTCTAACATGAAAGCAAGAGGTCTCATCGAGCCTCCTCTTAAACCCCCATGTTAGTATACATTGCTGCCATCCTATTTCTCTAACAACAGATCAATCCCAGAGCAATAGATCATAGCTAAGGAAGTGATGGGTGAGGTTCTCTGGCCTCCCAGCACATGTTTGCTGTGGGTGGGAGGTGGCGTGTTGTTTGCTAGCGGCGGGATTCTCTGGTCCTGCCGTTCCCATTGACATCACCCCACACCGGCGGGAAACCTGCGGGCGAAGATGCACTGCCGGTGAGACTGGAGAATGCCGCTGGCATAAACGGCCGGAGAATTCTGACTGACATACTTATAACCAGCAGGTATTTGAAAGCCATTGTTTTCATTGCTTAAAAGGTCTGCTCCAGTATAGAATCTCTACAGTGCAGAAGGAGGCCATGTGGCATCTGCACCAACCACAATTCCATCCAGGCCCTATCCCCGTTACACCACATATTTACTCTGCTAATCTGCCTGACACTAAGGGGCAATTTAGCATGGCCAATCACCTAACCTGAACATCTTTGGACTGTGGGAGGAAATCGGAGCACCCAGAGGAAACCCACGCAGACACGGGGAGAACATGCAAACAGACAGTGACCCGAGGCCAGAATTGAACCCAAGTCCCTGGCGCTGTGAGACAGCAGTGTTAACCACTGTGCCAAGTGCCACCCTTATCTTTGCTCTCCTTCCAAAGTGAGCATCATTGCTGTTAGAATTGTAGGTGCCGACCTTCATGCTAATGTCCCTGGCGACGGGACCTCGAGTGCTCTCACTGTTGGTCCGTACTGGCAGCTGGAAGACATGATGTGGGAGCTGGCCTCGATTAGCTATTATGGTGGACAACTTCACCATGGACTAAAATGGTGGCCTTAAGCTTAATTCGATTTTAAGGAGGCATTTTGTTTCCTTCTTTTTAGGAAATCAAAACACTGTTGTATGGGGAAAATATTCATTTTACCAGAGCTGATTTTATGTGGGGCTCTCTGATCTGCTTTTGCCTTTCTCTGCGAGTAAAGCGACAGAGGACTTTTCCATACCCAACATTGAGTTAGATAATCACAACATACTGTGCAGCCTCTGAGCGTCATCATGCAGTTGACAATGAATTGCACATTCACACCCTCTGTCTGAAATCATTCCCCATTCATGTCCTTGTGCCCGTTTGTGGCAAATGAGCAGCAAATGAACATTTTGCACATTTCAACTATTAAAATCAGACAGAATGGCCGGAATTTTACCATTCCACCCGCCACGGGAATCGGAGCGGGCGAGAGGTGGAGCATGACCTCGGGCGGGATTTTACAGTTTCAGGACGAGAAAGGCCATAAAATCCCATCCAATAATTCATGTTAATACTAAAGGAGTATTTGTATTTTAAGTTGAGCTTTTGTAAAGAAAAGTAAAGTAAAAGTAAAGTTTGTTTATTAGTCACAAGCAAGGCTTACATTAACACTGCAATGAAGTTACTGTGAAATTCCCCATGTCGCCACACTCCGGCGTCTGTTCGGGTCAATGCACCAAGCCAGCACGCCTTTCAGAATGTGGGAGGAAACCGGAGCACCCGGAAGAAACCCACGCAGACACGGGGAGAATGTGCAAACTCCACACGTGCAGTGACCCAAGCCAGGAATTGAACCCAGGTCCCTGGCACTGTGAAGCAGCAGTGCTAACCATTGTGCCACCCCTAACCACTGTGCTACCGACAGCTATTGAACATATTACCACAGCAACATCATTATTCTCCATTATCTCCGTGCAAATCTCTTTAACTTGTTAACGCTTGAAGGCTTGTGACACATTTCTCAACTCTTTGATGCCAATGTACCTGCCTTTCCTCAAGTTCCATTGGTGAATGATGTCTCAACCATTCTAGCCAACCAATCACATTCATTCCTGTTTGAAGTAACTCAACATTTGTCTCGTAATTATTGATAAAGGGGAGTGGGGGATTACTCCTGTGAATCAGCCACACTTAATTCATTCCAAAAATGGAGGAAAGCCATAGCTAATGTTGCCTCAAAGCCAAATGAATCCAACTATTCAAGTAGAAACAGAATTTAAATACCATCAGGGAGTAGCCTATTCGTTCGTAGGTCTTGGGATGAGCTACAAAGGGGGTTGACATATTGGTCCACCAGTATTCAACATTTTTAATGCAGAAAACATTCAGCTCCGTTACTCTTGAACTGTGTTTGCTGGGTTCAAAAGGTTGCCACATAACCCACCTGCTGTAGTGGAGATCTTTTTACATAGAAACGTGGAAACTAGAAGCAGGGGGAGGCCATTTGGCCCTTCGAGCCTGCTCCGCCATTCATCACGATCATGGCTGATCATCAAATTCAATATCCTGATCCCCCCAAAATGCTGGAAAATCTCAGCAGGTCTGGCAGCATCTGTCAGGAGAGAAAAGAGCTGACGTTTTGAGTCCAGACGACCCTTTGTCAAAGCTCTAGCATTTTCTCTTTTGGTTTCAGATTCCAGCATCCGCAGTAATTTGCTTTTATCCTGATTTCCCCCTTCCCCCCATATCCTTTGACCCCTTTCACCCCCAAGACCTATATCTAATTTCTTCTTAAAATCACAGGTTTTGGCCTCAACTACATTCTGTGGTAGTGAATTCCACACATTCATCACTCTCTGGGTGAATAAATTTCTCCTCACCTCAGTTCTAAAAGGTTTACCCCTTATCCTCAAACTATGACCCCTAGTTCTGGACTCCCCCACCATCGGGAACATTCTTTCTGAATCCACCCTGTCTAACACTGTTAGAATTTTATCAGTTTCTGTGAGATCCCCTGTCACTCTTCTAAACTCCAGTGAATATAATCCTACCTGGGCGGCACAGTAGCACAGTGGTTAGCACTGCTGCTTCACAGCTCCCGGGTTCGATTCCCGGCTTGGGTCACTGTCTGTGTGGCGTTTGCACATTCTCCTCGTGTCTGCGTGGGTTCCTCTGGGTGCTCTGGTTTCCTCCCACAGTCCAAAGATGTGTGGGTTAGGTTGATTGGCCATGCTAAAATTGCCCCTTAGTGTCCTGGGATGCGTGGGTTAGAGGGATTGGTGGGTAAAATGTATGGGGGTAGGGCTTGGGTGGGATTGTGGTTGGTGCAGACTCGATGGGTCGAATGGCCTCTTTCTGTACTGTAGGGCTTCTATGATTTCTAAAATGTATGCCAGCTACCTATTTTTCTGTTCGGCAATCAGGAGTGACTCTAAATAATGACACACTAATGCAATTCAAAGCACCCCATTTCTACAAAACTCAAGTGTTTCAGCCTTTTGTTGACCGCACATTATTGCAAGATTTAGCAAACAGGGAAATCCAGTATGAAGAGCGATGGACCTAAGAATAAGTACCTTGAAAGAAACGATTCCTTTGGTATGCCGCAAATGGCTGTTTTCACTCAATAAAGAAGTCTCTGATTTTGAAGACCCAGAGAACTGGTGCTCAACACGTTGCTTGTTTTGAGACACATGCACTAGAGAACTGGTCCATTGATGTTGGTCAATAGTTTTCACTCCTCGGTCTTCAATGTGTTTTTATTATGCGTCAGGAAAAAATTCACCAGAGATTGAGGGGAATTAAAATGGTTTCTCTATTTGTGGGAGACTGAAGCCAAGAATAAGTCACACTCACCTGCCAACGGGAAGTGGACCTTCCCCTAGGAGGCTCGCGTTGGCTCCCACTCATTTAGGCATGCCCATTGCTTTCAGTTACTGAAAAATAGAGGGCATCCTGGACTCTGATGAGCAGTCGCACATGTAGGAATGTTTCTTTGGGCAAAAGGTTTACCATTTGTTAGACTTCCCTCCATGAAGTATCTCTCTCTCTTTAACCAAGTGGTAGTGACCAGTTGCCCAAGTAGGGCAACAAGGGTCACAGTTAGCCACAATATATCAATGATGGTTGTAATATCGTTGGCTAGGTGATGACGGGGTTATCATTGTTTCTCTAATTCCATTGTATCTCCAATTATTAAGGTTGTGCTTGTATTTATTTATTTTTATTTATTTATTCGTCACAAGTCGGCTTACATTAACACTGCAATGAAGTTACTGTGAAAATCCCCTGGTCGCCACACTCCAGCACCTGTTCGGGTACACTGAGGGAGAATTTAGCATTGCCAACGCACCGAACCAGCACGTTTTTCAGACTGTGGGAGGAAACCGGAGCACCTGGAGGAAACCCACGCAGACACGGGGAGAACGTGCAGACTCCACACAGACAGTGTCCCAAGCCGGGAATCGAACCCGGGTCCCTGGCGCTGTGAGGCAGCAGTGCTAACCATTGTGCCACTGTGCTGCCCATTGAGTAGCATAGTATTTGAATAGAGTGGAAAAATTAATCCATGATAAACGCTTTGGGGGTGGGGGAGGCAGCTGGAACCCAACTCGCACAATGGAAAACTGATAGGATCCAGGTTTTACAGCAAAGAAAACCCAAAATACCGTGAATGCTGGAATCTGAAACAAAAAACCAAAAATGCTGGAAACTCTCAGCAGGTCTGACAGCATCTATGGAGAGAGAATAGAGCCAACGTTTCGAGTTTGGATGACCCTTCATCAGTGCATTTTACAGCTCGTTGACTTTGGAATTCAATGGGGAGTGATAGTACTATGAAATCAACATTGCAGCCAATCCCTTGGATTTCCCGCCCAGTAACGTAGCACTAAATTGCCTCCTATAGTGCGTTGTGATATTGCGGTAGCAGAGAATGTCTGCGATTAGGCTGAGTACCAAATACTAGAAGGTACTTTTAGAATTTTCCTGGTCACTAGTTGTACTGTTGCTCAGAGGCAGTGCTGACCTTACGAAGGACCTGAAGGTCACCCCCATCTCATGGGTCAGTGCATAAGGTATAAGGACTGAAGTAAGCATGACCAAAAGAGAAAATGCTGGAAAATCTCAGCAGGTCTGGCAGCATCTGTAAGGAGAGAAAAGAGCTGACTTTTCGAGTCCAAATGACCCTTTGTCAAAGCTAAAAGGCATAGAAAGTGGGAGATATTTATACTGCAGGGTGAGGGAATGAAAGATGAGTCATAGCCACAGAAACCAGGGGAAAAGACTGCTGATAGCTGTCCACAGAAAGTAAGCATGAATCCGTGGGATGTGACAATGCCCAATCATCTGCAAGTTTTCAGTCCCAATCGACTTGTTGTAAGGAGAGGCTGAGAAAGGTAGACACCTTCCCGCTGAGAAGCCGTGAAAACCAACAGAGAGCTGCATAAACTTGCTCTTTTGCAATTATTCATGATATGAGTTGAGTTTATTCGATACTGAGGTTTTACACTTACTCGGTTGACTTGCTTAGAGAGGGAGCGTGGACTTCGTTCTATGATAGATTTCTGTTAGAAAAGTAAAAACTATTGCATCATAAAACTCTGTTCTGTGTCTTAAAAATATCACAATAGAACCATTTAAATACAAACTTAAAAACCCTAGTTAAAATCGGAACTCATGGCACCAGCCTGGTTTAATAGAATTATCGTACAAATGTCTTTAAGAAAACAAGGCTTTTCTTGTGGGGCATACACGCAGAAGGTAGTGAGAGGCTTTGGTGGAAGGTAATGGAATATTTTAGCATTCAGACACCCAAGGGTCTTCGATTAGCACCTCCTGACCAGAAATGGTGTCTATTATTGGGGGGTCAAAGCTTCTTTTTATTCCGCCCCAGTAAAAATGAACCCAGCACCATGGGGAAAAATGTGCCAATGCCATTTGTCCATTTGATATCAGCCAGCTTGTAGTGAGAGGCTGCCAACTTATCAGGCCAACAACTTGCATTTGCATAGCCCCTTCAAAGTGGAACAACATCTGCTTCACAGGGGCAATCATCAAACTAGGTTTGACGGTGTTAGTTAGTGAGGCAGCGTGCTGTTGTGGACTGACTGTCACTAAGAATTGGCCGAACCTCGTTTCACTTTGGAGCGTTAGACTCCAGAGTATTTCAACATTGATTTCATTTTTTTCAGATGAATACCGGAGCTTAGATCTTCTGATTGGCATTATTTTAAAATTAAAGAGGTTACCGCCAGTGTTAAAAAGACATTGATTAGAAAATCTAGGCTTTAGGGGCCCCTGTCCCTCAAGCTCTCTGTGATATCTAGTTAAAATCTTTTTTTTTTGTTTTGAGTGGCAGAGCTTAATTTAGTTCATTTGCCAGACTTTAATCTATTTAATCGCAAAACAAAAGAATGGTAAAGGCAAGGGCCTTTTCACTCTTCATTAGGTTCCTTGAAAGTCAAACTTAATGAAAGGTTGGCTTCAAGTCTTTAGAGACTTTATTAGGAAGGGTTATCTCCTCGTGAGGAAGAACAGACGCTTATCTTCAATTATTCTTGGTCTAGTGCCCTCTTCTGAATGAAGTATTTATTACGGACTCTTTTGCCCACATTCAGCTGCTTTGGAGTGCCTTTAATGTTATAATCTAGGTGGTTCTTAGCGCAGATATCTTCGACTGCTTACTATATTTCTTTTTTTAAAAAACTTGTGCGTTATAACATCAAATTGAGGTCAATCGGTGGGGGGAGTGGGAACACTGGCTTCATTTGTCTTACTGACACGCTATTAAAATTGTTTAGTGCACCAATTATGATGTGGATTTAAAATATCTGCAGAATACCAGGTTACAGAGGTGACCACTGGGGGCAGAAAAAGTTGAAGGAGTGTTGCCTTCATTTTAATCCTCGCAAATTCATCTGCACCTTGCTAAATTATAGCATATTCGATTCAGAGGATAAAAGAGGGTCTGTGACTTCCCCCCCCGAAGAACTTTAAGCTGGGGGAAGATGCGATACTGAAAGGGTCGCCCCTTTAGGAAGTAAAAGGGGGTAATGTATGACACTGTGTTCTGCTGCTGCAAATACTGATTTATCCCTGTTAGAACCCTGGATATCTGTCTTGAGGTTTGACATATCTATCTTCTGAAGTGAAATGAGAATCCTGACACTCAATTCCAAGTGCATACTAGGAACAAAATCAGGTCAGCGCCTGGCGTTTAAATATCAGTTTCCTTCTCCGAAGAAATTCCCAAAAGCATCTGAGGATTAACTTCAATATCATCAGTGCTGTTATCACAAACGTCGTTCAGTTCCGTATCGTTCGGTGGCGCCTTCGCGTTCTCTTCTTCCAGCTTCTTCTCCTTCGCCAGGAGTCGGTAGTTGATGGCATTTGCGATGAACAGATAGATGCTGGCTACTATCACGATGCTTCCGCACACTACGTACATGTACCTGTAATCTTGAGTTATGTCCACCAGCAATCCTGAAAGACAATAATGGCATTCTGCGTGTTTAATAAATGAATTGTCGCTGTAGCAAAGCATCCAAAACAAATAGGTAAAAGGGGCTTCAGCAAGGAAACTGATCCGAAAACTGGTTTACAAAGCCAGGCCTGGATTTTCTGATTGGCGCTTAACATTTAACATTGGTGCTAACTCACTGGTCTGTTGACTTAATCATAGAATCCCTACAGTGCAGAAGAAGGTATTCTGGCCCAGCAAGTCTGCACTGACTCTCCGACAGGGTATCTTACGCAGACCAGGTCAGGGGGAGGATTGGGCATTGGAAGTCGAGCAAGGGGTGAGTCATCGGAGGCGAGTTGGACACCAGAGGCTGGGGTAGGAATTGGACGTTGCTGCCACAATTTTACCACCTCGCCCACCCCGGAATCAGAGCGGGCAAGAGTCTGACAATGGAAATCTCCATTGACCTTGGGTGGGAATTTCTGGTCTCGCTCGAGCGAGGCCATAAAACGAACCCTGTGGGTCAGGAGGTGAGTCACATGTGAGGGCAATGTGTTTACATTTATTTATTAATGTCACAAGTAGGCTTACTTACAATTAACACTGCAATGCAATTCATGTGAAAATCCCCTAGTCGCTACACTACGGCGCCTGTTCGGGTACACTGAGGGAGAATTTAGCATGGCCAATCCACCTAACCGGCACGTCTTTCGGACTGTGGGAGGAAACCGGAGCACCCGGAGGAAACCCTCGCAGACAATGGGGGAATGTGCAAATGCCACACAGACAGTGACCCAAGCCGGGAATCGAACCCAGGTTCCTGGCGCTGTGAGGCAGCAGTGCTAACCGCTGTGCCACCCAAGATGAGGAGTTGAGTGGAACATCGGATTTCATGGAGGGAATGCTCATCAATGGCTTTTTTAAATTCATTCAGAGGACATGGGCGTCATTGGCTGGCCAGCATTTATTGCCCACCCCTAGTTGCCCTTGAACTGAGTGGCTTGCTAGGCCATTTCAGCGAGCAGTTGAGAGTCAACCACATTGCTGTGGCTCTGGAGTCACATGAAGATCAGACCAGGTAAGGACACCAGATTTCCTTTCCTAAAGGACATTAGTGAACTGGATGGGTTTTTCTGGCAATTGACAATGGTTTCATGGTCATCAGTAGATTCTTAATTCCAGAATTATTTTAATCGAATTCCACCATCTGCTGCGGCGGGATTCGAACCCAAGTCCTCAGAACATTAGCTGAGTTTCTGGTTTAATAGTCCAGCTGTAATACCACTAGGCCATCGCCTCCCCTCCTTTGATAATGGATCGGGGGTTCGCTATCAGATGGATTGGACTGGAGGGGTTGGATTGAAGGGGCTTTTATTGGTAAATCTGGGCTAGAGCGAGATTAGGGGGGAAGGGCTGGTTGGCAAGCAAGTCGGGAAGGGCCTTTACACGTTGCATCCAGCTGTTCTCACCTCAAAGCCTTGCTGGCTTTGAGAACTTAAATTGAAAAGTCAGTGAAATACACACAAGAAATACCTTAACATCTCCTGAGTGGTAATTGATGGTCTTTTGTTATCACAGCTGAAAATAGGTTTATTACAAAATATAATAATCTTTAATCACCGTGTTTAGTCCAATGCATGTCAGGAGCCTGATTGTATATTGAAAATGGCCTTAAAAAACTTGAAACACTTAATGGCCTCTTTGCTCTTCGGTAATCAGTTTCTTGTGTGTGGAATGCTTTTTAATATTTAAAAGGTGCTTTTTCAAATCCCTGCAGTTAAAAAAAGCTCAAATTCAATAGTCTCCTCATTGGCCATCAACTCAGTGCAATTATGCAAAATTAAAGAACAAAGAACAGTACAGGACAGGAACAGGCCCCCTGGCCCTCTAAGTCTGTGCCAATCATGATGCCCAAACGAAACTAAAAAAAAACCTCGGTCTGTATAAAGAGCAAAGAATCCCTACAGTGCAGGAGCATGCCATTCGGCCCATCGAATCTGCACCGGCTCTCTGACAGAGCATCTCACCCAGGTCCACTCTCCCTGAAACCCTACATATTTACCCTGCTAATCTTCCTAACATCTTTGGACACTATGGGGCAATTTATCATGGCCAATCCACCTAGTCTGCACACCTTTAGACACTAAGGGGCAATCTAGCATGGCCAATCCAATCCATCTAACCTGCACATCTTTAGACACTAAGAGGCAATCTAGCATAGCCAGTCCACCTACCCTGCACACATTTGGACTGTGCGAGGGAACCCACGCAGGGAGAATGTGAAAACTCCTCACAGGCAGTCACCCAAGGCTGGAATCGAACCAGGGTCTCTGGCATTGTGATGCAGCAGTGCTAACCACTGTGCCACCCTTAAACCTCATCAGAGTGATTATTTCAGTTGGGGCGGGTGAGGGAGTTGGGGAATAGAGGGATGGACAGTTTATTGGTGGGGCTTGCTTTCTGAGCAATATTTTTAAAAACTGGCACGAAAGATTGCAGATGCTCAGTTTGTCCTAGACACAAGGGGAAATGATGGTGTAGTGGTATTGTCACTAGACTAGTAATCTAGAGACGCAGGACAATGGGTCTCGGGGGACCCGGGTTCGAATCCCACCACGGCAGATGGTGAATTTTGAATTCAATAAAACTCTGGAACTAAAAGTCTAATGATGACCATGAAACCACTGTTGTAAAAAAAAACCCATCTGGTTCGCTAATTACCTTTCGGGAAAGAAATCTGCTGTCGTTGTTTGGCCGAGGCTCCAGATCCAACAATGACACTCAGTCCAAGGACAATCAAGATGAGCAATAAATGCTGGCCAAGCAATGCCCACATTCAATGAATTAAAATATATTAAAAATAACGTGCCTGAAATTCCTTGATTTTTTTGCAAGTGAGTGAGTAACTCTCTCTTCAGTGAATATAAAAGGTAACAAGAGTGTTACAGTTTTATAAGCCGTTGGTGAGGCTGGGGGGTTGTGTACAGTTTTGGTCACCCTGTTACAGGAAAGACATTGATAAACTGGAAAGAGTGCAAAGAAGATTTATGAGCATGTTGCCGGGACTGGTGGGCCTGAGTTATAGGGGGAGGTTGGGCAGGCTAGGACTTTGTTCCTTGTAACGTCGGAGAATGAGGGGTAACCTTATTGAGGTGTATAAAATCATGAGGGGCATAGATAGGATGAACGCACATAATCTCTTTCCCAGGGAAGGGGAATTGAAAACTAGAGGGCATAGGTTTAAGGAAGGTGAGAGAGGAAAGATTTAAAATTGACCTGAGGTGCAACTGTTTCACGCAGAGGGTGGTCTTTTGTTTTTTATTCATTCATAGGACATGGGCGGCGCTGGCTGGCCAGCATTTATTGCCCATCCTTAGTTGCCCTTGGAGGGCAGTTGAGAGTCAACCACATTGCTGTGGCTCTGGAGTCACATGTAGGCCAGACCAGGTAAGGTCGGCAGATTTCTTTCCCGAAAGGACATGAGTGAGCCAGATGGGTTTTTCCGACAATCGACAATGGTTTCATGGTCATCGGTAGATTCTTAATTCCTTTATTGAATTCCAATTCCACCATCTGCCATGGCAGGATTCGAATCCCGGTCCCCAGAACATTAGCTGAGTTTCTGGATTAATAGACTAGTGATAATACCACTAGGCTATCACCTCCCTATAGTATATTGAATGTGCTGCCAGAGAAAGTGGTTGAGGCAGGTACAATAGCAACATTTAAAAAGCATTTGGATAAGTACATGGATGGGAAAAGATTAGAGGGATATGGGCCAAACGTGGGCAATTAGGACTAGCTGGGAAGGCACCATGGTCGGCATGGACCAGTTGGGCTGAAGGGCCTGTTTCCATGCTGTATTGCTCTATGACTTTATGAGTCCTATTACTGTGCAGCCTTGACTCTGTATTATTGAGAGGCTCTACATGACATCATTACATTTTGATTGGAAATTCATGGAGCACGATCGTTACTTGTTCATTTATTGGACTACACCATTGACTCGAAGTGGAAATATTAGTGAGAGGATAGCATAATTTAGCAACATAAAGCTGACACCAAGCATAGTGCTTTTCCAAAACTCTCACTTAGTATTAGCTTTGTTCAGGGGATTCTGGGTTCTAGCTCATTCCAGAATCTTGGCACAAAGTCTAACCTGTGACGTCAGTCTAATATGAAGGGAGTGTGGGACCATAGAATCCCAACACAGCAGAAGGAGAACATTCAACCCATCCAGTCTGCACTGAGTCCAAAAGAGCATCTTAACCAGCGATTTAACATGGACAATCTACCTAACCCTTCTTAATCATTCGTGGTACATGGGCGTCATTGGCTGGCCAGCATTTACTGCCCATTCCTAGTTGCCCGAGGGCAGTTGAGAGTCAACCACATTGCAATGGCTCTGGAGTCACATTTTAAGTTTAAGTTTATTTATTAGTG
Source organism: Mustelus asterias (assembly GCF_964213995.1). Taxonomy (NCBI): domain Eukaryota; kingdom Metazoa; phylum Chordata; class Chondrichthyes; order Carcharhiniformes; family Triakidae; genus Mustelus; species Mustelus asterias. The sequence goes on from NC_135809.1 coordinate 13,118,141, forward strand.
TCACAAGTAGGCTTACATTAACACTGCAATGAGGTTATGGTGAAAATCCCCCAGTCGCCACACTCTGGGGCCTGTTCGTGTACACCGAGGGAGAATTTAGCATGGCCAATGCACCTAACCAACACATCTTTCGGACTGTGGGAGGAAACTGGAGCACCTGGAGGAAACCCAAGGAGACATGGGGAGAACGTGCAAAATCTGCACAGACTGTGACCCAAGCCAGGAGTCGAAGCCGGGTCCCTTGAGGCAGCAGTGCTAGTCACTGTGCCACCATGCCATCCATGTAGGCCAGACCAAGTAAGGATGGCAGATTTCCTTCCCTAACGGACATTAGTGAACCAGATGGGTTTTTCCGACAATCGAGAATGGCTTCATGGTCATCAGTAGATTCTTAATTCCAGATACTTTTTACTGAATTCAAATTTCACCATCTGCCGTGGTGGGATTCAAACCTGGATCCCCAGAACATTAGCTGACTTTCTGGATTAATAGTCTAGCGATAATACCACTAGGCCATTGCCACCCTTCACATAGACACAATTTTGGAATGCAGGAGGAAGCCGGAGAAAACCCATGCAGACACGGGCAGAATTTGTACACTCCACACAGACAAGCCAGGAATTGAACCCAGGTCCCTGGTGCTGTGTGACTGCAGTGCTAACCTCTGTGCCAGCCTTCCACCCAGGAGGCACCATCTTTAAACGCAGAATTAAACTGAGTCCTCTTCTATCTGCTCAGGTGGAGACCAAAGACGCAATTCCCCAACCGACACTCTTAAAAGTGATTAATTGGACTTGTGCTCTTTGTGGAAGCTTTCTGTGTAAATTGTCAGCCACATTTGGCAACAAAACAAGAGTTCCTACCATTTAAAGATGTGAAGAATTTTGGCCTGTTGGGGCACATAAGGGGACACGTAAATGCGAATCTTTCAATACACTTTACAGAATCCCTACAGTGCACAAGGGGCCATTTGACCCATCAAGCCTCAGCTCACTGTCTGTGTGGAGTTTGCAAGTTCTCCCCGTGTCTGCGTGGGTTTCCTCTGGGCAGTCCGGTTTCCTCCCACAGTCCAAAGATGTGCAGGTTAGGTGGATTGACTTTGTCAAATTGTCCCTTAGTGCCAGGCAGATTAGCAGGGTAAATACATGGGGTTACAGGGATAGGGTTTTGGGTGGAATTGTTGTCAGTGCAGGCGTGATGGGCCGAATGGCCTCCTTCTGCACTGTAGGGATCCTAAGTCTGCACCAACTCTCTGGCAGAGTATCTCACCCAGGTCCCCTCCCCTGCCCTATCCCGCTACCCCACACATTTCCCATGACCAATCCACCTAACCTGCACATCTTTGGACTGTGGGAGGAAACCCGGAGCACCCGGAGGAAACCTACGCAGACGCGGGGAGAACGTGCAAACTCCACACAGACAGTCACCCAAGGCCAGAATCGAACCCGGGTCCTGGCGCTGTGAGGCAGCAGTGCTAACCACTGTGCCACCGTGCAGTACTGATGAAGTTTCACTTTTCAGATGATACAGTCGAATCTCGTGTAGAGATTGAAGATGATCCTGCACCATTTTAAAGAGGTGATATTTATGCTTCATCAACATTGTTTACTCTTGAATGTGAAAATAACCTGCTGTGTTTGTCTAAATTTCAACAGGGTCTACATTTCAAAGCACTTCATTGGTTGCAAAGAACCTTGGTTCATCCCATGGTGAAAGACACCATATAAACTATTTAGTTCTGTGATTTTACACTAATGAGTGCATAAACTCACTCATATGTCACTTCCAATCCCAAAGAATGATTGAAAAAGTGAACAGTTCAACTCATCTAATAAATACAAAGACTTACGCTGGTCTATTGACTTCTTAAAAACTAAGGACAGGATTTTCCAACCACGCTCGCTCCAAGGCCGGAAAATCCCGCCCGACGACCTTTGCATGATCTGTATCCCGCCCGCTATGATTCCCAGGGCAGATGGGACAGGAAAATTCTGCCCCAAATTTCAAGCGTAAAAATAAAGAAAATGATCATTGTCTCATTGAATATATTGTGCAAAGGAGTCTCACAACACCAGCTTAAAGTCCAAAAGGTTTATTTGGAATCATGAGCTTTCGGAGCACAGTTCCTTCACTCAGCTGATGAAGGAACAGCTCTCCGAAAGCTCATGATTCCAAATAAACCTGTTGGACTTTAGGCTAATGTTCTAACACTTCTTACTGTGCTCACCCCAGCCCAATGCCAGCATCTCCACCTCATGAATGTGTTGTGAACACTCCAACTGGGTGTTCCTACTCAGGGGGTGTTTGGTTCTATTTTCCAGCTAACTCCCTATGCAGAATTAGACCCATAAATTCACATTGGTCTTGTCCATTCCTGGAACATTTCACTGCGAACCAATATCTCTCGTCATCTCAAAGCTGCCAGTCAACCCCAAAAGCTGCTGTCTAACACACTCTTTGAAACAGTAGTAGCTGGCTCAGAGCTCCACATCAGAGCAGTGGAAAGCTGACACCGCAGTTCTGTAATGCTGCAGGAAGTATCTCGAAACAACTTTCCCTCATTATTTCCAAATAACCCCCCCACCCGCCACCGCATACTCCACTGAATAAAGCGTCACTTGTTCGGAGATTTCCTCTTTGTGCTTCATGCAGTGAAACTGCAAAATCGCCGGAATTCTACCGTCCCGTCTGCCACGGAATCAGAGTAGGCAAGGGGCAGACAATGGAAATGTCCGTTGACCTAGGGCGGGATTTTCCGGTCTCGGATTAAGCAGGGCCATAAAATCCTGCCCAATGTCTTTCCTTAGTAGCAGAGAAATTGGGAACGTTTGGGAAGAAGAGAAGGAAGAAAGAAGCAATGAAAACTTGCATTATGCCAGGACGTTTTGGGGTGGCACAGTGGTTAGCACTGCTGCCTCACACCGCCAGGGACCCGGGTTCGATTCCGACCTCGGGTCACTGTCTGTGTGGAGTTTGCATCTTCTTCCTGTGTCGGCGTGGGTTTCCTTCAGGTGCTCTGGTTTCCTCCCACACTCCAAAGACGTGCCGGTTAGGTGGATTAGCCATGCTAAATTCTCTCTCAGTGTCCCAAGATATCTAGGTTAGATGGATTAGCCATGGGAAATGTGTGGGGATACGAGGATAGGGAGGGGGATACGGCCTGGGTAAGATACTCTGTCAGAGAGTTGGTGCAGACCCGTTGGGCCGAATGGCCCCTCCTGACTATGATTGAGTCTCTGATCTCGAAGCACTTGTCATAAAGATGTGCTTCAAGCCAAATAATGATTTTTAATCCAGCAGCTGGAAACCTGAATTGAAATGTAAAAAACAAACTTTTTGATAAAACACAAAGACTAGAGTGGCTTGAACTCACTTTCTAAGATGGCTAACCCCAATTTGCATTACTGTACATTCCACATTCCAATTCATTGGGGTGGAGTCAGTTGGCTTGCAAAAGCCATCAAGGGCAATGACTTTAGGGGAGCGTGAGGGACTCACATCTACTGCCTTATTAGCAAAGCATCTATGGCAATCACATGGGGCATTCAGCTATTGGAGATGGGCTATGAAGGCTAATCGCTTGGACAGTGGGACTTGGCTAGGTTTCGCTTCTTGACAAGAGATAATCAAGTCACTTTTGAAATGCACGGGCAAAACATCCTACTTTTTAAAATTCCCTTGGCAGTTGGAGAAGCTCACATGACAAGCCAACCCTTTGTGTGTTTTAAGCACACGTTTTTTCAGCAGAACTGAGGACAAGAAGCTGAGGGAGAAGACCAAAGTGGGAATCCTCCAACGCACCTGTAAGCTTCAGACTCAGTGGGCTGACAGTGATCACCCAAGGACACACTGCATACCGAGACTTCTTAAAAAAAAATCCAAACCGGCACAACCATCTCCTGAAAAACAACCAACTCAGTTGTCTAAATCTTTAAATCGAATGTAATAAGACAAATGAATTCAGTCAGAAGCCAGCCGAATCCACAAACTAGACTGTCTACTCTTTTACTTTGATTTAAGGACTCTAATTTGTCCAATCTATCCCTCCCCACCCTGTCATCTGTATTTATGAGTGTGCGAATGTTGATGCGCTTTTTAATATTTTGCTTAGATCGGTTTAAGGAAAGTAAAGTTAACCTCTTTCTTTGTTAAACTCAACAAAACCTGTCCTATTGGTGCTTTTATGGCCACAGTTAATAGTTAATCACTCACCAAATTGGCAAGCATATCCTTTTCAAAAATAACCTGTTGAGGTCAAGAGAGGAGATGGCAAGTTAGGGAGCTATTAACCTCCTCCTCACCTGATCACCACACATTATACAGCCAATAATATACATTATTTCATAATTGCAATTGTAATGCAGCAAATGTGGCAGCCAGGTTACACAGGAAGATTCCACAAACAGAAATATAATAATGTCCAATCTGTTATAATGCTTAAGCACTGCTGCCTCACAGCGCCAGGGATTCGGGTTCAATTCTGACTTCGGGTGTCTGTCTGTGTGGAGTTTGCACGTTCTCACCGTGTCGGTGTGGGTTTCCTCCGGGTGCTCCGGTTTCCTCCCACACTCCAAAGATGTGCTGGTTAGGTGGATTAGCTATGCTAAATTCTTCCTCAGTGTCCCAAGATATGTAGGTTAGATGGATTAGCCATGGGAAATGTGTGGGGATATGAGGATAAGGAGAGGGAGACGGCCTGGGTAAGATACTCTGTCAGAAAGTTGATGCAGACTCGATGGGCCAAATGGCCCATGGTTAAGAGATAAATACTGGCTTGGATACAAAAGAGAAGTCCCCTGATCACCTTTACAATAATGCCATGAGGGCTGGAATTCTCACGCCGGCAGGATTCTCCGGTTCCGCCGACAATGCAAGCCCGCCCATGGGATTCCCGCTGGCATGGGGTGACGTCAATGGGAATTCCTATTGACAGCGGTGGGACCAGAGAATCCTGCCGCTAGCAAACAACGCACCACCTTCCGCTAGCTGGGAGGCCGGAGAATCTCACCCGTGATCTCTTACATCCACCTAAGGGCAGAGGGAGGACTCACGCAAAAGACGGCACCCCTGACAGTGTGGCTCACCTTCAATACTACACTGTTTTAAAAAATTTTTAAAGTTTATTTATTAGGGGCGGCACGGTGGCACAGTGGGTAGCATGCTCCTCACAGCGCCAGGGACCTGGGTTCGATTCCCGGTTTGGGTCACTGTCTCTGTGGAGTTTGCATATTCTCCCCGTGTCTGCGTGGGTTTCCTCCAGGTGCTCCGGTTTCCTCCCACAATTCAAAGACATGCTGGTTAGGTGCATTGGCCATGCTAAATTCTCCATCACTGTACTCGAACAGGCGCCGGTGTGTGGCGACTAGGGGATTTTCACAGTGACTTCATTGCAGCGTGAATGTAAGCCTACTTGTGACTAATAAATAAACTAAACTAGTGTCACAAGTAGGCTTACATTAACACTGCAATGAAGTTACTGTGAAAATCCCCTAATCACCACACTCAGCACCTGTTCAGGTACACCGAGGGAGAATTTAGCATGGCCAATGCATCTAACCAGCATGCCTTTTCGATTGTGGGAGGAAACCAGAGCACCCAGAGGAAACCCACGCAGACACGGGGAGAATGTGCAGATAGTGACCCAAGCCAGGAATCGAACCTGGGTCCCTGGTGCCACCACCGTGTCGCCCCTGTCTAGTTTTTTGTGTTCGAGTCTCTGCGGTGGGACTTGAACCCTTTGGTTCAGAGGCGGGAATGCTACCATTAAGGCATGGCTGACCCCTGCTGGCGATGAAATTCCTGTACGAGGTGAGCTTGGTTGCTCTCAGATCTACTTCTCTGTAGCTACGAGCACAGAGCGCAAAACGGCCACTGAATCGATAAATGCTTTGAGCATTGTAGATAGAACTTTGCTCTGACATTTAGCACTGATGCCTCTCAGCGCCGGGGACCCAGGTTCAATTCTGGCCTTGGGAGACTGTCTGTTGCACGTCCTCCCCGTGTTTGCATGGGTTTCCTCTGGGTGCTCCGGTTTCCTCCAAAGATGTGTGGGTTAGGTGGATTGGCCATGCCAATCTCCCTTAGTATCAGGGAGATTAGCAGGGTAAATGCGTAGGGTTACGGGGATAGGGCCTGGGTGGGTTTGCTGTTGGTGCAGACTCGATGGGCTGAATGGTCTCCTTCTGCATTCTATTCTAGGGATTCTATTCTGTGAAATGGGATATTTTGTACTTTATGGGTACTTGACACTGAAATTCAATGCCTAAAATTCCATTACTTAGCACCAGTATCCCATACCTTGTTGAACACAAAATTCCTGCTGAAAATGAGATATGCCTTTTGCACTGGACACACATAAGATGCCTAATATCGAGGATATGGGGAGCGCCAACTGGCAGCATGGCTGTCTCTGGAGACGAAGGTCGACAACCTAATAACCCTGGCAGGCAATGAGAACTGCTGACACTCTGTGAAATTATAACCTCTCCTCTCGTGACAACATGAGTGCTTAGTCATCCCAAGGTTATTGCCTGACACTTGAGTGCTTCAGCTGAGTACAGAGACATTGAGAAGTGCCCTCTCGCATACTGAAATGACACTTAACACTCAGGGCAAAAAAAAAAGTGCTCAAACATGTAATACGGTGTTGTGGTTGGGTGTGTAACACCATGCTGAAGTCAATGTATCGGAAAGGATTTCCTAGACTTACAGTGTGAATCCGATTACCTGCATCAGACATAGAGGAAAGTGCAGCAGCAGCTGTAATATCAATAACTCGGACGGTTACATGTTAGGGAAACTAGCTTATTCAGGAATTAGAAGTTCAATCATTCAAACTTCCACGCTATTTGAAAACTTGTCTTCTTTTGTGTTCCTTTTTTAGATCATTCAATGTAGATATTGACAAGTGTGCCTAATCATCGGTCAAAGGCTTCTATCTGATTTGATTTGATTCGATTTATTAGTGTCACCTGTATTGGGGTACAGAGAAAGGTATAGTTTCTTGTGCGCTATACATGTTAGAATGACAAATTGGTCTTAGATGTAATGTGACCCAGTAAAACATCAGACCAATCAAAGAGTGATGTAATAGACAGCTGACCATCTGATTCACTATAAATAAGGAACTATGTAGAATTGCGGGTAGCTTGGAATGGCCCAGGGCGAGGCCCCAAGTTTGGAGTAATGATGTTTCTTCATTAAACCTTTTCTTTGATTTATAAGTTGGAGTAAGCTTTGTTGTTGTTTCATTAGCTGCATTTTGCAGCGAGAAACATTGGTGGATCTACTTTTAACTGGACACAGCCAGTCTTCAGCAATACAGGATGTACAGAGAAATACCATACCCTTGATGCATCACTTAACCCATATACACCTTTGTTCAATTTCCACAATACAAAGCATGCCGTTCATAGAGTACATAGGGGGGAAGGAAAGGAGAGAGTGCAGAATGTAGTGTTACAGTCATAGCTAGGGTGTAGAGAAAGAACAACTTAACATAAGATTGGTCCATTCAAAAGTCTGATGGCAGCAGGGTGGAAGCTGTTCTTGAGTTCTCATTTTTCCGAGGCAGCGGAACATATAGGCAGAGTTAACGGATGGGAGGTTGGTTTGCGTGGCAAGTGATTGAGGGAATAAACATTCCCAGTTATTCCTACTCTAGACAATGATTAAGTTCTGTGGACTTAGGTAATTACGCAGAGCATTTGATTTGATTTATTGTCACATTTATTGGTATACAGTGAAAAATATTGTTTCAGTTTAAGTTTATTTATTAGTGTCACAAGTAGGCTTACATTAACACTGCAATGAAGATATTGTGAAAATCCCCTAGTCGCCACACTCTGGCACCTGTTCGGGTACACTGAGGGAGAATTTAGCATGGCATATGCATCTAACCAGCACGTCTTTTGGACTGTGGGAGGAAACCGGAGCGCCCGGAGGAAACCCACGCATATACGTGCAGAATTTGCACAGACAGTGATCCAAGCCGGGAGTCAAACTCAGGTCCCTGGTGCTGTGAGGCTGCAGTGCTAACCACTGTGCTATCATGTCTTGTGTGCTACATGGACAAAACACACTTTTCATAGAGTACATAGAGGAGAAGGAAATGAGAGGGTGCAGAATATAGTGTTGCAGTCATAGCTGGGGTGTAGAGAAAGATCAGCTTAATATATGGCAGGTCCATTCAAAGGTCTGATGGCAGCAGAGAAGAAGCTGTTCTTGAGTCAGTTGGTATGTGTTCTCAGACATTTTCCCAACGGAAGAAGGTGGAAGAGAGTATGTCCGGGGTGCCTGGCATCCTTGATTACATTGGCTGCTTTTCCAAGGCAGCGGGAAGTGTTGACAGAGTCAATTGATGGGAGGCTGGTTTGCGTGATAGACTGGGCTACATTCACGACCTTTTCTAGTTTCTTGCCCCTATTAGTAGAGAGTTTTGCCTCTCTTTTAGGCAAAGAAAATTCAACAGATATAAATCGCTCAGGAGCTTAATTCAGAGACTAAAGCAAGATGATGGCTTTGCTACTTGCTGACACAAAAAGGAAATCACTTGCAACTTAAATGTTAATCTGATGCTGCCAGAACTGTACTGGAATGTAAATGAGGTAGTTTAACCAGCACCAGATTCTCCCAAGCATTGGAGAGTTGTAGTTCAGCAGTATAATTGTTTCGTTCTTGAATAACATACTTGAAAGATACATGGGTTGAGTTGCTTGTTCCATTCTTCCAGGGGAGAGTAAGATCTTATCTCTTTCTCTAAGAATGAGGCTGGAAGTGAGTCATATGGAAGACTTTCATCCTCCTCCTATAAGATTAAATAGATTCCGAAATCTCTTCAACCATTGTAAGAAGTCTCACAACACCAGGTTAAAGTCCAACAGGTTTATTTGGAATCACAAGCTTTCAGAGTGTGAAAGCTCGTGATACTAAATAAACCTGTTGGACTTTAACCTGGCGTTGTGAGACTTCTTACTGTGCCCACCCCAGTCCAACTCTGGCATCTTCACATCATGGCTCTTCAACCATGTTTGCTACGCATCGTCCACTTAAAAAAATTCAGTGTTCCTTCTTTCCAGTTGGAGGATGATTGAATACCAATAAGGAAGAACTGAAGAAGAAAGAAATTATAAATGATTTTTTAACAATGTTGATTGTTTTGTGCTGGTTATCGTACTGGCTACCCAATGTGGAGATGATGAGTTCAAATCCCACTATGATATGTTGTGAAATTGAATCTGGCTTGCACATGACTCCAGTCGCATCTTATGTGGTTGAACCCTAATGACCTCAGGGCAACCGGAAATAGACATTAAACTTCCAGTTGCTGGTGTTGCCCATATCCTAAGAAGCTGACATTGTTTGTTAAATTCTTAAACAAAATGGGTGAGATTGGTGTCAAGAGCGGAAAATCTCGCGAGATGTCGATATTGGCTGGAATTTTCTGGCCTCCCAGTCACGTGTTTCCCGTCGGATGGAGGTGGCGTGTTGATTGTTAGCGGCAGGATTCTCCGGGTCCTGCTGCTGTCAGTGGGAATTCCCATTGACATCACCCGAGACCAGCGAGAAATCCGCAGGCGTAGGTGCGTTGCCAGCGGGACAGGAGAATCCCGCCGGCGTGAATAGCCGGAGAATTCCGGCCATCATGTATCACGCTAACATGATTGCCCCTCCCCCGCCAGTGGTGTAACGGGATTTCTGATGTGCAACATTGGGAATGTCATTTTAATGCACCTACATCTCAGTATCAAACCTCCATACCTGAATCATCACCACCCTCCTCCCAACACCCACCGTAAAGTACTGGTATACAGAGAAAAGTATTGTTTCTTGCGCGCTGTACAGACCAAACATACCGTTCATAGAGGGGAGAAAGAAAAGAGAGGGTGCAGAATGTCACGTTACAGTCATAGCTAGGATGTAGAGAAAGAGCAGCTTAATATAAGATAGGTGTAAGGGCAGCCCAGTGTGAATTACGACTGATCTCCTAACACATGTACCTGGTGGGTGAACTTCCCAGGCAAAGTACATCACTCAGGGAGGAGAGGGACACGCCCGGTCACTGCTCGGGCACTGCCCCAGACGGCAGTGCCCAGCGGCTCTGTTGGTGTGGGGCGGTTCCACAGGACCTTGTGTACACTGGAGCAGTCCTTGAAAGTGACACCCAATCTTTCAAAAATTAAGTTGCTGGCAGGGTGGGCTCTCCACTGGTGCTGGCAGCTTCAACGCCAATTTTCCTGCCCACTATCGCACTCTAAAGTTTATTTATTAGTGTCACAAGTAGGCTTACATTAACACTGCAATAAAGTTACTGTGAAAATCCCCTAGTCACCACACTCCGGCACCTGTTCGGGCACACTGAGGGAGAATTTAGCATGGCCAATGCACCTAACCAGCACGTCTTTCAGACTGTGGGAGGAAGCCGGAGCACCCGGAGGAAACCCACGCAGACACGGGGAGAATGTGCAGACTCCACACAGACAGTGACCCGAGGCGGGAATTGAACATGGATCCCTGGTGCTGTGAGGTAGCAGTGCTAACCACTGTGCTACCGTGCCACCCATACAGAATTTCCCCTGTCGTTTTATCAAGTCCAGGAGAAATTCGACACAATGTGTGCACCCTAACCTTCATGGCATGCGGGGAGAACATTGACTGCAGACACACGCTGAAGCACTGCTGTTGGCTTTTGCAACTTCAGGAGCAATGTGACAACTTAGACCAACCGCTGGTGTACAATCTGGTAAGAGTGCTTTAAATAATGTCAGCTCCATTTGGTACACCTCAGTTGTTCCTCAAAACTAACACAAGTCCAAGAAATATAAGGTACAGAAGGTAGAGTGAGTGAAGGGGTGAATATCATAGAATCCCTACAGAGCACAAGGAGGCCATTCGGCCCATTGAGTCCATGCTGACCACAATCGCACCCAGGCCCTATTCCCGTAACTCTCATTTACCCTAGTAATCCCCCTAACACTAGAGTCAATTTAGCATGGCCAATCAACCTAACCCGCACATCTTTGGACTGTGGGAGGAAACCGGAGCACCCGAAGGAAACCCATGAAGACATGGGAGAATGTGCAAACTCCACACAGGTAGTGACCCGAGGCTGGAATTGAACCTGGGTCCCTGGCGCTGTGAGGCAGCAGTACTAATCACTGTGCCACCCATTGCGCCATCCATAGGAAGAGGGGAGATAGGTAGAAATTTGATCACCATATTTCTACCTGTCTCCCCTCTTCCAATGGATGTGCACCATTGTGATTAGTGAGAATTGCGAATTCTCAATAAGTTGTCTGGAACGGTGACAGAGATGCTTGTGAGAAGGTATTAGCAAGAAGAGGTCTCAACAAGAACACCAACAACATGCATTTATACAATGCCTTTAACATAGTAAAACATCCCAAGGCACTTTGTGGGAGAACTATTAATCACAATGTGACAGCAAGCTACATAGGGAGGAGATATTAGAACAGCTGTAGCTAGCTTTTTAGGAACATCTGCATTACAACATTTACACAGCAGTTACACTTCAAAAAGTACTTCCTTGGTTGTAAAGCGCTTGAGATATCTGATAGTCATGAACAGTGTTATGCAAATGCATATAATTATGCTCTGTTATCTTAAATGAGGCAAAAGGGAGAGAGAGGTTGAGATGCTTAGAGAAAGAATTCCAGAGCTTAGGGCCTCAGCAGCTGAAGACACGGCTACCATTCATAGAACAACGCAAATTAGCAATGGGCAAGAGAGCAGAATTGGAGTAATACAGATACCCAGGAGAGTTGTGAGGATGGACATGATTACAGAGGCAATGAAGCCATGGAGGAATTTGAAAACAAAGGGGAGAATTTTAAAATTGACATGTAATTAATAAGGTGCACCAGAGACAAAAGTATTTTCTATTTATGGGAGATTTGATTAATTCCACCGCCCCCCCCCCCCCCACCCCCCACGCCCCCACCCCCCCACCCCCCGCCGCCGGAAGATGGGGATTTGTTGGTTATTTTATCGAATAACAAATACCTAAGCCAGAGTAGGATTTGTTCTCTGGGCAACACCTACTATTATAACACTGTTCCTGAGATGATGCACTCTGTTGGAGAAAGAGCATCAATTGCAGCTGAAATGACATCTCAATATTGGTGGCACATTGATTAAACAGTTCTTAAAATCGAATTGCATAGTTCTAATCCACAATGTTAGTTAAAATAAAATTATATTGCTGAAAACAAACACATGTTATCAAAGCTTTCATCTTGCACTCATTTGGATAATTTGCAACAACATTACTCCCTTTACATTTGGTATTCTTGCAAAATATTCTGATGAGTGTAAGACAAAAAGCTTTGACAGGAGGTGTTTTTATCATCATTATTGTGGTTCTTTAGTACCAAATGACTATTTATAAATATATAGTTCTAATTATAGATATATATATTATTTAAAGTTTTAAAATTTATTTATTAATGTCACCAGTAGGCTTACATTAACACCAGGACTGCAGTCTGTGGATTAATTTGACTCATGGTGACATTTTGACACAGTGGTTGGCACTGCTGCCTCACAGCGCCAGGGACCCCAGTTCAATTCCCGGCTTGGGTCACTGTCTGTGCGGAGTTTGCATGCCCTCCCAGTGTCTGCATGGGTTTCATCTGCGTGCTCCACTTTCCTCCCACAGTCCGAAAGACGAGCTGGTTAGATGCATTGGCCATGCCAAATTCTTCCTCAGTGTACCCTGTATTCTCAGACTGTGACCCTTGGATCTGGAGATCCCGACGATGGGGAATATCCTCCTTGCATCCACCCTGTCTACTGTTAGAATTTTATAGATTTTTGTGAGATTCCACCCCCCACCCCCCCTCATTCTTCTGAACTCCAATGAATAAAATCGTAACTTCTCTGTTCGTTTGATGTCTCCACCATCAAAAGTACAGTTGGTGACAACCATGTCGGAGAAGCAGCCCAGGATTTTGCTGTTGGGAGTGGTGACAACCAAAACTACCAGTGATGACAATGATGTGAGGAAGAATAAATTGCACTGATATAGTGACCTTAGGGGATGCGTTATCTCAGTTGGTAAGATGGCTAGAATGTGATGTAGAGTAACGCTGACAGTATCGGATCAATCCCCATAACAGCTGAGCTAGTTTTTGGGGACAACCTCCGAAGAAACAGATTTTATTTTTACATTTTAATGGCATCAAGCGGCATGGGGAGAAAGCAGGAACATGGCATTGAGATAGAGAGTGAGGTATGACCTTAGTGAATGGCGGAGCAGGTTCTGGGACGAATGGCCTACTCCTGCTCCTAGTTACTATGTTTTCTCACCTGACTTCAGAGTGATATCATGACCAATCATCGATAGACTCGGACAATTATACTTCACGAAGAATGATAATACCTTTCAAACATAAAATTCCCCATGACACTCATCCATGGTTTTCCAAGAGGGTGCTGCACTGCCGGTGGTGCCGTCATTTGGGCGAGCTGTTGAATGTTTCTGTACACTTCTTGGTTGCACGTAATCACAGAATAGAACCATGGAAGTGCAGAAAGAGGCCATTCGGCCCATTGAGTCCGCACCGACTCTCCGAACGAACATCCCACCCAGATCCTCCCCTCCGCCCTATCCTTGTAACCCCACGCATTTACCATGGCTGATCCATCTAACCTACACATCTTTGGGGTGTGGGAGGAAACCGGAGCACCTGGAGGAAACCCACGCAGATACAGGGAGAACATGCAAACTCCACACAGACAGTCACCCGAGGCTGGAATTGAACTCGGGTCCCTGGCATTCTGAGGCAGCAGCGTTAACCACTGTGCCACTAATGTATGATCAACATGACCAGTCCTAGCAGTAAATACTTAATCAGGAGACAGGAAACATAGAATCATAAAATTTAACAGTGCAGAAGGAGGCCATTCAGCCCATCGAGTCTGCACCAACCACAATCCCACCCATGCTCTGTCCCCATAACCCCATGCATTTACCGTAGCTTGTCCTCCTGGAACTAAGGGGCGATTTAGCATGACCAATCCACATCTGAACAGATCTTTGCTGTGAGATGATGACGTTAAGCCATAAACTAATAATCATTCTTAAGTATATGATTTATAAGACTACAGGAAACATTAGGCCACGTGTTCTGTAAATGTCGGTGTGCACGGTTGTATGCCTAGTTGCCATCTTTATATGGGGCAATGGACAACAGGACACAGGCTTGGTGATCACTGGCCCTGGAATTCCAAATATTACAGTGCTATTAGCAGAATCTCTCAGGGATCTCAGTTTTCTTTATCCCATTTGATTCCCTTGGCATTTTTCTTTCCTTTTTCTCTCCCATTCTTTTGGGAAGACTCTCTTCTTCCTGTAAACCATCTCATCATAGAGGCCTATCTCCCCGGTGTGGAATGGATGGTGCACAATTAAACCTGTATTCCATCATATGCCTGTGCTGTTGCTGCTTAACATAGAAACATAGAAACCCTACAGTGCAGAAGGAAGCCATTCGGCCCATCGAGTCTGCACCGACCACAATCCCACCCAGGCCCTACCCCCACATATTTTACCCGCTAATCCCTCTAACCTATGCATCCCAGGACTCTAAGGGGCAATTTTTAACCTGGCCAATCAACCTAACCCGCACATCTTTGGACTGTGGGAAGAAACCGGAGCACCCGGAGGAAACCCACGCAGACACGAGGAGAATGTGCAAACTCCACACAGACAGTGACCCGAGCCGGGAATCGAACCCGGGACCCTGGAGCTGTGAAGCAGCGGTGCTAACCACTGTGCTACCGTGCCGCCCTGCTGTGCTGGGAGAGAGAAACCCCGGACCTTCAAACGGAGTTGCAGCAGTTTTAAGTTTAAAGTTTATTTATTATTGTCACAAGTAGCTGCAATGCTGCAACCGTGAAAATCCCCTTCCAAAAGAGCTGAACTTTGAGCTATAATCAGCTTGCAAAATGAAAAGGAGTACATTCAAACTTTACCGCACTCCCGCACTGGGGAGATACATTTTTTCCATTCGAAACTGTGTCACTGTGAAAATGACTCAAAGCTCCATTACACATTTCAGTGACAAACATCAGAAGGAGCGAGGCAATTGCAAGTAAATGGAAAGGCTTGCCTCCACACATCTTTTTCTTCCTCCTTTACCCAATTGTGTGGCTGCAGTCAAATCACCCAGGCAGCCTTGGAGAAATACATAATTGACATAATTGAGCAGAAAAGGGTTATTATATCCATTCCTTCCCACTTTCCAGCTTCCTTCCTCTGTCTTCTTTCGTTCTCGAGACCTACCTTCTGTTTATCCTAGCATTTCTGCCGACCATTTCCAAATATTTATTTTCTTTTTTTTGTTCATTCGTGGGACGTGGGCACCGCAGACTGAGCCAGCATTTATTGCCCAGCCTTAGTTGCCCTTGAACTGAGTGGCTTGCGAGGCCATTTCAGAGAGCAGTTGAGAGTCAAGCACATTGCTGTGGATCTGGAGTGTAGGCCAGACCAGGTAAGGACAGCAGATTTCCTTTCCTAAAGGACATTGGTGAACTAGATGAGTTTTTCCTACAATTGACAATCATAGAATCAGACAGTGCATCAAAGGCCTTTCGGCCCATTGAGTCCGCACCCACACATTAGAAACACGTGAACTCCCACCTAATCCCATCTGCCAGCACTTGGCCCATAGCCCTGAATGTTATGACGTGCCAAGTGTTCATCCAGATACTTTTTAAAGAAAGTGAGGCAACCCAACTCCATCACCCTCCCAGGCAGCACATTCCAGACCGTCAACACCCTCTGGATAAAAATTTTTTTCCTCACATCCCCCCTAAACCTCTTGCACTTCACCTTGAACCTATGTCCCCTCGTGACTGACCCTTCAACTAAGGGGAACAGTTGCTCCTTATCCACTTGGTCCATGTCTCTCATAATCCAGTACACCTCGATCAGGTCACCCCTCAGTCTTCTCTGCTCCAACGAAAACAACCCAAATCTATGCAACCTCTCTTCATAATTTAAATGTTCCATCCCAGGCAGCATCCTGGTGAATCTCCTCTGAAGCCCCTCCAGTGCAATCACAGCCTTCCGGTAATGTGGCGACCAGAACTGCACACAGTGGGGGCAATTCTCCCATTGCGACCCGCAAATTTTCTGGCGGGTCGGTCGGGGGATGTGAGTGCCAGCCATTTTGTGGGATTCGCGTATGCGTTCCCGGCACGTGCGTGTCTCCCAGAGCCGGAGAACAGTCATCGTCGGGACCACGCTGGAAACTGGCGGGAAGAGATTTCAATCTCCTTTTAATGTATTTTAAATCTATTTTACATGTGATTATCAGGCCCAGCACGGACCTTGCCGGGCCCGATAGCATCTCCCACCCCACCAGGAGTATTTCACTCCAGCGGGGTTTAGAGTAGCTCCCTACGTTCGGGGAACTAGCGAGAGACCCCGCTGGAGTGAAGAGGGGGTAATTGGGGCCCCTCAGGGGGTCGGATGGCAGGGGGGTGGTGCCCCCTGGGCATGGGCACCCTGGCAGTGAAGCCTGTGCCCCTCGGCACTGCCCAAGGGACAAAGTGTCCATGCCCAGGGGGCACCTTGATACTGCCCATTGGACATCAGGCAGCGCCAAGGGGGGCGGGGTCTATTGTGGCCAGGGCCTAAGGGGCGATCAGTGGGGATGGGGGGTCCTGCTGCCACTCTACATGGGGATCGGTTTGGGCTGGAAGGAGGACAGCGATTGGGATGGGCTGGGGGGGGAGGGGGGGGGGGGTGAGGGTGTTCTGCCGGGGGGAGGCCTGCCTCCCAGGATGGGGTCAGCGGGGGAGGGGTGTCTGCCGGGGTGAGGGGGGGTGTGGGGGATCGCCATCGCTGTGTGCAGGGGGGGGCTGGATATCGGGGCGCTCCGGGACAGAGGGGGTCGGGGCTGGCCCGGGAATTGTCGTGGGGAACGCGATCGGGCCATGGGGGGGGGGGGGGGGGGGGGGGGCTGGAGGGGCAGCACTGTGGGGGTCCTGGGCTGGCCAGCGATTGAGCTGGCCAACAACCGGGGAGAGTGACAGATCGGGGCCACTGTGCATGCGCAGAGTTCCAGAACTGTCAAATTCCGGCGCGAATAGGCCCGCGCCCCCTGGGTTTTTAATGATATTCACGACTGTGACCTCTGCATTGCACAGAGTGGGGAGATTCGGGTCTGAAGTTGAACTGAAAAAACAGTCATGATCTAGACCAGTTTTCTCACCAATTCAGCACTTCTCGGGAGAATCGCCCCCAGTACTCTAGCTGTGGCCTCACCAGAGTTCTATGCAACCCCAACATGATTTCCTTGTTTTTGTAATGTATGCCTTGATCGATAAAGGCAAGTGGCCCATATGCCTTTTTCACCACCCTAGTAACATGCCTTCTGCTTTCTGAGATCTGTGAGCAAACACGCCCAGGTCTCTTTGTTCCACAGAACTTTCTAGTGTCCTACCATGCATTGAGCACTTGTCAAATTACGCCTTCCAAAGTGTATCACCTCACATCTTTCAAGGTTAAAATTCCATCTGCCACTTATCTGTCCATTTAACCATTCCATCTTTCATCGACATCAGTAGGTTTTTAATTCCAGATATTTTTTATTGAATTCAAATTCCACCACCTGCCTTGGCGGGATTCGAACCCGGGTTCCCAGAACATTAGTTGAGTTTCGGGTTCAATAGCCGAGTGATAACACCACAAGGCCATCACCTCCCCTGATTCCCCTTATTCTATCCATTTTGTCCAGTTTTGTATTTCCTCTTCAGTTTGACACTTGGTAAAACTCTCGTGCTAAGAATAAATATTTCACTGCACTGAAAATATGGGACAAATTCAGCAGATGCGAGTTGCAAGCACAGCAATACACATGGTTTAATTCCAGGAGACACTAGAATATGTGACTCTTACCAGCCAATGGTGGTCCTACAAGTACCGGGCAACACTCCACGATGGTGACGAGTCCCACTGCACTGGAGAACCGCTTGGCGCCAACTAGGTCCATCAGCGTTTCGAAGAGAACAGCACTCACCATTCCGAAGGCAAAGCCGAAGAAGATAGTGTAGACCACCAGGCCTTTGAAGCCGGTTGCCAGTGGGCACATGACGTGGCAGAAACCATTGTAGAAGACAGCGAAGCTAAAGAAATACTGGATCTTTGGCCTTACCCATCTGGAGTTTGCAAGAAGCCCCATGCTAGGTCTTGCAAACATATCTATAAAAGCTAGAATGGAAAGTAGGAATGCTGCGGAATATTCATCTATGCCCATGTGCTTGGCATAGGGAGCCAAAAACACAATTGGGGCAAAGAAGCCAAAGAACATAATGACATTTCCAGACAAGTAGATTAGAAATCCCCGGTGTTTGAAGAGGCTCAGATCTAGATAGTTATTAAGGACTTCATAGACACTGTTCTTCTTCTTCTTTTTCTGTAACGGGCTATCCCCCGTGTCTTTACTCTCCTTCTTTGGAGTGGAAAGCTGTGCATTGTTTACGGGAGCTGGTTTGATGGGTTGTATTGGCCTCATCAAGGATCCTGCCACGCAGCAGTTCAACAGTATTGCCCCGAGGATAAAGAAGCTGCCTCTCCAACCAAATATATTAACTAAGTACTGATTCAGAGGTGCCAGAGTACTCAAGAATACCGGGCTACCTGCCATCGCCAGCCCGTTGGCAATGGGGCGCTTCTTGTAAAAGTATTTTCCAATCATCGTTAAGGACGGTTGCAAGTTGAAAGCCAATCCCATGCCTGAAAAAAGATAAGGAGAACATTATATTGATTAATATGTATATTAGCAATCAGGATTAATAAAATATAAATGCAGTAAGAAGGAAGGAAATAGGTTGATATTGAAAATGCACCCAACAGGGCATCTGGAATTGTTGTGTTTATTTCATAAGTCATATATTCCACACACCAGTTTATTTGGGATCATTTATTTCACATGTGTACTCCTAAAATAATTTTGGCTTACCTTTGTAACTAAATTGTTTAACAATTAATTATATAGATTCCAAATAAACCTGTTGGACTTTAACTGGGTGTTGTGAGACTTCTTACTGTACACCATACATGTCACCAATGATGACTGAACAACTTGTGAAGCGTTATGGTTCAGTATGGTCAGAGAGGGATATCTCAGCAGAGTTCCTTGCCCTCCACTCTAGACATGACCTGAAGGCTGTCAAGTGTTAATTATGAATCAAGACCACAATTCATACTCAAAGCTCCTGGTCCAGGTTGCAAGTCCCAATCTATTATCAACGCAAGCAGGTTGTGGAGGCAGCAATGCACGAGGCACATCTTCTATCCAATACTCACCTCCAATGCAGCCCACGCACAAAAAAAGCCCAATGATGCTGTTGCAAAATGAAGCAGCGATCATTCCGATTGAACATAGCACGCCTCCACCCATCATCACAGGACGGCATCCGTACTTGTTTACCAAGACGCTGCTTAGAGGCCCTAAGAGGAACAAAACGAAAGGGAAAGGTTGTCATATTTCATTACCATATGGCATATATTGCTTTGCAAAGCCTGTGCAATGGAGCCATGTCCTTGAAGCCTCAAGAAAATGTACAAATGGACAGCAAAACAAATCCATCAAATCCCTACAGTGCAGAAAGAGGCCCTCAGCGCCTTCAATTAGCTTTCATTCAGCTCCTCAGTAACAGTGGCATGGTTAAGCGGCTTCCAAAGAGATTTCCCCACTTTGCGTCAACATCGGATGTCTTCAGTGCTATTTTCAAAAGGAACCAATTGCACAATTGCATCAACTAGTCAACAACATCACCAGAATCAAACCAAACCCCTTAGCCCAGACAGCATTTTATCACATTCTTTCGGTGTACTTTTGTATTCAAATCCATTGTGTATTAAAGCTCACCTGGTTGATTATTGAGCATTTTCCATCACCAGAGAAAGGGACCTCCAACCCTCCCCCCACCCCTCCGCGTGCACGCATGCACACACACATGCACGCACGCACGCACGCACACGCATGCACACACACATACACACACACCCCTGATGGAGGTGGTCAGAGAGATGAACATCCATGGTTGAGTCTCAGTTGTATTCTATGGCTGGGATTTTCCAGCCATGTTCACCCCAAAAATCGGCAAATCCCGCCTGAGGTAAATGGACCTTTCCATAGTTTGTCTCTCGTCCCCTACGATTCCAGTGATGGGCAGAATAGGAAAATTCACCCCTAAGGGTGGAATTTTGCACTCTATGCACAGAATGCTGGCTGAGGTGAGGAAACCGGCATTGCAGCTTTCCAGCAGCACAGCCGAGTTTTCTCTCCAGATATTATGGCACACTGTGCAAAAAAGATTTGGAGGTATGGTTTTCACCGTCACACTGGTGAGGGCCTGATAGAGTCAGATGGGCAGAACAGTGGCAAATGGAATTTAACCCTGAAAAGTGTAAGGCGATGAATTTTGTGAGGACTAACAATACATAGTCCATAGATATGCAGGTTAGATGGATTGGCCATGCTAAATTGCCCCTTAGTATCCCAAGATGTTTAGGTTGGGGGGGGGGGGTTAGCAGGTTAAATATGTGGGGTTACGGGAAAAGTGCTTGGGTCGGATCCTCTGTCGAAGCGTCAGTGTAGACTCGATAGGCTGGTTGGCCGCCTTCTGCACTGTAGGGATTCTGTGATTCCTATGATAATGAATGGTAGGATGCAAGAAAGTATAGAGGACCAGAGGGACCTTGGGGTGCATGTACATAGATCTCTGACAGTAGCAGGACAGGTAGATAAGATGGATAAGAATACATATGGAATACTTGCTTTTATTAGCCAGGGCACAGAATACAAGAGCAGGGGGTTATGATGAAGCTGTATAAAAGCACAGCTAGGGTACTGTGTGCAATTCTGGTCACCACACTATGGGAAGTTTGCGATTGCACTAGAAAGAGTGCAGAGGAGATTCACCAGGATGTTGCCTGGGCTGGCGTGTTTCAGCTATGAAGAGAGGCTGGTTAGACTGGAGTTGTTTCCCTTAGAGGAGAGAAGACTGAGGGGCAACCTGATTGAGGTGTACAGAATTATGAGGGACATCGATAGAAGGAATAGAAGAGCGGTCAATAAACAAGGGGCACAGATTGAAGGTAAGGGGCAGGAGATTCAGAGGGGGTTTAAGATAAAGCTCCTTTGCCCCGAGGCTGGTGGGAATCTGGAACTCACTGCCTGAAACGGTGGTAGAGACAAGAACCCTCACAACATTTAAGAAGCATTTAGATGAGTACTTGAAACACCATAGCATGCAGGGCTTCAGACCCAGTGCTGGGAAATAGGATTCGAATAGATAGGTGCTTGATGGCCGGCACAGACATGATAGGCCGAAGGGTCTCTTCGTGCCCTGAAACTCTATTATCATGACTCTTACTTCTAATCTGTATGAATGGAGATGCATGTGTTTGACCACTTCTCCTTACCTTTTTAGTAGTTAATGAAATCACTGGGGGTGATTCTCCCATCCTGCTGCGCTGATTTATTTTGCGCAGTGGGCCAGGAGATTTAAGCAGGGCTGGATTAGCGCGATCTGCGCTGGGCGTCGGGCCCCGAGTGCGTCTCCTAGCGCCGGATTTCCAGCGCCGTCAGCTCCGTGCCGGAATAGGCATGGAGCTGCATCAGAGATGCAGGACGTTACTTTAATCGATTTTAAATGCAATTAGCGGGCCCGGAACTGAAGTCTCCAGGCCCACTAGCCTCTCCCCGCCCAGCAGCAATATTTCACTCCAGTGGGGTTTACTATAGCTCCCGACTTGCGGGGCCCTGGTGGCCTGACCCCACTGGAGTGAAAAGGGAGGCAATCGGGCTCCCCAGAGGGTCAGGACTGACGGTGGGGGGTGATTGAATGGGTGGGCGCTGGAGATCGGGGCAGGCCAGGGGGGTGGGGGTGGGGGGGGGTGTTAGGCCTGGGCCCGGGCATGCCTGGGGGGCCAGCAATCGGGCTGTGGGGGACTGAGAGAGCTGGCGATTCGGGAATCACGCGACTGGCCAGCAATCGACCCCCCATTCAACTGAGGGAGAATTTAGCATGGCCAATGCACCTAACCAACCACTGTGCCACCACGCCAACAGCACCACCACCCCCACACAATGGCTATGGGGAGAAGTTGAATAAACTAGGGTCGTTTTCACTGGAAAGACGGAGGCTGAGGGGAGACCTGATAGAGATCTGCAAAATTATGCGCGGCATAGACAGGGTGGATAGTCAGAGGCTTTTTTCCCCAGAGTGGAAGTGTCAATTACAAGGGGGCACGGATTCAAGGTGAGAGGGGGAAAGTTTAAGGGAGATGCGCGGGGGAAGTTTTTCACGCAGAGAGTGGTGGGTGCCTGGAACATGCTGCCAGAGGAGGTGGTGGAAGCAGGCACATTAGCAACATTTAAGAGGCAACTGGATGGCTACATGAATAGGAAGGGAATCGAGGGATATGGACCAAGTAAGGTCAGAAGGTTTTTTTTAGTTTGGCGAGGGCAGCATGGTCAGCACGGCTTAGAGGGCCGAAGGGCCTGTTCCTGTGCTGTAGTTTTCTTTCTTCTTTGTTCTATCCTTGTATCAGGATCGCAAAAATCCCCAACTCTGCACATTCTGTGGCTGTTCAGGAGGGAGGGAGTTCGCA
This sequence comes from Mustelus asterias, assembly GCF_964213995.1. NCBI lineage: Eukaryota > Metazoa > Chordata > Chondrichthyes > Carcharhiniformes > Triakidae > Mustelus > Mustelus asterias. Next base: position 13,140,792 of record NC_135809.1, read on the forward strand.
CTCCTCCTCTCTAATATTATGAATGAAAGTCACTTGCATTACTTAAAAGTGAAATGTGGCAGGGTGGTGACCTGCGTACCATCACTGTCTCAGGAGTTTTCAATTCTGTCACTACATTCAAAACTAATGACTTCTGCTCAAGCAATCCGAATACTAATGAGCATAAAAGTGTTATTTTAGTGATGTGTGGAACTACTTACAAAAGAAAACATATTTTTGATGACTAGACTATAACCATTCATCAGTTGTGTAACTGCTAGAATCCAGGCTTAAAATAGCTTTCCCCTTGGACTTTGTTTTGGATGGTTCTTCTCTTAATTGAATTTAAAGTAGGAAAAAATAAAACCATTCCACCTAAAGCCTTTCTATGTTCCCAATCTGTTTCTCAGATACAAAAGAATAGTTGGAGTATTTATTAGGGCATGACAGTTCCTTGAAAGAGTGAAGGGTCTATATAGGCCTTTCACTGGACTAGTAATCCAAAGACCCAGGATACATCATTGAATCCCTACAATACAGAGAGAGGCCATTCAGCCCATCGAGTCTGCACTGACCACAATCCCACCCAGGCCCTATTCCTGTAACCCCACAAATTTACCCTGCTAATCCCCCGACACTAGGGTCAATTTAGCATGGCCGATTCAGCTAACCCGCACATCTTTGGACTGTGGGAGGAAACCGGAGCACCCGGAGGAAACCTACACAGACATGAGGAAAATGTGCAAACATCACACAGTCACCCAAGGCCGGAATTGAACTTGGGACCCTGGCACTGTGAGGCAGCAGTGCTAACCACTGTGCCACCCTAACTATGCCACCATGCCACCCTGAGGACCCGGGTTCAAATCCCACCATGGCAGATAGCGAATTTTGAATCCAATTGAAAAAAAGATGGAATTAAAAGTCTACTGATGACCATGAAACCATTGACAACTGTCATAAAAACACATCTGTTTCCTTTAGGGAAAGAAATCTGCCGTCCTTACCTGGTCTGGCCTACATGTGACTCCAGAGCCACAGCAATGTGGTTGACTCTTAAATGCCCTCTGAAATGACATAGCAAGCCATCCAGTTAAAGGGCAATTAGGGATGGGCAATAAATGCTGGCCCAGCCAGCGATGCCCACATTCCCATGAACAAATCAAAAAACAAATCTCCCATACTGCTGCTTTTTACCAGGAGATATTCCGTACCTAGTTTAATGAAACAGTATGATTGATGCATGGTGAAATAATCATGCCGGATTTTTAAAATGTGATGAGGTCAGAGTTGCTGCCCATCTAGTAGTGGGCCTTCTTGTACCACCAGGTACGGAGAGGCATGCTGGGCCCCTTCAAATGGTATTTTTGGTAATTGGTATTTGGGTATTTTTTTTATTCACTTGTGGGACATGGCAGCCCTGGCTGGCCAGTATTTATTGCCCATTCCTAGTTGCCCTTGTTCAGAGAGCAGTTGAGAGTCAACCACCTTGCTGTGGCTCTGGAGTCACATGTAGGCCAGACCAGGTAAGGACGGCAGATTTCCTTCCCTAAAGGTCATTAGTGAACCAGATGGGTTTTTCCGGCAATGGGGCAGCACGGTGACACAGTGGCTAGCACTGCTGCCTCTCAGTGGCAGGGTTCAATTCTGGCCTCTGTGTGGAGTTTGCACGTTCTCCCCATGTCTGCGTGGGTTTCCTCCGGGTGCTCCAGTTTCCTCCCATAGTCCAAAGATGTGCGGGTTAAGTTGACTGGCCATGCTAAACTGATCCTTAGTGTCAGGGGGATTAGCAGGATAAATATGTGGGGTAATGGGGATAGGGCCTGGATGGGATTGTTGTCGGTGTAGACTTGATGGGACGAATGGCCTCCTTCTGCACTGTAGGGATTCTAATATTCTATGACAATGGTTTCATGGTCATCAGTAGATTCTTAATTCCAGATTTTTTATTGAATTCAAATTCCACCATCTGCCGTCGTGGGATTCGAACCTGGGTCCCCAGAACATTAGCTGATTAATCTGGATTAAAAGTCTAGCGATATACCATTAGGCCATTGTGTTGGCCCAATGGAGTACCAATAGCCCAAAGGAAATTAGGGAACCATTGGGTTTTTATGACAGTCTATCATAGTAAGAGCTTCTTATTTCCAGACTTTAAAAATGAAATGATTTTTCACTCTGCTATGGTGGGATTTGAACCATCATTGTGTGGAATTTGCAACTCATATTCTTGATAACTAATCCGTTGATATAACCACAGCACTATTGCCCAATTACAAATGCCTTGAGATCAACTCCAAACTAACAAGAAAGGGCTAAATTGTGCAGAATCGGCTGAAAGTGTACCTCTAACAGAATGACAGAGTGCAAACACCAGTTTTAATGTTTATTTATTAGTGTCACAAGTAGTCTTACATTAACACTGCAATGAAGTTACTGTGAAAATCCCCGTGTCGCCACACTCTCGGGTACACTGAGGAAGAATTTAGCATAGCCAATGCACCCTAACCAGCACGTCTTTCGGATTGTGGGAGGAAATCGGAACACCCGGAGGAAACCCATGCAGACATGGGGGGAATGTGCAGACTCCGCTCAGACAGTGACCCAAGCCGGGAATTGGTCCCTGGCACTGTGAGGCAGCAGTGTTAACCACTGTGCCGCCGTGCCGCCCCTTTAAAAAGGTGTGCGTGAGTCACACATCTACCAATCTGTCTGGACTCCGGATATATCAATCCAGGTTCAGCCTGCTCCAGCCAGTTACTTGTGAAACTTACGGAGCGCAGGCCACTAGGATTTGCATCTTGCTTACATCATGTTAAACGTCCTGTGCGCATCGCCATCCCTACCTCACCTTTGTGCCTCCTCAACTGGCCTCCGAAACCTACCCTCCACTCCACCGCCAACCACCCTCCTTGGAGTGCCTGATCACTCTCCACCCAGTAAGACAAGGACTTGCCTATTGCTGGTATCCATGACACTTCTTTGTGGGACTGCTGGTGGATTAAATCAGCTGGCAGCTCTCAGGGGTGGGACTTTCTTCCAGGAAGGGGATAAAAGTCGACCGTCAGCTTGGGACTCAGAGCTGTTATCACTGAGGTGGACAAATGATATCCTCTCTCCAAGTCCCTCACCCTGCTCCTACAGTTCAGTTTATTTATTAGTATCATGAGTAGGCTTACATTAACACTGCATTGAAGTTACTGTGAAATTCCCCTAGTCATCACACTCTGACGCCTGTTCGGGTACACCGAGGGAGAATTTAGCATGGCCAATGCACTAACCAGCACATCTTTCAGACTGTGGGAGGAAACCGGAGCACCCGGAGGAAACCCACACAGACACAGGGAGAACGAGCATGCTCCACGCAGACAGTGACCCAAGCCAGGAATTGAACCCAGGTCCCTGGCGCTGTGAGGCAGCAGCACTAACCACTGTGCCACCATGCCGCCCACCACCCAAGTAAGAACCAGTCCACTGTTTTCGACTTGTGCTGAAACTGGATCTCATTTGCGCGGCTGTCAGGTTTAATTACAGTGCTAAGTTGGCAAACTGAAGTAGGATTGATGCTACTGTGCTAAACTAGATCCTCATTATTTGTGATGCACCGTGTGCTATGTCAGATTTGACTCAATATTTTGCAATGGATCAGCAGTTCTCGATGGAACGGGAATATTAGAATTGCTAATCCTGCACTTAGTCCATCATACTTTATCTCAAGCATGGTAAACATCACCAAGTCAAGTCACATCAACCAACATCATTTTAAGAAAAAAAACCAAAGTGGAACTTTGCTATACACAAATTGGTAGCCAAATTTCCTGCAGCACAATGGTAACTACACTTCAAAAACTATTTCAATGGCAACCTTGGGTGTATTGATCTCATGTAAGTCGCGAGATAAATGTAAGTTCTTTCTTTCCACACACATGTTGGTCACAATACTTTTCCTGACGTAGATGTTCAAAGGATTTGTTCTAAACCCAATGGTGTTAGACATTTTTAAGCTTGTACAACTTATGTTACAAATGTCCAGCCACTTGATGTTAAGCTATTTAATTTTCCCCGCATGATATGAAGCGATCTCTCCATCCGGACCCAGCAAGCTCATTGCCAGGCCCAATACTGGCTGCAAGAACAGCCTCCTGGAATTAGATAGGCTGACCTCAGGAACCTGTGTAAAGTGACAGGCACAAGGTCTGGCACACTCTCGTTTGTACACACTCTCGAGTTGATTAGGGGAAAAAAAACACCCTGTTCCAGTCACTGCCATGAAAGACTCCCAACCTCACAGAGGCAGAAGTTCTTTGGGGTCTGTTGAATAAAGTTCCATTTGGTGCTCGGTTGTGATCGCACTTTTCTGATCATTTCTTGTACAGATCTCTAGATATAATTGAAATCGGCACAAAATCTACTTTCAGTAGCTCAAAAGTGAACCAGGACGCTTCTCAAACTTCATTTTCAGCCTCTTTAATATTGGCACCTACACCTTAGCTATGACAGTAACACAGCACCCTCTCCTTTCCTTCTCCACTGTGTACTCTATGTACTGATGTGGAGATGCCGGCGTTGGACTGGGGTAAACACAGTAAGAAGTCTTACAACACCAGGTTAAAGTCCAACAGGTTTATTTGGTAGCAAAAGCCACTAGTTTTCGGAGTGCTGCCCCTTCGTCAGGTGAGTGACTGACCACTCACCTGACGAAGGGGCAGCGCACCGAAAGCTAGTGGTTTTTGCTACCAAATAAACCTGTTGGACTTTAACCTGTTGTTGTGAAACTTCTTACTGTGTTTACTCTATGTACGGCATGCTTTGGCTGTATAGTGCCCAAGAAACAATACTTTTCACTGTATCCCAATATATGTGGCAATAATAAATCAAATCAAATCCAATCTTGCCAGCTTGTAGCTAAGGTTAAAGTAAAATAACATAAAATAAGGTTAAAATAATTATTGGTCCGAACTCTGGATGTGCAATGTAACAGCACCATAATATTGATAGATAAAAAATAGAATTTTTAAAAAATTGACAGAAAGTTATGAGAGGTTTAAATCTCTGTATGGTTTGAATATTGGAACGTTTCGCTTCATGTTTGGACAAGGAGCTAATTAACAAGAATCATAATTATTCTCACGATATTTAAGTGATGGCTTTATTTTTTTTCAAAGCTTATTTATTAGTGTCACAAGTAGTCTTACATTAACACTGCAATGAAGTTACTGTGAAAATCCCCAAGTCGCCACACTCCAGTGCCTGTTCAGGCACACTGAGGGAGGATTTAGCCTGGCCGATCTAACCAGCACGTCTTTCCGAATGTGGGAAGAAACCGGAGCATCCGGAGTAAACGGGGAGAATGTGCAGACTCCGCACAGACAGTGACCCAAGCCGGGAATCGAACCCAGGTCCCTGACACTGTGAAGCAGCAGTGCTAACCACTGTGCCACCGCGCTGCCCTGGTGCGTGGAGTTAAGATTATAATGTGGGTTTTGCAAACAAATAAAACTCTCAAATAATTCCTCGTGCAATGGAAGTTGGCAGTTCTTTCAGAGGGCACCATTCAAAAAAAATAACTGCATATTTAATATTCACCGAGATGTGGAGGATTTTACCTTTTCCAGTAAATGGTTGCAGATTATCCCCTGGCATCTCTGAGTTCCTGGTGCTAAATTTGATAATTTTCACAAGGGAGCATTGGAACTCTCCCAGCAACATCACTGTCCCAGTGGCATGGAACCAACTCTACTGGTTAGAACCCGCAAAAAAAAAACTAGTCAAGCAATCAGAATAGAATAGGGGACTGGGGTTAAATAAAAGTTCTGTCAAAAGAGCTGGCACAGATACGATAAGCCAAATGGCCTCTTCTATGCTCTATCATTCTATGATTATATATTATTTGTTCACACACATACATCATACACATATCTACAACACACACACACACGTCATACACATATCTACAACGCACACATATATCATACACATATCTACAACGCACACATACGTCATACACATATCTACAACACACACACATACATCATACACATATCTACAACACACACACACACGTCATACACATATCTACAACGCACACATACATCATACACATATCTACAACACACACACACGTCATACACATATCTACAACACACACACATACATCATACACATATCTACAACACACACACACACGTCATACACATATCTACAACGCACACATACATCATACACATATCTACAACACACACACGCACGTCATACACATATCTACAACGCACACATACATCATATACATATCTACAACACACACACACGTCATACACATATCTACAACACACACACATATATCATACACATATCTACAACACACACACACACGTCATACACATATCTACAACGCACACATACATCATACACATATCTACAACACACACACACGTCATACACATATCTACAACACACACACATACATCATACACATATCTACAACACACACACACACGTCATACACATATCTACAACGCACACATACATCATATACATATCTACAACACACACACACGTCATACACATATCTACAACACACACACATATATCATACACATATCTACAACACACACACACACACGTCATACACATATCTACAACGCACACATACATCATACACATATCTACAACACACACACACGTCATACACATATCTACAACACACACACATACATCATACACATATCTACAACACACACACACACGTCATACACATATCTACAACGCACACATATATCATACACATATCTACAACACACACACATCATGCACACATATATATATTATAGAATCATAGAATCTCTACAGTACAGAAGAGGACATTTGGCGCATCGAGTCTGCACTGACTCTCTGGCAGAGTATTGTACCCAGGCCCTATCCCCTGCTGTATCCCGGTAACTCCGCATATTTACCTTAGCTAATTCCACTAACCTACACATCTTTGGAGACTACAGCACCATTTAACATGGCCAATCCACCTAAACTGCACACCTTTGGAGTGTGGGAGGAAACCGGAGCACCCGGAGGAAACCCACGCAGACACGGGGAGAATGTGCAAACTCCACACAGTCAGCCAAGGCCAGAATTGAACCCGGGTCCCTGGTGCTGTGAAGAAGCAGTGTTAACCACTGTGTCACTGTGGTTCAAAGGAGTTGAAACAACAGTCTAGAGATGGATGTATAGAGTCGGAAGAATTCCCAGCCCCTCAAACCCTACTTTTTAAAATAGCTGCAAGGGTATTCAGGGGCAGGCTAGATTGGAAGTTGGGACGGATGACTCCAGAAGTAGTGAGGAGGTGCCAGGTGTGGAAACAGGAAGGACGGAGATCCTGTCATCCTGTCTTGAGGCTCCGGCACTGTGTCCAAATTATTTTTTTCTGCAGAATAAAACATAAAACATTCCTCCAGCCCTCACCCTTCATGTTCCACACACTCCCCATGCCCCATACATGCCAGCACAGGCCACCTTGTGCTCTGTATGCACCTCTCATTATAGCTCATATACCCTCCATGCCAACGCAAGGCCTGGACCCACCCCATAACCCCTCATAACTTCAATGTGAACCTATGTCTCTGTACCCACCTTCATGACTCTTTGCAGCTCCCAAGTTAACTTAATGCTGACTCATGCCCACCACTCATTGCTCTTACATCTACCATATCAACTCATCCTGTTTTCACCTTGGGCAGACCCCAGGAGCCATGCAGAGATGAGATAAAGTATATTTCTATAAAATGAAGTTCTGTCCCTTGCAGAATTCACTATATTGAAACAAAACTCATTCATAAAAAACCCATTTACTCCATTTATATTCCTTCAACTACATAAAACCTTATAACAACAAACATTTCATTCGACTGCACAATCCCTTACAACAACAAACATTGGAATTTGCAGTCCCACTCTGGAGAGTTTATAAACACTTGTAGCTGTCAATGAAACTGTGAAAAGGCAGGCACCTTTCTGTGATAATGGATGGTGTGAAATTGGTCATGCAGCACTGATCATGTAATGGAAACCCTCAAGCTTATGTCAACAGACAGAGTGAAATAGCAAGCAATGATTTTTTTAAAAAACACTCCAGACATTTGTTTTCAAAGATGTAAAGGGCAGGAGATTGTAAATGCTGTACCAGCTTGACAGTTCCATTGACAGTGGCTTTTGACAGTTCCTCTGGACAGGTCCTCTTGACACTTTAGACAGGTTCTCTTGACAGGTTTCTTGACAGTAGCTGTTGACACTTTTGACAGTTGATTTTTGACAGCTCTGTTGAAAGTTCCAAGGAGCTTGACAGTTAATGAGTCTATGCAATTTGTACGCACATTCATGCCTACATTTAACAAAAGGCACCTTACCTCGGTCTAAGGGCACCCAACATTCCCCAAATGTATCCCCCGGGACCATATCCAAAAGGGGACCTTACCCTTCTAAAGGGACACCCTCGCTATCCAAAGAAATGCACAAAGTTCAGACCTGGCCTTACCAGATCTACTCCACACACTTTGGGTCTCAGAGTCCGAGGCTACCAAAATCCGATTTGACGGGAGGCGGTTGCTGATTTAAATAGCCATCTGCCTCCGTGAAATGGCTGCCATGTGATATCCAGGCCTATCCCACATATATCGCCATGGTAGAGCGATTCCCCATCATGGTGAATATCCAGGCCGATGAATGTAATCGATACATGTGGATAAAACAAAGTGCAGCTTTTGTCCAGTGAAGTATTCAGATAAGTTCAGATAAGTTCCACCGGTGGTGGAATCACCGGTAATTTGTAAAAATCTGGATACCGCTGATAAAAATGGACTGCTTTCAGTGCCCAGATAAATGACAGCACAAAGCAGATTTCTGTTGATGGAACAAAATTTACTGTGCTTAATGTTTGAGAATAAATGCACAGATAGAGCCTGATACTCCATTATCAGCATTTATTCCATATCTTTAAAAATGGATACCTGAAAATAAGTATTTGATGGAGTTTGTGTCCAAGTAATAAATGGAAACAGTGGATAAAGTCATCCGCTGTGATGAGTGCTTGCAAAAAAAACTGTATAAAAAAAGCAGATTGCATTTAGATACCTTTGAACTTGTATAATGTTTTGAAATGATACTTGAAACTTGTACTTCTGATGTGCTAAGTGTAATTTTACAAGATGTAAAGCTTAAATTCAACTTTAAATTCAGATAAATTAAATTATACACAGGCTGTGAGAGGAGTGCTGACAAATAGTGGAGCCACCCAAAAGTGCCTCGAGTCTGGAACAGAAACAGAAAATGCTGGAAAATCTCAGCGGGCGGGGTTCTACAGCCTCGCTCGTCCCAAAACCGTAAAATCCTGCCCGAAGTCAACGGACCTTCCCATGGTCCGTCCCCTCACCCGCTCCGACTCCCGTGACGGGTGGGGTGGTAGAATTCCAACAGCAAGTCTGACAGCATCTGTGGAGGGAGAATAGAGCCAACCTCTCTCTCCACAGGCGCTGTCAGACCTGCTGAGTTTTTTCAGCAATTTCTGTTTCTGGTTTTTACTCCAGCATCCGCACCATTTTGCCTTTATTTTGAATCTAGAACCTTCGGGTTTAGAATTAAAGGAAATGAATGGGATACAAATTAAGCCTGTAAATGCTACGAGACAGGAAAATGGATGCTTTCCTCTTAACGAGCGGAAAGCAGTGAGAACCATTTCCACAGATCACGTTAAATATACAGAAATTAAATGCTGCATCACATTCATTCAAAGTGAAATGGTCGAAAGGAAAAGTAATTGATTTGTTTCCCCTTCTACAATATAGAAGATCAGCAGCAGACATTGTTCAAAGATGCTGAGAACTCAGGTAACTTTTGCAGCCTGAGGAACTACAGCACTTAGAACAGAAAGCACAACACTGTCTCCACACTAATTCGCAACAAGTCCTGTGCTTACTGACACACATTGCTTCCTTATCTTGCAATGCCTCAATTATAACACTTTCAGACTTGTATTACAACCCCTCCAAAGTCTCACCCCCCCCCCCCCCCCCCCCCGCCCGTGGATCATGGAGAAGAATAGATACTGAGTTCTATTTTGCACTCAATTTCTCGCTGAACATAAGAAATGAGATGCTTGTGAGCACCCTCCCAATGACCAGGACGGGACTTGAACCTGCAATCTTCTGATAACCTCACTATCAGCACCCCAGTCAGATATTTCATCCATTAATCCACGCAGCCACTTCAAAGGTAAAATGGAAGCACTTAGCAACGCGCTGAAAGGTAAATGGTGAAATGCTATCACGCTATATACCCTCTCCTGACTTATAGCCGGGAACAGCACAAGTTTTAAATCCAATTTAAAAGTGGGTGATTCCAGGAAAACAAATTGTTTCCAGCCTGTGATTGAGTGCTTTCAGCAGCAAGTATCTGCAAGCTGTGAGCTCATGGCATTTCAGCAGCATGCGTGCGCGCCTGTGGAAAGAATTTGAACTCATTAACACCAAGCAAGTGCCAACAAAGACTCCTGGCAGCCCTTCCATGATTCAAAAACTGTGCTGTCCCTGCCGTAACCTGCACCAAGACCCATTCACTCAACACCCCTGTGCTCACTGACCCCCGCTTAAGTAACACCTTGATTTAATAATTCACATTCCTGCTTTCAGATCCCTCATAACTGCACCCCTCCCTATCTATGTAATCTCCTCTAGCCCCAAGTTCTTCCAAAGCATCAGTGCTCCTTCTGACCTCTGAGCTGTGCCAATTTTATTTATTTTATTCATTTAAGGGATGTGGGCTGGGCCAGCATTTATTGTCCATCTCTAACTGTCCTCCATTTCAGAGGGCATTTGAGAGTTGCTGTGGCTCTGGAGTCACATGTAGGCCAGACCAGGTAAGGACAGCAGATTTCCTTCCCTAAAGCAAATTAGTGAACGAGATGGGTTTTTACAACAACCGACAATGGTTTCACGGTCACCATTAGACTTCTAAGTTTTTCAGCACGGTGGCACAATGGATGGAACTGCTGCCTCACTGCGACAGGGACCCGGGTTCAATTCCGGCCTCTGTGTGGAGTTTGCACATTCGCCCTGTGTCTGCGTGGGTTTCCTCTGGGTGTTCCGGTTTCCTCCCAGAGTCTAAAGATGTGCGGGTTAGGTTGATTGGCTATGCTAAATTGCCCCTTAGTGTCAGGGGGACTAACAGGGTAAATATGTGGGGTTACGGGGATAGGGCCTGGGTGGGCTTGTTATCAGTGCAGACTCGATGGGCTGAATGGCTTCCTTCTGCACTGCAGAGATTCTATGATTTTTATTGAATTTAAATTTCACCATCTGCCTTGGTGGGATTCAAATGCGGGTCCCCAGAGCATTACCCTGGATCACTAGTCCAGTGACAATACCACTGCGCCACTGCCTCCTCCATTCTGCTCCACTACTGATGACCGTCTTCAGCTGCCAAGGCCCCTAAGCTCTGGAATCTCCTTCTCCGCCTCTCTCTTCCCCATTTGGAGGAGGTGATAGCAATTCTGGAAAGGGTAAAAATAGATAAGTCCCCTGGGCCGGATGGGATTTATCCTAGGATTCTCTGGGAGGCTAGAGAGGAGATTGCAGAGCCTTTGGCTTTGATCTTTGTGTCGTCATTGTCTACAGGAACAGTGCCAGAAGACTGGAGGATAGCAGATGTTGTCCCCTTGTTCAAGAAGGGGAGTAGGGACAACCCTGGTAATTATAGACCAGTGAGCCTTACTTCTGCTGTGGGCAAAGTATTGGAAAGGATTATAAGAGAGAGGATTTATAATCGCCTAGAAAGGAATAATTTGATTAGGGATAGTCAGCACGGTTTTGTGAAGGGTAAGTCGTGCCTCACAATCATTATTGAGTTCTCTGAGAAGGTGACCAAAGAGGTGGATGAGGGTAAAGCGGTTGATGTGGTATATATGGATTTCAGCAAAGCGTTTGATAAGGTTCCCCATGGTAAGCTTTTGCAGAAAATACGGACACATGGGATTGAGGGTGATTTAGTGGTTTGGATCAGGAATTGGCTAGCTGTAAGAAAACAAAGGGTGGTGGTTGACGGGAAATATTCATCCTGGAGTTCAGTTACTAGTGGTGTACCGCAAGGATCTGTTTTGGGGCCACTGCTGTTTGTCATTTTTATTAATGACCTGGATGAGGGCGTGGAAGGATGGATTAGTAAATTTGCGGATGACACTAAAGTTGGTGGAGTTGTAGACAGTGCGGAGGGAAGTGGCAGGTTACAGAGGGACATAGATAAGCTGCAGAGCTGGGCTGAGAGGTGGCAAATGGAGTTTAATGCGGAAAAGTGTGAAGTGATTCATTTTGGAAGGAGTGACAGGAATACAGAGTACTGAGCTAATGGTAAGATACTTGGTAGTGTGGATGAACAGAGGGATCTGGGTGTCCATGTGCTTAGATCCCTGAAAGTTGGCACCCAGGTTGATAGGGTTGTTAAGAAGACGTACGGTGTGTTAGCTTTTATTGGTAGAGGGATTGAGGGGTGAGAGATATAGGACAGATGTTAGAGGTAGGTTCTTTACTCAGAGAGTAGTAAGGGCGTGGAATGCCCTGCCTGCAGCAGTAGTGGACTCGTCAACATTAAGAGCATTCAAATGGTTATTGGATAAACATATGGATGATATTGGAATAGTGTAGATTAGAGGGGCTTTAGACTGGTACCACTGGTCGGCGCAACATCGAGGGCCGAAGGGCCTGTACTGCGCTGTAATGTTCTATTAAGACGTTCCTTGTAACTTGCCTCCTTAGCCCAAGCATTTGGTCATCTGTCCTAATACCTCTCTATATAGCTCAGTATCAAATTTTCTTTGCTAATACTCCTGTTGAGGCACCTCAGGATGATTTACTCTATGAAAGGTGCTACATGAATTCAAATGTTGCTTGTGTTGAAGCAAGTTAGCACCAACGAAACGAGTGTGAGCTGGGGCGGAAGAGTGTCTGGCAGGATGACATTTCAACTTACACCATCATATAATTTTTTTGATGTATTAATTCTTGGATTTAGGCATTGCTAGCAATGCCAGCATTTATTGCCCATCCTTCGTTGCCTTTAAGAAGGTGGTACAATCACGGTCCATGTGGTGAATTCCGGCCAGATAGTGGCAACTACGATGGGATAGCTCCTTCACACATTGGTGTGAAACAAGGGGCCGCGCCTCACTCATTTCCATCTTGACACTCGATCTTGGGGAGGAGACGGCAGACCTTATAACCGGTCTGTTGCTTCAACGTCATTCACAAAATGCACTGTTGCACTAAACTTGACAAAAGTCCCAGGCAAGGTCACGCACAGGTCGGGTGTGCATTTCAGAAAGAGCAAAGCTGTGCATGGCGGCGTTTTCCTGAGGCCCACACAAAAACCTGGAGCCAGAGCCTTGACCAATAGTGAACAATGGATTCATTGTGAATCAGCAACTGTCCAAAGATGTGCAGGTTAGGTGGATTGGCCATGGTAAATTGCTCCTTAGTGTCCAAAGATGTGCAGATTAAATGGAACGGCCATACAAAATTGTCCCTTCGTGTCCAAAGATGTGTACGTTAGGTGGGTTGGAAACAATAAATTGTCCCTTCGTGTCCCAAAATGTGTAGGTTAGGAGGATTAGTGGGGTAAATACGTGGGGATAGGGAGAGATCTGGGCCTGGGCAAGATGCTCTGCCGGAGAGGTGGTGCAGACTTGATGGGCCGAATAGCCTCCTTCTGCACTGTAGGGATTCTATGATTCTATGTTTTAAACAGCGCCTGACTTTCTTCTCCATTGTAAATTACATGATAACTTGTGAGCCACATATTCCCATGTTTGAGACAGAAAAAACAATTCACACAGACTAAGTCAAAGCAAAAGCTGTCACAAACGGTGGCTAAAACTACGGTCAAAGAAATGGACCTTAAAGGTAGTTATTAAAGGAGGAGAGGTAGAGGAGGTAGGAAGCGAACTCCAGAGGGCAGGAACTGGGTGATGATAGGCACGTCTGCCCGTGTTGGGGTGAAGGAAAGTCAAGTGTCAAAGGAATAGAGTTCAAGGGAAAGGGGATTGTGGGGCTGGAGGGTCTTGGAGTGATAAAAAGAGAGAAGGACTCGTATTCATACAGCATCTTGCTTGATCTTGGGAAAAATGCTTCCGTTATTTTGGGCAAGAGTTTGATTGGCTGGCATTGTGATTAACCCTCAGCTCGCGGGTCGCATACTAACCAAGTGGCTCTCGGTATTTCCGGGGAGAGCTGAGCAGATATGAGCAAATCTCTTACTGTGTGATGCGCGATTAATTCACTCGGGAGGTTGGATCGTACCCGGGAAATAAAGGCTTTTATTAGCAACAAGAATGGAGCATACTGCTTAACAATACAATCCCAGACTAAAGGGTCACTAGGAAGTGCAGTGACCTTTATACTCCTATAGGAAGGCGGAGCCAACCGGAGTGTACCACAGAACAATACCAACAGGTGGAACACCCCAACCCTAACCCCAACAGTAACAAGAGTAACATATGTACAAGTACCCATAGTGATAACCATCTATGGTTCAGTACCCATAGTGATAACCATCTATGGTTCAGTACCCATAGTGGTAACCATCTATGGTTCACCACACTGTGATTTTGTTCAATCACTGTACAGTAAATCAGGTTGGATCATGGAAAATCTGAACTGAGTGGAAAACGGCGGACTGGCAGCAAGGAAAGGAAAAAGGAGATGCAAGATTACCCCAAAAATCGCAACATGCCAGCAATGTTGGAATGGACGAGTGAACAGATTAAGGATTTCAGGCCCAGTCAAGTTTAATTAATGCAGCGATTGATTTTGCACGATGCTAATCAATGAGTTAGAAGCGTATTGCACACCGTAGGAATGAATGCCTTAACCAATTCAGGTACTGTGGGGAAGTGATGTCCTCGTGGTATTATCGCTGGACTATTAACCCAGAAACTCAGATAATGTTCTGGGGACATGGGGCACGGTGGTACAGTGGTTAACACTGCTGCCTCATAGCGTCACAGACCCGGGTTCAATTCTGGCCTTGGGTCACTGTCGGTGTGGAGTTTGAACATTCTCCCCGTGTCTACGTGGGTTTCCTCCGAGTGATCCAGTTTCCTCCCACAGCCCAAAGATGCGCGGGTTAGGTTGATTGGCCATGCTAAATTAACACTAGCGTCAGAGAGATTAGCAGGGTAAATATGAGGGGTTACAGGAATAGGGCCTGGGTGGGATTGTGGTCGGTGCAGACTCAACGGGCCGAATGGCCTCCTTCCGCACTGTCGGGATTGTATGACCCAGATTTGAATCCAGCCACAGCAGATGGTGGAACTTGAATTTGAATTCAATTTTAAAAAATCTGGAATGGAGAATCCACTGATGAACATGAAACCATTGTGTGAAAAACCCATCAGGTTCACTAATGTCCTTTAGGGAAAGAAATCTGCTGTCCTTATCTGGTCTGGCCTACATGTGACTCCAGAGCCACAGCAGTGTCGTAGACTCTCAACTGCCCTCTGGTAACTCGGAAGGGGCAATAAATGGTGGCCAGTCTGCAACGCCCATGTCCTACGAATGAATTTTTAAAAAAATCTCAGCCTCTGGAGGTTTATTAGCGATGACACACAAAGGGAATGTGGGCTTCTACAGATAGGCCCCACTGGATTGAGGGATATGAAGCCAGTCAGCTCGGGCACTGTTTCAGCCACTTGTGAGTCGACTCCTATCCGGACCAGGCACAAACATTTCGAGCTGAATGTATCTGACAGTGGGAGAGGAATGGACTGCCTGCAGTGATAGTGGAGTCAGACACTTTAGGAACATTTAAGCGCTTATTGGATAGGCACATGGAGCACACCAGGATGATAGGGAGTGGGATAGCTTGATCTTGGTTTCAGATAAAGCTCGGCACAACATCGTGGGCCGAAGGGCCTGTTCTGTGCTGTACTGTTCTATGTTCTATTCAAGAGAACCTGTGGCTGCTCGGCCGACTCATTACGTTGTGTTTCTTTGCCCCCAACTTGCATTTATTTCCAACACCCTCACTTCCTCTCCTGGAAGCAGCGATTAGTCACGGTTCCATGAGTACCAGTTAACCTCCCAAACCTTATCCACTGTGAGTACACATGCTCAGATAGCGAATGCTGGCCGTCTCAAATGACTGTAACCAACGTCACAATCAGACACGAAACAATGTACACGTTCATATTTTTCTTCAAGTGCATGGTCCCTTTCGGTTTCTTTACGTGACCTTGAAGGAACTTAACGGGACCAAGGTGTGCACTGCCATGTGCTGTTTGCAAATCTTGTTGTTTCTAGATTAATTTGATTTGATTTATTATTGTCACATGTATTAGTAACAGTGAAAAGAATTGCTCCTTGCGCGCTTCACAGACAAAGCATACCGTACATAGAGAGGGAAAGGAGAGAGTGCAGAATGTAATGCTACAGTAATAGCTAGGGTGTAGAGAAAGATCAACTTAATGGTAGGTAGGTCCATTCAAAGGTAGGTAGGTAGGTAGGTAGGTCTGATTGCAGCAGGGAAGAAGCTGTTCTTGAGTAGGTTGGTACGTGACCTCAGACTTATGTATCTTTTTCCCGACGGAAGGAGGTGGAAGAGAGAATGTCCGGGGTGCATGGGGTCCTTAATTATGCTGGCTGCTTTTCCGAGGCAATAGGAAGCGCAGACAGAGTCAATGGATGGGAGACTGGTTTGCGTGATGGAATGGGCTTCGTTCACGACCCTTTGTATTATCTTGCGGTCTTGGGCAGAGCAGGAGCCATTCCAAGCTGTGATACACCCAGAAAGAATGCTTTCTATCATGCATCTATAAATGTTGGTGAGAGTCGTAGTGGATATTCCAAATTTCCAGAGCCTCCTGAGAAAGTAGAGGGATTGCTGGGCTTTCTTAACTATAGCATCAGCATGGAAGGACCAGAACAGGTTGTTGGTGATCTGGACACCTAGAAACTTGAAGCTCTCGACCATTTCCACTTCATCCCCATTGATGTAGACAGGGGCACGTCCTCTACTATGTTTCCGGAAGTCAATGACTATCTCCTTCGTTTTGTTGACATTGAGGGAGAGATTATTGTTGTTGCACCATTCTCTCTTTCCTCTCCCGCTGTACTGTAGTTGACTGTCTTAGTATCACCAAGTCTCAAATAGAACATTTGACACTTTGACTCATAAAGGGATGAATCACAATGTTAAATTAAAGCACCCAAAAGAATAGAAAGATTTAGGAATAAGTAAAGTGTAAATAAAAACTACTACCACGATGTTTTGACACTGTCAACCATAGCGGGAAACACCAAGGTCAGGAATTAATGGAGGCAAAATGAGTTGCCTGGAAGCAGACCAGAGAACCACCTTGCCTCTTTTCAGGAATCCCACCAAGCTAAGTGCCAAGCGACGGACCTTCCCCAGTCCTGCCCGCTTGCCAACAGCCACTGGCCAGAGGCTGACAGCTCTTCAAAACTCAGCAGCTCTACCATGGAGCCAGAAAGGGTCTTTGAATGAGGGAGCTGCCCAGGTAGTCCAAAAGCAATCCCAACAGATTTTGCTTCATGGGCTTCCCACATGGTGGATTCCTTGCCAGTTGTTGAGTGAATGTCAGTAGCTGTGAGATAAGAACTTTAAGTGGGCATTAACTAGTGGCAGGGCAGGAAAGGCCATCCACAGGATTTCCTGCCATGGACTTAATCGATTCTATAGAGAGAAGGTGTTGGAGACTCAACCTGATACCTTCCTGACACCACCAAACCTGCCACCAGGGAGGGCATTAAGTTCCACCCAACTAACTGGAACTAAACAACATAATTGATATAAATAACTTTGCACTAAAATTTTCATACTATTTATGCCGTTACACCCAATAGGACTGTGATGCTGGCCAAGCTCAGGCAATTGTGTCTCCAGATTAGACATGTACAAAAATATAAAACAAATACAGAATCATTTGAGAATTAGTTTGAGGTTTTAAACCATCAGAGGTACTTGCATCGAATCCTACGGATTAATTGGGAGGATTGCCAGACCAATGCTGGTCCTCCATGAAGCTGCACTTAACAGCATTGAAGCCCTGTTCCTGGGGAACCGATTCCGATGGACGGGTCATTGCGTCCGGATGCCCAGAAACCTTGGCAGATTCCCTTCTCCCAGCTCGCCATTGGCTAATGCTCCAAGGGCAGCCAACGGAAAAGATACAGGACACAGGGGCACAGCGCCAGGGACCTGGGTTCAATTCCAACCTCGGGTCACTGTCTGTGTGGAGTTTGCACATTCTCCCCTTGTCTGCATGGGTTTCCTGATTTGATTTGATTTAATTTATTATTGTCACATGTATTAACATACAGTGAAAAGTATTGTTTCCTGCGCACTATACAGATGAGGCATACCGTTCATAGAGAAGGAAATAAGAGTGTGCAGAATGTAGTGTCACAGTCATAGCTAGGGTGTAGAGAAAGATCAGCTTAATGCAAGGTAGGTCCATTCAAAATCTGACAGCAGCAGGGAAGAAGCTGTTCTTGAATCAGTTGGTACGTGACCTCAAACTTTTGTATCTTTTTCCTGACGGACGAAGATGGAAGAGAGAATGTCCGGGGTGCGTGGGGTCCTTGATTATGCCGGCTGCTTTTCCGAGGCAGCGGGAAGTGTAGACAGAGTCAATGGCTGGTTTGCGTGATGGTTTCCTCCGGGTGCTCCGGTTTCCTCCCACAGTCCAAAGACATGCAATTTAGGTAGATTGACCATGCTAAATTGCCCCTTAGTGTCAGAGGGATTAGCAAGATAAATACATGGGGTTATGGGGATAGGGCCTGGGTGGGATTGTTGCTGGTGCAGGCTCGATGGGCCGAATGGCCTCCTTCTGCACTGTAGGGATTCTATACAAGGATACACTCAAGATCTTCCTAAAGGTTGGCGGCATTAACATCACTGACTGGGTGGAGAAGGTTGTGGACTGTTCGGTATGGACCACTCGATCCATCAAGGTGAAGTCGCTTTGAGGCTCAGCAACCTGACAGCAAGGCAGAACGGCGGCGACAGAGGTAGGAGAGGGGATGTAACCCGGGGCTGTGAATTCCACTCCCACACAACAACTGCAGAAGAACTTGTGGATCTAGAATTGGGCCCCTCAGTCTTCTGAAGACTCACCAAGCCTAACGGACGTCATCCTCGATTTCAAGGGACCACTGATGGTGATGACACACACGTCCAATGGGATGAGCTTCAAGTTAGCCACCTTCCGCACCCATTCTGACAACCCCACATGGTTCCACCAAGATGGCACCGCATCATAAACAGCACCTAACAAGAATTCAGAGCTCAGTAGCCAAATCTGGCTCCCTGATTTACACCCCCTCACTGTCCAACCTGCTCACGTATGCTGCTGAATCCATTATGCAGTTACTGCCCAAGACTCCTCACCAGTTCTTATTTCACAGGTTGTCACTGTTCCTATATATTAATTTTCATTTGCTCCATTATCTTCTTGGTCCTTCATCCATCTCCCTTCCTCTTGTGACTGTTACGCTATCTCCTCGAATTACATTTTCATCCGCCTTTGGGAAATCAAGAACATGCACTGAGCCACGGCGGCACAGTGGTTAGCACTGCTGCCTCACAGCGCCAGGGACCCAGGTTCAATTCCAGCCTCAGGTCACTGTCAGTGTGGAGTTTGCACTTTCTCCCCGTGTCTGCGTGGGTTTCCTCCGGGTGCTCCGGTTTCCTCCCACACTCCAAAGATGTGTGGGTTAGATTGATTGGCCATGCTAAATTGACCCTAGTGTCAGGGGATTAGCAGGGTGAATGAGGGTTATGGGAATAGGACTTGGGTGGAATTGTGGTCAGTACAGACTCGATGGGCCGAATACCCTCCTTCTGTACAAAGAACAAAGAAAATTACAGCTCAGGAACAGGTCCTTCGGCCCTCTAAGCCCGCACCGACCATGCTGCCGGACTGAACTAAAACCCCCTACCCTTCCGGGGACCATAACCCTCTATTTCCATCCTATTCATGTATTTGTCAAGACGCCCCTTAAAAGTCACTCCGTATCCGCTTCCACTACCTCCCCTGGCAACAAGTTCCAGGCACCCACTACTCTCTGTGTAAAAAATCTGCCTTGTACATCTCCTTTAAACCCTGCCCCTCGCACCTTAAACCTGTGCCCCCTAGTAATTGACTCTTCCATCTTGGGAAAAAGCTTCTGACTCTCCACTCTGTCCATGCCCCTCATAATCTTGTAGGCTTCTATCAGGTCACCCCTCAACCTCCGTCATTCCAGTGAGAACAAACCAAGTTTCTCCAACCTCTCCTCATAGCTAATGCCCTCCATACCAGGCAACATCCTGGTAAATCCGTTCTGTACCCTCTCCAAAGCCTCCACATCCTTCTGGTAGTGTGGCGACCAGAATTGAACACTATTTTCCAAGTGCGACCTAACTAAAGTTCTATAAAGATGCAACATGACTTGCCAATTTTTAAACTCAGTGCCCCGGCCGATGAAGGCAAGCTTGCCGTATTCCTTCTTGACTACCTTCTCCACCTGCATTGCCACTTTCAGTGACCTGTGTACCTGTACACCCAGATCCCTTTGCCTATCAGTACTCTTAAGGGTTCGACCATTTACTGTATATTTCCTATCTGTATTCGACCTTCCAAAATGCATCACCTCACATTTGTCCGGATTAAACTCCATCTGCCATCTCTCCGCCCACGTCGCCAACCGATCTATATCCAGCTGTATCCACTGATGGTCCTCATCGCTATCCGCAAATCCACCAACCTAGGGATTCTATGAAACTCTGCATCATTGCTACAAGCTACTGAGAAATACAGATAGTTTGCTCTATATGCTGGGATAGAAACTGGTTACTGCTCGAATGGCAAACAACATGATCTGAACAGAAAGGTCCGAGGCTCACTCCGAACTGGACCACATTTCAGGGACTAGGGTGAGCTGATGGAGCCCTCAAGAAACAGCATGTCAAGAGGTTTGACGTCAGCCCTGTTACGTTGGGACAAAGTGGGCTGGTCATGAGCTGACGATGGCAATCTGGAGGGCTACGAAGGGAAGAGGAAAGTCGCATGCTTCTTGCCTCCAAATCAAACTTGAAAAAAAAACATACTTTTCTTTTTTGCTGCCAAACTGCATTGACCAGTGAAGAATCTTAAGATGAGCAGGTCTGGAATGCAATCCACTGAGTTTTTTTTAATTCATTCATGGGACATGGGCATCTCTGGCTGGCCAGCATTTATTGCCCATCCCTAGTTGCCCGAGGGCAGATGAAAGTCAACCACATTGCTGTGGCTCTGGAGTCGCATGTAGGCCAGACCAGGTAAGGACAGCAGATTTCCTTCCCTAAAGGAGACATTAGCGAACCAGATGTGTTTTTCCGACAATCGACAATGGTTTCATGGTCATCAGTAGATTCTTAATCCCAGATATTTTTTATTGAATTCAAATTCCACCATCTGCTGTGGCGGGATTCGAACCCATGTTCCCCAGAACATCAGCTGAGTTTCCGGATTAATAGTCTAGCAATAATGCCACTCGGCCATCGCCTCCCAAAGTGCCATCCAATTTAACAGAGGTGTTCAAAAACAGGACCTTGCCATGCAAAAATTGGCTGCCATGTTTCCTACAAGACAACAGTGAGTACACTTCAAAAGGACTTCTTTGGTTACTCCTTGGGAGGCCTTGAGCTTTCTGAATGATGGTGCATAAATGCAAGTCTTTCTTCTGCCCAACCACATTCTGTGGGTGGGATTCTCCAGCCTCCCAACCGCGTGTTTCCAGCCTGTGATTTTGTATCCCATATATCCTGCCTTTCTTCTGATTGTATTACCACAATAAGACAGTCTTCAAGCAATGTTAGAAGGACCTATAATTTTTAACACTGACATATGCAAATAATTCCATTCTCCTTGATTCAAATTTTGTATGCCTTCAGTTTACGTAGAAGCTTTGCTTTGGATGAGTTAAAGACAACAGAATATCTATATTAGCCACTGCTACACTGGGCCAAATATAGCACACACACATATATAGAAAATCCTTTTAGATATCTGCATCATTTTAAAATTCAAGTGTATGAGAAATATATACAGTTTTATTGGAACAGCTACATTAATTTTTAATACACATATAGTCGCAAATAAGGTAAGTCCTAAAGAGTTCAGAACAATACAGTATCACTGGCCTATTGTTGATTTGTTTTTAGGCATGGTTACACCAACTTGAACTTTGTTTCAAGGACATTCTAATTTAGGGTAACGAGAGTCAGCATTTGCTGCAACACAAAGTAGGAAAAACCAGTCTTGTGATAGTCAGTTGACGATATGTGGCAGCCTGTCCTAGTTTTGCATAGTTGGCAACCCCACTCCAACTCATCGTGGTGCCAGTGTTAAAACTGTATGTATGAGCATGAGCTTGTTTCCATAAATAAGAGTTGAACAAGGGCATGACATATCACCACGCTAATGTTTAAAGCTTTAATAGACCGTTGCCAGAGCTCTGCTCAATCTTACACATCCTCGCATTATGTCTTAACCTCTGGAACTCAGTGATCACATACTACAAAAAATGGACTTACCGTATATTAAGCTAACCTTTCTCTAAGCCCTAGATATGACTGTGACACTATATTCTGCACCAACAGCCCTGATTCATGAATTTAGTCCAGTCTATCACACAAATCAGCCTCCCATTCATTGACTCTGTCTACACTTCCTGCTGCCTCGGAAAAGCAGCCAGCATACTTAAGGACCCCACACACCCTGGACATACTCTTTTCTACCTTCTTCCGTCGGGGAAAAGGTCTAAAAGTCTGAGGTCACGTACCAACCGACACAAGAATAGCTCCTTCCCTCTTGCCATCAGACTTTTGAATGGACCTACCTTGCACTAAGTTGATGTTTCTCTACACCCTAGCTATGACTGTAACACTACATTCTGCACTCTCTCCTTTCCTTCTCTATGAATGGTATGCTTTATCTGTATAGCATACAAGAAACAATACTTTTCACTGCGTGCTAATACATGTGACAATAATAAATCAAATCAAACCAAAATCAAAGACAAAGGGTCATCCAGACTCAGGACGTTGGCTCTATTCTCTCTCCATAGATGCTGTCAGACCTGCTGAGATTTTCCAGCATTTTCTGTTTTAGTTTCAGATTCCAGCCTCTGCAGTATTTTGCCTTTATACTATATTCTGCATCCTTCCCTTTCCTTCTCCCCTACATACTCTATGAAGGGTATGCTTTGTCTGTATAATGCGCAAGAAACAATACTTTTCACTGTATCCTAATACATGCGATAACAAAGAATCAACTCAAATCAAATCACTTTAGTGATACTTTACAGTTGCCTGCAATAATGCTTCAGACATGTTCAAATATGAACTAACACATGCAACATCCTAGAGACAGAATCAGAATGAAAGGCAATCAATGCATGAAGAACTACCCTCAGGTCATATCATGCATGGGCATTGTGGGCTTTAGTTAGCTTTAGTGCTGAGTCAAGACCTATATCAAAATAATTGTCCCTCCAACAAGTCCATAAAGTAATGACAGCCTCACACAAGCTTTGCCAAATCCCCAATGTTACTGCAGCCATGGGAAAGATACATCCTACTTCACCATTAATCTAGCTATTTATTGGTGCCAGTGCACAGTTCTGTGCCTCTTAAAATAATTATATTACTTCATATTTTTTGCAAAGGGACTGAAAACACTTTGATAGTACGGCAGACATAGACCCCAGATAACCATAGTTATAAAGTTGGCCTCAGTGCTTCAACCACATGACATGAAGCTGGCTCATAAGGCCTTCACCGTAACGTCAATGACTAGAGTGTTGAGACCCAGTCAAAAAATACAAAACTGTAGATAGTGGAGATAGGAACATAGAAACTAGAAGCAGGACTAGGCCATTTGGCCCTTCAAGCCTGCTACCCCTTCCACAAACATTCAATCCTTTCACCATCGATGAACAGTAGCAGCCGTGTGTACCATTTACAAGATGCATAGAAACTAGAAGCAGAAGTAGGCCATTCGGCCCTTCAAGCCTGCTCCACCATTCATTTTGGTCATGGCTAATCATCGAATTCAATATTCTTCCTTCCTTCCTTCCTTCCCTATCCCTTGAGCCCCAAGAACTATATCTAATTTCTTATTGAAATCACACAACCTTTTTGCCTCAACTGCTTTCTGCGGTAGTGAATTCCACACATTCAGCACCCTCTAGGTGAAGAAATTTCTCCTCACCTCAGTTCTAAAAGGTTTACCCATAATCCTCAAACTATGACCCCTAGATCTGGGCTCCCCCGCCATTGGGAACATTCTTTCTGAATCTACCCTGTCTAACCCTGAAATCTGAAATAAAAATGCTGGAAATTCACAACATACTCAACGCAGCATCGGTGGAGAGGGAAACAGAAATAACATTTCAGCTGTTTGACTTTTCCTCGGAGGTCGAGGCCTGAGGAAAAGTCAGTGAACTCTGGCCGGAACTTTCCCGGAAACGCCGCTCAAAGCACCGCTGGACGATCCCACCGGCATGAGGGGCTGGAAAATTCCAGCAGCGAACTCTTGTTTCTCTCTACACAGGTCTGCCCAACCTGCTGAGTATTTGCAGCATTTTCTGTTTTTAGTCAGGAAAATGCATGCCAGCCCACTCCAAACACTAAAGTCCCAGCAACTTTTTACAAACTGATCATGTCGTGACACTGCAACTCATTTCTGCCACAAGAGGCGCCCTTTTGGGGGTACAGCATTGAAGTCTCGGAGCCCCTTCTGGTGCCAAAATCACAGACACTCTTTAATTTAAATCATCATAGAATCCCTACAGTGCAGAAAGAGGCCATTCAGCCCATCGACCCTGCACCGGCAACAATCCCACCCAGTTCCTAGCCCCGTAATGCCACGGATCTACACTGCTAATCCCCCTGACACTAAGGATTAATTTAGTATTGCTAGTCAACCTAACCTGCACATCTTTGGAGTGTGGGAGGAAACCGGAGCACCTGGAGGAAACCCACGCAGAAACAGGGAGAACGTGTAAAATCTATGCAGGCAGTGACGTGAGGCCAGAATTGAACCAGGTCCTTGACACTGTGAGGCAGCAGTGCTAACCACTGTGCCACCGTGCCGCCCACCATTTAGGAGGCTTTATTTGCAGGGCCCAAGTTACGAAACATACAGATTGCTGTTTTAATAAAGCTGCATATATTTGTGATAGACTTTGTGATAGATACTGATAACTAATAAGAACACAAGAACATAAGAAATAGGAGCAGGAGTAGGCCATCTAGCCCCTCGAGCCTGCCCCACCATTCAATAAGATCATGGCTGATCTGAAAGTGGTTCAGTTCCACTTACCCGCCCGCTCCCCATAACCCTTAATTCCCTTATTGATCAGAAATCTATCTACCTGTGGCTTAAACATATTTAATGAGGTAGCCTCCACTGCTTCAATGGGCAGAGAATTCCAGAGATTCACTACCCTCTGAGAGAAGAAGTTCCTCCTCAACTCTGTCCTAAACTGACTCCCCCTTATTTTGAGGCTGTGTCCTCTAGTTCTTGTTTCCTTTCGAAGTGGAAAGAATCTCTCTGCCTCTACCCTGCCGAGCCCCTTCATTATCTTATATGTCTCTGTAAGATCTCCCCTCAGCCTTCTGAACTCCAACGCGTAGAGGCCCAATCTACTCAATCCCTCCTCATAAGCTAACCCCCTCATCTCCGGTATCAACCTGGTGAACCTTCTCTGTACTCCCTCCAAGGCCAATATATCCTTCCGCAAATAAGGGGACCAAAATTGCACACAGTACTCTAGTTGCGGCCTCACCAGTACCTTGTACAGTTGCAGCAAGACCTCCCTGCTTTTATACTCCATCCCCTTCGCGATAAAGGCCAACATTCCATTTGCCTTCTTGATCACCTGCTGCACCTGCAAACTGAGTTTTTGCGATTCATGCACAAGGACCCCCTGGTCCCTCTGCCCAGTAGCATGTTGTAATTTTTCACCATTTAAATAATAGTCCATTTTACTATTATTCCTTCCAAAGTGGATAACCTCACACTTGTCAACATTATACTCCATCTGCCAGATCCTCGCCCACTCACTTAGCCTATCCAAATCTCCCTGCAGACTTTCCGCATCCTCCACGCAATTCGCTTTCCCACTCATCTTTGTGTCATCCGCAAACTTTGTTACCCTACATCCGGTCCCCTCCTCCAGATCGCCTATGTATATGGTAAATAGTTGAGGCCCCAGCACCGATCCCTGCGGCACGCCACTAGTCACCAACTGCCAACCAGAAAAGCACCCATTTATTCCAACTCTCTGCTTCCTGTTAGATAGCCAATCCTCAATCCACGCTAACACTTTAGCCCCAACTCCGTGTACCCTAATCTTCTGCAGCAACCTTTTGTGAGGCACCTTATCGAACACCTTCTGGAAATCCAAAAACACCACATCCACCGGTTCCCCTCTGTCAACCGCACTCATTACATCTTCATTAAAATCCAGTAAATTCATCAAACACGACTTTCCCTTCATGAATCTATGCTGCGTCTGCTTGATCGAACCATTTTTTTCCAGATGTCCTGCTATTTCTTCTTTAATGATGGATTCCAGCAATTTCCCAACTACGGACGTTAAGCTAACCGGCCTGTAGTTACCTGCCTTTTGTCTACCTCCTTTTTTAAACAGTGGCGTCACATTAGCCGTTTTCCAATCAGCCGGCACTTCCCCAGAGTCCAGCGAATTTTGATAAATTACAACCAATGCATCTGCTATTACTTCTGCCATTTCTTTCAGTACCCTGGGATGCATTCCATCCGGGCCCGGGGACTTGTCTACCTTTAGTCCCATTAGCCTACCAAGCACTACCTCTTTAGTAATAGTAATCGTTTTAAGGACCTCACCCCCTACAGTCCCATGACCGTCAATTTTCGGTAAGCTATTTGTGTCCTCTACCGTGAAGACCGACACAAAAAACTTGTTTAAGGCCTCGGCCATTTCCTCATTTCCCATTATTAACTCCCCCTTCTCGTCTTCTAAGGGGGTCCAACATTTACTTTAGCTACTCTTTTCCTTTTTATATATTTGTAAACTGATAAAATCAATTCAATTGCCCATGCCTGAGATTGATTTACCAGAGTTTCATCGGGTGCCCTGACAGAATGACCTAACAACAATAAGGCACAACAGATATTGCCAGTTATACTTAGGGTTGACACATGCTGCTCCCCCCCCTCCGCCCCCACCCCACCCCCACCCTACCCCCACCCCGCCAGCTTTGATGTAGCAGAGTTCTGGGAAGTGACTGGTTCAGTGGGCTGGACAGAGGTCTGCTATTATCAGTATCCACTATTTATTAACAAACACCAATTTGAGGAAGAAAGCTGGCTGATTAGACACGGATGCTTTTCAATATAAAGTTATTTATTTGATTTGATTTATTATAGTCACATGGGTGGCAGAGTGGTTAGCACTGCTGCCTCACAGCGCCAGGGACCCGGGTTCGATTCCCGGCTTGGGTCACTGTCAGTGTGAAGATTGCATATTTCTCCCCGTGTCTGCGTGGGTTTCCTCTGGGTGCTCCGGTTAGACCATAAGACATAGGAGCAGAATTAGGCCACTCGGCCCATCGAGTCTGCTCCGCTATTCAATCATGGTTTCCTCCCACAGTCCAAAAGACGTGCTGGTTAGGTGCAATGGCCATGCTAAATTCTCCCTCAGTGTACCCGAATAGGTGCCGGAGGGTAGTGACTAGGGGA
Source organism: Mustelus asterias (assembly GCF_964213995.1). NCBI lineage: Eukaryota > Metazoa > Chordata > Chondrichthyes > Carcharhiniformes > Triakidae > Mustelus > Mustelus asterias. The sequence continues at coordinate 13,168,576 of NC_135809.1, forward strand.
TTTTCACAGTAACTTCATTGCAGTGTGAATGTAAACCTACCTGTGACTAATAAATAAACTTAAAACTTAATGTATTGTGGGATGCAGTGAAAAATATTGTTTCTTGTGCACTGCATAGGCAAAACATTCCATTCATCGAGTACATAGGAGAGAAGGAAAGGAGAGGGTACAGAATATAATGTCACAGTCATAGCTAGGGTGTAGAGAAAGATTAGCTTAACATATGATAGGTCTATTCAAAAGTTTAACAGCAGCAGGGAAGAAGCTGTCCTTTGGAATGGGTTTTCAGACATTTGTATATTATTCCTGACGGAAGAAGTTGGAAGAGAGTGGATGGGATTTTCCAGCTGCGCTTGGCCAAAAACCAGAGAATCCCGCCCGAGGTCAATGGATCATCCCCATCCGCCCCCCCCCCCCGCTGCTACGATTCCCGTGGTGGGCAGGAGGGGAGAATTCCCCCCAGTATATCCAGGGTGCGTGGGGCCCTTGATTACACTGGCTGCTTTTCCGAGGCAGCGAGAAGTGTAGACAGAGTCAATGGACAGGAGGCTGGTTTGCGTGATGCATTGGGCTGTGTAGGGTGTGTGTGTGCCTCCCATACAGTGCAGTTCAATACGTAGAAATATAGAAAATAGGTGCAGGAGTCGGCCATTCGGCCCTTCGAACCTGCACCACCATTCAATATGATCATGGTTGATCATGCACTCTCAGTATCCCACTCCCGCTCTCTCTCCATACCCCATGATCCCTTTAGCCGCAAGGGCCACATCCAGCTCCCTCTTGAACAGTACTCTTAACTGTCCATTCCCAAATACGAGTGACTGGAAGGATTTGCAGAACTGCATGGCCACTCATTTCATCAAGTGGAATTTTGTTGTAAATGGAATGAATCGAATTAAGTGCCGCACAATTAAAAATGAATTGCAACAACCACATCAGAAGCAATCATTGTTCTGTGCATTGTAAACATCAGAATCCAAAAGGCAGTAAGTATTGATGTAGTATTATCCACTTAACTGCAGGATATTAAATAATCACAGTTTCAAAAGCGAAGTGTACTCACTGTAAAAATAAAAAGGCTGTCCCTAATTTGTACACGCAATTCCAAACAATATTATTTGAGGTCGATTTCAGTTCATTTTGGTACCTACAGGATCGAGGCCAATGGAGAATAGCCAATGGAGAATAGCCAATGTTGTTCCTTTGTTTAAGAAGGGTAGCAAGAATAATCCAGGTAATTACAGGCCAGTGAGCCTCACATCAGTGGTAGGGAAATTATTGGAGAGGATTCTTCGAGACAGGATCTACTCCCACTTGGAAATAAGTGGATGTATTAGCAAGTGGCAACATGGTTTTGTGAAGGGGAGGTCATGTCTCACTAACTTGATCGAGTTTTTCGAGGAAATGACGAAGATGATTGATGAGGGGAGGGCAATGGATGTTGTCTACATGGACTTCAGTAAGGCCTTTGACAAGGTCCCTCATGGCAGACTGGTGCAGAAGGTGAAGTTGCATGGGATCAAAGGTGAGATGGCAAGATGGATACAGAACTAGCTCGGTCAAAGAAGACAGAGGGTAGCAGTGGAAGAATGCGTTTCTGAATAGAGGGCTATGACAAGTGGCGTTCCTCAGGGATCAGTGCTGGGACCTTTGCTGTTTGTAATATATATATATAAATATAAATGATTTGGAGGAAAATGTAACTGGTTTGATTAGTAAGTTTGCGGACAACATAAAGGTTGGTGGATTTGCGGATAGCGATGAGGACCATCAGAGAATATAGCACGATATAGATCGGTTGGAGACTTGGGCGGAGAGATGGCAGATGGAGTTTAATCCAGACAAATGTGAGGTGATGCATTTTGGAAGGTCAAATACAGATAGGAAATATACAGTAAATGGCAGGATCCTTAAGAATATTGATAGGCAGAGGGATCTGAGTGTACAGGTACGCAGATCACTGAAAGTGGCAATGCAGGTGGAGAAGGTAGTCAAGAAGGCATACAGAATGCTTGCCTTCATTGGCTGGGGCATTGGGTTTAAAAATTGGCAAGTCATGTTGCAGCATCATAGAACCTTAATTAGGCCACACTTTGAATATAGTGTTCAATTCTGGTCACCACACTACCAGAAGGATGTGGAGGCTTTGGAGAGGGTACAGAAAACATTTACCAGGATGTTGCCTGGTATGGAGGGCATTAGCTATGAGGACAGTTTGGAGAAACTTGGTTTGTTCTCACTGGAACAACAGAGGTTGAGGGGTGACCTGATGGATGTCTACAAGATTATGAGGGGTATGGACAGAGTGGAGAGTCAGAAGCTTTTTCCCAGGGTGGAAGAGTCAATTACTAGGGAGCACAGGTTTAAGGTGTGAGGGGCAAGGTTTAAAGGAGATGTAGGAGGCAAGTTTTTTTTACACAGAGGGTGGTGGTGCCTGGGAGAGGTAGTGGAAGCGGATACGGTAGTGACTTTTAAGGGGCGTCTTGACAAGTACATGAATAGGATGGGAATAGAGGGATATGGTCCCCAGAAAGGTAAGGGGTTTTAGTTCAGTCGGGCAGCATGGTCGGTGCAGGCTTGGAGGGCCGAAGAGCCTGTTCCTGTGCTGTAATTTTCTTTGTTCTTTGTTCTGTGAGGCATTGGATTTATGGAAATTTGGAGTTAGAATTTAGGCACACGAGATACTTCTTAATGTGTCTGAAAGTGCAAATACACCAGTTGCTGAGGCGACTGAATGTGATGGGTTTTCAAAGCAATGCAGCTGATGTGATTAAAAAAGGACTTGCATTTTTATGAGTTTATTTTGTAACCTCAGGATCCACCTAAGCACTTTACAGCCAATCAATTAATTTTGCAGTGCAGTCACCATTGTGACATGGCAGCCAATGGTGCACAGCAAGCTCCCATAAACAGCAATGAAATAACCACCAAATAATAATGGGGGTGGCGCGGTGGCACAGTGGTTAGCACTGCTGCCTCATAGCACCAGGGACACGGGTTCATTTCCGGCTTCAGGTGATTGTGTGGAGTTTGCACGTTCTCCCCGTGCCTGAGTGGGTTTCCTCCGGGTGCCCCGGTTTCCGCCCACACTCCAAAGATGTGCGAGTTACATTGATTGGCCATGCAAAATTGCCCCTAAGTATCCCAAGAAGTGTAAGGGGATTAGCTGTGAGGACAGTTTGGAGAAACTTGGCCCGGTTTCCACCCACACTCCAAAGATGTGCGGGTTAGGTTGATTGGCCATACTAAAATTGCCCCTTTGTGTCCTGAGATGTGTAGGTTAGAGGGATTAGCAGGTAAATATGTAGGGATATGGGGGTAGGGCCTGGGTGGGATTGTGGTCGGTGCAGACTCTTTATATGATAGAACTTTATATGATAGAAACCCTACAGTACAGAAAGAGGCCATTCGGCCCATCGCGTCTGCACCAACCACAATCCCACCCAGGCCCTACCCCCATATCCCTGCATATTTTACCCACTAATCCCTCTAACCTACGCACCTCAGGACACTAAGGGGCAATTTTAGCACAGCCAATCAACCTAACCCGCACATCTTTGGACTGTGGGAGGAAACCGGAGCACCCGGAGGAAACCCACGCAGACACGAGGAGAATGTGCAAACTCCACACAAACAGTGACCCAAGCCGGGAATCGAACCCAGGTCCCTGGAGCTGTGAAGCAGCAGTGCTAACCACTGTGCTACCGTGCCGTCCACTCGATGGGCCAAATGGCCTCTTTCTGCACTGTAGGGTTTTTATTAGTAGGGTAACTATGTGGGGTTACGGGGATAGGGCCTGGGTAAAATGCTCTATTGGAGAGTCGATGCAGACTCGAATGGACTCCTTCTGCACTCTAGAGATTCTATGATAATAATTTTCTTAAGGACTTAGTTCCATAGAATCCTTTTTAGCCAGTTTTAGCACAGATGATTTTTAATGTCGCATTTAAAAGACAACAGCAACAATGTAACTCACCCCTCAGTGCTGCGAGAGAGCATCTGCCTCAATTCTTATGTTTGATTTTATTTACTTACTTTTGTTCCATGTATTAGTATACAGTGAAATGTATTGTTTCTTGTGTGCTATACAGACAAAGCATACCGTACATAGGGAAGGATAGGATAAGATGCAGAATGTAGTGTTACAGTCATAGCTAGGGTGCAGAGAAAGATCAACTTAATATGAGGTAGATCCATTCAAAAGTCTGACGGCAGCAGAGAAGAAGCTGTTCTTGAGTCCGTTGGTACGTGACCTCAGACTTTTGTATCTTTATCCCAATGGAAGAAGGTGGAAGAGAGAATGTCCGGGGTGCGTGGGGTCCTTAATTATGCTGGCTGCTTTGCCGAGGCAGCGGGAAGTGTAGACAGAGTCAATGGATGGGAGGCTGGTTTGCGTGATGGACTGGGCTACATTCACGACATTTTGTAGTTTCTTGCGGTCTTGGGCAGAGCGGGAGCCATACCAAGCTGTGATACAACCAGAAAGAATGCTTTCTATGGTGCATCTGTAAAAGTTAGTGAGAGTCGTAGCCGACATGTCAAATTTAAATAGTTGCAACATGACTTAAACCCATGACCGTCGAACGCAGAGGTGAGATCTGCTACTCATTGGCCTGATGCTGACAGTGCAGTTGTGCAGTTATTGGTAAGTAAACACTTCTAAAACTCAGACTTTGTTCCTTCCTCAGTAATTCTAACGGAATTGCAACAATATGAATTGACGCACAATCCTAAAGTTTAAAAGGAGCCTCCCTCATTCTGGTGTTCTATGATTTAAGTCTTTTATAATTCATCCCATGGGACATGGGTGTTACTGGCTTGGCCTAAATTTATTGCCCATCCCTCATTGCCCTTGAGAATCTGCTGACTAGAGGAAGCCAGGCAAAAGATATTCGGAACGGAATTTGCTTTAACTTCATGAGGTGAATTTTTGGGTCTTGCCAAGGTTGGGAACAGAGGCGGATGGGATCCAAAGATTACAAGGCCAACTGGAGTGCTGGTTTTCCTGACCCCCTTTCCTTGTGAAGCAAGGATTAAGAAGGCTGACTCACGTTTTTCAGACAGACTCCAATTTCTTGGTGTGACGAGAGATTGATTAATGGCCTGCAGGAGGGCACCTAGTGGCAAGCCAGGTTTCCAGATTTCCAGGCCAGCCTCTGCACCCATCCTGCCTGACCGGGTGGGGGTACAGTCAAAGGCCACTTTGTAGAAAGGGCTTCCACCCCCCCCAGCTCTCCCCCAACACCTGTGGTCTGATTGCTTTCCGTATTTTAGAATTTAAAAATGCATGAAAATCATAGAATCCCCACAGTGCAGAAGAGGCCATTCGGCCCGTCGAGTCTACACTGGCTTTCTGACAGAGTACCTTACCCAAGGCTCTTTCCTGCACCCTGTCCCCGTAACGCCACACATTTACCATGGCTAATTCCATCCAACCCACAAATCTTGGGAAACCAATAGCGGGATTTTACAGCCTTGCTCATCCGGAAACTGTAAAATTCCGCCCGAGGTCGATGGACCTTTCCATGGTCCGCCCCTCACCCTACTCCGATTCCCATGGCGGGCGGGACGGTAAACTTCCGGCCTAAGGGGCGATTTAGCATGGCCAATGCACCTAACCGGGTGGCACGGTAGCACAGTGGTTAGCACTGCTGCTTCACAGCTCCAGGGACCTGGGTTTGAATCCCGGCACGGGTCGCTGTCTGTGTGGAGTTTGCACATTCTCCTCGTGTCTGCGTGGGTTTCCTCCGGGTGCTCCAGTTTCCTCCCACAGTCCAAAGATGTGCGGGCTAGGTTGATTGGCCATTCTAAATTGCCCTTAGTGTCCCGGGATGCATAGGTTAGAGTTGCATAGGTTACAGGGGTTAGTGGGTAAATATGTAGGGATATGTGGATAGGGCCTGGGTGGGATTGTGATTGGTGCAGACTCGATGGGCCGAATGGCCTCTTTCTGCACTGTAGGATTCTATGAAAACCTGCACATCTTTCAGACTGTGGGAGCACCCAGAGGAAACCCACGCAGACACGGGGAGAACGTGCAGACTCCACACAGACAGTGATACGATGATTTAAATGTGGCTCCATCTATATGGCTCCTCACTCACCGAACGATTAAAAAAGACATTTTATTTTCTGCACCAAGACATTTCTCCCCGTTAAAATATCAGCTTACAATGCACGCTCCGCTAGATGAAAAAATACAAAGCCTACATTTGCTGAAAACACAATCCATCCTGCGGGCATGCGAGAGATAAAAATCAGGTTCCTCATGCAGACATGGAGTACTTCCACATGAAGAGTGCAATAATTTAAACCAGGATCTCGACACAGAGAGAGAGAGAGAGAGAGACAGCTTGTAAAGTGTAAATTATTGCAAGTGAGCACATCCAGAGAGATTGCGTGACCTAGAAAATGCGATTCAGTCCAACAGTCACCTAAATGCATTTAAACTGAAGGGGAGGAAAATACAAATTCTGATTTTAATGCCAGCTTCAGAAGTAGATAACAAAAAAGGCCTTTCGATTAGTGATCAGTCAAACCACACTAAGTGAACCTGGACAGAGTAACCTCAATAAATTTCAGTGATTGCTGGCACAAAACCTCACTGCTTCGGTGGACATGGCTACGTGAGATGATAAACAGAATTTTTTTTTTTAAAGTTTATTCATTAGTGTCACAAGTAAGCTTTCATTAACACTGCAATTAAGTTACTGTGAAAATCCCCTAGTCGCCACACTCCGGCGCCTGTTCGGGGACTCTGAGGGAGAATTTAGCACGGCCAATCCACCTAACCCTTCGGACTGTGGGAGGAAACCGGAGCACCCGGAGGAAATCACGCAGACACGGGCAGAATGTGCAGACTCCACACAGCCTCACAGCACCAGGCACTCAGGTTCAATTCCAGCCTGGCATCACTGTCTGTGCGGAGTCTGCACGTTCTTCCTGTGTCTGCGTGGGTTTCCTCCCAGTGCCCTGGTTTCCTCCCACACTCCAAAGATGTGTGGGTTGGGTGGATAGGCCGTGCTAAATTGCTCCTTAGTATCAGGGGGACTAGCAGGGTAAATATGTGGGGTTATGTGCCCTCCTGATACGGATGCGCAAGTTGCCATGGTGCGATTTTGAACAACAACTGAGGCGTTCACCTCAGTATCCTGGTCAACAATTATCCCTCAACCAAACACCACTAAAGTGTGGTTATTATCACAGTGCTGCTTTTTTAGAGGCACTGCTTGGATTGCTTCATTTCCTATGTCACAACGCTAACTAAACTGCAATAATACTTCATTGCTTATAAAGCACTTCAGGACATCCAGAACTCATGAAAGGTGCTGCGCAAATAAATGTTAACATTTTCTTTTTCAGGAATGATCCGTTAATTTAACACATTGGAAAATCGGTGGCACAGTGGTTAGCACTGCTGCCTCACAGCGCTAGGGACCCAGGTTCAATGCCCGACTTGGGTCACTGTCTGTGCGGAGTTTGCACGTCCTCCCCGTGTCTGCGTGGGTTTCCTCCTGGTGCTCCGGTTTCCTCCCACGCTCCAAAGATGTGCGTGTTAGGTTGATTGGCCATGCTAAAAATTGACCCTAGTGTCAGGGGGATTAGCAGGGTGAAATGTGTGGGGTTACGGGTATAGGGCCTGGGTTGATGGTGCAGGCTTGATGGGCAGAATGGCCTCCTTCTGTACTGTTGGGATTCTATGAACTGCCAGGCTGGGTCGGACTCCCAACTCCTGGTCAACAGCCTATGTTTTTAAGATGGCAAATGTCTGCAGATTAATCTATGTTTGACAGATGCTTACTACTCACTGCACATTTGCTTCAAGCAGAACTTCACGTCATTATTGCTTGTGCAATTGCTCTCTGGAAAATTAACCAAAGGAAAGCAATCTGTGAAGCTCAGTTGAAACAGTCTGCAGCATTTGTATTCTCTCGCACTTATTGGAAATGGTCTTCTGTTTTTATAGCTCTGTGAGGAGGCAATCACGGCAGAAAGTCTGCACTGAAATCTCCTCCTGAATTCCTTATAATGTCAATTGTGTGCAGCTTGAAAAGGTTCAAAGTCAAATCCTAAAAGAAACACTGATACGGCCTGTTCTAGCACCCATATCGACAGAAAAGAAACCACAGCCTTCAAAATCATACATAGTATATCTTCAGAACATAGCAGGGGAAATGTACTCTGGGGTAGATTTTCAACTGTTACTCCAACTGCCCCCTACCCCCAGCCGTAAGACTACCCTGAAGATTTGCCACCCATTGTAAGCGCCCCCTTTTTGTTTCCATCCCTGAGTGACGAGCTGAATATAGAATCATAGAATTCCTACAGTGCAGAAGGAGGCCATTTGGCCCATCGAGCCTGCACCGACAACAATCCCACCCAGGCCCTATCCCTGTAACCCCACATGTTTACCCTGCTAATCCCCCTGACACTGAGGGGCAATTTAGCATGACCAATCAACCTAACACTGCAAATCTTTGAAGTGTGGGAGGAAACCAGAGCACCCGGAGGAAACCCACGCAGACACGGGGAGAACATGCAGACCCCACACAGGCAATGATTCGAGGCTGGAATTGAGCCTGGGTCCCTGATGCTGTGAGGCAGTAGTGCTAATCACTGTGCCACCATGGCACCCCTGCATATCTCCTGCAGAAAGGTTTTAAACACTTATATCAATTTCTGTGGGCACCATGTAAAATACAGGCGAGAACTGAAATGCTATAAAGAACGCTAATATAAGTTTCATTCTTTCATTAACTGTTTTCCTGTCGCACCTTTTATTTTTTTTAAATTCAGCGTCGCTGGCTGGACCAATATTTACTGCCCACTCTTAATCGCCTTCGAGGAGGCCGTGAGCTGCCTTCCTGAACCGCTGCAGTCCATTTGGTGTAGGTACATCCACCGTGAAAGAGTTGGCGGTTTTTGACCCAGCGACTGCGAAGGAATGGCGATATATTTCCAAGTCAGGATGGTGAGTGGCTTGGAGGGAAATTTGCAGGTGGTGGTGTTCCCAGGCATCTGCTGCCTTGGTTCTTCATTTGGAAGGTGCTGTCGAAGGAGCCTTGGCGAGTTGCTGCAGTGCATCTTGTAGATTGTACACACTGCTGCCACTGTGTGTCAGTGGTGGAGGGAGGGAATGTTTGAGCTGATGGATGGGGTGCCAATCAAGTGGGCTCCTTTGTCCTGGATGGTTTTGATCTTCTTGATTGTTGTTGACACTAACTCATCCAGGCAAGAGGAGAGTATTCCATTATACTTTTTAAAAATTCATTCATGGGACGTGGGTGTCGCTGGCTAGGCCAGCATTTATTGCCCAATGCTAGTTGCCCTTGAGAAGGTGGTGGTGAGCTGCCTTCTTGATTCGCTGCAGTCCATGTGCTGTGGGTTGACCCACAATGCCGTTAGGGAGGGAATTCCAGGATCTTGACCCAGTGACTGGGAAGGAACAGCGATATATTTCAAGTCAGGATGGTGAGTGGCTTGGAGGGGAACTTGCAGGTGGTGGTGTTCCCATGTATCCCATTGTGTTCCCTGTCCTTCTAGATGGAAGTGGTCATGGGTTTGGAAGGTGCTGTCTAAGGATCTTTGGTGAATTGCTGCAGTGCATCTTGTAGATAGTACACACAGCTGCTACTGAGCGTCGGTGATGGAGAGATTGAAAGTTTGTAGATGTGGGACCAATCAAGTGGGCTGCTTTGTCCTGGATGGTGTCAAGCTTGTTGAGTGTTGTTGGAGCTGCACCCATCCAGGCAAGTGGGGAGTATTCCATACTCCAGACGTATGTGTTGTAGATAATGGGCAGGCTTGGGTGAGTCAGAAGATAAGGCTGTAAAACTGTAAGCCTTTATCTGCTCCTTTTTGGTTACAGTATTTATATGGCTGGTCCAGTTCAGTTTCTGGCCAATGGGAATGCCAGTGAGCATCATGGGGAAATGGTTAGATTCTCTCTTCTTGGATATGGTCATTGTCTTTCAAAAGCACAACCTCTACTACCGAGAAGAACAAAGGCAGCAAATGCATGGGAATAAGTTCCCAACAAAGACACACATCAACCTGACATGGAATAGTGTTTTGTGTTTCTTCACTGCCACTGGGTCAAAATCCTGGAACTCGTTTCCTAACAGCCCGATGGGTGTGTGTACACCACATTGACTGCAATGGTACTCGGAAGCTGCTTACCATCACCTTGATGCTGTCTGGGATGGAGCCTTTGAGCTTTAAGGAGAGACTGAATAGACTTAGATTGTTTACCCGAGAGCAGAGAAGGCTGGGGGACATGACTGAGGTGTATAAGATTATAAGAGGCATGGATAGGGTGAATAGGAAGCAGCTGTTCCCCTTGGTTGAGGAATCAATCATCAGGGGGCATAGTTTAGGGCAAGGGGCAGGAGATTCAGAGGGGACTTGAGAAAAAGATTTTTTCACTCAGAGGGTGGTGAGAATCTGGAATGCACTGCCTGAGCCGGAAACCTTACAACCTGTAAAAAGCATTTGGACGAGCACTTGAAATATCATAACATTCAAGGTATGGGACAAGTGCTGGAAATGGGATTAGCGCCACTTGTGGCAGTTATTGTCGGTGCAGGCTCGCTGGGCCCAAGGGCCTTTTGTGTGCTGTACAACTCTATCAGCGGGATGTTACGGCTGCGCTCGTCCCGAAACCGTAAAATCCCACTCGAGGTCAATGGCCCTTTCCATGGTCTGCCCTTTGCCCGCTCTGAATCCCGTGGTGGGCGGGATGGTAAAATTCCGGCCTATGACTCCATGACCTTCTCGACGGCAATTAAGGATGGGCAACAAATGCAGGTCTAGCCAGTACCACACATATCCCGGGAACAAGTTTTTAAAGAAAAGTCAACCTTTTCTGACAAAATTTTCTCTGGATAACCCGTGATTCGCCAGTCTCACATACACTCCACGGTCCTTGGCCCTGACATTCCACATGGCTCTCTGCGGATTTCACCTTAAGTTCATTGGAAGACTGACACAGATGCCAGCCGAGTGACTTGAAGGGTTGCTTAGGTCAGTTTTACAGGAGCTTCGCCAGTCTTACACTGACGGTAGTGCAGGAGATTGAACAAACCCTGCCGAAACTGAGAGTCCTCTGGTCTTAATTTCATCAACTAACTGGTTTTCATTTTATAGAGATCTTGTAATGAAGAATGAATAGCAATGGATTTAACATGTGGGAAATACATCAGCCATCAAAAGAAGGTCCTTTTCCTGCCTGTGTTATATGCAGAAAAAATCTTAGTGTTCCATATCCAATCCGTCCTCTCCAAGTGTGCATTTGTAGTATTTTTCTCCAAATTAACTACGGTTATTTATACATAGAGTCCCTACAGTGCAGAAGGAGACCATTCGGTCCATCGAGTCTGCACCGATCACAATCATACCCAGGCCCTATTCCCACAATCCTACATATTTACCCTGCTAACCCCCCTGACGCTAGGGGCAATTTAGCATGGCCAATCCACCTAACCTGCACATCTTTGGACTGTGGGAGGAAACCGGAGGAAACCCACGCAGACATGGGGAGAACGTGCGAACTCCACACAGACAGTGACTTGAGGACGGAATTGAACCTGGGTCCCTGGCGCTGTGAGGTAGCAGTGTTAACCACTGTGCCACCGTGCCACCCATTTGCCAGTGTCAATGGAATTAGAGAAGTACTTCCTGCCCAGAAGTGAACCAGTAGATGTTGGCATGTATACAAGCTTGAAGCTGGCCAGGTAAAGTTGGACACAATAGATAATTTAAGAATGAAATTGCTAAATACTTCATCCAAGTCAAAATGTAACCCACACACCAATTAAGCTGCCAATATTTATCACATAAAACTGGATAATCATTTACTAATCAAATCCTTTCTCATGTTATGATCTCTGCAGAGGCAGACAACTTTTACACAGAAATGCAAACATCCAGTTATTGGCTGAAAGAAAGACACATGACTGAATTACACATTAAAAACTTTAATTGTGTCAACTGACTAAAAGCACTATATATTATTTTTTTGGCAACTTCTACTTATAAATGTCAAACAGAATTTTCCCCTTTCTACTTTAAATAACAACGCAAAACACCAGTTTTGTTACAGTACTTAGTCTCTTAAGTGGACATCTAATTCTCCTGAAACCAATCCAAAGTGATTCGCAACTCCCATGGCTTCTACTTCTGTTCTTTTCCTTTCCCGATACTATGTTTCATAGAGAGTTTTCCTGGGGATTCTCCTTCTAGCTCCAGCTAGGTGAATCCTCCAACCTTGTTCGAATTCCTGACAAACCTGGTCTTCAAACGAAGCATGAGTTCCTGCCTTCATTCTGCATGGTAAACACTAAGGTCAGCATTTCCCCTGCTTGAGGCACAAGCCTGGCTGACTATTTGTTTCTCTTTCCACCTCCTAGTTGGCTGCAGACCCCACAAGATAAAACTCCAACTCCAAAACTGCTATCTGTATGTGATATTTCTGTGATAATAGGGAAGCTTGTAACCTGATCTCTATCCTCTCCTCTGTAGCAACAACTCACTGGCTTTGTATCTAAGTAAAATTGGGAATATGTTAATTTTGTTGCCAACATCCTTTCATCTGATAGGCAAAGGATGAGTTTAAGTGGAATGGTCCCTTAGTGTCCAAGGATGTGGAGGATAGGTGGATTAGGCCATGGTAACTTGCCCCTTAGTATCCAAAGATGTGTAGGTTAGCTGAATTAGCCATGGTAAATGCATGGGGCTACTGGGATAGGTGGTGGGGAGAGTCTGGGTAAGATGCTCTTTCGGAAAGTCAGTGTAGACTTGATGGGCTGAATGGCCTCCTTCTGCATTGTAGGGATTCTATGGTGAAGTTTACAACACAACATTTCTGGGCCCTTTGGAGATTCAGGGTGGGATTTTTTGGCCATGCTCGCCCCAAGACCAGAAATTCCCCATCCGATGTCAACGCACCTTTGCATGGTCTGACCCGCCCACTATGATTCCTGTGGCGGGTGGGATGGGAAAGTTGCATCCTCAGGGTCTCCTCATTGTGGACGGAGATAGAACTGCCATTGTCTCAAAACAGAAATGTCTTGCACGGCCCTCTCAATGAAACAACCGGAGACTCTTTCGATCTCGAACAATTAAACCGCCCAGGCTTACTGTCAAGCAGACTCTGGTACAGATCACATGATTCTTTTCACTTACTATGAATTTATAGGTTCAGTCCTAAACTGTAACACTCTTGTAAACCAAAAGACTGGTGACACTGGTTATATGTAACTGATAGTCTCTAGAAATTCCTGCCCATGTTACAGAAGGCAATTAATTACATGAAATGCAATTAATAATTAATTAATTAGCAATTAGAGGATTACATTGATTACTCAGTGCAGAAATAGCCCCTCAGTCCATCTGGTCCATGCTAGTGTTCAAACTCTTTACGAGTCTCCCCCATCTCTCTTTATCTATCCTTATCAACATAACCTTCTATTTCTTTCTCCCCCTTGCATTTATCTAGCTTCCCCTCAAGATGGACAATGGATGTCATGGTGGCACAGCGGTTAGCACTGCTGCCTCATAGCACCAGGGACCCGGGTTCGAATCCTGGCTTGGGTCACTGTCTGTGTGGAGTTTGCACGTTCTCCCCGTGTCTGCGTGGGTTTCCTCTGGCTCTAGTTTCTTCCCACAGTCTAAAATTCGTGCTGGTTAGGTGCATTGGCCATGCTAAATTCTCCCTCAGTTTACCCAGGTAGGTGCCAGAGTGTAGCGACTAGGGGATTTTCACAGTAATTTCATTGCAGCGTTAATGTAAGCCTACTTGTGACACCAAGAAATAAACTTAAACTAAAGTGCATCCTTGCCTGAATAGTAAGAATATCTTTGCAACGAGCAGCTAAGCGTAATGGTGGAACAATAAATAGGCCTTAGGGAAAAGACTTGTGGCAGATACCCCAGCTTTTACTATCAAGATAGTTCTTCATGAAATGGACTCAATGTCTGAGATGTGGTTCGATGGATATTGGGCGGGATTCTTTGGACGCACGCATCCCAAAACCGGAAATTCCTGCTCAAGCTCAACGGACCTTTATTCTCCCGTCTCGCCCTCTACGACTCCCACGGCGGGCAAGATGGGAGAATTTCGGCCAATGTGTATGAAGCATGTGCCCTACAACTGCAAATGGCAGCATGCATGGCTAAGTGGTAACTTTCAATTCTACCAACTTCTGCAAACTTATCCTGTTGTTTGGCCAGAAATGTGAAGATTCTAAAACATACCTATATATTTGGGATGAAGACCCATCCTGGTTAGGGCTGGGAAAAATGATGCTCTAGGGCAGTGGTTCCCAAACTTTTTTCACTGGGCCGCACTTTCGGAATAAAAATTTGCTCGCGCCACACCAAATTTTTTATTGATAAGAAATACATTCAAAAACAGAAAAAACAACTCCTAGCAGTGCTTGATTCATAACATAGAACACAACTACTTTATAATATGATCATGGGACATCCAGAAAGTATAAAACAATGCATCACTTGATGCTCTAGCTCTCACTGGAAAAATATCTATCCATGTTTAAATGTTTCATTGATTATCCTTGACTCTTCCCGCCACACTTGCCATCCTCTCTCGCTACACGAGTGTGGTGTGCCGCACCCTTTGGGAACCACAGCTCTAGGGTCAGGGTAAGTGTCAACTCCTGAGCTAATTGTCCATGCTGCTTTATTCATTGAACGTTGCTCCCACCACAATTGAGAATGTGGTACAAGCCAAAGCAGAATTAAGGCCAGGTGAATCAGATCAAACTCAACGAGAGCAAGGTTATCATTGTTATTCATTACTGGAACAACAAACACAAAAAAATGTGCACGGTACAATTTGACCGCACAACCCGCGATTCAGAAAGCATCAACATGAACCACACGACCAATGAAACTCTTCAGAAATGAGAGAGAAGCCCATATCTATCATCATTCTCATCTTACAAGCTTCAACTTCAAAGGGATTCCGATCATGTACGAAGAGTGATCTAAGCAGACTTCACAGGAGCAGCATTCCGCAATCATTAATGCCAAATGCTCTCAAAATATGAAATTACTTTGAAACTACCTGTATGATGGGCAGAGATAGATAGGTTCTTGATTGGTAAGGGGCTCAAAGGTTACGGGGAAAAGGGGGGAGAATGGGGTTGAGAAACTTATCAGCTATGATTGAATGGTGTTGCAGACTCGATGGACTGAATGGCCTAATTCTGCTCCTATATCTTATGGAATCTTCATGATCCGGAGTATAGGTTGGGAGGGAGTGGGAACACGAGTGAGAATGATTTCCGCTTGGGGGCAGGATGGTTGGCCACTTACCATCCCACTCTGGTCAGGTCATTAGATATGCATGTGCAAGGAGCATAGCAAATCTCACTGCACCCAGGACAAAGCAGCCCCGCTTGATTGGCACCACATCTACAAACATTCAATCCCTCCACCACCGGCATTCGGTAGAAGCAGTGTGTACTGTCTACAAGATGCACTGCAGCAATTCACCAAAGATCTTTAGACAGCACCTTTCAAACCCACGACCGCTTCCATCTAGAAGGACAAGGGCAGCAGATACATGGCAACACCATCACCTGCAAGTTCCCCTCCAAGCCACTCACCATCCTGACTTGGAAATATATCGCCATTCCTTCGCAGTCGCTGGGTCAAAATCCTGGAATTTCCTCCCTAACGGCATTGTGGGTCAACCCACAGCACATGGACTGCAGCAGTTTAAGAAGGCAGCTCACCACCACCTTCTCAAGGGCAACTGGGGATGGGCAATAAATGCTGGACAGTCGGCGACGCCCATGTCCCACAAATTAATAAAAAACAAGGATTGGGCAGAATGTCGACTCCCCTGCTGCTACCTCCTCAGCTGAACCAACAACCAGTAGAAGGGCAGGGTTGCTTTATGCCACTGTCATGTACGCCTCAGGTGACCTATGAATAAATTGCAGCCACCCATCTGGTCACATATTCTTTGAAGTTGTCCCTCATGCCTTGAGTTTTTCGGCCAATAGGAAACCCTTTTGCGAGCATCGGTCTCCTCCTCTCCACCCCACCCCATGTCACCATGGAGAAGCCCATTCAGGAGAACCACAGGTGAATTCAAGAAGAAATTAGATATAGCTCTTGAGGTTCAAGGGATCAAGGGATATGGGGGGTAAGTGGGATCAGGATATTGAATTTGATAATCAGCCATGTTCAAAATGAATGGTGGAGTAGGCTCGAAGGGCCGAATGGCCTACTCCTGCTTCTAGTTTCTATGAGTTCTCTTTGCGTTCATGCATTATGTGCATGGAGACTGCAGCATTGACCTGGGAAATGAAAACCATGTCTCTCAAATGCTATTGGATTTTCCCCTGTTACCCTGGAGACACGTTGAAGGGAGCCATGCCCAGACAAACCATCCAGCCCATTATCAGCCCAGACCATCCACCCGAGCCCTTCAAGATCCCAAACCAGTATATTTTCACCCCAGCACTTTCCTTACCCCCTGGGCCCACGGAAGCTAGCCACTACCTCCCTCCCTCCATCATCTCGAGCCTTGGTCAATTTGAACTGATTGCCCTTCAGGGTGACTTCACTGCCAATGCCGACCTTGCTGGGATCTCAATGTTATCTCTGCCGTGAGTCAGGAACCAACCTGCTGCTGTGTGAGCTTCACCAGAGAGTAGAAGACACACCTGAACACACTCTTCTCACAGTGCATTCACGATTGTTAGAGTTTCCCTTTAGTTGGTGAAATGTGCTCACCTTTAACCCCATCCACCTGAAAAGAGCCTCCTCCTACTTTGAAGATTCACACATAGAGAGTAATGAGTTATGAAGAGAAGTCTTGAGAAAAAGGCACGCATAACTTCCCACACCCAAACCCTTACCTTCAAACCTCCCTGTTACCCAACATCCATTCCTCCGCCATCACCCTTGATCCACCCAATATAACCATTCCTCTCACCTCTGTTATGTTGAAGTTTCTCATGTTACCCTTGAGCCTCTAAGCTTCACTCGCCACATGCCATCTCTCCCCTCGGAGTCAAAACCATCCCCATGCCAACCCTGGCCCCTCACATTATCTATCTGCCTTTTTGTCTGTTTCCGTGACACCCCTGGTGAGATCATCTGCTGCCTGACCATGACCCTGGACCAACCACCCTACCGCATCCCATTACCCCTATAAGAACATAAGACATAGGAGCAAAATTAGGCCACTCGGCCCATCGAGTCTATTCTGCCATTCAATCATGGCTGATATTTTTCTCATCCCCATTCTCCTGCCTTTTCCCCATGACCCCTGATCCCCTTATTAATCAAGAACCTATCTATCTCTGTCTTAAAGACACGCAATGACCTGGCCTCCACAGCCTTCTGCGGCAAAGATTCACCACTCTCTGGCTGAAGAAATTCCTCCTCATCTCTGTTTTAAAGGATCGTCCCTTTAGCCTGAGGTTGTGCCCACCTGCTTGTCCGTTGCACAATACCCTCATTTCAACCCCCAGGAATCCCCCAGACATCCTCCTTCCCTCGGCCAAACTCCCTGCACTCTGTGTCCCTTAGACTGCCAATCACCCAATCTCTGCCTCATTGAACAATGCTACCCAAAGTGGAAAGCAAAACACTGGCTACTCAACTTCACCTCCAGCAAGCTGACTACCTCACCTGTGGCATATTAAATTCAGCATGTCCGCTACAACTCTCACCAATTTTTACAGATGCACCATTGAAAGCATCCTTTTTAGGTGTATCACAGCTTGGTATGGCTCCTGCTCTGACCAAGACCGCAAGAAACTACAAAGGGTCGTGAACGAAGCCCAATCCATCACTCAAACCAGCCTCCCATTCATTGACTCTGTCTACGCTTCCCGCTGCCTCGGAAAAGCGGCCAGCATAATCAATTTAAGGGGAGGCAGTGGCCTCGTGGTATTATTGCTAGACTATTAATCTAGAAACTCAGCTAATGTTCTGGGAACCCAGGTTCGAATCCCGCCACGGCGGATGATGAAATTTGAATTCAATAAAAAAAATCTGGAATTACGAATCGACTGATGACCGTGAAACCATTGTCAATTGTCGGAAAAACCCAGCTGGTTCACTAATGTCCTTTAGGTAAGGAAATCGGTCGTCCTTACTTGGTCTGGTCTACATGTGACTCCAGACCCACAGCAATGTGGTTGACTCTCAACTGCCCTCGGGCAACTAGGGATGGGCAATAAATGCTGGCCAGCCAGCGATGCCAATGTCCCACGAAGGAAAACAAAGGACCCCACACAACAGGGACATTCTCTCTTCACCTTCTTCCATCAGGAACAAGATACAGAAGTCTGAGGTCACATACCAACTGACTGAAGAACAGCTTCTTCCCTGCTGCCATCAGACTTTTGAATGGGCCTCCCTCGCATTAAGCCGATCTTTCTCTACAACCTAGCCATGACTGTAACACTATATTATGAACTCTCTCCTTTCCTATGTACTCTATGAATGGTATGTTTTGTCTGTGTAGCGCGCAAGAAACAATACTTTTCACTGTATCCCAATACATGTGACAATCATAAATCAAATCATTTATGTACAGTCAAAAATCTGAAGGTACATGCTGCTCACTTGCCAATAACTTAATTGGGAAGAGGAACCTAATTCTGCAAGCAGGCCTTTGATGAGAGTGCGTACAGATGTGCTTCCTGAAGCCCGATCCACCTTCAAACCTCCTGCCATCGGGAAGCTGGCCTCCCTCTCAATTATGTTCCCCTAACCTCCTTGCTTCCCACTCACGGGAGCAGCACAACATGTGTGTATTGTACACACATCAAATATGAACATTAGAATTGACATATTTTTGCTCAAACGCACAGCATTTTTTCTCTCTCTGAATATCAAAGGCGCTATATAAATGCAAGTTGTTGTTTTTGAATGTCCTTCCTTCCCTACAAGTTCAGAGCATGGTGCGTGTATTTTGTTTCAGCAAATGTATATCAGTCATTTTCCCCTTCACACTAGAATCAACTGGTTTACGCTGGTTGCAACATTCAAGGCAGTAGAGGGTTTCTCAACCTACCTCCAGCATACATAACAGCCAGTGTCGTTGAAGAGATCCATGCAATCTGGCTGTACGAGGTGTCAAATATTTCCTGAATCTCCTTAAAGAACACGGTGATGGCTTTGGGAAATGCATAAGAAAATCCGATCGAAATAAATGCGCCAACGACCACTGCCCATCCCCAGCCTCCATCTGGGGGGATATATTCCTGGGTTGGCGGTGGTGGTGGCATCTTGGAGCTTTTCTCGTTCTCGGTTAACTGGAAGGAGCAAAGAAAAGTCATCTTACAAAGTTGTAACTCAAAGAAAATGCTAAACTAAATCACATTTAACTTGTCTGTAAGTCCAACCTGTATGTGGACTTCTGATGTCCAAGAGGCTTCCTGTAGATTGCCTTTTCAGGAGTAACTTTCTACTGAAGTGTTACAAACAGTTACCTGATTTGAGGCTGTTTAAATGCAGGGACTGTAAGAACAACACCAGGAAAAGCAGACTGGTATTTTCTGCTTGGCATAGGTTAATATAAACACACAGAGTAGGAGGAGACATACAACGTCAGTCAAAGGGATTATCTCGCCGCACATGCCATGGCTTAAATCACTGAAGTAATTGCATTCCCAACAACTTGGCCCATTCAGGAAATCGTGGCTGCAAATTAAAATATGGCCACAACTTTACGAGATGGAACAGAGACAGGATGCAAACCTGCAGTGCCAGCCAATTTAAACCAGCCCCTGTATTAATCAAAGCTTTGGGCAAACAATTTAATCTCTCCCTTTTAATTCCAGGTAAATTAGAACAGCAAAGCTGGAGATGACATCTATAGACGTGTGTGATTCTCACTTCAAAGTTAAATGAGGAAATGTAGCCAAGTGAGAAGCGCTGGAGTTTCAATATAAATCATGACCAAATATCCAGTAGAACAGGACCGTAACTCAGGCAGCAAGGTCAGCTGGAGAGGTAAAGAGGAAAGAAAACACATTGTTTTAATGCAATAATGCATTAATTTCCAAAGGCTCCAATCAATATAGCTCTGGTTGAACTCATTATCCCGCACATACACACACGCTCATACACAACTTATGAATATTCTACAGTCACCAGCTGTCTGCCCAAGCTCATTAACAAAGCTACATCTTGCCAAATAGTCTCCAGCCCTGCTAGAGGTCACCTTTCTCAGTAATGTTTCAAGGTCTCGCTGTAACTTGTTTCACCGCCAGTCCTACAGGAGTTAGGATTCACCTTGGGACTTGCAGACCTAACAAACGTACATTGCTTGGCTCGGTGGGGGCGGCACGGCAGCACAGTGGTTAGCACTGCTGTCTCACAGCGCCAGGGACCCAGTTCAATTCCCAGCTTGGGTTACTTTCTGTGCGGAATCTGCATGTTCTCCCTGTGTCTGTGTGGGTTTCCTCTGGGTGCTCCGGTTTCCTCCCACAGTCCGAAAGATGTGCTGGTTAGGTGCATTGGTTGTGGTAAATTCTCCCTCAGTGTACCCAAACAGGCGCCAGAGTGTGGCGACTAGGGGATTTCACAGTAACTTCATTGCAGTGTTAATGTAAGCCTACTTGTGACACTAATAAATAAACTTTCGGTATCATTCTGGTAAGGCCAATATATACATTGCTGAATGCACGTTCCAGAACTATTCACAGTACAAAGAACAAAGAACAAAGAAAATTACAGCACAGGAAGAGGCCCTTCGGCCCTCCAAGCCTCTGACCATGCTGCTCGACTTAACTAAAACCCCCTACCATTCCGGGGAACATATCCCTCTATTCCCATCCTATTCATGTGTTGGTCAAGACGCCCCTTAAAAGTGACTACCGTTCCTGCTTCCACTACCTCCCCCGGCAACAAGTTCCAGGCACCCACTACACTCTGTGTAAAAAATCTGCCTCGTACATCTCCTTTAAACCCTGCCCCCGAGTAATTGACTCTTCCACCCTGGGAAAAAGCTTCTGACTATCCACTCTGTCCATGCCCCTCATAATCTTGTAGACTTCTATCAGGTCGCCCCTCAACCTCCGTCATTCCAGTGAGAACAAACCAAGTTTCTCCTCATAGCTAATGCCCTCCATACCAGGCAACATCCTGGTAAATCTTTTCTGTACCCTCTCCAAAGCCTCCACATCCTTCTGGTAGTGTGGCGACCAGAATTGAACACTATATTCCAAGTGCAGCCTGACTAAGGTTCTATAAAGCTGCAACATGACTTGCCAATTTTTAAACTCAGTGCCCCGGCCGATGAAGGCAAGCATGCCGTATGCCTTCTTGCCTACCTTCTCCACCTGCATTGCCACTTTCAGTGACCTGTGTACCAGATCCCTTTGCCTATCAGTACTCTTAAGGGTTCTGCCATTTACTGTATATTTCCTATCTGTATTAGACCTTCCAAAATGCATTACCTCACATTTGTCCGGATTAAACTCCATCTGCCATCTCTCTGCCCAAGTCTCCAACTGATCTATATCCTGCTGTATTCTCTGATGGTCCTCATCGCTATCCGCAAATCCACCAACCTTTGTGTCATCCACAAACTTACTAATCAATCCAGTTACAATTTCCTCCAAATCGTTTATATATATTACAAACAGCAAAGGTCCCAGCACTGATCCCTGAGGAACACCACTTAAAGTACTCCAGGTATGTTCCAGCTAGGGCTTTGTATAACGGTAGCAAAACCTCAAGCCCCTTGTGTCATTTTCCTCAGAGGTGTCATGTTGACCAAGTACACCGCAGGGCCACTCCGGCACCTCCTATTAAAGACATTGCTGGCTAGTCCTGTCACCCACATGATTCACAGGGACCATAATGCGCCCCGCACCATTTACACCCCCCCTGAATTTAACTCAAAGGGCATTTGGGACAGCTCAACCTGTCCCAATCCAGCCTCTCTCTCTGCTGACAACAGTGAAATATGTTGCTTTGGAAGTGAAATCACTCACAAAAGATGTATTGCCGGGGCAGCACAGTGGTTCGCACTACTGCCTCACAGCGCCAGGGGCACAGGTTCGATTCCCGATTTGAGTCACTGTCTGTGCGTCATCTGCATGTTCTCCCCGTGTCTGCGTGGGTTTCCTCCGGGTGCTCCGGTTTCTTCCCACAGTCCAATTTTGCATGGCCAATGCTGGTTGGGTGCATTGGCCATGCAAAATTCTCCCTCGGTGTACCCAAACAGGCCCAGAGTGTGGCGACTAGGGGATTTTCACAGTAACTTCACTGCAGTGTTAATGTAAGCCCACTTGTGACATTAATTAACTCAAAATTATTGACATAAACCTCTGGAGATCAGCTGTGAATTCTGAAATTAACATGGCAATCGTCCCGAAGATTTGTGGCTAGGAAAGGTTGATTAGCTTTTCTGAAACTCTGGCTCCAGACAAAGCTCACTTCGAATACCTCCTATTTCACCTCCAGCACTTCCTATTTAAAGGCTGAATGGTAAACTCTCCTCTACTGATGGGCCATTCATCATAGCTCCACTTGATTTATTTTTTATTCATTCGTGGGACATGGGTGTCACTGGCTGACCAGCATTTATTGCCCATCCTTAGTTGCCCTTGAGAAGGTGGTGGTGAGCTGCCTTCTTGAATCGCTGCAGTCCACGTGCTGTGAGTTGACCCACAAAGCCGTTAGGGAGGGAATTCCAGGATTTTGACCCAGCGACTGCAAAGGAATGGCGATATATTTCCAAGTCAGGATGGTGAGTGGCTTGGAGGGGAGCTTGCAGGTGGTGGTGTTCCCATTTATCTGCTGCCCTTGTCCTTCTAGCTGGAAGTGACTGTGGGTTTGGAAGGTGCTGTCTAAGGATCTTTGGTGAATTGCTGCAGTGCATCTTGTAGATAGGACACACTGCTGCTACTGAGCGTCGGTGGTGGAGGGATTGAATGTTTGTAGATGTGGTGCCAATCAAGCGGGCTGCTTTGTCCTGGATGGTGTCAAGCTTCTTGAGTGTTGTTGGAGCTGCACCCATCCAGGCAAGTGGGGAGTATTCCATCACACTCCTGACTTGTGCCTTGCAGATGGTGAATAAGCTTTGGGGAGTCAGGAGGTGAGTTCTCGCCGCAGTATTCCTAGCCTCTGACCTGCTCTTGTAGCCACTGTGTTTATGTGGTGAGTGCAGTTGAGTTTCTGGTCAATGGTGGATTCAGTGATGGTTACATCATTGAATGTCAAGGGGTGGTGGTTAGAGTGTCTCTTATTGAGCATGGTCATTGCCTGGCACTTGTGTGGCACGAATGTTACTTGCCACTTGTCAGCCCAAGCCTGGGTATTGTCCAGATCTTGTTGCATTTGAACATGGACTGTTTCATTATCTGAGGAGTTGCAAATGGTGCTGAACATTGTGCAATCAGCGGCGGACATCCCCACTTCTGACCTTATGATGGAGGGAAGGTCATTGACGAAGCAGCTGAAGATTGTTGGGCCTAAGACACTGCTGAGGGACTGACCTCAGTTAGTCCCTGCATTGAATCTACTTGTTTCCAGGGGTAACACATTCAAGGGGATTTGGCTCATTGAGGGCAACAATTAGAGCTGGAGAGAAATCCTCTTGCAACCACGGGCATGTGAGTGGCTTGTGACTCAGAGGCGACCAGTGCAGGGACCATGTCGAGTCATTTTTACCTACGTTATTATGCGGGTCACAAGGTCCTGGAGTTTGAATTCAGACCAGCTGGTAAGAATTGACGGCAATGTCCAGGGCTGGCAGTGTGGCTGTGAATCTAGAACCTGGGGAGGTGAAGAGGTGGTGGAGGGAAGACTGAGCCCAGGGTCCCAGGCCTCATGCTGCTAAATGTCTGAGCTAATGTGCAGCAGCAACGGGAGAATCGAGAACGAGGGGGCATAGTTTTAAGTTAAGAGGGGAAAGAATTAATGGGAACCTAAGGAGCAATTCTTTTTTACACAGAGGGAGGTATGAATGTGGAATGAGCTGCCGGAGGAAGTGGTTGAGGTGGGGACATTGACAACATTTAAAAGGCACTTGGACAGATACATGGATAGGAAAGGTTTAGAGGGATATGGGCCAAATGCAGGCAAATGGGATTAGCTTAGATGGGCTTTTTGGTCAGCATGGGCCAGTGTAGGCCGAAGGGCCTGTCTCTGTGCCGTAGATTCTATGATCCTATGATGAGCAGCAGTAACCCTCTTGTACAGCTCTCTGACTGTAAGAAAATACAGAATTTACAACTCCCTGACTATGGGGAGGTGGTGGCGAAGGACACTGTCACTGAACTGGTAATCCAGTGTAATACTCTGGGGACCCAGGTTCAAATCCCACCATGGCAGATGGTGGAATTTAAATTCAATAAAAGATCTGGAATTAAAAGTCTAATGACGACCATGAAACCATTGTCATCAAAACTTATCTGGTTTAATTTTGTTCTTCAGGGAAGGAAATCTGCCATTCTTACTTGTTCTGGCCTACATGTGACTCCAGACCCACAGCAATGTGGTTGATCCTTAACGTCCCTCTGAAGTGGCCGAGCAAGCCACTTACTTGTATTAAACCACGACACAGTCAATAAAGAGGAATTGAACCAGATGGACCACCTGGCCTCAACTAGACAATGGCAAACCCAGTCCAGTTGACCCTGCAAAATCCTCCTTACTAACATCTGGTTGCTGGTGCCAAAACTGAGAGAGCGGTCTCTCAGACTAGTCAAGCAACAGCCTGACACAATCATACCCACGGAATCATACCTAACAGATAACGTCCCAGACACCACCGTCACCATCCCTGGCTATGTCCTCTTCCACCAGCAGGACAAATGCAGCAGATGTGGCGGCACGGTGGCATAGTGGTTAGCACCGCTGCCTCACAGCACTAAGGACCCAGGTTTGATTCCCGGCTTGGGTGACTGTGTGGAGTCTGCACATTCTCCCAGTGTCTGTGTGGGTTTCCTCCGGGTGCTGCAGTTTCCTCCCACAGTTCAAAGATGTGTGGGTTAGGTTGATTGGCCATTCTAAATTGCCCCTTAGTGTCAGAGGGATTAGCAGGGTAAATATGTGGGGTTACAGAGATAAGGTCTGGGTGGAACTGTTGTCGGTGCAGGCTCGATGGGCCAAATGGCCTCCTTCTGCACTAAGGTTTCTATGTGGTGGCACTGGGTATTTGGTCAGGAGAGATGCATTTGTCCATGCCTGTGAGGGCACCGCATAGTCCCGTGAAGACAAGTCCCATCTTCACATTGAGGAAACGCTCGGTCATGTTGTGTGGCACTTCCACCCTACTAAATGCTGGTGGTATAAGTGATAGTAAGAATACTTGATGTCTGTGTCGATATGCGCGATCTTCTTGGAGATCCTCTCCACTTGGAGCCGGCAGTTTGTGGTGTCAATGGTAGCAATGATGTGGAGATGCCGGCGTTGGACACCAGCATCTCCACATCATGGTATCAGTGATGGACAGAGCTAAGCGATTCCACAGCAATGGGTCAGATCTAAGCTCTGCAGTCCTGCCACATCCAGTGTGAATGGTAGTGGACAATTAAACAATTCACTGGAGGAGGAGGCTCCACAAATATCCCCATCCTCAATGATGGAGGAGCCCAGCATATCAATGCAAAAGACAAGGCTGAGGCATTTGCTCCAATCTTCAGTCAGAAGTGCCAAGTGGACGATCCATTTCCACCTCATCCGGATGTCTCCGGATTCACATATGCCAGTCCCTGATGGTATTCCGGCAATAATGCTGACGACTTGTGCTCCGGAACTTGCAGAGTTCCTGGCCAAGCTGTTTCAGTACAGCTAAAACGCTAGCACTCACTCAGCAACGTGGAAAATTGCCCAGGTATGTTCAGCACACAAAAAGCAGAACAAATCCAACCCAGCCAATTACTGCTCCATCTGTCCACTCTCAATCATCAGTAAAGTGACGGAAGAGGTCATCAACAGTGCAATCAAGCGGCACTTGCTTACCAATAACCTGCTCACGGACGCTCAGTTTGGGTTCTGCCAGGATCACTCAGCTCCTGCCCTCATTACAGCCTTGTTTCATAGAATCATAAAAACCCTACAGTGCAGAAAGAGGCCATTCGGCCCATCGAGTCTGCATCAACCACAATCCCACCCAGGCCCTAGCCCTATATCCCTACATATTTACCCGCTAATCCTCCTAATCTATGCATCTCAGGACACTGAGGGGCAATTTTAGCATGGCCAATCAACCTAACCCGCACATCTTTGGACTGTGGGAGGAAACCGGAGCACCCGGAGGAAACCCACGCAGACACAAGGAGAATGTGCAAACTCCACACAGACAGTGACCCAAGCCGGGAATGGAACCCAGGTCGCTGGAGCTGTGAAGCAGCAGTGCTAACCACTGTGCTACCGTGCTGCTGAAACATGGACAAAAGAGCTGAATGTCAGAGGTGAGGTGAGGGTGACTGCCCTTGACATCAAAGCTGCATTTGACCAAATGTGGCATCAAGGAGCCCCGAGCAAAACTGGAATCAATGGGAATCAGAGGGAAAGCTCTCCGCTGATTGGAGTCATACCTGACACAAAGGAAGTTGGTGGTGGTTATTGGAGTCCCTGCTGCTGACAAGTAACATTTGTGCCACACAAGTGTCAGGCAATGATCATCTCCAACAAGAGAGAATCTAACCATCGCCCCTTGATATTCAATGGCATTCCCATCACTCAATCCCCTACTATCAACATCCTGGGGGTTACCACGGACCAGAAGCTGAACTGGACTGTGCAGTGGTCATGCCTCCCAAAACTGTCATGGACAAATGCATTCCTCCTGACTGCATCCCACTGTGCTGTCACCTTTGCTGTGCCTGTCTTGCCAGTGGGACAAGACAGACCCAGGAACGGTGATGGTGGTTTCTGGACATTGTCTCTAAGGCATGATTCCATGAGTATGACGATGTCAAGCTGTTGCTTGACTAGTCTGTGAGACAGCTTCCCCAATTTTGGGACAATCCCCCAAATGTTGGAAAGAAGAACGTCATAAGGTCAACAGCACTGGGTTTGCCATCATCATTTCCAGTCCTTTGAGCAATGCCAGATGATCCATCCGGTTTCATTCGACTTCAATGCAGCTTGATAAAAATGAGTGCTTGCTGAGCTGTTAAGAGTAAACCACATTGCTGTGGTTCTGGAGTCACTTGTAGGCCAGATCAGGTAAGGATGGCAGATTCCCTGATGGACACTAGTAAATCAGATGATTTTTTAAAATCAGAATCCTACAGTGCAGAAGAGGCCCTTTGGCCCATCGAGTCTGCACCGACACATGAAAGGTCCTGACCTGCCCACCTAATCCCACTTGCCAGCACTTGGCCCATAGCCTTGAATGTTATGATGTGCCAAGTGCTCATCCAGGTACTTTTTAAAGGATGTGAGGCAACCCGCCTCTACCACCCTCCCAGGCAGCGCATTCCAGACCGTCACCACTCTCTGGGTAAAAAAGTCTTTCCTCAAATCCCCTGTAAACCTCACTTTTAACTTGTGTCCCCTCATAACTGACCCTTCAACTAAGGGGAACAGCTGCTCCCAATCCACCCTGTCCAAGCCCCTCAGTATTGAACACCTCAATCAGGTCATCCCTCAGTCTTCTCTGCTCCAGAGAAAACAACTCAAACCTATCCAACCTCTTTTCATAACTTAAATGTTCCATCCCAGGCAGCATCCTGGTGAATCTCCTCTGCACCCCCTCCAGTGCGTTCACGTCCTTCCTATAATGTGGCGACCAGAACTGCACACAGTACTCCAGCTGTGGCCTCACCAAAGTTCTATACAACTCCATCATGACCTCTCTGATTTTGTAATCTATACCCTGATTGATAAGGGCGAGTGTGCCATCTGTCTTTTTCACCACTCTATTAACCTGTCTTTCCGCCTTCAGAGATCTATGGACAAACACTCCAAGGACCCTTTGTTCTTCAGCACTTCCCAGTATCAGACCTTTCATAGGATACTTCCTTGTCAAATTACTCCTTCCAAAGTGCATCACCTCACACTTTTCAGGGTTAAGTTCCATCTGCCACTTATCCGCCCATTTGTCCATCTTGTCTATATCTTCCTGTAACCCAAGGCACTCAACCATTGTTAGCCACCCGGCCAATGTTTGTATCATCGGCAATCCTACTCTTCACATAGTCATCTATGTCATTTATATAAATGACGAACAATAGGGGGCCCAGCACGGATCCCTGTGGCACGCCACTGGTCACTGACCTCCAGTCACTAAAGCAGCCATTTGTCACCACCCTCTGTCTCCTACTGCTAAGCCAATTATGAATCCACCTTGTCAGGTCACCCTGTATCCCATGTACCTTCTTAATAAGTCTCCCATGTGGGACTTTGTCAATGGCTTTGCTGAAATAATCACTATCGACAATTGTCATGGTCGTCATTAGACTTTTAATTCCAGGTTTATTATTGCATTCAAATTTCACCATCTGCTGTGGTGAGATTTGAACCCGGGTCCCCAGAGCATTACCCTGGGTCCCTGAATTATTGAGTCCAGTGACAATGTCACTATGCCACTGCCTCCCCGGATAATTAGCTGGTTCCCTTTGGAAACCACGATTGAATCTGTCCCAACCACACGCTCAGGCAGTGCATGCCAGATCTAAACCATTTAAGTTTCATTTTATTTATTCATGTCACAAGTAGGCTTACATTAACACTGCAATGAAGTTACTGTGAAAATCCCCTAGTCGCCACACTCCGGCGCCTGTTCGGGTACACTGAGGGAGAATCTAGCACAGCCAATGCGCCTAACCAGCACGTCTTTCGAACTGTGGGGGGAAACAGAGCACCGGAGGAAACCCTCGCAGACAAAGGGGAGAACGTGCAGACTCCACGGAGACAGTGACCCAAGCCGGGAATCGAACCCGAGTCCCTGGCGCTGTGAGACAGCAGTGTTAACCATTGTGCCACCATGCCGCATAAAGAAGTTTTACCTCACATCACCTCTGGTTCTTTTGTTAAGCACGTTAAGGTTTGTACCTTTCCACCGATGGGAACAGTTTCTCCCCATTTATGCTATCCAGATCCATCATGATTTCGAACACGTCCAACAAATTTCCTTTCAATCTTCTCTTCTCCAAGAAGAACAGCTCCAGCTTCGTCAATCTGTCCACATAGCTGAAGTCTCTCATCCTCGGAATCATTCTCATAAATCTTTTCCGCACCCTTTCTAAAACCTTCGCATCCTTCCTGTTGAGACTGAACGGGTGTTTTATGAAGGGTCGTAACTTTACTGTTGCACCGTGTCCTTATTTATAAAACGCAGGATTCAGCATAATTTATTAATTGTTTTTGCAAATCTGCCCTGCCACCTTCACTAATTTTTGCACATACACACCCACGTCCCTCTGCTCCTGCATTCCTTTAGAATTGTACCATTTACATCACCTCACCTCATTCTTAAAGAACAAAGAAAAGAACAGCACGGGAACAGGCCCTTCGGCCCGCCAAGCCCATGCCAATCATGATGCCCTAACTAAACTACAAAAAAACCTTCTGCCTTACGCGGTCCATATCTTTCTATTCCCTCCCTATTCATGTGCCCATCCAGATGCTTCTTAAATGTTGCTAATGTGCCTGCTTCCACCACTTCCTCTGGCAGCACTTCCAGGTACCCACCACTCTCTGCGTTAAAAACTTCCCCTACACATCTCCCTTAAACTTCACCCCTTTCACCTTGAACCGGTGCCCCATTTCCACCCTTGGAAAAAACCTCTGACTATCTATCTTGTCTATGCCTCTCATAATTTTGTAGACCTCGATCAGGTCTCCCCTCAGCCTCCATCTTTCCAGTGAAAACAATCCTAGTTTATTCAACCTCTCCTCAGAGTTAACACCCTCGAGGCCAGGCAACATCCTGGTGAACCTTCTTTGCACTCTCTCCAAAGCTTCCATGTCCTTCTGGTAGTGTGTTGACCAAAACTGCACGTAATACTCCAAATGCAGCCTAACCAAGGTTTTATGTAGCTGCAACATGATTTCCCAACTCTTGTACTTCATTATTCTTCTGATCAAAATGTACGTGGGTGGCACTTTGGCACAATGGTTAGCACTGCTGCCTCACAGCACCAGGGACCCGGGTTCAATTCCCGGCTTGGGTCACTATCTGTGTGGAGTTTGCACTTTCTCCCCGTGTCTGTGTGGGTTTCCTCCGGGTGCTCTGGTTCCTTCCCACAGTCTGAAAGGTGTGCTGGTTAGGTGCATTGACCCCAACAGGCGCCGGAGTGTGGTAACTAGGGGAATTTCACATTAACTTCATTGCAGTGTTAATATAAACCTTACTTGTGACTAATAAATAAACTTTAAAGTATGACTTCACACTTCTTCACATTAAATATCATCTGCCAGGTGTCTGCCCATTCCACCAGCCTGTCTACATCTCGAAGTCCATCATTATCCTCCTCACAGTTCATAATACTTCCAAGTCTTGTGTCATCTCCAAATTTGGAAGTTATACCTTGCACACCCAGCTCCAGGTTATCAATGTAAATCAAGAAAAGCAGTTGTCCTTCTACATACCGTCCCCCAGTCAGAAGTAAGTCAATGTTTCTGTAATTCAGATTTTTAATAGGTTTGAATTAAATAATTTAACTGTTGCATCATAACATTCTAGCTCTAAAACAGTGAGGGGCATAGATAGAATTGATAGTCAACATCTTTTCCCAAAGGTAGGGGAGTCTAAAACTAGAGGGCATAGGTTTAAGGTGAGAGGGCAGTGATACAAAAGGGTCCAGAGGGGCAATTTTTTCATTCAGAGGGTGGTTAGTGTCTGGAACAAGCTGCCAGAGGCAGTCGTAAAGGCGGGTACAATTTTGTCTTTGAAGAAGCACTTAAAACAGTTACATGGGTAAAATGAGCATAGAAGGATATGAGCCAAATGCAGGCAATTGGGATTAGCATAGAGGTTAAAAAAACTGGGCGGCATGGACAAGTTGGGCCGAAGGGCCTGTTTCCATGCTGTAAACCTCTATGACTCTAATGATTCAAAATACCACGTGGTTTGAAATAAAATGCCTACCAGCACAAACACTTTTCACTTTTAAAATCATAATTTTAGTGAAGTTTGGGGACTCAAATGATTAATACATTGGAAAAAAAATGTAACAGTAGACATGGAAATGACACAGCCTTTTCTTAAAGCTCCAATACCTCACCCCTGATTTTACTCAAGATATATTCACTCCCAGCCCAGAGAAGACTGAAGACTATTACAGATCTCCCATCACCATTCCTGCTGAAGTCCATGAATTAAGTGGGAATCCAGGCTGGAAATTGCCTGGTTTTTTTTGTGGGTTTGGTACACACAGCATTTTACAGGGCGGTAAGTAAGTACCTCAGCAAGTGTCATAGCTAGCCCCTTTAAGGGGTGCGCATCAAAAGGGTCATGCGACCCAATCACCCAACGGGGAACAAGCACATGGCTCTCGAGGCAGAAAGCCGGCTTTAACAGCCAGATTAGATTCTAGAACTGGAAGTGAGAACATTGTGAAAGGACTCTGTGTATATATGTATTTGTAAAGAAAGCGTTACAGTTCATTATACTAACTGGTGGTTGCCAATCCTTGCAATTACTACAGCAACTGAACTTACATTTTAAAACAGAAGTACGCAAGGTAACCTTTATTAATTCCCTTTATCTGCACCATTTAATAAGGTGGGCTATTTTGTTTCTTCGAGGTCCGAAACAGATAGGATAAAACTGAAAGTTTGACGTGTTCAAACAGTGGTGACAAGAGGCCACTTAATGCAGTACACTACCTGTTAGGATGGCCATTGTAATGACCTCAACAAAGCCTATGAGGTGGGCTTCTTGGAGTATGAGCTCCCTGATTGAAGTAATGGTTGCCTGCCCAATCAGGGAGTCTCACCTGTATATAAATTGAGTAGTATCAGGAGTACTCCGGATTCTGACTTTGTACCTGAAGCACTCTTAGGAGTGGAGGTAAGTTTGTAAATAAAGGGAATCTGATGAAGGAACACCAGAGAATAACTGAGGAGTTATTTCCGCAACGGGGGAATCATCAAAATATCTTGCCATGGGCCTTGCAGAGTGCGAGCTCTCCTATTAATTTGATTTATTAGTATCACATGTATTACATGTGAATACAGTGAAAAGTATTGTTTCTTGCGCGCTGTACAAAGCATACCATTCATAGAGTATATAGGGGTGAAGGAAAGGAGAGGGTGCAGAATATAGTGCTACAGTCATAGCTAGGGTGTAGAGAAAGATCAGTTTAACAAATGGTAGGTCCATTCAAAAGTCTGATGGCAGCAGGGAAGAAGCTGTGAGTCGGTTGGTATGTGTCCTCAGACTTTTAGATCTTTTTCCCAATAAAAGGTGGAAAAGAGAATGTCCGGGGTGCGTGGGGTCCTTTGATTATGCTGGCTGCTTTGTCGAGGCAGCGGGAAGTGTAGATGGAGTTGATGGATGGATGGCTGGTTTGCGTGATGGACTGGGCTTCGTTCACAACCCTTTGTAGTTTCTTGCGGTCTTGGTCAGAGCAAGAGCCCATACCAAGCTGTGATACATTCGGAAAGAAATGGAAGCTCACCCAAGAGGGAAGGAGCAGCAGGCAGTTCAAAATTGGCTCCACTCAGGCTGGGAGTCGACAGAGTCGGGGCTGGGGCGTACTCTGTAGCCACTGAACGGCATTCCCAACGCACTTGTAAATAAAGAGCGATTGGTGATGGAAGACTGGCCTTGGTAAGATTATTACACGACCAAACACCTAAATCTAATACCGAATATATCTGGTTATTATTCCCTCTGCATTTTACCCTGTACATAATCTGCCTATTGTGAAAAGATCATTTACAAATGAAACTGCAATCAAAACATCATTTGTTTCTATTAGAGCACTTGGAACAAAGGTTATGGGGAGAAAGCAGGATTAGGCTACTGGGTTGGACGATCAGCCATGATTGTGGTGAATGGCAGCGCAGGCTCGAAGGGCTGAATGGCCTCCTCCTGCTCCTATCTTCTATGTTTCTATATAATGCAGCACAAAGAAAGTCCGATTATTTGAAAAGTCAGACCTTTTCTTTGAGAACCAACTGATCCCAACCACTGTGAACTCTGGCTTGCTGCACTCCTCCTTCCTCGCAGTCATGCAGAGCCTCAACGTAGTAAATGTCTCAATGCAATCCATAAAGACATACAGACATCAAACAGTAGCAGGAGAAGTAATAGCGGGAGGGGACCAAAGGTGGAGGCACAGTGGTAGCTTTTGACGGGAGATTTTGGGACAGAGGTAGGGAGGAAGTACAGCAGAGAGCTAATTCCTTTATTCATCAATGCCGTCTGTAAGCGCGGTATAACGTGATCGAAGATTAGATTACAGTTTATTACACAGGGATGGTCTTATCTTTACACGCACAGCAAAGATAAACGGAGTGAGAAAGAATGCCGCAATCGCTGAGAATCTAAAAAGGCTGTTATTTTGCCCATAAATCTGTTCAGATCTGTCTCTCAGCACCTGAGGGATGTTCGATTTAATTGTCAGGATACGCTAGTCAGTTTTGTAAGCGGACAATAATTCTATCTTGAAAGCAATCATTGGATTAGTCATTTACGTTTAAGGCTGGAGAAACCAAACTGGAAGGGGTGTATATGCATTAGCCAATCAAAACTACCTGGCAGGTAAGCATTTTTTTGCTTGGCTGATACAAAGGGCCTTGCTTGACGCTGTAATAACTAAGCCCAAATTTAATTACAAGAAACTAGATTAAGGGATAGCAAATAGATTCCATTATAAGCAGGCCGAGATAACATTTGCCAATAAATCTGACCTCCAATTTAATGCAGAGATGTGGCATAAAGTTACTTCAAGGTCATAAATACCACTGCCGCACCTTTTGGGAGCCCGGCATCATTTCCCTGTGCACTGGCAGTTTCGCATTATCACTTGCAGTTTGTTTTAAAAGTTTCAAGTTTATTTATTAGTGTCATAAGTCGGCTTGCATTAACACTGCAATGAAGTTACTGTGAAAATCCCCGAGTCACCACACTCCGGTGTCTGTTCGAGTACACGGTGGGAGAATTTAGCATGGCCAATGCACCTAACCAGCACATCTTTTGGACTGTGGGAGGAAACCGGAGCACCCGGAGGAAACCGACGCAGATGCGGGGAGAACGTGCAGACTCCACACAGACAGTAACCCAAGCCGGGAATCGAACCCAGATGCCTGGTGCTGAGGTAGCAGTGCTAACCACTGTGCCATCGTGCCGCCCCAGTATTGTATTTTGTAGTAGTGTACTGGCATGTACTTTGCATGCATGCATGTGTCCGTGTTTATGTCAAATAAAGTTGCCAGTGTCCCAGATGACCATTGGCTTCTCTCCCCCTTTCAGGAGAGAGCTGACTGGTGGTGATTTAACCTGAGGATCACCACACTTCAGGCGAGGGGCAAGGTTGAGAAGGCGGGGCCTTCAGGGATAACATCAACCGGTACGGGAATTAAACTTGCGCTGTTGGCATCGCTCCGCATCACAAACCAACCGTCCAGCCAACTGAGCAAACTGACCTCCTGCAAACATATACACATGTACACCAGATTTGCAAGCCACTCTCTTCAAATCCACATACATGAGACTCAGCCAGTCTTGAATGTTATCAACACAAAACTCATGTCAACCCACACCTGGTGAATCAAATATTCCACTTCCCACATCTTATTTTTATTCATTCGTGGGACATGGGTGTTGCTGACTGGCCAGCATTTATTGCCCATTCCTAGTTGCCCGAGGGCAACATTGCTGTGGCTCCGGAGACCAGACCAGGTAAGGACGGCAGATTTCCTTCCCTAAAGGACATTAGTGAACCTGATGGGTTTTTCCAACAATTGACAATGGTCTCATGGTCATCAGTAGATTCTTAATTCCAGATTTTTAAAATTGAATTCAAATTCCATCATCTGCTGTGGTGGGATTCGAACACGGGTCCCCAGAACATTAGCTGAGTTTCTGGATTAATAGTCTAGTGATAAAGCCACTCGACCATCGCCTCCCCATAACTTTGAAGATGTGGAGATGCCGGTGTTGGACTGGAGAAGGCACAGTAAGTAGTCTCACAACACCAGATTAAAGTCCAACTACCAAATAAACCTGTTGAACTTTTTAAAATGTGGAGATGCCGGCGTTGAACTGGGGTAAACACAGTAATAAGTTTAACAACACCAGGTTAAAGTCCAATAGGTTTATTTGGTAGCAAAAGCCACTAGCTTTTTGCTACCAAATAAACCTGTTGAACTTTAACCTGATGTTGTTAAACTTCTTACTGAACTTTTTAAACACAGTAAGAAGTCTCAACACCAGGTTACTTTGGTTGGCTGACACAAAGGGCCTTGCTTGATGCTGTAATAACTAAGCCCAAAGTGAGACTTCTTACTGTGTTTACCCCAGTCCAACACCGGCATCTCCACATCATGAACTTTTTAAGGAGAGACTCTGGAATGTGTTGAGCACTTCCCATACCTCGACAGCCACCTGTCTCTAAAGGCCATCAAAGGGGAGGATATCCAACACTGGGATCAGCTGTGCCAGCTCCGCTTTCTATTGATTACAGCAGCGAGCGTTTGATGATAAGGACCTCTGCAAGGCAAAAGAGGTCCGAGTGTTGTCGTCACCACACCCCTACAGTGCAGAGAGGCTTGGACTGTATAGGAGCAACATAATAGTGCCACTGAAATTCCATCAGCAATGCCTCCACCACATCCTCCATATTCAAGGGAGGGGCCATAAAAGAAATACTGGTCTCCCAGAGGAAAACCCAGTTCGGACCAGTATTCCTATTTCCCCGTTTTACTGGTGTTCTGATTTAAATATTCAAGACCAGCAGTCTTAGATCATAGAATCCCTACAATGCAGAGGGAGACCATTCGGCTCATCGAGCCCACACTGACAAACATCCCACCCAGGCCCTATCCGCATAACTTCACGTATTTACCCTGCTAATCCCCCTGACACTAAGGGGCAATTTAGCATGGCCAATGCACCTAACCAGCACATCTTTGGACTGTAGGAGGAAACCGGAGCACCCGGAGGAAACCCACGCAGACACGGGAAGAACGTGCAGACTCTGCACAGACAACGATCCAAGCTGGGAATCGAACTCAGGTCCCCGGTGCTGTGAGGCAGCAGTGCTAACCATTGTACAGACTCACCATGGAGTGTCTTTCCCAGTGGATACAGCAGCCACTTAAACTGTTGTTTACTTCAACGGGACCATAATATCCCAGCAGGCCTGGTTTACAAAGAGCAAAAAAGTTCGCTCCATATCAATTCCAGCTTCATAGCCGGAATTTTCCAGCTGTTTCACACTGGTGAGATTGTTTGGTCCCGCTGCAGTGACCGGAGATTTGGCTGAGCGCCAAACTCTCCATCCTCACTCGCAGCGGCAGCAGGGCATGAACAGGTGGAAAATTCCGGCACATGTCATGAAAAATGTAGCGAGTCCTGACTTGATCAGCTAACTCTGGGATTTTACGGTGTATTTTACTTCAATGCGTAGCAAAGCTCTCTGTTATTGCTGAACTGGAATTCTATGTGAAAGTTTGACAGAGTGAAATGTTAATTTGCTGCACCCACTCTTTACGTTCCTGCCAGTGTAAATATTCATCATTGTAAATGTGGTGAAGATTACAAATGACAGGTAAAGATAGTACAGCTGTTGTCTGAAGATCATCTAGCATTGCCCAAGTTCTATAATAGTCAAGCGCTAAACAGCTTTCGGAGATTTTATAGTCGGCCATCACATGTCCTCTAACTTGCCTGAGAAAGCTCTGAAGTCATACTTACGCACTGATGGTGCCAATATGCAATTGTTGCTCTCACGTTAGGACATAAGGACTAGGAGCAGGAGTAGGCCATCTGACCCCTCGAGCCTGCTCCGCCATTCAATAAGATCATGGCTGATCTTTTCATGGACTCAGCTCCACTTACCCGCCCGCTCACCATAACCCTTAATTCCTTTACTGTTCAAACGTTTATCTATCCTTGCCTTAAAAACATTCAATGAGGTAGCCTCAACTGCTTCACTGGGCAGGGAATTCCACAGATTCACAACCCTTTGAGTGAAGACATTTTTCCTCAATTCAGTCCTAAATCTGCTCCCTCTTATTTTGAGGCCATGCCCCCATCTTCTAGCCATTGGCACCTTTCAAACGCCAGATCCAATAAAGTTGCTTAATAGTATCGATAGCATCCAAGTCTTCAAGTAACTGTGGGATAACTGCAGGGGAGACGATAGCCTCGTGGTATTAATCCAGAAACTCAGCTAATGTTCTGGGGACCCGGGTTCAAATCCTGCCACGGGTGGAATTTGAATTCAATAAAAAATATTTGGAATTCTTTTTATTTGTTCATGGGAAGTGTGCATTTCTGGCTGGGCTAGCATTTATTGCCCATCTGAGGGTATTTTAAGAATCAGCAACAATAAAAGTTACACAAGAACATAAGAACTAGGAGCAGGCATAGGCCATCTGGGCCCTCGGGCCTGCTCCGCCATTCAGTAAGATCATGGCTGATCTTTTTGTGGACTCAGCTCCACTTACCCGCCCGCTCACCATAACCCTTAATTCCTTTACTGTTCAAAACTTATATGTTTCTATAAGATCTCCCTCATTCATCTGAATTCCAATGAGTATAGCCCCAGTCTACTCTGTCTCTCCTCATAAGCCAACCCTCTGAACTCCGGAATCAACCTAGTGAATCTCCTCTGCACCCCCTCCAGTGCCGGTATATCCTTTCTCAAGTAAGGAGACCAAAACTGTACACAGTACTCCAGGTGTGGCCTCACCAGCACCTTATACAGCTGCAACATAACCTCACTGTTTTTAAACTCCATCCCTGTAGCAATGAAGGACAAAATTCCAATTGCAGTCTTAATTACCTGCTGCACCTGCAAACCAACTTCTTGTGGTTCAGTTGGTGAGAGTCAGAGTGGACATGTCGAATTTCAAGCTCAAACAGTTATCGTAGTTTTGGAGACTGGTGGAAAGTTAACCACTCCCATCTTTGCTGACTCCACAAGCTCCTCAACATAAAGTTGCAAGTTCTGGGTCTGGAAATTCCGACTGTGGTGGACTGCACCATTGCATCAATACTCAATCTTTTGGCCACATTATGAACACATCGTGGTATTAATCATTGGCCATCAAGTCCTGATTTGATTTGATTTATTATTGTCACATGTATTAATATACAGTAAAAAGTATTGTTTCTTGAACACTATATGGACAAAGCATACAGTTCATAGAGAAGGTCCCACCTGGGGTGGGACTCAAATCAGAGGCAGAGACACTAACCCACGGCGCCACAAGATGCCCGAGGAATCCTCCAGAATGTTCCAGGCAGCAGAAGCCTTGTTTAAGCCAATGAACTCCAATCACATTTGGGGTAACAGTATACTTTCCGTTACATGCATATGGTACATGTGTGCATGCGTTGCGGACTGGAATCACCAGCCACATTGCCAGCGATTAGCTATTGTTGTCCAGTAGTCACCCTCTGTTTTGTCATGGCGTCTCAAGTGTAGATGGCACAGGGAACGTCCGCAGAATAAAGGTATTATGACTGCTGCCAGGTACTGGTCGTTGGGCCGTGGTTGCACACGAGATGGATGTTTAGGGAGTGGAGATCCTTTCGGTTGTGCTAAATTACAGAGCTGAAAGGTGGCGCCTGCAACACAGTCTGTGTGCAGTCAATGGCACCCTGGGGAAGCCTCATAAAGTCACTTGCTCATTTCACCCACTTCTCTCTGGGCAAGAGAGAATTAAATATGTTCTTGGATACAGTGCCCCAATAAATACCCCCTTTAACAAGTGGCTGCAAACGGGAAGATGTTGCAAACATTGTCTACTGCAGCTGGAAGGAACAAGAAGCATAAAGGTTCATGGCCATGGTTAAGTTTGCAGTCACTGGCAATGTCATATGAACATAAGAACTAGGAGCAGGAGTAGGCCATCTGGCCCCTCGAGCCTGCTCCGCCATTCAATAAGATCGTGGCTGATCTTTTTGTGGACTCAGCTCTACATACCCGCCCGCTCACTATAACCCTTAATTCCTTTACTGTTTAAAAATGTATCTATCCTTACCTTAAAAACATTCAATGAGGTAGCCTCAACTGCTTCACTGGGCAGGGAATTCCCCAGATTCACAACCCTTTGTGTGAAGAAGTTCCTCCTCAACTCAGCCCTAAATCTGCTTCCCCTTATTTTGAGGCTATGCCCCCTAGTTCTGGTTTCACCTGCCAGTGGAAACAACCTCCCTGCTTCTATCTTATCTATTCCCTTCATAATCTTATATGTTTGTATAAGATCTCCCCTCATTCTTCTAATGAGTATAGTCCCAGTCTACTCAATCTCTCCTCATAAGCCAAACCTCTCAACTCCGGAATCAACCTAGTGACTTTCCATCTTTGCCATTGGCTGAGCCTGTGGCTTTGGGTTCAGCTGGCAGAGTCGGTTTCATTGAGAACATCCTGACTAACATGGACATGGCCTGACATACCAATCTTCATTGAGGTGCAGGTAGGTGAGTGAACATCCGAGATGGATATGGCCTCCTGCTGGAAGCCCTTCGAGCCTGCTTCCTTTTCCAGCATCTTGTACTCCTCCGCCTCGCCTCTGTTCATTCTCCACCATGCTGGCAGCTCGAATAGAATGCAACCTATTGCATCCATACCTGGGAGCCAGTGGTTTAACCAAAATCCTTACTGTCAGGACATGCCATACCACTCCATGCAGACTATGGCAACTTTCAACAGATCTGGAAGCCACCACGTATTGGGAGGGTATTGATAATAGGGTGGTATCTCTTAAAGAAATCTTTGTAATCTTTAGTAGGTTAACTGTACGTCTTTATTAACAAGTAGAACCATTTACACATGTACAGGCTAGGAACCATCTCCATGGCCTGAACTTTCAGGGTGTTGAGTGGTTTTGCTTTGTTCATTCATGGGACATGGGCATCGCTGGCTGGGCCAGCATTTATTGCCCATCTCTAGTTGCTCTTGGAGGACAGTTGAGAGTCAATCACATTGCTGTAGACCAGACCAATAAGGACAGTCGATTTCCTTCCCGAAAGGACATTAGTGAACCAGATGGGTTTTTTCCGACAATCGACAGGGTCATCAGTAGATTCTTAATTCCAGATATTTTTTGTTGAATTCAAATTCCACCATCTGCCATGGTCCCAGGTCCCCAGAACAGTAGTTGAGTTTCTGGATTAATAGTCTAGCGATAATATCACTCAGCCATCACCTCCCCACCATGCATCTGCCACCCACCATCCTGAGAGTCAGCAGGAATTTAACAGGCCTGCTGCCATTTTACACTCCCTCCCTGTGAACCTGCCCGTGCCAGTGTGGAGGGGGTGGGGTGGGGGTGATACTCTGTCGAGCTCTGTAAGAATTTTGTACACTTCAATGTGGTTACCTCAGGGAACAGAGGCCCAGTCCCCTCAGTCTTTCCTTATTCCTCATAGGACAATCCTGCCATCCCAGGAATTAGCCTGGTGAACCTTTACAGCATTCCCTCTATAACCAGTGGATCCTTCCTTAGGTAAGGAGAGTAAAACTGCGCACAATATTCTAGGTGTGGTCTCAACAAGGCTCGACATAACTGTAGCAAGACTTCCTCAATCATGTGCTCAAATCCCTTTGCAATATAGACTAATAATAGCATTTGCCTTCCGAATTGCTTGTTGCACCTGCATGTTAGCTTTCAGTGTTATGAACAAGAACTCCCAGATCTATTTGGACATCAACACTTCCCAATCTCTCCCCAGTTAACAAATACTCTGCGTTTCTGTCTTTCCAACCAAAGTGAATAACTTCATACTTTTCCATGTTATAGTCTATCTGCCATGTTCTTCACTTAGTCTGCCTCAATCCTTAAATTAGAAATTTAATTTATTTCAAAAGTTGTTACGATCGCCATAAAGACCAATTCACAGTTTATTTGGCCACAATTATTTATCATTGCATTACAATGAAACAGCATACAGGAATACTTAGGTGTAATGAGCTCCTGGAGAGGTACTGAATCTAATCAGAATGCTGGCAAACTGAAGGTGATACAAAGTACAGAGTCAACATGTTCTGCTGGGACATTTTTACACCATATTGTGGAATAATATGTGCTACTTAGAAAATCATAGATATCTATATCGGAGTCCAAGAAACTACTACAAGTATCTATAATGATTGTTCTGAATAACTATCAACATGATAGTTTTAAAAAGGTGATAGGTCCTATATGACTTTGAACCCCATTAGATGCACTAACCAATACAAGGTCACTTTCTCTTTACTAATGGCTGTAACTAATGTCATGATATCTACACGAAAGGATTTAGAATTGGGACCTAAACTCAAGTGACGATCAACACTTGATTACCCAAAAAAAAGGACAGGCTATTTTATCTTGTTGCCCGATAATTGTGCTGAGAGGGCGGAGCTGGCAAATATTGACACATCCCCCAGCTTCCCTATCCTAACTTCTCAAAGGTGACATTGGTGTCCCAGAAGAAAACGGTAATTTCAATGTATATTAGTCTACAGCAGACAGAAAGCTCTTGAAAGTTAACTATGGCAGCATGTCCCCTTTAATGGGGTGCTCCCGGAGGGTCACATGATCGGTCCGAACCCTATGGGCAGGCCGCACGAGAAGCAGAGACAAACGAGTGCAAGAGCGCGTGTCCTGGGTCGGGGAGGAACCTCAGTTGGAGCCAGGGAGGAGAAGTGAGTAGACATGTATTGCACTCCTGTCAGACCATCGCTTGTACATATATATTGTTGAATATGAACCCTTCATAACTTGAAGCCACAGCGAGTTGTAATAGTTTATGACATTAACTAATGCTGAAAAATAATTGGTCCCACAAGAACAAAAATCTGATGACCTCACAGTTCCTCAGGGAATCGCCTCAGAGAAACCATTTCAAATCCCATGGATTACCCGGATAGAGCATGGTCTTCACACACTAACACCACACATACGCACGCATGCACACACACACGCACACGGATGCATACACGGATGCACACACACACGTGCACACGCACACCACATACAAACCTTCTACTTTGACCATTTTTATTCCCATTTCTCATCTACTCTTCCACCTGCAATTCCATTTTCATCTTCTGCACTAGTTAGCCATTTACAGATGACTGGTTCCATTTGTCATTCTGGTAACATGTAAAGGGGGAAAGAATCATTCAATAGCAAAAACAAGTCAAGCTCTTGCTGTAAGGTCGCTTGTGTAACGTGTATTCATTGTCACATGTTTCAAAGCGCACACAGCCCAAAAGTATTAAAAACACAGACATCAGTTTGAATGCCCAAAGCCAACATTAAGTAAGGACGATGGACAAAAAGATATTTGAATAGTTACTGAAAAGAACTGGTTATTGACTGAGCAAATTAAAAATAATATGGAGTTTGCCAGATCCCAGACAACAAACGTTTGTTGAAGATTACTTCTTTTTAATGCTGGTCTAGCAGAGTGGCACAGTGGCAAGCACTGCTGCCGCATAGCACCAGGGAACCAGGTTGCACTTTCTCCCC
This sequence comes from Mustelus asterias, assembly GCF_964213995.1. Classification (NCBI taxonomy): domain Eukaryota; kingdom Metazoa; phylum Chordata; class Chondrichthyes; order Carcharhiniformes; family Triakidae; genus Mustelus; species Mustelus asterias. Next base: position 13,211,176 of record NC_135809.1, read on the forward strand.
GTGTCTGCGTTTGTTTCCTTCGGGTGCTCCGGTTTCCTCCCACAGTTCAGAGATGTGCAGGTTAGGTGGATTGACCATGTTAAAGTGTCCCTTAGTGTCAGAAGGTGTGTAGGTTAGGGGGGGTAAATATGTGAGGTTACAGGGATAGGACCTGGGTAAGATGCTTTGTCGGACATTCAGTACAGAAATGGTGGGCTGAATGGCCTCCTTCTGCACTGTTGGATTCTATGGTCTCCAATGATGCAGTTCAGGGTTTTATTAAAAATTTGCATTTATATAGCACCTTTCACAACCAGAGGATATTCCAAAGTGGACAATGATGTACTTTTGAAGTATCGTCACTGTTGTAATGTAGAAAATTGCAGCAACCAATTTGTGCACTGCATGCTCCCACTAACAGCAATGTGATAACAACCTGATAACCTCGATTGCCCATGTTGGTTGAGGGATAAATCTATTGGCGAGGACACCAGGAATAACCCTTCCATTATTCATCAAACTAGTGCGAGGGGATGTTTGCAATGACATGAAAGGGTGCAGATGCTGTCTCGGTTTAACACTTCATCTGAAGGACGACACCTTCAACGGTGATACAAAAGTCTGCGATCATGTATCAACCGACTCAAGAACAGCTTCTTCCCTGCTGCCATCAGACTTTTGAACGGACCCCGCATCAAGTTAATCTTTCTCCACACCCTAGCTATGACTGTAACACTGCATTCTGCACTCTCCTTTCCTTCTCTATGAACGGTATGCATTGTCTGTATAGCGCGCAAGAAACAATACTTTTCACTGTATATTAATACGGGAACAAAGAACAAAGAAAATTACAGCACAGGAACAAGTCCTTCGGCCCTCTCAGGCTGTGCCGACCATGCTGCCCGACTGAACTAAAACCCCCTACCCTTCCGGGGACCATATCCCTCTATTCCCATCTTATTCATGTATTTGTCAAGACGTCCCTTAAAAGTCACTATCGTATCTGCTTCCACTACCTCTCCCGGCAGCGAGTTCCAGGCACCCACCACCCTCTGTGTAAAAAAACTTGCCTCGTACATCTACATGATTATTACCTCGTACATGGTTTCCTCCCACAGTCCAAAGAGTTAGGTTGATTGGCCATGCTAAGTTAACCCTAGTGTCAGGGGGATTAGCAGGGTAAATGTGGGGTTACGGGAATAGGGCCTGGGTGGGATTGTGGTCGGTGCAGACTCGATGGGCTGAATGGCCTCCTTCTGCACAGTTGAGATTCTATGTGACAATAATAAACCAAATCAAAATCATTACTGCACTGGGGTGGAGAGCTAGCTTTGATTTTTGCTCTCGAGTCCTGTCGTTGGACTTGAAGCCAAAACGTCTGACGCAGAGGCAGCAATGCGGAAGGCACAGGGTTTATAAGATCAGGTGCATTGGACTATCTATTGCACAATGCTAAATTGTAACTGTGTGTAAATAGATGTATTAATGACTGTCGGGCATATGGTTTTCTTCGGTCGACTGGAGACTAATTGATCTTCAGGTTAATTAACAGTTAGGTTAGCTTGGTTTTAAAATTTTTGTTCTCAAAGAATTGTCGCAACCAAACCTGTATGCGATGCAGAATCGGACTTAGAGAATGACAACCCCATCAATAAGTTTTATATATATCTGTTCTTTGTAAAAGAAAATTGTGGACAAGCTTTTCTGGCCTCTCCGCTGTGTGTTTCTCTTGACTGGAGATGGCCAGCTGTGGGATCTTCCAGTCCCGTCGCAGTCAATGGGACTTCACATTGAATCCACCCCACGCCACCAGGAAACCCAGGGTGGGGATGTGCCATCGGCAGCAGGACTGGAAGATCCCACCAGCATAAACGGCATGAAGTTCCAGCCTGTGTAGCTTAATGCAATGAAGTTACTGTGAAAAGCCCCTAGTCGCCACACTCCGGCGATTGTTCGGGTACACCGAGGGAGAATTTAGCATGGCCAATGCATCTAATCAGCACGTCTTTCGGGCTGTGGGAGGAGACTGGAGCACCCGGAGGAAACCCACACAGGCACAGGGAGAACGTGCAAACTCCGCACAGACGGTGACCCAAGCCGGGAATCGAACCCAAGTCCCAGGTCCGTGCTAACCACTGTGCCACCCCAGCTCATAAACCAGGCTGGTGTCTATCTGCAAAGTTCCCTAACCTAACAACCAAAAATTCTCTTTGAACAAAGCCCCTGTTTATGGAACACAAGTCTTAAAAGGAATACAATTCCACATTAGCAGCAGAATAAAAGCTACTTTAATTAAGTCATACGGATGCGTAAATCAGATGCTTCATAAATCAGTGAAATATGACAGTAATCGCCATGGGTGTGTTTGAGAATGACTCATGTGGGTGCGTGTTGCTCAATTTGGGTCACAAGGAGACAGCTTTGCTGAGCGTCTCATAACCACTAATTATAAGGCCCCTCTCTGCTTTGTGTCTGAGGAATCGAATAAAGTCCCAATTTTAACCAGACACATCCAATGGGAATGGACACCTTTCGATCGGAATGCTGATTTACATCCCACTCAAATTCATGATTACGTTGAGTTCAATGGAGCATAAAATTAAGCGAGGTGTAAGTGTGACAGCTCAGTGAACACACTCCAATCTTCCAGGCATGTTAGGCTGAAACTAAACCTCGCCAGTGATAAGGAGCGCTGTGTCAATGGAAAGATGGCACAGTGGTTAGCACTGTTGCCTCACAGTCAGGGGCCCAGGTTCAATTCCTGGCTTGGGTCACTGTCTGTGCGGAGTTTGCACATTCTCCCTGTGTCTGTGTGGGTTTCTTCTGGTCTATATTTATTGGTTGTTAGGTTAGGGAACTTTGCAGATGGAAATGAACCTGGCTCATGAGCTGGTGGCACAGTGGTTAGCACAGACCAGGGACTTGGGTTCGATTCCCGGCTTAGGTCACTATCTGTCAGATTTTGCACATTCTCCCCGTGGTTGCGTGGGTTTGATCCGAGTGTTCTGGTTTCCTCCCACAGTCCAAAGGCGTGCTGGTTAGATGCATTGGCCATGCTAAATTCTCCCTCAGTGTACCCAAACAGGCGCCGTAGTGTGGCGACTCGGGGATTTTCACAGTAACTTCATTGCAGTCTTAATGTAAGCTTACTTGTAACTTGAATAATAAATAAATACTGTCTGGGAGGGAAAGAGCACTTGAGGAAAGAGTATTTTACATCATGGCAGCAACATGAACAGGTTTATCGATTTCAACACTATGTCACCAAGCCATGCGCATTTGTAAATAAAGATATTTTCAAATGAACAGAGGCCCTTTAGATCAGTAACATTAGCAATATTTTTAGTTTTACTTGTTCATAGAGAGGTAATATAATGGCACCCTAACTCAACAAGAATAATATATAGTTATTTCAGATGAACGTTTGTCAAATGAGCAACTTATTTCTGTAATTATTGTAGTTCAGAAAAGGCCATTCGGCCCATCAAGTCTTCACCAACTCTCTGACAGAGTATCTTACCTAGGCCCTCTCCTCATAACCCCACATACATTTACAATGGCAAATCCATCTAACCTACACATTTAGGGACACAGGGGCTATATAGCATGGCCACTCAAACTAACCTGCACATCGTTGGACTTGGAGGAATATACAGGGGGAATGTGCAAACCCCACACAGTCACCCAAGGCTGGAATTGAACCTGTGTGCCTGGAGCTGTGAGGCAGCAGTGCTAACCACTGAGCCACTGTGCCACCCCTTATCTGGAGCCCTGCAAAGTGCTCCCTGTGAGGCTCATTGAGAATACGCTCCCCACCCAACTGGAGCTCATTACCTGAGCCTTTTATAAGGCCGGCCCAGGACTGGGCCAGCTGCACTGTAGCCCAGGCAGGGACTAGTGGCTTTACTTTGCATTCTGTAATAAACGATGTTCCTTTCCAGTCGGGCTTCCTGAGTCATTGTACTCTCCTTGCTTTTTCATGATTAATTCTCCATTCCTCAGTTCTCTCTCTACTTGTACGATATCAGCACAGACATGGCGCGAAGGACCCCTTTCTATGAATAAAACGTAAATGTCGCCACAGTCCCAGATGACCTCTGAGGGGGAGAGCTGACTGGTGGTGATTTATCCTGAGATCACCACACCTCAGGTTGTGAGGCAAGGTTGAGAAGGTGGGGCCTTTGTGCGTAGCCTCAGCAGTACAAGAATTGAACCCGCACTGTTGGCCCTGCTCTGCATCACGAACCATCCATAGAACTAAGAAACAGGGGCAAGAATAGACAACATAACCCCCTGAGCCTACTCCATCTTGCAGTATGATCAAGGCTGATTGTTGATTTCAACTCCACCTGCCTGCACACACACCATATTCTCCAATTCCCTAATAGATCAAACATTTGATTATCTCAGCCTTAAATATATTCCATAATGGAGTGTCCACAAGCTTCTTGAGGTAGAGAATTTCAAAGATCCACAATCTTTTGAGCGAGTATCTCCTCATTTGAGTCCCACGTGATCAGCCACTTAGCCGGAGATTTTTCCTCAGCCAGCCAAAACATTGGGCGGAATTTTCCACGCAACAGCAGCGATGGCCCCACATTGCGCAAGTAATGGGATCTTCTGGTCCTGCTACAACAAATGGGGTTTCCTACTGAATGCACCCCTCCAGGAAACCCACGGCAGGGTCCTTCGGCGACAGGACCAGAATATCCTGCTAGCATGAACGGCTGAAAAATTCTGGCCAATCTCTCAGTATCTACTTTATCAGTCTCCTTCAGAATCTTGTGTGTTTCAATGAAATCGCCCCTCATTCTTCTGAACTCCAGAGAATATAGACTCAATTACCTCAGCCTCTCATCACAGGACAACTTCTGTGGGGAGGCGATGGCCTAGTAGCATTATCGCTAGATTATGAATCCAGAAACTCGGCTAACATTCAGGGGATTCGGGTTCGAATCCCACCACGGCAGATGGGGGAATTTGAGTTCAATAAAAAATATCTGGAATTAAGACTCAACTGATGACTACGAAATCATTGTCGATTGTCAGAAAAACAATCTAGTTTACTGAAGTCCTTTAGGGAAGGAAATCTGCCATCCTGACCTGGTTTGGGCTACTTGTGACTCCAGAGCCACAGCAATGTGGGTTGACTCTCAAATGCCCTTGGGCAATTAGGGAAGGGCAATAAATGCTGGCCAGCCAGCATGAATGAATAAAAAAAACCTCTCCTCCCAGGGACCCATCTTCGCTATATCTTTCTAATGGCATCCTGGCTAAGAGGTTAGGCATTTGACCACTCCTGACCACCAATCAGTACTGGTTAACCAGGAAAGTTTAGTTTGCTCTCCAACCTATTCTCCTTTTCAAACGAGAAGATACGCCTGTTTTTCTCATTCTTGCCAACTGATTTCCAGGCGGAGATTGGAAATGTGCCTTACAGAACAAATCATAGGTACCAGCCTGAGAATGGATCCACAACAGCTTGGTGCATTGTTAGTACTTAATCTAACAATGCAAAAACATCCATAAGGGGTTAGTATACCCAATGGAATGTGCATTACTATCAGAACAACAGAGATTAAAAAGGAAGACAGATCCCTTAAATATACATTTGAATTGCTTTTAAATCGGAATGACTTACCAAGAGCAGAGAATCCGCAAGTAAACGTATCTTTCTGCCGTTTTCTAAAAGGTTCACTTCATAGTTCTCTCAATGTCACCAATGCGCACCTGGGTAGATAATTAATTTTTATGACTGTCAGGTTCTCATTGTCTTCTGCCAAAACAAAGTGTGCCTTCAACGGCCCAGCTCCGCAGAACAGGATCGAAACAGAGGCAGGTTGCCTTGTGGATGGCCACAACCACAATGTTAATCGGAATGTCAGATATCGGAGCATCTTCCAGTATTTGGAAATGCCTTCAGGGAAACACTAATTGTAGCAATCACTACTCATTAAAGGTTTATAAAATATACATACATATTGTAAATATATATAGTTACATTTAAGCAACAGACATGAAAACTATTTTAATTAAGTTGTACAGTCGTGTATTTCACGGAGATCTGATGACCTAATTGAGCAATTTCCATTGAACGTGTATAAGATTATGAGGGATGTGACAGAGTGGATAAGGAGCAGCTGTTTCCCTTAGAACAAAGAGAAAAAGAACAAAGAAAATTACAGCACAGGAACAGGTCCTTCGGCCCTCCAAGCCTGCATCAGCCATGCTGTCCGACTGAACTAAAACTCCCTACTCTTCCAGGGACCATATCCCTCTATTCCGATCCTATTCATATATTTGTCAAGGCGCCCCCTTAAAAGTCACTGTCGTACTTGCTTCCACTACCTCCCCCGGCAGCGAGTTCCGGGCACCCACCATCCTCTGTAAAAACTGGCCTCGTACATCTCAGTTGAAGGGTCAGTCACGAGGGGACATAGGTTCAAGGTGAGGGACAGGAGGTTCAGGGGGGCGGTGGGAATGTGAGGAAAAATGTTTTTACCCAGAGGGTGTTGACGATCTGGAAGGCGCTGCCTGGGAGGGTGGTGGAGGCGGGATGCCTCACATCCTTTAAAAAGTACCTGGGTGAGTACTTGGCACATCATAACATTCAGGGCTATGGGCCAAGTGCTGACAGGTGGGAGTTCAGGTGTTTCTAATGTGTCAGTGCAAACTCGATGGGCCGAATGGCCTCTTCTGCGCTGTATGATTCTATGAACACAGTTGAAAGTTCTAAGGTAGGCTGCTAAAGCTGAGATTGAAGTCAGAGAATTTAGGGCCTGTGCAACAGGGCTGTCAGCGTCTGGGAAAAGGAAAACAAAACAGTTTTTAAGTTGTTAGGTGCTGTAAGACCTACATCCGAAACATTGATCTGTCTCATTATTTTCAGATGATGAATTTGCTGTGTTCCTCCGGCCTTTTCCCGATCTGCTAATTAATGCACCAAGTTTCTGCCTCACCATTCAACATGACTTAATTCTCTATTTTGTAAGTCGGAGGAATCTCCGAAATGTCACTGCAATTCCCCAGAGGAAGCATTTAAACAAAACCTACACCACCTGACATTTGCGGAAAGGTGAGGGGGTGGGGTTTTCCTGGCTGCTGTTGCCTTCTATTCTTAGCGGCATTATTTTCTTGTACTTGGCAACTCTCGTACAGTCACATGCGCTAACACAATCATTCATTCCTAACCTTCAGTAGCCCTTTACACAGAGGTGGTGATATACAATTAAATTGCCGTCAGCTGGTTCAGGTCTACTTGTTACATTTTATAACAAAACAGCGCCAATAAAAATTTGTACCTTCGCGTTAAGGTATGCGTCGGGAATAGTTCCCAAAGGGAAAAGTAATTTTTCATTTCTGCTTACATTCAGGGAAGCAGCAGGATTGTATATGTGACTTTGGCTTTCCAGGAATTACGTGGTGCTGCATATTTCAATATCACTGACGCAATATCACTTACACATTTAGTATTGTCAAATATTCATATTAGACAATCCTGTCAGGGCTTTAGTCAATCCTCCTTCTTCAGGTACCATTCCCCTTAGTGGCCATGGACCTCCATTGGATTGGCCCATCATTATATCATAGAATCCCTACAGTGCAGAAGGAGACCATTCGGCCCATCGTGTCTGCACGAACAATCCCACCCCCTGCCCTATCCCCGTAACCCCATATATTTACCCTGCTAATCCCCTGACAGTAAGGGACAATTTAGCATGGCCAATCCACCTAATCCGCACATCTTTGGAGTTTGGGAGGAAACCCACACAGACATGGGGAGAATGTGCAAACTCCACACAGACAGTCACCCGAGGCCGGAATTGAACCCAGGTCCCTGGCGCTGTGAGGCAGCAGTGCTAACCACCTTGGCAAGTACTGCAATGCCACTTCTTTCCACTGTGAAACTCTTCCACTCTTTAGCACCTGCTATCAGGCATATTGGAAGAGCGTACACACCATTGGCCACGCTATGCTTGCACTTGCCATGGCCATCAAGCTCTGAAGTGGGGCTTGAACCCAGGGTTTCTGGCCCAGAGGTAGGGATGTTACCACTGTGCCACTGTCTCCCTGTGAATACATACAAAAAAATGATTTACAAGTATTTGGCATGTTTGTTAACCCCTTAGTGTTTATTCGGTGTAAAGAAAATGCAGGTCTGCACTTCTGGTTAGAAGCCAGTACTCCTTCTGTATGCAATCCTCAACTCTCAAACCTGACCCAATCCTCCCATTTTAAGGAATTTAAATTCACCATACATCTCTTTGCCAATAAATGACACTACAGACACTGAAATCCATAGAATCACTACAGTGCAGAAGGAAGCCATTTGGCCCATCGAGTCTGCACCAACCACAATTCCACCCATCCCCTATCCCCGTAGCCCCACGAATTTACCCTGCTAGTCCCCCGACACTAAGGGGCAATTTACTATGGGTAATCAGCCTAACCTGCACATCTTTGGACTGTGGGAGGAAACTGGAGCACCCGGAGGAAACCCACGCAGACACGGGGAGAACATGCAGACTCCGCACAGACAGTGACCCAAGCCGGGAATCGAACCTGGGTCCCTGGCGTTGTGAGGCAGCAGTGCTAACCACTGTGCCACCGTGCTGCCCCTGCAGTGACCCTGCGCCAGATGACTCTAACCTTGTATCGACAAACATCTAGATAAAAGCAAATTGCTGCGGATACTGGAATCTGAAACAGAAAATGCTGGAAAATCTCAGCAGGACCAACATCTACCAGTTTATGAATTCATCATCTGTTATACGTTGCTGTTCTGTTCCAAAAGACCATTTGGAATCTAGTGAATCAGGAGGATGGTGGCATAATGGTAATGTCAGTGGACTAGTAATCCAGCAGACTGGGCTAATCTTCTGGGGACATGGGTTTAAATCCCACCACGGCAGTTGGTGAAATTTAAATTCAATTGATAATCTGAAATCTAAAGCTAGTCCAGCAATGGCGACAGTGAAACCATCATTGATTGTCGTAAAAACCCAACCGATTCACTCAGGGAAGGAAATCTGCCATCCTTACCTGGTCTGGTCTACCTATGACTGCAGATTCACAATAATATGGTTGACTCTTAACTGTAATTCAAGAGCAATTAGGGATGGGCATCAAACATTGGCCTTATCAGCAATGTCCATGTCCTACAGAAGAATATGGGCAGCGCAGTGGTTAGCACTATGGCCTCACAACTCCAGGGACCTCCATTCAATTCCAGCCACTGTGACTGTCTGTGTGGTGTCTGCACATTCTCCCAGTGTCTGCACGGGTTTCCTCCGTGTGCCCTAGTTTCCCTCTCAGTCCAACAATGTGTAGGTTAGGTGAATCGGCCATGCTAAATTGCCCCTTAGTGTCCAATGATGTGCAGGTTAGGAGGGTTAGCCCTGCTAAATTGACCCTTGGTGTCTGGGATGTGTGGATTAAATAGATTAACCATGGTAAATGTGTGGGGTTATGGGGATAGGGCAGGAGGCCTGGGTAAGATGCTCTGTCAGAGAGTCAGTGCATACTCAACGGGCGAAATGGCCTCTTTTTGCACTGTAGGGATTCTATGGATTCAATGATAATAAACTTAACAAAATCATATATGATTAATAACCAACACCAGGTACCAGAGAGGTAGGATTGGCAAGGAGCCTCCAGGAATCTGGATCAATCTCCTGTGTGAAACCCCAGACAAACACTACCAGAACATTAAAAAGATAGAATTTTTTTTTTAAAGTCTTCAAATATTTCTCTTTACTGGATGTAGAAATATTGAAAATGAGGAAAAAAATGTTGTTTTTTCACTGACAGTCGAGCATCACCCAATTGAAAAATTCCAATTGGTGTAGGAAGGCCCTACATCACAAGGATGGATGTGTTGACTGATCAATGGCTGGAGTGTGGGGGCAAGTCATGAGATGAAACCTCCAGGAATACATTTAATCATAGTTGGCAATCCTAAACAGTGCACACTTATGTATATAACTGAGGGCTCGAGTAAGGGTTTGTTGCTTTCAGGAGAATAGAACTTAGGAAAAACTCAAGTTGAGGAAATAAATTATAATAACAAGTTACCAGCCCATGACAACTATTGATCATATAGGGCATTTGCGAGGCCACATCTGGAGTATTGTGTGCAGTTTTGGTGTCCCTATCTGGGGAAGGATGTCCTTGCTATAGAGGGAGTACAGCAAAGATTTACCAGGCTAATTCCTGGGATGGGAGGTCTGTCATATGAGGAGAGACTAAGTCGGTTAGTCCCATTGAGTATGCACTGACTCTCTGACAGAGCATGAATACAATATTCATTGGAATTTAGAAGAGTGAGAGGGGATCTCATAGAAACTTATGAGAACTTACGGGTGGCACGGTATGCTGGGGTTTGCGGTGCGGACTACCCTTTTAGGAGTACAGGTCAGGTGACCCCTGGGCAGTATGGTGGCACAGTGGTTAGCACTGCTGCCTCACAGCACCAGGGACCTGGGTTCGATTCCCGGCTCAGGTCACTGTCTGTGCGGAGTCAGCACGTTCTCCCCACATCTGCATGGGTTTCCTCCGGGTGCTCCGGTTTCCTCCCACAGTCTGAAAGACGTGCTGGTTAGGTGCATTGGTCACGCTAAATTCTCCTTCAGTGTATCAGAACAGGCACTGGAGTGTGGCGACTAGGGAATTTTCACAGTAACGTCATTGCAAGCATCCTTGTGACACTAATAAATAAATTTTAAAATTCTAACAGGGTTAGACAGAGTAGATTCAGAAAGAATGTTCCCGATGGTGGGAGAACTAGGGGTCATAGTTTGAGGATAAGGGGTCAACCTTTTAGAACTGAGGTGAGGAGAAATTTCTTCACCCAGAGCGTGGTGAATGTGTGGAAAGTAGATTGAGGCCAAAATGTTTTCTGATTTCAGGAAGAAATTAGATATAGCTCTTGGGACTAAAGGAATCAAGGGACATGGGGGGGGGAAGGGGTGATCAGGATATTGAATTTGATGGTCAGCCATGATCAAAATGAATGGCGGAGCAGGCTCAAAGGGCTGAATGGCCTACTCCTGCTTCTAGTTTCTGAGTTTCGATGATCCAGTGCTTAAACCAGGCTTATGTGCAAGTTAGATTCACATGACTGATGTTCGAATAATTCCCAAGGGTGGGTTGACTCTACCCCAGGCTTTTGGAGGCAGACAAACAAGATTTACAACATACCGTCAGACATTCTGAAGGCGTTAAGCTGGGGCAAACTGGAGGATACAAAGAGTCTGCAAAAAAAGCTTAACTGAGTGAGCAAAAATTTGGTAGATGGAACATAATGTGGGCAAATGAGAGGTTGTCTACTATTCGGGAGAATGGAAAAGAGATTATTGAAATAGAGAAAGACTGCAGAATGTTGTGATAGAGAGACCTAGGTACCCATTGAATCATAGAATCCTAGAATCCCTACAGTGCAGAAGAGGCCATTTGGCCCATCAAGTCTGCACCGATTGCAGAAACTCTGACAGAATATCTTATCCAGGCTCTCTCCCCTGTCCCATCCCCACACACCTTCGATGGCTAATCCATCTAACCTACACATCTTAGTTTGATTGGATTTGTTATTGTCACACGTATTGACAGTGAAAATTAGGTTTCTTGTGCACTATACAAAGCATACCATTCATAGAGAAAGAAACGACTAGGAAGGTCCACTAAGGGGCAATTTGGCATGCCCAGTCCACCTAATCTGCACATCTTTAGACTCTGGGAGGAATCCAGAGAACCCGGAGAAAACACACGGAGGCACGGGGAGAACATGCAAACACCACACAGTCACCCAAGGCTGGATTGGAACCCGGGTCCCTGGAGCTGTGAAGCAGCAGTGCCAACCGCTGTGCCACTGTGCTGCCTACCACTCACAAAAAGTTAGCATGTAGGTGTACAACAAGTATTTGTGAAGACAAATAGAATAGAAAGTGAGGATGTCTTGCTCCAGCTGCATCTACATCTGGACTACCATGTGTCATTTTAGACTCATTAGGGAGAGATATACTTGCACCATTTGCGACTCCTTGGACACTAAAGCAGTCCATGTTCAAATGCAACAAGATCTGGACAATATCCAGGCTTGGGCTGACAAGTGGCAAGTAACATTCACGCCACACAAATGCCAGCCAATGACCATCCCCAATAAGGGACACTCTAACCACCACCCTTTGACATTCAATGGTGTTACCATCACTGAATCCCCCACTGTCAACATTCGCGGGGTTACCATTGACCAGAAACTCAACTGGACTCACCACATAAACAGTGGCTACAAGAGCAGGTGAGCGGCTAGGAATACTGCAGCGAGTAACTCACCTCCTGGCTCCCCAAAGCCTATGAACTATCTACAAGATGCACTGCAGCAATTCACCAAAGATCCTTAGACAGCACCTTCCAAACCCACGACCACTTCCACCTAGAAGGACAAGGGCAGCAGATACAAGGGGAACACCACCACATGGGAACACCACCACCTGCAAATTCCCCTCCAAGTCACTCACCATCCGGACTTGGAAATATATCGCCGTTCCTTCGCTGTCATTGGGTCAGAATCCTGGAATTCCCTCCCCAACGGCATTGTGGTTCAACGCACAGCACGTGGACTGCAGCGATTCAAGAAGGCAGCTCACCACCACCTTCTCAAGGGCAACTGGGGATGGGCAATAAATGTTCACCAGCCAGCGATGCCCATGTTCCACGAATTAATAAAAAACATTAGAAGCTATTAAAAGGTTCATTAGGCTGATTCCTGGAATGAAGAGGTTCTCTTGTGAGGAATGGTTGACCTATAGAACACTACAACGCAGTACAAGCCCTTCGGCCCTCGATGTTGCACCGACCAGTGGAACCAATACTCACTGGAATTATGAAGAATAAGAGGTGATCCGATTGAAGTATAAAATTCTGAGGGTTCTTGACAGGATAAATGCTGAGAGGATGTTTCCCATTGTGGGAAATCTGGAAACATGGGGTCTCCTATTGGAGAGGGGGGGCATGAGGGGTGAATTTCTTTTCTCAGATGAGCGTTAGTCTTTGGTATTCTCTTCCCCCAGAGACCACTGGAGGCTGGGTCATTGAAGATGTGCAGGGCTGAGCTGAGTTAGACAGATTTTTGATCAACAAGGGGGTCAAGGATTTTGGGGAGCCGGTAGGAAAGTGGAGTTAAGGCCACCATCAGATCAGCCTTATTCTTACTCAATAGTGGAGATGGCTTGATGGACTGAATGGCCTACTTCAGCTCCTATTTCTTGTGATTTTGTGACCTTGCCAACGGTAGCAGGATAAGAACTTCAGTGCTGTGAAGATTAAATTTGAGACAAATACGATGAGCTGTTTTGTACGAAGAGCTTGATAGGCTACAGTGGAAACCAGCATATGGGGCCCTTTTGGAAAACAGCTTGAAGCTGTAACAGGGAGATGATAGAGTCGGTAACATGAGAAAGGGCGAGATCAGCTGTGCCAAAGGTCCTCCTTTCTTTACACAAAATATCTTGTGATCTTGTAATTAAACAGCCTGTAATGTTTCTTTATTATAAATCTCATGACAGTGTTCGCCTCAGGATATGTTGCTGTGTATGAATGTCGATTGTATGCTCCCAGCACAGAATCTCACTAAACTAGTACAGCTTGCAGAGGCGGCACAGTGGTTCTTTTTTAATGTTTATTTATTAGTGTCACAAGTACTCCTCCATTAACACTGCAATGAAGTTACTGTGAAAATCCCCTAGTCGCCACACTCCAACGCCTGTTCGGGTTCACTGAGGGAGAACTTAGCATGGCCAATGCACCTAACCAGCACGTCTTTCGGACTGTGGGAGGAAACCGGAGCACTTGGAGGAAACCAACGCAGACACTGGGAAAATGTGCAGACTCCACACAGATAATCGCCCGAGGCTGGAATCAAACCCGGGTCCCTGGCGCTGTGAGGCAGCAGCGCTAACCACTGTGCCACCGTGCCGTCCACAAGTTAGCACTGCTGCCTCACAGCACCAGGGATGGGGGTTCGATTCCTGGCCTTGGGTCGCTGTGCAGAGTCTGCACATTCTCCCCGTATCTGCAAGGGGTTTCCTCCGGGTTCCTGCCACAGCCCAAAAGATGCGCTGGTTAGGTGGATTGGCCATGCTTAATTGCCCCTTAGTGACCCGAGATTATGTAAACTAAGGGGATTAGTGAGATAAATGTGTGGGGTTATGGGGATAGGACTTGGGTACGATAATGGGCTGGATTTTACGGTCTCACTCAAGTGAGACCAAAAATTCCCGCCCAAGGTCAATGGACATTTCCATTGTCCGCTTCTTGCCTGCTCCAATTCCGGGGCAGGCGAAGTGGTAGAATTCTGGCAACACTGTCAGAAAGTCGGTGCAGGCCAGTTGGGCTGAATGGCCTCCTTCTGCACAGTAGGGATTCTATGAGCCTACAATTCCACGTGCATCTCACTTAAGCCTTGAACATTACAGCATAAGCACCTTGTTCTTCAAACCAACTCTGATAAAAAGTTATGTCACCTGTTCCGAATATTCCTCGTTCTGGCAGTTAAGGGTTGCAAACAGTTACCACGTGGAACCAGCTCCACGTGGTAACACCACAAGTCCCAGCCAGTATGGAGGCGATTATCAGGAAAATCACTCAATCATGCCCACACTGCTGTCAGCGAGTGGACTTAATTATACCTGTATTGTGTGCTATACAATCATCCTCCACTTAATGAAAGTTCCTGGAAGATTATTCCTGCTTTTATTGGGAAACTTTCAGTTGTTTTTTTAAATTAAATTTTTAATCTATCCTTAAAGTTACAAAACCCATGCAAAGAGTGGAGTGGGCAAGCCTAAATCCATTCCTTGCTTGTTCCAAAAACAACAAATTCAAATTGAATCCAATTCAAGGTCCCCACGTGAGGGACAAATAGGCTGACAAAATGAGGCATTGCACCCCATCTTGGGCTTGATCTGATGCTTCATAAGATTTAGGAGCAGAATTAGGCCATTCAGCCCATCGAGTCTGCTCCAACATGGCTGATATTTTTCTTATCCCCATTCTCCTGCCTTCTCCCCATAACCCCTGATCCCCTTATTGATCAATAACCTATCTATCTCTGTCTTAAGACACTCATGACCTGGCCTCCACAACCTTCTGCGGCAATGAGTTCCACAGATTCACCACTCTCATCTTAGCCTAAAGGCTGAGAAGCGATTTTAACAATAAATCCTATTTCCTTTGTCTTAACTTTGTAGATCTTCTCTGTGCAAATGTGGTCCTGCACATATGCTGCAGAAATGTTGCTTATACTCTCTACGCAGCAACAATATGCCGAAAGACTTGTTTCAGGTAATTAAAGGTTTTAGCAGGGAGGAGAGAAATTTCCTCTGATGGGGGAATCCAGTAAAAGGGACATTGTAATCTATGTATATATTGTATGTTGGGGTTTGGGGTACGGACTACCTCTTTAAGAGTACAGGTCAGGTGACCTCTGGGCAGTATGGTGGCATAGTGGTTAACACTGCTGCCTCACAGCGTCAGGTGACCTCTGGGCAGTATGGTGGCATAGTGGTTAACACTGCTGCCTCACAGCGTCAGGGACCCGAGTTCGATTCCCGGCTTGGGTGACTGTCTGTGCGGAGTCTACACGTTCTCCCCATGTCTGCGTATGTTTCCTCCGGGTGCTCCGGTTTCCTCCCACAGTCCAAAAGCCATGCTGGTTAGGTACATTGGCCATGCTAAATTCTCCCTCAGTGTACCCGAACAGGTTCCAGAATGTGGCGACTAGGGGATTTTCACAGTGACTTCACCGCAGTATTAATGTCAGCCTACTTGTGACACTAATAAATAAACTTTAAGCTACTCTTTGTTGAAAGTCCTTGTCAGTGAGTTGGGAATCCAGCATTTTTACATGGTGTCAGAAGTTGGGTGTGTGGGACAAAGATCTACCCACTCGTCTTTAATGAAAATATTGCAGACAGTTGGGAAAGGTTCCAGAAGGATTTACTGCGGTGTTGCATTGTCTGAGAAGTCAGATAAGATACAGGCTTTTACCCGGTTAAACCTCACGGGCCTCGAGGCTGTCAAAATTTTGAGTTGTTTATTTTCCAGATGGAGGAGATAAAAAAAGATTCTGAAATAATCCTAAAAATGTTTGAAAATATCTGTCTTCTGGCAAAAAATATAATGCACAATAGACATGTGTCCAATTCAACAGAATTGACCAGAAGCTCCAACAACACTCAGTTTGACACTATCCAAGACTTGGTTGACACCCCTCCCACAAGCACTCACTCCCACCACCGACAAACAGGGGCAGCTGTGCGTACCATCTACAAGATGCACTGCAGGAACTCACCAAGATTCTCACCTTCCAAACCCACAACAACTACCACCAGAAGGACAAGAACAGCAGATACCTGGGAACACTACCACCTGGAGGTTCCCGTCCAAGACACTCATCACCCTGCCTTGGAAATATATCCAGTAAGAAGTTTAACAACACCAGGTTAAAGTCCAACAGGTTTATTTGGTAGCAAAAGCCACAAGCTTTCAGAGCCTTAAGCTCCTTCTTCAGGTGAGTGGGAATTCTGTTCACAAACAGGGCATATAAAGACACAAACTCAATTTACAGAATAATGGCTGGAATGCAAATACTTACAGCTAATCAAGTCTTAAAGGTACAAACAATGTGAGTGGAGAGAGCATTAAGACAGGTTAAAGAGATGTGTATTGTCTCCAGACAGGACAGCCAGTGAGATTCTGCAAGTCCACGCAAGCTGTGGGGATTACCGATGCGCACATCTTGTGAATGAGTGGGCGGCATGGTGGCACAGTGGTTAGCGCTGATGCCTCGCAGTAACAGGGACCCGGGTTCAATTCCGGCCTGGGGTCTGTGTGGTGTTTGCACGTTCTCCCCGTGTCTGTGTGCGTTTCCACCGGGAGCACCGGTTTCCTCCCAGAGTCTAAAGATGTGTGGGTTAGGTTGATTGGCCATGCTAAATTGCCCCTTAGTGTCAGGGGGATTAGCAGGGTAAATAAATGGGGTTTCGGGGCTAGGGCCTGGGTGGGATTGTTGTCAGTGCAGACCCGATGGGCCAAATGGCCTCCTTCTGCACTGTAGGGATTCTATGAATATAAAAAGTGCAGTTGATGGCTGTTTTCAGTTTTTGGATTTACAGATAAAAGGAACTGCGACCTGTAAATTGAAAGTGGGGCTGAGGGATGTTGATAGATTCCCAGTTCACATAATGCAAAAAACGCACTGTCCAGTGTAAGAGAAAGAGCTCCCCGAATTGTTCAATGTGTAAATGTACTCAGTGTGATACTGTGTCATCTAGACCCAGAAGATTCTGACCTCAAGTGACCTTCTATGCTAGGTCATAGTTTTGGCATGAAAACTGGCCTCAGACTAAGGGAGGTTAATATCAGCTCGTGTCTCTGCTATGTGTGAACAGGACTTATCTTGACTCTGATATTTCCCATCCAGTAACAAATAACTTGCCTGCAATCTTTTGGTAAACTCACATGTCAAAGCTTGCATATCGTAAATATAGAAGGACAATTTCACCAATACTGCGCTGCCAGTCGATATATTTGAAGGGGGAACTGTTCAGAAGCACTGATCACCCAAACTACATTCCATGCCTAGCGTACAACAGCGAGTGAGATCAGTGAATTTATAGCCTTGGCTCAATCGTAACACTCTTGTCTCTAAGGGTGAAGGTCATGGATTGAAGCCCAGAGATCCGGGCACACAATCTAGTTTAACACTTCAGTGCCAGTACCAAGGTGCAGTCTCTCAGACAAAATCTTAAACCCAGGTTCCCATCCTTTTTATTTATTTATGGGATGCGGGCATCACTGGCTGGGCCAGTATTTATTGCCCATCCCTAACTGCCCTCTGTTTCAGAGGGCATTTGAGAGTCAACCACATTGCTGTGGATCTGGAGTCACATGTAGACCAGACCATGTAAGGATAGCAGATTTCCTTCCTAAAAAGGACATTAGTGAGCCAGATGGGATTTTTCCGACAACGATTTCATGATTATCATTGGACTTTTAATTCCAGATTTTTATTGAATTCAAATTTCACCATCTGCCATGGTGGGATTTGAACTCGGGTCCCCAGATCATTACCCTGGGACTCTCGATTATGGGTCCAGTGACAATACCATTATGCCACTGCCCCCCCCCCCCGTCTACTCTAAGGTGAACATAAAAGTTCCAGTGTATTACTTTATACCAGTATTGGCCATTCCAGTCTTAGGGACAGGAAGGGGGTTAAGTTAAACAGTCCTGGTTTCTCCTCTCACTATCAGTCCGTTTGTAAGTGATTCCAAATAAACTTGCTGGACTTTAACCTGGTGTTGAGAGACTTCTTGCTGTGCCTACCCCAGTCCAATGCTGGCATCTCCACATCATATCAATCCGTAAACAGAAAGGTGTTTTGATTCTGATTTCCCCAATATAAATGGTGGCATATTTTCCCCAACCCTTAAATTCGGAGTGTTTCAAGCCTCTGAATAGCTTGCACAACAAACTCGAGGTTAGATAAAATAAAAGGGGTTGGTTTATTTTACACACACGTTTCGCAATGTTCACCCCTTTTTGTACCCGTACAATACAAAGGTGGATAAGGGGAAGGAAGGAGGTTCAGGCCCACCACAATATAATAATTTAGGGTTATGAGTGTGAGTCCAGAATCAAAATCTAATGAATGTTTCTTCTGAGGGGAGGTTGGCTGCTGCAGCGTGATCCATCTTACCAGAAACTGGATCATCACCGGGGAAAAGGCACGTAGAATTGAGTTAGTCTTGAAGGTCGAAGTTCCAATGTAGCCATTTGCACTTCTAATGAGGGACTAGGGTTCTTTCTGCTGTCACCTGCTCAATGATGAAATGGCAGACAGCGCAGATTGCTTGCCTAGGGTGACTTTTCCTTCAGAGTTCAAACAGGAACTAACTAGAAGATCCAAAAGCTGTATAAATAAAGAAATTCTGACAGCTCAAGTTTCAGTCACATGATCATAGAATCTTACAACGCAGAAGGAGGCCATTTGGCCTATCGAGTCTGCACCGTCCACAAACCCACCCAGGCCCTGTCCCTATAACCCCATGCATTTACCCTAGCTAATCTCCCTGACACGAAGGGCAATTGATCATGGCCAATCCACCTAACCCACACATCTTTGGACTGTGGGAGGAAACCGGAGCACCGAAGGAAACCCACGCAGACACAGGGAGAATGTGCAAACACCACACAGTCACCCAAGCCGGGAATCAAACGCAGGTCCCTGGAGCTGTGAGGCAGCAGTATTAAACCACTGTGCCAGCCTTTGTTTAAGAAAGACGCAGGAAAGAAGTTCCTCAACCCTCTCCGCACTAGCCAAGGCCTTTGCGCAGCAAATCGGCATAAGTGGGGCCTTGCAGGGAACCCAGACTGCAGCTGTGGGTCACCCCACTCAATGACTCACCTCATTGAAGACTGCCCATTGACAAAGTTCAGCGGAGGGCCCAGGGAACTCCATGTAGCCACTGCAGAAGCTGTTGCCTGTCTTTGGTGATTACTGCACACACTAAAAGCAAAGATGGAGGTGCAAAGAGATTGGACACCAATGCCAAAAGGGAAACTGCTGTGGCCAGGAAACTGTTAAAATGACAGAGGGCATTGAAAGAGTCATGGATGTAGGTGGGAGATGGCGGAGGAAGAAAAATAAAGAAACGAGATAGGGAGAAATCCAAGTAACAGGCTGAAATTCCCAATCCACCAACTCTGTTTGTTTAATATTAGCGTGGTTATAACATTCCAATTCTACTTAGTCGCAAACAAATGTTTCTGTTTAATCAGGCGCGTAGCAGTTGATAACAGCCTTTTAAAAAAAAACAATTGAATCACTAACTGTTCAACAATGCAAAATATTTAAGACATTTATAATTCAATTTAGTCCCACTTAACACAAATCACTTGTGCTGTATATTTACAAAGCACATCATCTGTAAAACATATCTATGATGCAATTAGAACCTTTATAGGAACATGCTTAGCCAGACAAATGATGGTGTTCTGAAGTCTGTATCTGTTTGGACAAACATTAACCATGGCCATAACAGAAACAGCTTGTATGTAATAAAATGTTACAAGATGTTTCACAGAAGAGATACAAAGCAAAACTAGACATGAGGAGATCAAAGGGCTTGTTTTAAGGAGTTTCTTAAAGAAGGAAAAAGTTTTTGAGAGGTTGACGGGAGGATCGAGGAGAAGGTTTCGACATTCGGAGAAACAATTAAAATCAGGATGTGGAGATGCTGGCATTGGACTGAGGCGGGCACAGTAAGAAGTCTCACAACACCAGGTTAAAGACCAACAGGGTTATTTGGAGTCACGAGCTTTTGGAGTGCTGCTCCTTCATCAGGTGAGTGTGGAAGGAGGAAGGAACAGCGCTCTGAAAGCTCGCGATTAAAATCAGGGTTGCCAAAGAGGCTGGGATAGGAGGAATGCATATCTTCGAGGTTTGTACAGCTGGATGAGATTCCGGAGATAGGGAGGGGGCGAGGCAGTGGGGTGCATTTGAAAGCAAGACAGAAAATGTTCAGATCAATGACAGAAATTTTCCGGTCCAGCCCATCCCGCCAGAGGGATCTGCCAGTCCCGTCGATGGCAACCCCCCCCCAACCGGAGCGTGATCCCAAAGGCAGGGCATGCAAAACCCAGTAGACATCAGTGGTACCAGAAGGTTCTGCCGCCAGCCAATGGCCTGACCGCTTCTGCTGCGGGGAGTCGGCAAATCCCAGTCAATGTGTCGTTAAACCCGAAACCGGATTAGGCGAGTGAGTACGGGGGTGATGGGTGAAGGGGACCCGGGCAACCAAGTTTAGGGTAACCTCAAATTTACAGAGGGTAAAGCATGGGAGGCAGGAGCGTGCTGGATTAGTCAAGGCTAGAGGTAACAAAGACCATAAGACATAGGAGCAGAATTAGGCCATTTGGCCCATCGAGTCTGCTCCACCATTCAATCATGGCTGATATTTTTCTCATCCCCATTGTCCTGCCTTTTCCCCATAACCCCTGATCCCCTTATCAATCAAGAACCTATCTATCTCTGTCTTAAAGTCACTCAATGACCTGGCCTCCACAGCCTTCTGCGACAAAGAGTTCCACAGATTCACGACTCTCTGGCTGAAGAAATTCCTCCTCATCTCTGTTTTAAAGGATCGTCCCTTCAGCCTGAGGCTGTGCCCCCTGGTTCTAGTTTTTCCTACTCGTGGAAACATCCTCTCCACGTCCATTCTATCCAGGCCTCGCAGTATTCTATAAGTTTCAATAAGATCCCCCCTCATCCTTCTAAACTCCAACGAGTACAGACCCAGAGTCCTCAACCGTTCCGCATACGACAAGCTCATCATTCCAGGGATCATTCTTGTGAACCTCCTCTGGACTCTTTCCAAGGCCAGCACATCCTTCCTTAGATACGGGGCCCAAAACTGCTCACAATACTCCAAATGGGGAAGACCAGAGCCTTATACAGCCTCAGGAGTACATCCCTGCTCTTGTATTCTAGCCCGCTTGACATGAATGCGAACATTGCATTTGCCTTCCTAACTGCGGACTGAACCTTAAAGGCATGAATGAAAGTGGCTGCTTCAGCTGATCTGCTGAAATTCAGGTGTGGCGTGAGATTATCAAGGTGGATGTAGGCTGTCTTACTGACGGCACAAATACATGATTGGTTGCTCATCATATGATTGCAAAAAGTTTGGTTTAGCCTCGTGCCGTTACCATGGGGATGGAGTCCCTGGCTAGAGAACAGTTTGTAGCTGCGACTGAGCACAGTGGCTTCGCTTTTCACAATGATTGGAATCATAGAATTTTACAACCCAGAAGGAGGCCATTCAGCCCATCGCATCTACACCGGCTTCCAAACGAGCTACCCAGCTAATCCCGTCCTCTAGCCCCATCTCCATTGCTCACTAAATTTATTATTTTCAAATATGTCTCCAGGTCTCTCTTGATTTGTTACTGTCACATGTATTAGTATACAGTGAAAAGTATTGTTTCTTGCATGCTATTCAGACAAAGCTTACTGTACATACAGCAGGAAAGGAGAGAGTGCAGAATGTAGTGTTACAGTCATTGCTAGGGTGTAGAGAAAGATCAACTTTGTGCGAGATAGGTCCATTCAAAAGTCTGATAGCAACAGGGAAGAAGCTGTTCTTGAATCGGTTGGTATGTGTGCTCAGACTTTTGTATTTCTTTCCCAACGGAAGAAGGTGGAAGAGAGAATGTCCGGGGTACATGGGGTCCTTGATTATGCTGGCTGCTTTTCCGAGGCAGCGGGAAGTGTACACAGTGTCAGTGGGGGGGGAGGTTGGTTTGAGTGATGGACTGGGCTTCATTCACAAACGTTTGCCGTTTCTTGTGGTCTTGGGCAGAGCAGGAGCCATACCAAGCTGTGATACAACCAGAAAGAATGCTTTCTATGGTGCATCTGTAAAATGATGCAGCATCCAGGTGGACAGGCATGCTAACATCAGTGTCCTTGAGGGAGCCAAGAGCACCAGCATCAAGGTCATGATCATCCATAACCTACTCCGCGGGGCTGGCCAGAGACCCGACTGTCAAAGCAAATCTTCTTCACCCAGCTCAAGGCAAATTATTTGTTACTCTCACAATGTCAATTACATCCAATATTACACACTCATCCTCCCTGATTGCAATGTCTGTGTCACCTTTTCTTGTGAAAACAGATGTAAAGTATTAAAAACCATACCAATGTCCTCTGCCTGTACACACAGGCTTTCCCTGACCCCAAACACCCCGGACATTCTCCCTTCGCCTTCTTCTTCTTCTCCTCCTCAGGAAAAAGGTACAAAAGTCTGAGGACACGTACCAACCGACTCAAGAACAGCTTCTTCCCTGCTGCCATCAGACTTTTGAATGGATCTGCTTTGTATTAAGTTGATCTTTCTCTACACCCTAGCTATGACTGTAACACTACATTCTGCACTCTCCCCTTTCCTTCTCTATGAACGGTATGCTTTGTCTGTATAACGTGCAAGAAACAATACTTTTCACTGTATACTAATACACGTGACAATAATAAATCAAATCAAAATGGCTCCTGAACAGGAGGAGGACAAAGGAATTGCTTCAAAGATACCCTGTAGACTCACCTCAAGAAATGTAATATGGATGCTAACATCTGGGAGACACCTGCTCAGAAAAGACCTACTTGGAGGAACCTCCTGATCGAAGCGAAACAATTCTTCAAGGATTCCCGATGGCAGGAGGAGGTCAGGAAAAGAAGCCAGAGCAAGGAAACCCAGTGATCCCGAGGATTGGGCTCATCCAGCCACACAAGAACCCACAGACCCCCATGACCAGTGACATGGAATTTATCAGGTGGGCGATCTTAATCGTTAGAGAGAGGCCAATGAAGAAGAGCACAGTCGGCCAATCAGCAGCAAGAATGTTAACATATGCTAACCTATTATGAACACAATAGCCTAACCAATCGGCAGCAAGATCCTACCCATATTCCCGTCCTCCGCTATATATAATTCCCTCTTTCACCTGTTTCAGTCCAAATCCCTCAAGATGATAGGAAGAGTGTGCTGTCTGAAATGTGGAGATATGCCAGTTCTTCTAAGGAACTCTTTAAAGTAACAACTGCTGTTTTCAGAACACATTGTACATGGGAGGGTAACTGTAAAATCATCTTATTCTTACCCTGAAAACCTTCAAACAACTTTTACATGAATGTAAAATCGTCATTTGGTGTTGCTGAAAAAGACACATGCTGTGGAAGCTTTTTGTCTTGCACTCATCAGGGCAATTCACAAGACTACCAAATATCATGGAAACAGCAATTCACACTACACGAGAAGAGAGTGCTGATTGGTTGGCAAGTGGACTGTGGTAGAGACTTGTACCCTTGTCAATTGCCCTGACAAAAATCTGGAATTGAAAGCTAGCTAGTCTTAATAATGGTGACGATGATTGTTGTAAAATCCCATCTGATTCACTAATGCCCTTTCGGGAAGGAAATCAGCCATCCTTACATTGGCCTACATGTGACTCCAGACCCACAACAATGTGGTTGACTCTTCACTGCTCTCAAGTGCAATTAGAGGTTGGTAACTATTTCTGGCCTCGCCAGTGACGCCCACATCCCATGAATGAATAAACAATAATGAATAGTCGATACAGATGCCAAATTTAGCCTGATTGAATTCTTTGAAGTGGTACTAGAAAGAATTGTACAGTGTAATGAAGTAAACAATATATTTGGCTTTCTGAAAGCCTTTGATAAGATACAGCATTGTCAATGAATAATTAAAGTACAGACACGCGGTGTCAGGAGGCAAGTAGTGAAAGTGGAGAGTAAGTTGGCTCCAAAACATAAAGCAGTAATTTGGGGTGAAAGGTAGTTATTCAGTTTGACAAGTGCTGGGACCCATAGCTGTTCACAATTCACATCAATGATTTAATCCCAGGAATTGGAAGTACAGTTTCAAAATTTGCCGATTCCAAGACAATGGCCTAGTGATATCATCGCTAGACTTTTAATCCAGAAACTCAGCTCATGTTTTGGGGACCCGGGTTCGAATCCTGCCATGGCAGATGGTGGAATTTGAATTCAATAAAAAATATCTGGAATTAAGAATCTACTGATGACCATGAAACCATTGTCGATTGCTGGAAAAACCCCATGTGGTTTATTAATGTCCTTCAGGGAAGGAAATCTGTCGTCCTTACTTGGTCTGGCCTATATGTGACTCCAGAGCCACAGCAAAAGTGGTTGACTCTCAACGGTCCTCGGGCAACTAGGGATGAGCAATAAATGCTGGCCAGCCAGCAATGTATATGTCCCATGAATGAATTTTTTAAAAAATCAACATTTGGATATTGTTAATACAAAGGTGGACTGTGACAAAATACAGGGAGACATTAATAACATTATGGAATGGATGTGTAATTTCAATATAAATAATTGTGGGACAATAGATTTTGGCAGGAAGAATATGGAGGCCGTACACTACCTGGCAAATAAGTATTTACATTTGGTGATACACATGTACAAGTCAATAAAAGTAACAATGTAGTCTAATAAGGCAATTGACTTCTATCTGGATGGATAGAAATGAAAAGCAATGTCAAGTTTGGAGGGAGCCTTGGTTAGACCATTCTTATGGTACTGTGGACAGTTCTGGTCGCCATATTATAAACAGGATATAGAAGCACTGTAGAACATGCAAAAGAGATTTACAGGAATGATACTAGAACTGAGAGATTATATCTATCAGGGGAGATAAATGCCCTGGGCCTGATGGGTTGCATCCTAAGATGCTAAAGGAAGTAGTTACAGAGGTAGCGGATGCAACGGTAGTAATCTTCCAAGAATTCTTAAATTCTGGATAACTCACAGAGGATTGGAAACTGCCAATGTAACACCCTTATTCAAAAAGGGAGGGAGACAAAACAGCTAACAATAGGCCAGTTAGCTTAACGTCTGTCATTGGGAAAGCGTTACAGCACAATGGATGCATTTAGAAATGCATAATGTAATCAAGCAGAGTCCGCAAGGCTTCATGAAAGGGAAATCATGCCTGTCAAAGTTATTAGAATTGTTTGAAGTGGTAAGGAGCAGGATAGATAAAGGGGAGCCAGTGGATGTAATATACTTGGATTTCCACAAAACATTTGAGAAGGTACTGCAAAAAGGCTACTTAATAAGATGAGAGCCCATGGTGTTGGAGATTAGCATGGATAGAGGATTGACTAACTGCTAGAAGACAGAACTGGGATAGGTGGGGCATTTTCCAGATGACAAACTGTAATTAGTGAAATCCCACAGGAATCAGTGCTGCGGTCACAATTATTTACAATATATATTAATGACTTGGATAAGGGAAGTGAATATACTATTGCCAAATCTACAGATGACACAAAAATGGGTGGGAAGGCAATTGGTGAGGATGACAGAGGGATATAGACAGGTGAGTGGGCAAAAACTTGGCCGATGGAAAATAATGTACGCAAATGTGAAATTATGCACTTCGGCAGGAAGAATAAAGGAGCTGAATATTATTTAAATGGAGAGAGACTGCAGAAAGATGAAGCACGAAGGGGTTTGGGGGTCCTTGTGCATAAATCACAAAAAGCTAGCACAGGTCATTGGGAGGGAAAATTGAATGTTTGCCTTTATTTCAAAGGGAGTGGAGTATAAAAATAGGGAAGTCTTTCTAAAACTATACAAGACACTAGGTAGACCACACCATGGAATATTGTCAACAATTTTGGTCCCCTTATCTAAGGAAAAATATCCTGGCATTGGAGAGATTCCAGAGAGGGTTTGCTGGGTTGATCCCAGGTACGAGAGGTTGAGTAGGTTGGGTCTGTACTCATTGGAGTTTAGGAAAATGAGAGGTGACCTTACTGAAACATATTGGATTCTCATGGAGCTTGAACTGGTAGATGCTGAGAGGATGTTTCCTCTTGTGGGAGAGTCTAGGACCAGAGGATATAATCTCAGAGTTGCCCATTTAAGACAGAGATGAGGAGGAATTTCTTCTCTGAGGGGAGAGAATCTGTGGAATTATTTACCGCAGAGGGCTGGAGAGGCTGGGTCATTAAGTTTGTTCAAGGCTGAGATAGACAATTTTTAATCAGTAAGGGAATCAAGGGTTATGGGGATTAGATGGGAAAGCGGAGTTGAGGATTGTGATATCAGATTAGTCATCATCTCATTGAATGGCAGAGCAGAATCGATGGGCTGAATAGCCTTCTTCTGCTCCTACGTCTTATGATCTTATGATCGTAAGCAGGGGGCTCTGTTCTCCTGCAAATAGATTGTTGAGAGATGGCTGGAAAGAGCTCTTTAAGGATATGAAAGAGCTTGGTTGATTAGTCTTGGAAAAGATGGTGAGGTAAGAGCTAGAGGATATAAATAAAAGATAGTCAATAATTAATACAATCAGAAATTCAGGAAAACCTCTTTACCTAGAGAGTGGTTAGAATGAGGATGTCACTGGCACAGTGAGTAGATGAGGCAAATAACATGGAAGCAATCAAGGGCAACCCCATTATGCATGAAGAAGAAATAAATAGATGGATATGTTGATGGGGTGAGCTGGCAAGGGGCAGGAAGAGACTTGTCTGGAGCATAAATACTGGCATTTTGATTATAATCTCATTCTCCTACTCAACTCTGTCTACCCCCATCCCATCTCAGTAACCTCGTCCAGCCTCACAAACCTCTGAGAACTGTGTTCTTCCAACATGGTTAGCACTGCTGTCTCACAGCACCAGGGAACCGGGTTCAATTCCCAGCTTGGGTGACTGTCTGTGCAGAGTCTGCACATTCTCCCCATGTCTGAGTGGGTTTCCTCCTGGTGCTCCGGTTTCCTCCCACAGTCTGAAAGATGTGCTGGTTAGGTGCACTGGCAATGCTAAATTCTCCCTCAGTGTACCCGAACAGGAGTGTGGTGAGTCGGGGATTTTCACAGTAACTTCATGGCAGTGTTAATATAAGCCTACTTGGTGACACTAATAAATAAACGTTAATGTTCTAAACAGATGTATCTTTTGTCAGTTGTGTATTTGCTGATGACAAACATTCCTAAACCAAATTAAAGAATTCTGGGATTGCCCTGTACACCATTGCTAAACGTCACTCAGATTACGGAGCTGTGTTCACAATGGAGATCAGAGCAAGTATCTTTCCAACTCCCTGATTTTAAAAAACTGTTTTAATACAGACAACCCTTTTATTTAATGAACTGAAATGTTTACATTGGATAAGTGCAGATCAATGAGATTGGCAGAAAGTCAATCACAGGCAAGTTTTTGGCTCACTACTGATAATAAATCAAGGTGACTTGCGTTGACCAGAGTTATTTGGGAAAATGATTTTGTTTTTTGATAAAATAAGCTTGCAAACACTTTCTGAAACACGTGCACAAATCAAAAATCGACAGCTATGTGGGATTCCAGCATCCAACAAATGCCAAAACTGTGTTAAACTGAAATACCTCCTCCAGGGTGGAAGGGAAATATAGAGAGATGAGGAAAGTACAACAAAGCCATCATAGATTTATGGCTGGGTGAGAGGGAGAACGTAAGGGGTAGAATTCACATTCAAAGGTGGGATTAAAGTCACACGCAACTCAATTATGAATAAAATATGGGCGGCACAGTGATTAGCACTGCTGCCTCACAGTGCCAGGGACATGGGTTCAATTCCCAGCTTGGGGAACTGTGCGGAGTCTGCATGTTCTCCCTGTGTGTGCGTGGGTTCCTTCCAGGTGCTCCGGTTTCCTTCCACAGTCCGAAAGGCCTGCTGGTTAGGTGCATTGGCCATGCTAAATTCTCCCTCAGTGTACCCGAACAGGCACCGGAGTGTGGTGACTAGGGGATTTTCGTAGTAACTTAAAGTTTTTTTAAAGTTCATTTATTAGTCACAAGTAAGTCTTACATTAACACTGCAATGAAGTTATTGTGAAATTCCCCTGGTCGACACACTCCAGCGCCTGTTTGGGTCAATGCACCTAACCAGCACATCTTTCAGACTGTGGGAGGAAACTGGAGTACCCGGAGAAAACCCACGCAGACACGCGGAGAACGTGCAAACTCCACAGACAGACAGTGATCTGAGCCGGGAATCAAACCCAGGTCCCTGGAGCTGTGAGGCAGCAGTGCTAACCACTGTGCCACCGTAACTTCATTGCAGTGTTAATGTGACACTAATAAATAAACTTTAAAACTTAAATACATGCAAGTTATCCTAATTATTGGAGATGCGTGTTTGGTTTTTAAACACTGCTAACCGCTCGAATTAGGTTGCATAACAGTTTGAAGTATAATGTCTGAAGCATTGTAAGCACCCCTACCCCACCCCACCTCCCATGAGAAAACAGCAAAGCATCTCTGAGCAGCTTTGTGACTGGGAGTTGGCAGAATGGAACAGCAGCAGCCCACAGGATGACAGAGCCACATGATCTCACCCAGAACCGACCAACCAGATCTCAGAGCTACAGCCCTTCCCACTCTGACGCTGGAGCTGGTTGAAACCAGCAGCAACAAGACACACTTGTATACAGTGAGACTCCACCCCCGTCCATTCATTCTCAAACACACACACACCGGCTGGGAGGAATTGTAACATGGTGAAATCTATCACAGAATTGTAGCATGTTCAAATGTATCCCAGAATTGTGCCATATTCAGATGTATCTCAGTACTGTAGCATGTTCAGATATATCACAGTATTGTTGCATGTTCAGATATATGCCAGAATTGTAGTATGTTGAAATATATCAGAGTTGTAGCATGTCCCAATTTATCCCAGAATTGTAGCATGTTCCAATCCATCACATGACAAGGGGGCTTCCCCTCTCCTTTTAATACATAATATAGAAGCTGAACTCCTTCACAGCCAATGAAATAAATATTAAGCACATCAAGCAGACTTTAATACTGAATCCGGCTAGTTTCCAGTAAGGATCCCTTTGTTTAAACCTGGACCGAACTGTATTTCTGACAGATGGGGCTAATGCCTAATTCCTGACGCCCGGGTATCTAAAATAGATTCATCACAGAGCCACACACAGCGCCCATCTCCATGGATTCACGCTGTCCCTTTGACTTTCACTGATATTACAAGGTGAGGGGTGTGAAATTCACATCCTCCACACCGTGTGACCTACAGGAGAATATTCAGAGACATAGAGCTTTAGCTATATTATCACCTTCTCTCCGCCCCCACCCCCCTGCCCAGGTGCTATCCAAACCTACTCGGTATTCCTAGCTCTTACCTGCGCCGCGTAAAGTCGATGATGGGTTGTGTTGTGCCGCCGTCCCTTTCCCCTCTATCCTGACTGATTTGGTCAGGTCCCTTGAGAGAAACGCCGGGATGATGATGATGGCTGTCTCCACAACCCGGCACTTTTTTTCCCCTCACTGGTGTCTCCCTCCCTCATCGTTCCCCCAACTCCTCCCTTCTCTGGGATCTGCCCTCCAATGTAATTTTTTTAAGTATAAGAGTGCCTCAGAGCACGCAAACATCATCCTCCTCGCTCAAACAAAGCAGCTCTGTGCAAAAAGAAAAGCCTCAGTGAGAAACATTCATTCAATACAAGAGAGATTCATTTGTATGTGCAAGTGTGTGCTTAAACCCATGAGGTTGTCGTTGCTTAGAGTCATGTTATTTCCTCCAGATACCTCATTATAGAATCCCTACAGTGCAGAAAGAGGTCATTGAGTCCATGGAGCCTGGACAACAACAATCCCACCCCAGTCCTACCCCCATAACCTCACGTATTTACCCCGCTAGTCCCCCTGACACTAAGGGGTAATTGAGCATGGCCAATCAAGGGCGGCACGGTAGCACAGTGGTTAGCACTGCTGCTTCACAGCTCCAGGGACCTGGGTTTGATTCCCGCGCTTGGGTCAGTGTCTGTGTGGAGTTTGCACTTTCTCCTTGTGTCTGCGTGAGTTTCCTCCGGGTGCTCCGGTTTCCTCCCACAGTCCAAAGATGTGCGGGTTAGGTTGATTGGCCATGCTAAAATTGCCCTTAGTGTCCTGGGATGCGTAGGTTAGAGGGTAAATATGTAGGGATATGGGGGTAGGGCCTGGGTGGGATTGTGGTCAGTGCAGGCTGAATGGCCTCTTTCTGTGCTGTAGGGTTTCTAAGATTCTAAGAACCTAACACACACATCTTTTGATTTTGATTTGATTATTGTCACATGTATTAGTACACAGTGAAAAGCATTGTTTCTTGTGCACTATACAGACAAAGCATACCATTTATAGAGAAGGAAATGAGAGAGTGCAGAATGTAGTATTACAGTCATAGCAAGGGTGTAGAGAAAGATCAACTTAATGCAAGGTAGGTCCATTCAAAAGTCTGATGGCAGCAGGGAAGAAGCTGTTCTTGAGTTGGTTGGTACGTGACCTCAAACTTTTGTATCTTTTTCCTGACGGAAAAAGGTGGAAGAAAGAATTCCAGGGTGCATGGGGTGCTCCATTATGCTGGCTGCTTTGCAGAGGCAGCGGGAAGTGTAGACAGAGTCAATGAATGGGAGACTGGTTTGCGTGATGGACTGGGCTGCATTCATGACCTTTTGTAGTTTCTTGTGGTCTTGGGCAGAGCAGGACCCATGTCAAGCTGTGATACAACCAGAAAGAATACTTTCTATGGTGCATATGTAATACTTGGTGTGAGTCGTGGCTGACATGCCAAATTTCCTTAGTCTCCTGAGAAAATAGAGGTGTTGGTGGGCTTTCTTAACTATAGTATCTTGGAAAGAGCTATCCAATTAGCTCCCCTTCCTTGCACCTTACCCATAACTCTGCAAGTATTTTCATTTTCAGGTATATATACAAATCCCTTTTGAAAATAACAATTGAATCTTTTCATTATCACCCTTTCAGGCAATGGATTTCAAAATTCAGCTCCATACTGGTTCTTTTGCCAACCATTTTAATTTGGGTCCTCTGATTACCAACTTTATTTATTCATTCTAATGCCAAAATCATGTTGAACAACTCCCCTTGACTATCTCTGCTCCAACAACAATCTTTGCTTCTCTACGACCTCCCAGTAACCCCCTCCCCCACTTCTCCTCAACGACATAACTGAAGTCCTTCACCCCCTGAAGAATGAGTGGTAATATTACTGAAAGTGAAGATTTTGAAGGGTGGATGCTGAGAGGACGTTGTCTCTTGTGAGGGAACTTAGAAATAGAGAAAGGGATCTCTCATTGGGCAGCTCGGTGGCGAATGGGTGGCACAGTGGTTAGCACAGCTGCCCCACAGCACCAGGGACCCGGGTTCAATTCTCGGCTTGGGTCACTGTCTGTGCGGAGTTTGCACATTTTCCCCATGTCTTCGTGGGTTTCCTCCAGGTGCTCCGATTTCTTCCCACAGTCCAAAGCTGTGTGGGTTCGGTGGATTGGCCATGTTCAATTGCCCCTTAGTGTCAGAGGGACTAGCTAGGGTAAATGGGGATGGGGCCTCGGTGGAATTGTGGTCGGTGCAGACTCAATGGGCTGAATGGTCTCCTTCTGCACTGTAGATTTTATGATTCTGTGATTTCAGACACAGATGTGGAAGAATTTCTTCTCTCAGAGGGTCATTATTCTTTAGACTTCTTTTCCACAGAGAGAAGTGGAAACTAGGTCATTGAATACATTCAAGGCTGAGTTAGACAGATTGTTGATCGACAGGGGAGTTAAGGGTTACAGGGAACAGGTGGGAAATTGGTGTTGAGGCCACAATTAGATCAGACATGATCTTACTGATTGGTGGAGCAGGCTTGGTGAGCCAAATTGCCGACACATACTTCTTTTTCTTATCATTCCAATCCTAAACCCAAGCCAAATTAATAGTTATATCTTCAGTCTGCAAGTTTCACTTCTAAGCCTGGTGGTCATTGGTTCAAATCTCACTATAGGATTTAAGCATGTGAGGCACTGACACTTTGAGCACTGCAGGAGCAGTGAAATGGCACTTGATGGGCCAAGTGGCCTCCTTCTGCACTGTAGGGCTTCTATGATTCTATGAAACTCACAGACACGGGGAGAACATGCAAACTCCACACAGTCAGTGATTCAAGGGCAGAATTGAACCCGGGTCCCTGGTGCTGTGAGGCAGCAGTGCTAACCACTGTGCCACCGTGCCATCATTGTTCATACTTGATGTTAAATGATGCCCCTTTCTACCTGTTCAGGTAGATATAAAATTTCCCATCACATTATTTGAAGAACGGGGCAAGTGTCTTGGCCAATATCTATCCCTCAAAAAGATCATCAAAACAGGTTAGTTTTTAATTTCTGTCATTATTGTGCATTGTGACCTTGATATAAGCAATTTGGCTGGTGTGTTTGTCTCTACAGCAACAGTGGTTAAATTTTGAAGATGATTCATTGACTGTGAATCTCTTTGGGACATGAAAGGCATTATGTAAGTGTAAGTTCATGTTATGTAATATATTAAAGCTTTGTGTTTATGAGATACATTTTGTTCATTTCACATTTAATTTCCTAATTGTGAGTCATGGTCATCTGTTAATAGTAGGTGTTACACATCTTCTCACACTATTGGGCAATCGCTTATGCAATCTCTGTCAAATCTTCAATTCTCATTGGTCTCTCCTGCTTACATAAGCATGGGATGAATATTTGGTTTCTGCCCTTCTTTAATGGGCAAAAAATACGGTAGCACAGTGGTTAGCACTGCTGCTTCACAGCGCCTGGGACCCGGGTTCGATTCTTGGCTTGGGTCACTGTCTGTGTGGAGTTTGCACATTCTCCCCATGTCTGCATGGGCTTCCTCCGGGTGCTCCAGTTTCCTCCCACATTCTGAAAGATGTGCTAGTTAGCTGCATTGAACTAAGTAGGCGCCGGACTGTGGCGACTAGGGGAATTTCACAGTAACTTCATTGCAGTGTTAATGTAAGCCTTATTTGTGACTAATAAATAAACTTTAACTTAACTTAAAAACAGATCTGGAGGGCACAATCTGGGGGACCCAGTGATATTGTGATGTCACTGGAATGGTAATCCAGAGACCCAGGGTAATGGTCTGGGGACCCAGGTTGGAATCCCACCATGGAAGATGGTGAAATTTGAATTTAATAAAAATCTGTAATTAAAAGTCTAATGAGGGCCATGAAACCATTTTTTATCGTCAGAAAAACACATCCGGTACACCAATGTCCTTTAGGGAAGGAAATCCTTACCTGGTCTGGCCAATATGTGACACCAGACCCACAGAAATGTGGTTGACTCTGAAATGCCCTCTGAAATGACTTGGTTAAACCACTCAGTTCAAGGGTAATTGGGGATAGACATTAAATGCTGGCCCAGCCAGTGATGCCTGAACAAATAAAAAAAAATTCACAATGTGTGCCAGGAGCACAAAGAATAGATTTTTTTTTAAACCAAGTTTTTCCCTGCTTGTCCATATCCAAACTTCATTTAAGCCTCCTCGCAATGGTCGACAATTGCATTTAAATAGATGTCTCTAAATAGAATTATGTAATTTAGCATGGCCAATCCACCTAACCTGCACAAATGTAGGTTCCCCTTAGTGTCAGTTGGACTAGCTAGGGTAAATGCATGGGGTTATGGGGATAGAGGCTGGGTGGGATTGTGGTTGGTATGGACTCAAAGAACAAAGAAATAACAAAGAACAGTACAGCACAGGAACAGGCCCTTTGGCTCTTCAACCCTGCGCCGATCATGATGTCTGCCTAAACTAAAACCGTATGCACTAATGGAGTCCGTATCCTTCCATTCACATCCTATTCATGTATTTGTCTAGTTGCCCCTTAAATGCCGCTATCGTACCTGCTCCCACCACTTCCCCGGGCAGCACATTCCAGATATTCACCACCCTCTGTGTAAAAAACTTGCCTCGCACATCTCCTCTAAACTTTTCCCACGCACCTTAAACCTATGTCTGCTAGTTCTTGACTTTTCTACCCTAGGAAAGAGCATCTGACTATCCACTCTGTCCATGCCACTCATAATCTTGTAAACTTCTATCAGGTCACCCCTCAACCTCCGTCATTCCAGTAAGATCAAACTGAGTTTATCCAACCTCTCATCATAGCTAATACCCATACTCGATTGGCTGAATGGTCTCCTTCTGTACTGTACTCTTTTCACTAGTCCACCTGTTTCCCTCCATGCATATCCGAGTTTCTGGCTACCTGCCAGTTGTTCGTTTGCCATCTTTGGCTCAGTATGCCTGCTTACCACCACGGTTTTTGTCTTTGTTTATTCATTCATGGAACATGGGCATCACTGGCTGGCCAGCATTAATGCCCATCCTTAGTTGCCCTTGTTCAGAGGGCAGTTGAGAGTCAACCACATTGCTGTGGCTCTGGAGTCACATGTAGGCCAGACCAGGTAAGAACAGCAGATTTCCTTCTCTAAAGGACATTAATGAACCAGATGGGTTTTTCCAACAGTTGACAATGGTTTCATGACCATCAGTAGATCCTTAGTTCCAGATATTATTTTTGTTGAATTCAAATTCCACCATCTGCCATGACGAGATTCAAACCCAGGTTCCCAGAACATTATCTGAGTTTCTGGATTAATAGTCTGTCGATAATACCACTAGGCCATCGCCTCCCCCATATGCTCTCCATGTTTCTGGTCTTTCTGAGGTGCAGCCATTTTGCACCCATCTCTCGGTTGCCTCTCTCTGTGTATATTTTTTAATGCTAATTCCTCAGGTGTTGTCAGATTTGACTCAAGAGATGGCACTCTTGCCTCCATGGCAGGCAGTTGTGGGTTCAGGTCCCACTGCAGGAACTTGGGCATATAATATAGGTTGATGCTCCACTGCATGACTGAGGTGAAGTGTCAACCTATCTTATACTTTCACAATGCAGTTCTTTGGATGAGACCCGAAACAAAGAACGGGATTTTCTCCACACCGCCCCCCCCCCCCCCCACCCCCCCTCTCCATCCCCCCATCCCCACAGCCAGAAAACCTCTGATGGAGGTGGTTCACGATTGGCTTTCAGCGGGATCTGCTGGTCCCACCAATGCCAATGGTGTTTTGCATGGCTCGCCCATCCTGCCACTGGGGGTTGTCTTCGGTGGGACCGGAAAATCCTACCAGCAGGAAAAGCCTGCCTAAAGACCCCAACCATCCTCTCAGGTGGGCATGAAAGATCCTAAAAGCAACAATCAATGTTAAGGTCTTCCGATGTCCTGGCCAACGGTGGCACAGTAGTTAACACTGCTGCCTCACAGCGCTAGGGGCCCAGGTCGATTCCGGCCTTGGGTGGCTGTCTGTTTGGAGTTTGCCCGTGTCTGCGTGGGTTTCTTTTGGATGCTCCTGTTTATTCCCACAGTTCAAAGATGTGCAGTTGGATGAATTGGCCGTGGCTAAAAAAAGTACCCCTTAGATGTGGAAGTTAGGGGATTAGAGGGGTAAATGTGCAGGTTACGGGGATAGGGCAAGGGGTGGACCTGGGTAAGATGCTTGGTGCATCTTAGAGGATCGGTGCAGACTTGATGGGCCAAATGGCCTCCTTCTGCACCGTCTGGACTCTATGATCCAATTCTTCAAATAACACATAAACCAGATGATCTTGTCATTATCACATTGATATTTGTTGGACCTAACAGTACACAAGTGGGCTCCCATGTTTCCTACATGACAACAGTGTTTATTAAAAAAGTTATTGAATGGATGTAAGGTGCTTTGGATGACCTGAGGTGGAGAGGCACTATATACCTGAAATTTCTTATTTCTTCTTCCTTTTCAATGACACCATTCTTCTCTTGCTTTTCCATAAATGTCCAAAACCTCCACGGTGTGTCTTTTTATTAAGAGATGCCCACTGTGTTTTCTTTCAAATGGTAAGATTTTGGGATTCTTTATCTGAATACTTCGAGGTGTCTCATGTTTTGGAGGAACAAGCAACTTTCAAGACATGGGGATGAGTTGGCCTACACCCGCAGTGCAAAACAGGTCGAAGCGAATAGGTAGCTGACGTTTCACTGTGCCCGATCTTCCTTTGATTGATGGACATAGAACGATAGTTCCAACTCTTATTTGGAGACCCTTTCTCTTCTTTCACTGTCACTTTTACTTGATTCATGTTAAAAAAAACTCATCCCAATGTTTTCCAAGTCGATGGAAAATAAAAACTAGCATCGTGAAAGATCAGCTGCCTGTTTCGCTCATGGGGTCAACCAGTTTCAGCTCCCATGATCCCCAAAGTTCACCACCACCAGGCTTTCTTCACATCAGGTCTGGGTCTTCCAGAAACTAATTGAGAAAGATTAACTGGTATGATCAGTCAACAACCCCAATATGATGATCCGGGAAAGTACAAGGCCATGTAGATTCACCTGGATCATTTTTCATGCAGAAAGTCTTATGCTTCCTTTCCAGTGTTATGACCAGATCAGAGATAGTGAAACTCCTCAGTTTATCACAGCAAAGTCTTTTTCACGAGCCCAAAGATGTGTGGGTTAGGTTGATTGGCCATGCTAAATTGACCCTTGTGTCATGGAATTAGCAGGGTAAATATGTGGGGTTACGCGAATGGGGCCTGGGCGGGATTGTGGTCGGTGCACTTCTGCTTATAAAATACACCCATGCACGTTGGGAAAATAACTTATTGTAGCCACTTTCTTGGATAAATTGTCCTGCTGTCACCATGTTGGCATGATTGATTGTTCCACTAAACACACTTCACACAATGAATACACCACACATTGATCCCTGCCTATTGAGATAGACCAGTTATTTCTGGAATATTAATCATCAGAGTTGATTAAAATTTTAGCAAGTCAGGAATGCATTAGCAACTCAGGTGCCAGTCCCTGGCCGACATATAGAAGAGAATGTACAGTTGAAAAACATAATTCTGCTCTCGGAATTTCCATTATTCAATGCCAGTATGTCGCCTTCATTTAGGAAAAAGAATTCGACGTTTTGGGTGGGATTCTACAGCCTCGCTCGTCCCGAAACTGTAAATTCCTGCCTGAGGTTCTTTGGACCTTTCCAAGGCCCGCCCCTTGCCCACTCCAATTCCCGTGGCGGGTGGGATGATGACATTCAGGCCGTTAAGTTTTTGACGCAACTCCACATTGTCTTAATTCACAAATATTTAATACGCATATTGTTCAATCACCACTTCAGCTATTCATCTAGAATCATAGAATCCCTATAGTGCAGAAGGAGGCCATTTGGCCCATCAAGTCTGCATTGACCACAATCCCACCCAGGCCCTATTCCCGTAACCCCACTTATTTACCCTGCTGATCTTCCTGACACTAAGGTCAATTCAACATGGTTTGCACATTCTCTCCGTGTCTGCATGGGTTTCCTCCGGGTGCTCCGGTTTCCTCCCACAGTCCAAAGATATGCAGGTTAGGTGAATTGGCCATGCTAAATTCTCCCTCAATGTACCCGAACAAGTGCTGGAGTGTGGCAACTAGGGGATTTTCACAGTGAATTAATTGCAGTGTTAATGTAAGCCTACTTACGACTAATAAACAAACTTACTTTAACCTAACCCGCACATCTTTGGACTGTGGGAGGAAACCGGGGCACCCGGAGGAAACCCATGCAGACATGGGGGGAGCATGCAAATCCACACAGACAATGAGCCGAGGCCAGAATTGAACTTGGGTCCCTGGCATTGCGAGGCAGCAGTGCTAACCATTGTGCCACCATACCGCCATCTATGATGCTTTATATCCAGGATTTAATACACAGCAAAGTTACAAGCTTATTTTAAGAAAATCTTATTCCAGGCTAAATGCAAATTGTTTGTTACAGGTTTCCAGCAACCCTCCTATAAATGCAAAGAAGTCTGTGGCTATTTTCATAACAATTTAAGTACTGGGTCCAGCTAAATTTATGAACCATAAGCATGACTCAGTAAATAAGGGTCACCTATCCTTAATCAGTATAATCTATATAAATATGGATTAATAAATAATGAATAATTGAAGATTATCAATCAACTGTGGAAGCAATTTATTTTCACTGCTTGAATACAGGGTCTACACATCAGTGCTTAATTTCTTGGTATAGGTTTGACTTATGCACTTTGATTTCCGTCTTGATTATTGTGTCTCAAGATTAAACGTATTAATCAATTATATTCTGCTCAAACTCCCACTGATTGGATTAGAATGTGTACCTTGGAGAGAAATTCTGTTTAATTTAAGTCCATTGGCTTCATAATTTGTCTAAAGTCAAATAATAAATTGGTTAAATAGTTTCACTTTGAGACGCAGGTCTGAGAGTAAATTTCATTACATGGTCAGTTAACAATCCAACGTGGTGTCATCAACTTCAAAAGAACTCGTTCATTTTTTAACTTCTTTACCTTCAACCAATTCTAAACGCCCTCCAAGTACATGCTCTTACTGTCTGCAAGCTACATTACGCAAATATCCAGCCCACCCAACTGTATAAAAGTCTTAAGTCTAGCTCACCTCTGTCACACTGCAAATATCATCTTTTCATCTTGAGAAAGAAAGGAAAAAGAAAAACTTGCATTCATGTACCATCGTTCATGAATTGAGGCATTTTATAGTCCATGTACTCGTGAAGCACAGACACTGTTGTTCATAAGTTCATAAGATATAGGAGCAGAGTTAGGCCGTTTGGCCCATCGAATCCGCTCCGCCATTCGATCATGGCTGATATGCTCCTCATCCCCATTTTCCTGCCTTCTCTCCATAACCTTTCTCCCCATTACCAATTAAAAATCTGTCTAACTCCTCCTTAAATTTACTCACTATCCCAGCATCCACCGCACTATGGGGTAGCGAATTCCACAGATTCACAACCCTTGGGTTGGCACGGTGGCACAGTGGTTAGCACTGCTGCTTCACAGCTCCAGGGACCTGGGTTCGATTCCCGGCTTGGGTCACTGTCTGTGTGGAGTTTGCACATTCTCCTCGTGTCTGCGTGGGTTTCCTCCGGGTGCTCCGGTTTCCTCACACAGTCCAAAGATGTGCGGGTTAGGTTGATTGGCCATGTTAAAATTGCCCTTAGTGTCCTGAGATGCGTAGGTTAGAGGGATTAGTGGGTACAATATGTAGGGATATGGGGGTAGGGCCTGGGTGGGATTGTGGTTGGTGCAGACTCAATGGGCCAAATGGCCTCTTTCTGTGCTGTAGGGTTTCTATGATTCTATGATCCTTTGGGAGAAGTAGTTTCTCCTCAACTCTGCTTTAAATTTGCTCCCCCTTATCCCAAGACTATGACCTCTCGTCCTAGAATGCCCCATAGGAGGAAGCATCCACTCCATGTCTACTTTATCCATACCTTTTATCATCTTGTATATCTCAATTTGATCTCCCCTCATTCTTCTAAATTCCAGAGAGTGTCGGCCTAATCTGTTCAATTTCTCTTCATACGACAAACCCCTCATCTCTGGAATCAATCCAGTGAACCTCCTCTGAACTGCCTCCAATACCACTACATCTTTCCTCAAATAAGGGGACCAAAACTGTGCACAATACTCCAGGTGCGGCCTCACCAATGCCTTGTATATTTGCAACAATACTTCCTTATCTTTATATTCTATTCCTTTAGCTATAAATGCCAACATTCCATTCGCTTTCTTTATTGTTGTAATTTCGGAAACACGGCAGCAAATTTGTGCAGAGCAAGCTGCCACCAACAGTGAAATAAATTACATGTTAATCTATTAAGAAAGCAGTAAAGAATTCAACACCCACCTTATAGTTTCTGCTTTCCCAATATGAATTGCAGACTATCCTCCCGGTCAGAGAACATCTTTACTCAAATTCGGAGTACCTACGTCTTGGTAGCTTTAGGATTCCCTTGTACACAAGTTTTGTTGGGTTTAATGAGCTAAAGCTACGCACCTTGCCAGAGCAAGTCATTGATAACCTTTCTGTTACTTATCCGACTCGAAATTGCCCTAGCCATCAAGAATTAGGTTTGCAACAGAACTTTTCTTTTTCATTTGTCTTTTCACAGCAGAAGAATCCCTGCAGTGCAGAAGGAGGCCATTTGGCCCATCCAGTCTGCACCGACTCTCCAACAGAGCATTGTACCCAGGCCCTATCCCCATAACCCCACATATTTACCCCACTAATCCCCTAACCTACACATCTTGTGACACTAGGGGGCGATTTACTATGGCCAATCCATCTAACCTGCATAAAAGCAAATTACTGTGGGTACTGGAATCTGAAAGCAAAAGAGAAAATGCTGGAAAATCTCAGCAGGTCTGGCAGCATCTGTAAGGAGAGAAAAGAGCTGACGTTTCGAGTCCAGATGACCTTTTGTCAAACCTCTCCCCATCTTTGACAAAGGGTCGTCTGGACTCAAAACATCAGCTCTTTTTTCTCCTTACAGATGCTGCCAGACCTGCTGAGATTTTCCAGCATTTTCTCTTTTGGTTCCACCTAACCTGCACATCTTTGGGATGTAACTGTCACTGGCAAGGCCAGCATTTACTGCTGGAGCCTTAACTGCCCTTGAACTGAGTGGCTTGCTAGGCCATTTCAGAGGGCAGTTTAGAGTGAGCTACATTGCAGTGGGTCTGGAGTCACTTGTCGGCCAGACTGGGTAAGGACAGCAGATTTCCTCCTCTTACCGACATGAAGGACCTCGGGCCCAGTGACAGACTCACCCCTCCTGGGTCCACTAATGAACTTGGCTGGCTGGTTGCTTGGCAGCAGAGGCCTGGAATCCTGCAGAACTGTCCGATTACCATCGATTACACACAGTTTGCTTGGCCGCCTGTATCCAGCAATAGGCGTGTCCTGTTAGGGTTTTGATTTCAAAGAGATCCAATTTGACTGATCCCTCCCCACTGATTAATTTGAATGCCTGGAAAATCAGATGCATGGCTTGTCGGCAATACCCCGTTGTCTGGCAAAACACTGTCCTCTAGAAAGATAGCTGTCTGGAGAAGAACTGTTTATTCTCACCGTCATAACAATGTGATAATTAAGTGAGACTTTCAATGTAATTGACATCATTATTCCACATTTGCTGTATCTCACATTCCCCATTGCAAACCGACATAGGTGTGAACATTACAAAATTCCTGAGAATGTGTCACATGATAATTTGAGTCCATGATGCTAATTGGTAATTATAGAGGTGAAACTATACTAAAATGATGCACAAATACGCTCTTTCAGTCACAAGCACTGGATGAAAATGATATTACAGCCTCCCATCAAAAAACACGCTCTAATGTTCTATACTTGAAGCAAAATCTGGAACCCTTGGATCGCATTTGATTTCCCCACTGAACTCTGTTATTTACACTCAAAATGATCCTGTGACATAAGTTCATAAGATATAGGAGCAGAATTAGCCCATTTGGCCCATCGAATCCGCTCTGCTATTCGATCATGGCTGATATGCTCCTCATCCCCATTTTCCTGCCTTCTCCCCATAACCCTTCAACCCATTACCAATTTAAAATGTGTCTATCTCCTCCTTAAATTTACTCACTGTCCCAGCATCCACCGCACTTTGAAGTAGCGAATTCCATAGATTCACAATCCTTTGGGAGAAGTAGTTTCTCCTCAACTGTTTTAAATTTGCTACCCCTTATCCTAAGACTATGGCCTCTCATCCTAGAATGCCTCAGCAGCAGAAGCATCCGCTCCACATCTACTTTATCCATACCTTTTATCATCTTGAATACCTCAATTTGATCCCCCTCATTCTTCTAAATTCCAGAGAGTGTAGGCCTAAACTGTTCAATCTCTCTTCTACACATGATGGCAGTGGTACAGTGCTCACTTTTTAACTTTATGCTTTCAACAGGGGGCCTTACCTGGAAGGATTACATTTTGAAAATGTGTGTATAGAGCAGCAAGGTGGCACAGTCGTTAGCACTGCTGCCTCATGGCGCCAGGGACCTGGGTTCGATTCCCAGCTCGGGTCACTGTCTGTGCAGAGTCTGCATGTTCTCCCTGTGCCTGTGTGAGTTTCTTCCGGGTGCTCCAGTTTCCTCCGAAAGTCCGAAAGACATGCTGGTTAGGTGCATTGGCCACGCTAAATTCTCCCTCAGTGTACCCAAACAGGCACCGGAGTGTGGCGACTAGGGGGTTTTCACAGTAATTTCATTGCAGTGTTAAGGTAAGCCTACTTGCGATACTAATAAATAAACTTTAAAAATCTCAGTTCTCCAACACATGAACCAAGGTCGCAATATCGTTTCAAGACCTTCTAAACCTTACCCATCATCCCTCCTGCAACCGTCAGATTACCCCATGCCACCTTGTCCCCATGCCGCTCTATGATCCTGAGGCACCCCCTGCTACCCCACATTCCACGTGCCACTTCTATGCCCCTCCCCCATGTATCCACCATAGCGACTTAACCAATATGTACCATGTGGAGTTCACAGGAGTCATGCAATAGCAACTGGAATTGTTTTAGATCATTGGAATACCATTAAATCTATAACAATCCAAGGAAACTCTAAATTCAAACTCACTATTGTTGACCCTGGACCCAAAACTCTTAAGGGAAGAAAAATGTTGTCATCCTTTAAGGACCGATTAAGTTTGTAAGTTACACAGTTAAGATGGGTATAGAGGGACTAGTAGGCTTACATCAACACTGCAGTGAAGTTACTGTGAAAATCCCCACTCACTCACCACCCTCTGTGTGAAAAACCTGCCCTTCTAGACCCTT
Source organism: Mustelus asterias (assembly GCF_964213995.1). NCBI lineage: Eukaryota > Metazoa > Chordata > Chondrichthyes > Carcharhiniformes > Triakidae > Mustelus > Mustelus asterias. The sequence goes on from NC_135809.1 coordinate 13,254,334, forward strand.
TTGTATCTCTTCCCCTCTCACCTTAAACCTATGCCCCTAATTTTAGACTCCCCTACTTTTATGAAAAGGTGTTGACTCCCTACCTTATCTATGCCCCTCATTATTTTATAGACCTCCATAAGGTCACCCCTCAGTCTCCTATGCTCCAGGGAAAAAAGTCCCAGTCTATCCAGTCTCTCCTTATAACTCAGACCATCAAGCCCCAGTAGCATCCTAGTAAATCTTTTCTGTACTCTTTCCAGTTTAATAATATCCTTTCTATAATAGGGTGGCCAGAACTGTACACAGCATTCCAAGTGTGGCCTTACCAATGTCTTGTACAACTTCAACAAGACGTCCTTCGTTGCCGCTATTTCGAAACTCAGTCAATTAAATGCTGCTTGATGCTAACTTCTGCAATTGCCTCAGACATCCTGTGGCAAATCTTCAAAATCTGCCAGGGCACCCCCACAGAACAACTATTTAAATAAACTAATGACTGGAAAGAAACACAAGGTCCGACACTCACTCGCTCCCAGAAGATGAAGTGAACTCATGCATTCAAATTTACCCTCACATTCCTTGAGACCAAAAGGTTTCTCTGTTGAACAAACATAATTAGGTAGGGCATGCTGACAATTTAGATTTCCCACTAGTGTTTCATGAAAATTATAAGATTTATTCCAGCAAACCTCATTATAGAACATGATCTAATTTTAACCCTAGCCGTCTCTCTCTGGCACGGACTAATTTGGACTTATCACTGATGTTTTGGGGCAGGAGCGTGGCGACTTCTTGTGAGCTGTCCCCAGCCTACCCTCTTATTCTATCTTTTGCTTCGTTCTATGCTTTTAAAACTCTACTCTCTTACAAACTCTCTGAAAATATTACACCCTCGCTATGACTGTAACCCTACATTCTGCACCCTCTCCTCTCCTTCTCTATGTACGGTATGCTCTGTCTGTATAGAGCGCAAGAAACAATACTTTTCACTGTATATTAATACATGAGACAATAATAAATCAAATCAGAATAAAATCTTTATTTATACAGCTTTTGGATCTTATAGTTAGTCCCTGTTTGAACTCTGAAGGAAACAGCCCTAGGCAAGCAATCTGCGCTGTCTGCCATCTCATCAAGCAGATGACAGCAGAAAGAACCCTAGTTCTTTCTCATTAGAAGTGCAAATGATTGCATTGGAACTTCGGCCTTCAAGACTAACTCAATTCTACATGCCTTTTCCCCGGTGATGGTCCAGTTTCTGGTAAGATGGATCACGCTGCAGCAGTCAACCTCCCCTCGGAAGAAACATTCATTAGATTTTGATTCTGGACTCACCCATAACCCTAAGTTATTATATTGTGGTGGGCCTGAACCTCCTTCCATTCTCTTATCTGCCTTTGTATTGTACGAGTGCTAATAAATGAGACAATAATAAATCAAATCAAATTTTTTAAACAAATACAGGTGGAATTAAAGCGCAAGCATGTTGATAGAATGACATTTGTGTAAAATAAAAGAAAAATTAAACTGAAGCAAAAAATAGTTGCTGACTAATGGCAGGGGCATTGACAACATTTAAACGGCATTTGGACAGATACACGGATAGGAAACGTTTAGAGGGACATGGGCCAAATGCAGGCAAATTGGGTTCGCTTAGATGGGTTTTTTGGTCAGCATGGACCAGTTTGGGCCAAAGGGCCTGTCTCCTTGCTGTAGATTCTATGATTCTATGATAGGGATAGCATATTAGTAATATCGAGACAATGCTATCAAACACATGTCTAATAGAATTCAACAGAGAAAACTTAAAAGTATAAATCGTTAGATTGAAGAAGTATGGGGCTAAACCTGTACAATTAACCGAACTACATTTATACAGGAGGAACCAGAAAATAGGATAATAGGAGCAGGAGTGGGCCATTCAGCCCCTCAAGCAAGTTCCAACCATCAATGAGATCATGGCTGTTCGCTATCCTAACTCCATCCACTCCCCTTGATTATCTCTTAATGTCCTTCACAAGCAATAATCTATTGATTTAAAATTATTAATTAAGCATCCACTGCTGGATGTAATAGAATAGATGTAACTTTGAATGCTTAGACGATGTGGTGAAGTAATTTGAAAAGCTGTTGAGATGTTAGCCTGAATTACAAAGAACAAAACAAAGAACAAAGAACAATACAGCACAGGAACAAGCCCTTTGGCCCTCCAAGCCCGTGCCGCTCCCTGGTCCAAACTAGACCATTCTTTTGTATCCCTCCATTCCCACTCCGTTCATGTGGCTGTCTAGATAAGTCTTAAACGTTCCCAGTGTGTCCGACTCCACCACCTTACCTGATCATTTGAGTCGACTCCTGCACCACATGCAGTGAGTGTGCCATCATGTCCTGGTAGACATTTCTGGCAAGGCTCACTAGTGGGGACATGCATTCTGAAAGCCAGTCCTATCCTCATAAGCAAGGTGAATGGAGCTGTAGGAAATATTATTACCCATGTAGCGGAGGAGGTGGGCGTGCCCTCGGTGTCCCAGCTTCCGACTGTAGAACAGGTCCAGAAATGGTTCCCCATCCACTGTGGGGCATTCTCTGTGGGGCACTGGGTCCCTGCCAACAGAGTCTGCCTACCTGGAAGGACATCAGGGGAGCTGGGTGGCTCATGGGACTAAAAGTTCACGGCAAGCTGAGAGGCGGAGCCTGAGCCCAGGACTGTAAAGAGCTGGGGCGGGGCTTTAGCCCACAGTGTGAAGCAAAGAGCCACATGATCTGGGAGTAGAGAGAGTTGTGGACTGGACAGAGACCTGTGTAGAAGCAAGCATGGAGTTAGCTAATAGCTTGGACTATACTCTCTATATATGTGGACATAGTTACGTGTTATCAATAAACAGTTAATGTTCAACCTTACAAGCCCTGGAACCACTTCATGAAAAACCTACTGAATATACAACATTCTACGGGGACCAGGGGCTGGAGAAGAAGGAGGGATCATAAGGCTCATTGGAGAGAGAGAGAGAGAGAAAGAGTGCGACTCCAGTGAAGAGCTGGAGCAGCAGCTTGGGTCTGGTGAGCTCCTGAACTGAGGGACGAAGGCCACAAATAGGGACGATCATAGAATCCCTACAGTGCAGAAGGAGGCCATTCGGCCCATCGCGTCTGCACCAACCACAATCCCGATCAGATGCCTCTGACGGTGGCTAGTAGACTGGGATGTGGCAAAAGAGCAGGCGAACAGCTGCTGGAGATCTGAGCTGGCTGCCTGGACAGCACCTCTGAATCTGAGAGGCCACAGGAGAGGGAGATCTCCTTCATTTCTGGGAGACAAGGTCATCTGGGTCATGTGGTCATGGGAAGTTAGAAGTAGGAGCTGCATCAATGGATTCTGATACTTGGCTAGTTAAAGATCTGGAATTATGATCTCAATGGTCTCCTGATTGGTCTAGAGTATTGGCCATGAATATCTTTTGTAAAGAGTTTGTTCCTCTATGTTAAGCTCCTCCATTAATGTTTATAAAGATTTGATACCAGTGGAATAAAGGACATCTGTTTTATAATATTGGTGCAGACCGGGTGTTTGAATCTGATGATACATCAGATTGTGGCATAGGGGTGTAATTAATAGGACAGTTTTACTACCACTACCAACCCCCACATCTCCCGCACCATGTCTGTCCATCCGTCCATCCATCCATCCCTCTTTCCCTCCCAGCACTGGACAAGAACAATACAACAGGGTGGCATGGAGGCACAGTGGTTAGCACTGCTGCCTCACAGCACCAGGGAGCCGGGTTCAATTCTCAGTTTGGGTCACTGTCTGTGTGGAGTTTGCACGATCTCCCCGTGTCTGCGCGGGTTTCCTCCGGGTGCTCTGGTTGCCTCCCACAGTCCAAAGATGTGTGGGTTAGGTGAATTGGCTATGCTAAATTGCCCCTTAGTGTCAGGGGGACTAGCTCGAGTAAATGCATGGAGTCATGAGGATAGGGCCGGGGTGGGATTGTGGTTGGTGCAGACTCGATGGGCCGAATGGCCTCCTTCTACACTGTAGGGATTCTATGATTCTATTCTATGAATACACTCAAATTATACTGCTTCTGTCCGAACCCTGGGGTACAGTGGGTGGAATTTTCCTGTTCCGCCTGCCATGGGAATTATAGCAGGCTGGACACAGACCATGCAAAGGTCCGTTGACCTTGGGTGGGATTTTCTGACCTTGAGGCGAGTGCAGCCAGAAAATCCTGCCCAGTACTTCCTGTCCTGGATCCCTCGGCCCACAATAGGATTTAGCTCACGCAGAAGATGTAGGTAAGCAACGTAGCTACACTTTGGGCCTGCAGGATAACGGTCTTGCTGATGACGAGTGAGCGGATGGGTTGTTGTTCTCCTCGGAGTGGGGTGTGACTGAGGACGAGGTACAGGGGAGCGATTTAAAAGCTGTTAAAGAACAAAAACCTGCTTGCTGTCCTGGCCTGTGACGGCAGATTACCGTAACAACAAGAAAATGAAGCACAGAGCCTGGGAAATGTTCCCAGGGTTGTCAGGCCATGGACAGACTCAGGCTCATCTCTGCTCCAGCAGAAAGGCTTTGTAACTCCCAAAGCAAATCGAGAAACAGTTCTCTTCACTTCTTCGTGCCCTTTGTGTGCAAGGGGAGGAAGACAGCGAGAGCATGGAGCGAGATGATAGTTCCTCGAGGGATGAGTCTGAAAGACTCTTCCTCATTAATTGCCTTTTCTTACGCTCCTTGCACAACGTGCTCCGACCACCTTTTCCCAGAGAAAGTGAAATGGGGTGTTTACTGGAATGACTTCCTTCATGTTGTCTAATTAGCCGGGATTCGATTCAAGTTGAGAAGGTATTCCTTGTGCAATGAAATGTCTTCTTGATTTTATGTGAATGAGCTCACGTGGGAAGCAGAAATGACTCAAACTGCTACTTCTAGAATGAAAACAAACCCAGCTTTTCAAGCTTCTTTTGTTGCTTTTAAAAGTGCTGTGGGTCGCAAACGATACAATTTCCACATTGCTTAAGTTATTTTGTCCTTTGGTTCCAAACAAGGTGGTTCACACATTCTTGTTGTCATTGTTGCTTCTTGGAGGTCTTGGTAAATCCAGTAGTCGAATAAATATAACATTGACCTTAGTCTCATACTCCCTCCTCCCCGCTTCCCCCGCTAGCAAGTGGTGGCGTGGGGGCAGCGAAGTGGGCAGAATGAGCTCCATGCTGGGTTACCACACACCCCTACATTCATAGAATCACGATAGTGCAGATGGAAGCCATTTGGCTCATCGAGCCTGCATCGACAAAAACCCCTCCTGGTCCTATCCCCATAACCCCAGGTATTTACCCTAGCAAGTCCCCCTGACATAAGGGGCAATATATCATGGCCAATCAACCTAACCTGCACATCTTCGGACTGAGGGAGGAAACCCACGCAGACACAGGAAGAACGTGCAGACTCCACACAGACAGTGACCCGAGGCCGCAATTGAACTCAGGTCCCTGGTGCTGTGAGGCAGCAGTGCTAACCACTGTGCCACCGTGCCGCCCTGCTTCTCAGTGACTTTATACTGGGTGGGATAAATCTCAGCCAGGTTTCCTGTCCTTGTCAGTTCAGAGGAGGTTCACCAGACTGAGTCCAGGAATGAAAGGATTGGCGTATGAGGAGCGGTTGGATAGCTTGGGCCTGTACTCGCTGGAGTTCAGAAGAATGAGGGGGGGGTCTGATCGAGGTATATAAAATGCTAAAGGGGATTGATAACGGGAATGTTGAACAGATGTCCCCCTTGTGGCTCAGTCTCGAACAAGATATAGAGTGAGAGGAGGTATGAGTCCAATGATGTGTGGGTTAGGTGGATTGGCCATGTTAAATTGCCTCTGAGTTTTAGGGGGACTAGCTAGGATGACTGCATGAGGTTATGGGGATTGGGCCTGGATGGTTTGGTAGTTGGTGCAGATTCAATGGGCTGAATGGTCTCCTTCTGCACTGTAGGATTCTATGATTCGAGGTTCAAAACTGAGATGAGGAGAAACTACTTCTCTCAGAAGGTTGTGAATCTGTGGAACTCATTGTTCCAGAGTGCAGTGGGGACAGAATCAATCAACAGATTCAAGAAAGAGATGGATACGTTTCAGATGAAAAGCAGGATAAAGGGCGATGGGGAGCAGGCAGGAAAGTAGAATTCAGACCAGGATAAGGTCAGCCATGATCATGTTAAATTGCAGAGTGGGCTCGAAGGCCTGAATTGCCGACTCCCGTTTCTAATTCCTATGTTCCTGTCTTTTCCCAATTATTGGCCAAATTATTAGCCACTTAAGGGATATTTCCCACCCAACCTCAATCTTTAGGCTGGCGGGAGAATATTCCAGGTGTAGGGGAAGCACAAAAATAATCGGGCCTAAGTTTTGGTTGGGAAGCAGAGGTGAGAGACACTTCCATCAAGAAGCCCCCTTCTCAATTTGGGAAACCTTCCCCCCTACTTAAGGTCCAATGGCTGCTGGACCTCCTTCTCACACCCCCGCCCCTCCCCCACCCATTGACCTTCCCCATACCCTCCCCACCCTGACACCATCCAGTCCGGGGACTTTGACTCCGACATATTCCGGAAGTTTCTCTTCCATCCACTTCTGATGCTGCAGGGACTAGAGTGCTGCCAGCCTAGCTGGGATCTCCTCCTGAGTGAAGGGTGGAAATAATGGCCTGTAGCCAACTGAGGCTCATTCGAGCATAAAATAGCCACTGGTTAAGCTGAGTCAGCAGGGAAGTGAAGGTGGTCAAGAAGCAGGTGTAAAACGTGGTCAAGAAAGCTAATGGAATGCTTATGGAATGCTTTCCTTTATTAGGTACAGCATTGAACCCAAAAGTAGGGATGTAATGATGGAACTGCATAAAATATTGGTTGGGCCACATTTGGAATTTTGTGTACAGTTCTGGTCACCACCTGACAAGAAGAAGTCTGGCACGAGTGCAGAAGAGATTTACAAGAACATTGCCAGGGCTTGAAAATTGCAGCAATGAGGGCGGCACGGTGGCACAGTGTTTAACACTGCTGCCTCGCAGCGCCAGGGGCCTGGGTTCCATTCCCGGCTTGGTTCACTGTCAGTGTGGAGTCTGCACATTCTCCCCGTGTCTGCGTGGGTTTCGTCCGGGTGCTCCGGTTTCCTCCCACAGTCCAAAGATGTGCGGGTTTGGTGGATTGGCCTTGCTAAATTACCCCTTAGTGTCAGGGGGACTAGCTATGGTAAATGGGTGGGGTTATGGGGATAGGGATTGTGGTTGGTGCAGGCTCGATGGGCCGAATGGCCTTCTTCTGCACTGTAGGATTCTACTCTAGGAGAGATTGAATAGGCTGGGGTTGTTTTTCTGAGAACAGAGGGGGCTCGGGGGTGACCTAATTGAGATGTACAAGGTTATGAGGGGCTGAGATAGGGTAGATAGGAAAAAATTGTTTCCCCTCGCGGAAGAGTCAATTAGTAGGGGGCAGAGATTTAAAGTGATTGGTGGAAGGTTTAGAGGGGACGTGAGGGAAAACCTTTTCACCCAAAGGGTGGTGGGCATCTGGAATTCACTGCCTAAATTGGTGGCGAAATGCTCAACCAATTTAAAAGATGCCTGGATCTGTATCTGAAGTGCTGCAAGTCTACCAGGTGCTGGAAAATGGGATTTGTTTCTCTTTTCTGGCTGGCACAGCCATGACAGGCTGAATGGCCTCTTTCTGCACTGTAACTTTTCTATGGTGTCAGATGGCGGGGGCGGCGAGGGTAACCCCACCATCCGAAATATCCTGGCCAAAGTGAATAGCCTAATGAAAGCAAAGTACCGTGCATGTTGAAAATCTGGAATAAAATGAGAACAGGTTGAATATACTCGGCAGGTCTGGCAGCCTCTGTGAAGAGAGAAACAGGGTCAACATTTGAGCTTGGTGACCTTTCATCAGAACTGGAAGAAGCTGAAGATGTAATGGGTTCGAAGCAAGAACAGAGGCTGGGGAAGGGGGAAGAGGGAAGGAGAGGGGGAAGGGGAGGAGGATCCTGGGACTGTGATTGAGAATGGAAAGAGGGAAGTGACAATGGTAGGCAAAAGGGGATGGAAATGGGGCAAGTATAGCAGCAAATAATGGGCTTAGAAGTGCGGTAGGTAGCAACACTAGAATCAATACCAACACTTACTGAGTCAGAAAATAGCAGAGGTCATAATCTGAAATTGTTGACCTCAATATTGGGGTCAGAAAGTTGACCGATGGAACATGACATGCTGTTCCTCACAATTCTGTTGACCTTCATTGGAACAGTGCAAAAGGTCAAGGACAAAGGGATCCGAGTCAGGTTGGGATGGAGGATTAAAATGGCAAGCCAAGTCAGGATTTCGCTTGAGGCGGTCACTCACAGTAGAGGAGAACCAACAGGAGCAACAAACATAGTGGCCAGGATTTTACCGGCCCATCCGCCAGGGGAATTGGAGTGGGCGAGGGACGGAGAATGGGAATGTCCATTGGCTGTAAAATCCCGCCCAATATGTTAAATATTGAAGTTGAAAGGTGAGCCAAGAAATCGCTGTTTTACCTTGAAGGAATATCTGGAACCTTGGACGGCAAGAAGACAGGAGCTGAAACATTCAACTGCACTTACATAAAAGAATGGTTTGGGAAGAGGCAGGGGGAGGGGGGAGGTGTAGGGAGAGATTAAAGTGTTGACCCAGGGTGTTTTGAAGAGCAAGAATTCTCTGAAGAATGCCGAAAGGGGAAGGGAGGGAACAGGGAGATGTATTTATTGTGGCATTATGCTGGAGATGGTAGAAATGGGTTTGATTTGATTTGATTAGAGGGACGCGGATTCAATTCCGGCCTCGGTCACTGTCTGTGTGGAGTTTGCACATTCTCCCCGTGTCTGCGTGGGTTTCATCCAGGTGCTCCAGTTTCCTCCCAGAGTCCAAAGATATGTGGGTTAGGTTAATTGGCCATGCTAAATTGCCCCTTAGTGTCAGAGGGATTAGCAGGGTAAATAAGTGGGGTTACGGGAATAGGGCCTGGATGGGATTGTGGTCGGTGCAAACTCGATAGGCCGAATGGCCTCCTTCTGCACTGTAGGGATTCTATGATTCTATGATGTATTAGTGCACAGTGCAAAGTGTTGTTTCTTGCACGCCTTACAGACAAAACATACTGTACATAGAGAAGGAAAGGAGAGGGTGCAGAATGTAATGTTACAGTCACAGCTAGGGTGTACAGGAAGATCAACGTAACATGATATAGGTCACAAAGCATACCGTACATAGAGGAGGAAAGGAGAGGGTGCAGAATGTAATGTTACAGTCACAGATAGGGTGTACAGAAAGATCAACATAATATGATATAGGTCACAAAGCATACCGTACATAGAGGAGGAAAGGAGAGGGTACAGAATGTAGTGCTATAGTCATGGCTAGGGTGTAAAGAAAGATCAGCTTAACATGAGGGGTGAAAGGTGAGGCCCGGTCGTGATTCTGAGAGAGAGGTGAAAGGTTCAGGGCATAAGTGAGCCAAATGGGATGGACATGACTGGGACCCTGTCAAACAAATACATCAACCTGATAGCCCACTGTATAGTAAAGGGTACGTGTTAGAAATATGAAGTTTATAAGATTGTTATGCTTTGGGATTTTAATGCAGGGTAAAATGGGGCAGGGGGGAAATGAAGGGGTCATGTGACCTGTTCTGATTTCTGCCTGACGACAAGCTTGAGTGACTTGGCTGTTAAAAGTCAAAGGGCGGGGTGGGGGTGGGGTGGGCGGGGGGGAGCAGATCGATTTACTGGGAAGGAGGTGCAAGATATCACATCTGTGGATGATTGTCAGGGCATCTGTGATGACTCTGGGTAAACTGCAAGGGCCAAATCCATAGACCTTTATAAACAATGGGTGAGACTCGGGACCAGACTTCTTGTCTCCATTTCCAACAGATCCAATGGTGCGGGAAGGAGTTGGGGCGTGATTTACGCAAGAGGAAAACCCAAACTCAGTAAGGTCACATGAACTTAGTGCTAGATTCAAACAGACCCCACGTTGACTGTTGCAAGGGCCTTAACTCACAGTGTAGTAGTCATGAATTGATGGAGTAGACACAAAGGCTGGAATTTTACCAGTCCGCCTGCTTGAAAATCCGAGCAGGCGAGGGGCGGACCATGCAAAGGTCTGTTAACCTCGGGGGGGGGTGGGGGATGTTACGGATTCAGGCCGAACGAGGTCGTAAAATTCCACCCAAACATTTTGATTTGTTTAAGTGTTTGGCACTTGGAAATGTGAACCTTCGTATCTCACAGTGAGAGTGATCTATCTGGGAGAGAAGCAATGAATTCAGAATGGTAATCCTGTCCTGTGCTTCAATCCTGTCCCAGGTGATCCAGGATAGCATTGATGGCATCCAAAGAAACACCTGTGACCCAGATTACTCCCCCAGTCAATTCTCAAGGTAAGGTAAAGACAAAAAGAACCATTGTGTGAACTTGAAAGAGGAAAACAACTTAAATTTCAGTGACTTGTTTATACAAAGAACAAAGAAAATTACAGCACAAGAACAGGCCCTTCGGCCCTCCAAGCCTGCACCGACCATGCTGCCTGAGTGAACTAAAACCCCCTACCCTTCCGGGGACCATATCCCTCCATTCCCATCCTATTTATGTATTTGTCAAGACGCCCCTTAAAAGTCACTATCGTATCTGCTTCCACTACCTCCCCCAGAAGCGAGTTCCAGGCATCCACCACCCTCTGTGTAAAAAACTTGCCTCATACATCTCCTTTAAACCTTTCCCCTCACACCTTAAACCTATGCCCCCTAGTAATTGACTCTTCCATCCTGGGAAAAAGCTTCTGACTAACCACTCTGTCCATGCCCCTCATAATCTTAATCTTTTGTCCATTAAAACCTGTGAACACATGAATAATTAAATGAAAGCAGCTCAAGGATCCCAGATCAGCAGTGTTTGGAACACAACATTTTTAGGAGTATGTTTGCTATTCAAGTTCAACAAACACAAAAGCTCGACTGTGTGTTTCAAAAATGTATTAATCATGACCTACCTTCCTTGGAGTTCAGAAGAGTGAGAGGGGATCTCACTGAAACTTATAAAATACTAACAGGACTAGCTAGACAGGGTAGATTCTGTTCCCAATGGTGGAGGAGTCCAGGTCTAGGGGTCATGGTTTAAGGATAAGGGGTAAACATTTTAGAATTGAGGTGAGGAGAAATTGTGTACAATTCACTACCACAGAAAGTAGTTGAGGCCAAAATATTGTGTGATTTCAAGAAGGAATTAGATATAGCTCTTTGTGCTAAAGGGATCAAGGGATATTGGGAGGAAGGGGGATCAGGATATTGAATTTGATGATCGGCCATGATCAAAATGAATGGCGGAGCAGGCTCAAAGGGCCGAATGGTCCACTCCTGCTGCTATTTTCTATGTTTCTATCTTTCCTATGATCATATCGGCAATAGTTAGGTACATAATAAAATAGATTTAGATAGGAAGAACTGGCATTTGTACGGTCATTGTTTCTTGTGTCATGAGGCTTTTGCAGTGTATTCACGCTGTACCTAGTTGGAACAAGGACACTTTAAGGGACTGATCATGCATCGGCCATTTGGTGCGGGCAAACAGGCAGTATATCATAAGAGCCAGTAGTGTAAACACCTTTCTAATAAAGCTCTTATTTGTTTGTACCTTCGTGGTCTGTAGACCTATCCTTTAAAAACGCCACAAAGAAAACTGGCGATGAGGTGGTTGATCCACACTGCAAACACCGGAAAAAAAGTTGCAGTAATCTGGTGGAACAAGAGAAGAAGTGTTGGTCCACGCTGCACGTATCCAAAAAGACTTACAAAGTTTTGTTTAAAATCGCTGCACCAATGCTGGTGATGGAGAGGTGACAAATGAAGGGAGCAGCTATCGAAAGAACCAAAATTTAAATGAAGATTTCAGAGAAGCAATATGGAAAAGAAGCTTGCAATGTGTTCTATCTGGAAAGATCTAGAACACTGTGCTGTACTCACAGCAGCACTGTGAGTAATATCAAGTACCCTGCAACAATAAGCTTGGGAGGAAACTGGCTGAGTTCAGGTGCGCTTTGTTTGAAAAAAGTAGTGAGGTGGTGTTAAAAACTTTTGTGGCACATCATGCTTATGCAAGCCCTCTCCATAGTAAAAATGGCAGGCATGTTTGATGCCGTGGGACTGTATGGTGAGAACACTGAGCAGTGGAGCTCATATACTAAAAGATTTGACTCTTTTGCAGCAGATATTGTTTCTAGCTTTCCGGAGTACAATTGAAGTGGGCGGGAGGATATTCAATCACCTGAGAAGTCTGGTACAACCAGAAAAGCTGAGCTCGAAAACCTATAATGCTATGATGAGACAGTGGGAATATTGCAGGGCCACTTCTCACCGAAACCTTTGGTCATCGTCGTGAGGTTCAGGTTCCATAAGCGTCACATCAATCACACAGTTCAGAGCTACAATGAAGAAATTAGCTGAATACGATGAATTCGGGGATGTCTTGAATGACACCATTCGAGACAGACTGGTGTGTGGGTCAAAAAGCGAAGCTATCAAAAAGTGATTGTAATAGAAAGCAACCTAAACCTAAAGAAGGCTTTATTAGTTGCAATCTCCATGGAATTGGCAACCAAGAAAGCTTAGCAGTTTAGTTTGGGCACTAGAATCCATAAAATGCTGGCTGACACCTGAACACAGACATAGGATCGAACTTGTCACCGATATGCAAAAACAGGCCATGCAGCAGCAGGTTGCTGGAGCAAAGATGTAAAGTGCAGAAATTGTGGCATAAAGGAGCACATCAAATGTGCTTGTTGGAGAAAGAAACAACAAAGAAAGTTCAAAGCAAGAACTATAAAAAGCAAGAACTGAATGCATCATATGGAAAACCAAATAGAGAGAAAAGTATCCACATAATACTGTATTTCATTGCAGGAATCTCTGATGTAAAGAGGGAGGAAAGTTGTGCATTCACATTGATCCTAATTGGAACAAGAATACTTTAAGGAACCAATCACGTGGCATCCTGATGACGTCATTGGCCATTTGCATGGACAAAGAAGCAGTCTATCCTAACAGCCTGTAGAGTAAACACCTTTCCAATAAAGCCTTTGTTTGTTTATACCTTCATGGTCTGCAAGCCTATCCTTTAAAATATATCAGCCATGGCTCTGTAAGTTTATAAATATGATTTTCAATCTTTCAACTGATTGGAACTATAGCAATTTGAAATGAGACAGAGAAAACTATCTAAAAATGCAAGACCACCCTCCAAGGTAAAGGTGAGTAACAAACAAGTCACCCTCAGGGGAGTGAAAAGAGAAAGAGACATTTGAGAGATCCATCGAAAGCTATCACTGTCAAAAGAGGAAACATGCTGGATATTGAAACAATGGCTGCCAGAGACAGACCCACCCGAAACCTCTTGAAAATACACAATGGGTGAAGTATAACAGGCCAGCTTGCAAGCACAGCAGAGAGATTGCAAGAAAGTTTTCAGCAAGGAGAACAGGCTAAAAGCTAGGTTCTCTGTCCTTTGGAGCAAGAGTTGGTTCAGAAGCACTGCTGCCTCACAGTTCCAGAGAGCCGGGTTCAATTCCAGCCTTGGGTGACTGTCTGTGTGGAGTTTGCACATTCTCCCTGTGTCAGCATGGGTTTCCTCTGGGTGCTCTGGTTTTCTCCTATACTCCAAAGATTAGGTGGATTGGCCATGCCAAATTGCCCCTTGGTGTCCCAAGATGTGTAAGTTAGATGGATTGGCCATGGTAAATATTTGGGGTTACATGGATAGGGCAGGGGGAGAGGGCTGCGTAAAACACTCTGTCAGAGAGTCAGTGCAGACGCGATGGGCTGAATGGCCTCTTCTGCACTGTAGGGATTCTACAAGCCAACTTTACTAAAAATCTACCAGTGAACTGAGATTTCATAATAATTAAAAAATCTTCTACATCTGACTGCAGCCACAAAATCAATTAATCCAAATCAGTCCATTGTTTAAAAATCTATGCCTCAAGGACAATCAAAGGACACCGAGTTGCATATCATAGAAACATAGAAACATAGAAAACTACAGCACAAAACAGGCCCTTCGGCCCCACAAGTTGTGCCGAACATATCCCTACCTTTTAGGCCTACCTATAACCCTCCATCCTATTAAGTCCCATGTACTCATCCAGGAGTCTCTTAAAAGACCCTATTGAGTTTGCCTCCACCACCACTGACGGCAGCCGATTCCACTCGCCCACCACCCTCTGTGTGAAAAACTTCCCCCTAACATTTCCCCTGTACCTACCCCCCAGCACCTTAAACCTGTGTCCTCTCGTAGCAGCCATTTCCACCCTGGGAAAAAGCCTCTGAGAGTCCACCCGATCTATGCCTCTCAACATCTTATACACCTCTATTAGGTCTCCTCTCATCCTACGTCTCTCCAAGGAGAAAAGACCGAGCTCCCTCAGCCTATCCTCATAAGGCATGCCACTCAATCCAGGCAACATCCTTGTAAATCTCCTCTGCACCCTTTCAATCTTTTCCACATCCTTCCTGTAATGAGGCAACCAGAACTGAGCACAGTACTCCAAGTGGGGTCTGACCAGGGTCTTATATAGCTGCATCATTATCCCCGGTTTTAACTATTTTTTTATTGGACTCCAACTTCCTTTATTTCAGACATTTGTGTTGCATTTTTATTATTTCTTCCCTCAGGTTCAATGGTTAATAAATTTGATCTTTTCTTGACTCAATAAAACATTGCTTGAATTACTTGATTTTGGTGGTTTGGCCATGCAAAATTGCCCCTTAGTGTCCCAGGTTAGATGGAACGGTCATGGTAAACATGTAGGGTTACAAGGATAGGAAAGGGGGAGAGGACCTGCGTGAGATACTCTGTCAGAGAGTCAGTGCAGACTCGGTGGGCTGAATGGCCTCCTTCTGCACTGTTAGGATTCTACGATTTCACCAGCAACGGCTTACATCTGAACTGTGGCAAACCCAGCAAGAATGATATTGGTTTCAATGCTGGTAACTGCACTTCCAAACATGAAATTTGTTATATTTGGCAATGTTATTCATAGAAAGCCATTTGCCTGGCTGAACAATTTTGTTATGTAAGGTTGTTTGGAACATTGCAATATAATGTACATTTCATACCTAATTAAAGTCCAACAGGTTTATTTGGTAGCAAAAGCCACACAAGCTTTCGAGGCTCTGAGCCCCTTCTTCAGGTGAAGAAGGGGCTCACCTGAAGAAGGGGCTCAGAGCCTCGAAAGCTTGTGTGGCTTTTGCTACCAAATAAACCTGTTGGACTTTAACCTGGTGTTGTTAAACTTCTTACTGTGTTTACCCCAGTCCAACGCCGGCATCTCCACATCATTTCATACCTGGCATACTATTCATTGTGTGTTTTGTGTAAAAAGTGCACATATGCTATCCTCATCTTGCAAATTGCGTTTTACAAAATAAATTTAATGAAAGACTTCATGGATAACTATTCCTTCACCTACCTGACCTGGATTTGAATTCAGTCCAGCTTTATGGGTTGACATTTTCCTCACTCTCTCTCTCTCTCTGGGGTGACAGTAATGGCCGGGAGGGCAGCACAGTGGTTAGCACTGCTGCCTCACGGCGCCAGGGACCTGGGGTCGATTCTCAGCTTGGGCCACTGTCTGTATGGAGTTTGTACATTGGGATAAGCCCGTGGCCCTGGACCCACCAGTTCCAGAGCCGCACGAAGCTCTTCGACTTCTCATCTGAGACACTCAGCCTATTCTAGTTGGGTCACGTCACCGTGAAAAAAAATCCTTAAAAAAAACATTGAAAGGAGAAAATAGGAACTGTGTCTATATTGTGGGGATGAAAGGCTAATCATTGTGCTGCGTGTGGTGTATCAAATGGTTGGCACGGTAGCACAGTGGTTAGCATTGCTGCCTCACAGCGCCGGGGACCTTGGTTTGATTCCCGGCTTGGGTCACTGTCTGTGCAGGATCTGCACGTTCTTCCTGTGTCTGCGAGGGTTTCCTCCAGGTGCTCCGGTTTCCTCCCACAGTCCAAAGATGTGCTGGTTAGGTGCATTGGCCATGCTAAATTCTCCCTCAGTGTACATGAACAGGTGCCGGAATGAGGCAACTAGGGGATTTTGACAGTAACTTCATTGCAGTGTGAATGTAAGCCTATTTGTGACTAATAAATAAAGTTTAAATGATTGTTCAAATGCAAACCATCATTATGGTCTAAACTGTGCCTCAGGACATCCTGATGGCGAGTCTCAGCAGCCTTGGAAACTGAAGGACATTTTACACAATATGCTGGGTTGGACCATATGATTGATATTTGCACAAGGCTTGCAAAACGCCACAATGAATCACAAGCATAATCGCACAGTACAGAGCATGTCAGTTCCTCAGGAAATGCAACTATAATGGGACTTTTTCCATTTTTCTCCCCAGTTAGATTTTATTTTGGTTTTAATCACCACCTTTACTTTCTTCATTGTAGCGAGACTGCCCTGTAACGAATGTTACAATTACTCCTGATTGTACTGAGTGCCATTTCCTGTCCACAGGAGACACCTCCTCAATGTTGTTAAATGACAGCATCTTGTATTTCCATAGCAAGTGTTAATGCAAAAAGTGTTCTATTATGTACGCCCCTATGGACTAATGTGCATAAAGAATCACAAGGTAGGCTTTACAAGTTGAACACTGGGAGCTGTTTATTGAAGGTGTCCACTCATTCACAGTCAGGTCTAAGGCTGCCCAACAGGGTCCCACACTGGGAGGAGCTAATTGATGGTAGCCTCAACTGGGATCTTGGGTTCATGTCACACTATCTGTAACCCCCACGACTTGGCTGGGCTTGCAAAATCTCATTAACTGTCCTGGCTGGAGACAATACACATCTCTTTAACCTGTGCTTAACCCTCTCTCCACTCACATTGTCTGTACCTTTAAGACTCGATTACCTGTAAAGACTCACATTTCAACCATTATCTTGTAAATTGAGTTTGTGTCTATATATGCTCTGTTTGTGAACAGAACTCCCACTCACCTGAAGAAGGAGCGAGACTCCAAAAGCTTGTGCTACCAAATAAACCTGTTGGACTTTAACCTGGTGTTGTGAGACTTCATAAGGAGCTAATTGCCCAGGGGTCACCTGACCCACACTCCTAAAGGGACAGTCCATATCCCAAACCCCAACCTACAATACATGCACATATGAGGATATATACATGAGGATTCACTACCAGAAGGATGTGGATGCTTTGGAGGGGAAACAGAAGAGGTTTACGGGGATGTTGCCTGGTCTGGAGGGTATTAGCTATGAGGAGAGGTTGGATAAACAAAGTTTGTTCTCATTGGAACGACAGAGGTTGAGGGGGTGGCCTGATGGAGGTTTACATCATTATGAGTGGCATGGACAGAGTGGATAGTCAGATGCTCTCTCCTAGGGTAGAAACGTCAAGTACTAAGGGACATAGGTTTAAGGTGCGTGGGGAAAAGTTTAGAGGAGATGTGCGAGGCAGGTTTTTTACACAGAGGGCGCTGAATGTCTGGAACACCATGCCTGGGGAGGTGGTGGGAGCAGGTACAATAGCGGCATTTAAGGGCCAACTAGACAAATACATGAATAGGATGGGACTGGAAGGATACGGACTCCGTAAGTGCATAGGGTTTTAGTTTAGGCAGGCATCATGATTGGCGCAGGCTTGGAGGGCTGAAGGGCCTGTTCCTGTGCTCGACTGTTCTTTGTTCTTTATGTCACATGTTCCTGGACCGTCAAAACTTTGAAAACTAAAAGTAGCTTTGGAGCCAGGAAAAGAGAAGTAACCGAAAGATAAATCGAAGCTATGCAATTTTCACTCATCACCAGCAGAATGTCAACGATGTTTCAGGTGGTGCATTTTGTACTAGTTTTTCCTTTTACAGCCACTTCAACACAGTTGCTGTCCAGTATGGCTGGAGTTTCATGTGGTGTTTAAAATGGCTAACGCCCCTGTAATAAGCCAACTGGAAAGAAACGGCTTTTAAATTATCAAAGCAGAAGTTAAAAGGTTTACCTTCGAAAGTTGACCAGGCTGATTCCAGGTATGGCGGGACTGACGTATGAGGAGAGATTGACTAGGTGAGGATTGTTTTCCCTAGAGTTCAGACAAATGAGGGGGGATCTCATAGAGACTTATAAAATTCTAGCAGGACTAGATAGGGTAGATGCAGGGAGGATATTCCCAATGACGGGGGAGTACAGAATCAGGGGTCACAGTCTGAGGATTCAGGGTTGACCATTTAGAATGGAGATGAGAAGACATTTCTTCACCCAAAGAGTGGTGAGCCTGTAGAATTCATTACCACAGGAAGGAGTTGATGCCAAAACATTGGATGTATTCAAGAGGTGGCTAGATATAGCACTTGGGGTGAATGGGATCAAAGGTTATGGGGAGAAAGCAGGATTAGGCTATTGAGTTGATCGATCAACAATGATCGTAATGAATGAAGGCTATATTCTCAACCTCCGACTGTACTCCTTATGCACCAATGTTTTGTGGCCAAATTTCCCTCCAACTCGATTTTCAAGTTTGCCGACGACACCACCGTAGTGGGCCGGATCTCAAACAATGACACAACAGAGTACAGGAATGAGAGAGAATCTGGTGAATTGGTGCGGTGACAATAATCTCTCTCTCAATGTCAACAAAACGAAGGAGATTGTCATCGACTTCACAAACGTAGAGGAGAACATGTCCTGTCTACATCAACAGGGACAAAGTTGAAAGGGTCGAGAGCTTCAGGTTTTTAGGTGTCCAGATCACCAACAACCTGTCCTGGTCCCCCCATGCCGACACTATAGTTAAGAAAGCCCATCCTTCCTATGAGAAGGATGGTCTACACCTTAATCAGAAGGGGACCAATATCCTGGGGGGTAAATTTGCTAAGGCCATGCAGGGAGGTTTAAACTGATTCGGGGGGGGGGAGGGATCCTGAGTAGTGGGGCTGAAACTGAGGGATGCATGGATGGGGACTGCAATGCACGGCATTGCAGAGGTGGGGTGGAGCAGGGTTTGAAATGTGTATACTTCAATGCCAGGAGTATTCGCAATAAAGTGGGTGAACTTGCAGCGTGGATCAGTACCTGGGACTTCGATGTTGTGGCTATTTCAGAGACATGGATAGAGCAGGGGCAGGAATGGATGCTGCAGGTCCCGGGGTTCAAATGTTTTAGTCGAAGTAGGGAAGGAGGTAGAAGAGGGGGAGGGGTAGCATTATTGGTCAGAGATTGTATCACAGTGTCAGAGAGGAGGTTTGATGAGGACTTATCTGTT
Organism: Mustelus asterias; assembly: GCF_964213995.1. NCBI lineage: Eukaryota > Metazoa > Chordata > Chondrichthyes > Carcharhiniformes > Triakidae > Mustelus > Mustelus asterias. The sequence goes on from NC_135809.1 coordinate 13,273,642, forward strand.
GAGGTAGTATGGGCGGAGATTAGAAATAGGAGAGGAGAGGTCACCCTGTTGGGAGTCTTTTATAGACCTCCTAAAAGTTCTAGAGAGGTTGAGGAAAGGATTGCGGAGTCAATCCTGCTTAGGAGTGAAAGTAATAGGGCAATTGTTATGGGGGATTTTAACTTGACTAATATTGACTGGAATTGTTATAGCTCTAGCTCGTTAGAGGGGTCAGTTTTTGTTCAAAGCGTGCAGGAAGGTTTTTTGACTCAGTATGTAGACAGGCCAACTAGAGGTGAGGCTACATTGGATCTGGTGCTGGGAAATGAGCCAGACCAGGTGCTAGACTTGGAAGTTGGTGTGCATTTTGGTGATAGTGACCACAATTCGGTTACGTTCACCTTAGTGATGGAAAGGGATAGGCATGAACCTCGGGCCAGTGGTTTTAGCTGGGGGAAGGGTAATTATGAGGCTATTAGGAGAGAATTAGGAAACATAGGTTGGACTAGGAGATTACAGGGACTGGGAACGTCCGACATGTGGAGTTTTTTCAAGGAGCAGCTACTGCGAGTCTGTGATAGGTATGTCCCTGTCAGGCAAGGAGGAATTGGTAGGGCTAGGGAACCGTGGTGCACCAAAAAAGTTTCTTTGTTGGTTAAAAAGAAAAAGGAGGCTTATGTTCGGATGAGACGTGAGCACTCGGGTAGTGCACTAGAAAGCTTTAGATTGGCTAAGAGGGAGTTGAAGAGCGAGCTTAGAAGGGCTAAAAGGGGACATGAGAAGACTTTGGCGGATAGGGTTAAAGAGAATCCTAAGGCGTTCTATAGGTATGTCAAGAACAGAAGGTTGGTTAGGGCAAGTTTAGGGCCAGTTATAGATGGCAGAGGGAAGTTATGTGTGGAACCGGAGGAGATTGGTGAAGCATTGAACCAATATTTCTCTTCGGTGTTCACGCAAGGGGACATGAATATAGCTGAGGAGGACACTGGGTTGCAAGGGAGTAGAATAGACAGTATTACAGTTGATAAGGAGGATGTGCAGGATATTCTGGAGGGTCTGAAAATAGATAAATCCCCTGGTCCGGATGGGATTTATCCAAGGATTCTCTGGGAGGCAAGAGAAGTGATTGCAGAGCCTCTGGCTCTGATCTTCAGGTCGTCGTTGGCCTCTGGTATAGTACCAGAAGATTGGAGGTTAGCGAATGTTGTCCCATTGTTTAAGAAGGGGAACAGAGACTTCCCCGGGAATTATAGACCGGTGAGTCTCACTTTTGTTGTCGGCAAGATGTTGGAAAAAATTATAAGGGATAGGATTTATAGTTATTTGGAGAGTAATGAATTGATAGGTGATAGTCAGCATGGTTTTGTGGCAGGTAGGTCGTGCCTTACTAACCTTATTGAGTTTTTTGAGAAAGTGACCAAGGAGGTGGATGGGGGCAAGGCAGTGGACGTGGTATATATGGATTTTAGTAAGGCGTTTGATAAGGTTCACCATGGTAGGCTTCTGCAGAAAATGCAGATGTATGGGATTGGGGGTGATCTAGGAAATTGGATCAGGAATTGGCTAGCGGATAGGAAACAGAGGGTGGTGGTTGATAGTAAATATTCATCATGGAGTGCGGTTACAAGTGGTGTACCTCAGGGATCTGTTTTGGGGCCACTGCTGTTTGTAATATTTATTAATGATCTGGATGAGGGTATAGTTGGGTGGATTAGCAAATTTGCTGATGACACCAAAGTCGGTGGTGTGGTAGACAGTGAGGAAGGGTGTCGTAGTTTGCAGGAAGACTTAGACAGGTTGCAAAGTTGGGCCGAGAGGTGGCGGATGGAGTTTAATGCGGAGAAGTGTGAGGTAATTCACTTTGGTAGGAATAACAGATGTGTTGAGTATAGGGCTAACGGGAGGACTTTGAATAGTGTGGAGGAGCAGAGGGATCTAGGTGTATGTGTGCATAGATCCCTGAAAGTTGGGAATCAAGTAGATAAGGTTGTTAAGAAGGCATATGGTGTCTTGGCGTTTATTGGTAGGGGGATTGAATTTAGGAGTCGTAGCGTTATGTTGCAACTGTACACAACTCTGGTGCGGCCGCACTTGGAGTACTGTGTGCAGTTCTGGTCCCCACATTACAGGAAGGATGTGGAGGCTTTGGAGAGGGTGCAGAGGAGGTTTACCAGGATGTTGCCTGGTATGGAGGGGAGATCCTATGAGGAGAGGCTGAGGGATTTGGGATTGTTTTCGCTGGAAAGGCGGCGGCTAAGAGGGGATCTTATTGAAACATATAAGATGATTAGAGGTTTAGATAGGGTGGATAGTGATAGCCTTTTTCCTCTGATGGAGAAATCCAGCACGAGGGGGCATGGCTTTAAATTGAGGGGGGGTAGTTATAGAACTGATGTCAGGGGTAGGTTCTTTACCCAGAGGGTGGTGAGGGATTGGAATGCCCTGCCAGCATCAGTAGTAAATGCGCCTAGTTTGGGGGCGTTTAAGAGATCCGTAGATAGGTTCATGGACGAAAAGAAATTGGTTTAGGTTGGAGGGTCACAGTTTTTTTTTATTTTTTTATTTTAACTGGTCGGTGCAACATCGTGGGCCGAAGGGCCTGTTCTGCGCTGTAATGTTCTATGTTCTATGTTCTATGTTCTAACGCCTCTACTTTCTCAGAAGACTAAGGAAATTTGGCATGTCAGCTATGACTCTCACCAACTTTTACAGGTGCACCATAGAAAGCATTCTTTCTGGTTGTATCACAGCTTGGTATGGCTCCTGCTCTGCCCAAGACTACAAGAAATTACAAAAGATCATGAATGTAGCCCAATCCATCACGCAAACCAGCCTCCAATCCATTGACTCTGTCTACACTTCCCGCTGCCTCAGCAAAGCAGCCAGCATAATTAAGGACCCCACGCACCCTGGACATTCTCTCTTCCACCTTCTTCCTTCGGGAAAAAGATACAAAAGTCTGAGGTCACGTACCAACCGATTCAAGAACAGCTTCTTCCCTGTTGCTGTCAGACTTTGGAATGGACCTACCTCGCATTAAGTTGATCTTTCTCTACACCCTAGCTATGACTGTAACACTATATTCTGAACTCTCTCCTTTCCTTCTCTATGAACGGTATGCTCTGTCTATATAGCGCGCAAGAAACAATACTTGCCCCTGTTTATTAATACAAGTGACAATAATAAATCAAATCAAATCAAATCGAATGGCGGAACTGGCTCAAGGGGCCAAATGGCCTCCTCCTGCTCCGACCTTCTCTGTTTCTATGTAAACACTGTGGTACATGTACAGGAGTGCCATCTGGGACGCTCGAATAACGGACTTGCTCAGGGATTCGGTATACGAGCTCCACCTGGTTAGGCAATTGCCTATCACCACGGGAACTTGCATTCCACGAGTCTTACTGTGAGGCCAATTAGGGATTCCCTCTTTAAGTCTTGGGCGTTATCGTGGTCTCAAACCTTGATTTACATAAAATGACACCTGAGGTTATATGAGTATGACAAATCACAATGTACAAAGGTAATATCCTACTTGTCATTTAAAAAAAATTGCTTGCCCTATTATTTACAAGTTACTGTAAACAACTCTGAAATAATTTGAGGGTTTCTGACTCTGCTACACTCTCAGACAGCGAGTTTCAAAAACGCACAACTCTCTGGGTAGAAAACATTTTCCCCACCTCCTTCAAATCCTTCTACCAATCACTTTGAATCTATGCCGCCTTGTCACTGACCTCTCTCTGCTGAAGTAAATAGGCCAGTCCCATCCACTCTATTCAGGCTTCTCACAATTATGTATATCTCAATCAAATCTCCCCTCAGCCTCCTCTGTTCCAAGGACAATGACGCAAAGAACAAAGAACAAAGAACAGTACAGCACAGGAAACAGGCCCTTCGGCCCTCCAAGCCTGTGCCGCTCCTTGGTCCAACTAGACCAATCGTTTGTATCCCTCCATTCCCAGGCTGCTCATGTGACTATCCAGGTAAGTCTTAAACGATGTCAGCGTGCCTGCCTCCACCACCCTACTTGGCAGCGCATTCCAGGCCCCCACCACCCTCTGTGTAAAAAACGTCCCTCTGATGTCTGAGTTATACTTCGCCCCTCTCACCTTGAGCCCGTGACCCCTCGTGATCGTCACCTCCGACCTGGGAAAAAGCTTCCCACTGTTCACCCTATCTATACCCTTCATAATCTTGTATACCTCTATTAGATCTCCCCTCATTCTCCGTCTTTCCAAGGAGAACAACCCTAGTCTACCCAATCTCTCCTCATAGCTAAGACCCTCCATACCAGGCAACATCCTGGTAAACCTTCTCTGCACTCTCTCCAATGCCTCCACGTCCTTCTGGCAGTGCGGCGACCAGAACTGGACGCAGTACTCCAAATGTGGCCTAACCAGCGTTCTATACAGCTGCATCATCAGACTCCAGCTTTTATACTCTATACCCCGTCCTATAAAGGCAAGCATACCATATGCCTTCTTCACCACCTTCTCCACCTGTGTTGCCACCTTCAAGGATTTGTGGACTTGCACACCTAGGTCCCTCTGTGTTTCTATACTCCTGATGGCTCTGCCATTTATTGTATAACTCCACCCGACATTATTTCTTCCAAAATGCATCACTTCGCATTTATCCGGATTAAATTCCATCTGCCAGCCTATCCAATCTCTCCTCACAGCTGCAATTATCCAGTCCTGTTGGCAACATCTTTTTAAATCTCCTCTGTGCCCTCTCTAATAACCTCAGCCGGAATTTTCCAGCCGTCCACTCCAGCAGATCTTCCAGCCCTCGAGCCTTGGTGCTCATTTATATCCTCCTGCTCTGTGCTGGTTCCCCACAAGGTTCGCTGCCCCGGAGACTTCCAGGTAAGTTGACGATGTCACGATTTCCCACACATTGAAAGTCATGGGCGGGAGATCACTGGCCTGCGCCATCGGGATTGCACAGTTTTCCCTCTTGAATCTGGATTCCCTTGGAGTTCTCCTGATTTCCTGGATTAACTTTATTGGAAGATGTCACTAACAGCAAAAAGATGGCAACTTATGCTTTGTTTCTCAGTGGTGAAGGGGAGAAAGGGGAGAAGGTCTGCCAATCTTTCTAATAAATGAGCCCCCAGGCACCTTTCCATACTGAGAGCAAGGGAGTACAGAATCAGCCTTCTTATTCCAATTAGTTTCACGGCAAAAATCTATAGAAGCGAAGAAGTATTTGGTTTAGCTTCTAATCAAATGCCCTTGAGATGCTCGAATGATGAGCTTGGGTTAAAACAGTTTCACATAACTGGGAACTCTCAGTAAACAGTCAATAGTCACAGACACATCCTGTCATTCCTTTGTTAATACCATAGAATCCCCACAGTGCAGAAAGAGGCCATTTGGCCCATCGAGTCTGCACTGTCATTTTTCGAAAGAGCATCCCACCCAAGCCCCTTTCCTCCACCCTATCCCTGTAACCCTACACATTTACCATGGCTAATCCGCCTTGCCTACACACCTTTGGAACTAAGGGACAATTTACCATGGCCCACCTTTGGACTGTGGGAGGAAACCGCAGCACCCGGAGGAAACCCACGCAGACATGGGGAGAACGTGCAGACTCCACACAGACAGTGACCCGAGGCCAGAATCGAACCCGGGTCCCAGGTGCTGTGAGGCAGCAGTGCTAACCACAGTGCTGCCCGAATTCACAGCCTTTTATTTTAATACATTTAATTTTCTTTTGTCAGTCTATATTATTATTAATGATTCAAGATGGCAGCTCACCATCTCAAGGGCAATAAGGGATGGGCAATAAATGCTAGTCTAGCTAGTGATAGCTATGTCCCATAAATTAATAAATAGCTATACTTTTTTCACAATATATCCCTTCAACAGATTCTAAAATCATCTGCCTCTTTGTTGAGCTTAATGTCATCAGTCTTTTAATACTCATTGCCAAGTCCAGGAATCACAGAATAGTTACAATCTAGAAGGCCATTCAATCCATCATGTCTATGCTTGCACTCTGAAGGAGCAATTCACCTAGTGCCACCCCATGCCTCCTCCCTCGAGCCCTGCACATTCTTCATTTTCAGATAACAATTCAATTCCCTTGGTGAGATACTTGCCAAACAATCAGCATCTGTAATATCAATTGCTGCAATCATTTGGCATTATTGTGTTTGTCCTGATGAATGCAGGATGAAAAGCTTCAGCAACATGTTTCTCTTTTCAGTGACGTTCATGTTCGCTAATTTGCATGTAATTTGTGAGGCAAACCGGTCACCTCTGAGGACTTTAGTCTTTTGACAAATACTGGTTAGAAAGATTTGCATTGACACCACACTTTTCATGACCTCAAACATTGTGAATGTAGCCCAGTCCATCACTCAAACCAGCCTCCCACCCATTGACTCCAGTTACACTTCTCGCTGCCTCGGAAAAGCAGCCAGCATAATTAAAGACCCCACGCACCTGGGCATTCTCTCTTCCACCTTCTTCCATTGGGAAAAACATACAAAAGTCTGAGGACACGTACCAACCGACTCAACAACAGCTTCTTCCCTGCTGCCATCAGACGTTTGAATGGACCTACCTCACATTAAATTGATCTTTCTCTAGCTATGACTGTAACACTACATTCTGCACTCTCTCGTTGCCTTCTCTATGAATGTTATGCTTAGTCTGTAAAGCGTGCAAGAAACAATGCTTTTCACTGTATACTAATACATGTGACAATAATATATCAAATCAAATCAAATCCCAAGGCACTTCACTATCAAAGAGGCACCTTATGAAATGTAGTCACTGATGTAATATAGATATTGTGAAATCCAATTTCCACTTGTCAAGCTCCCAAAGAGAGTAGCGCAGTAATGATTAGAGAACCTGTTTTAGTGATATTGGCTGAGGGGCATGTTTTGTCCCAGACAGCAGGCAGGCTTCAAAGAATGCATCATTTGCATCCTTCAAAGGGGGAAGAAAGGGCCTCCTGGGAAAGATGGCATCACAGCTGTGCAGCACTCCCTCAGTGCTGCCCTGGAGTGGCAGCTAGCTTTTGTGCTGCAGACTCTGGAGTGGGATTTGAGCCTGTACATAACATGTTGACTCAGACAAGAACGCTACCAACTAAACCATGACATAGAAACATAGAAACTAGAAACAGGAGTAGGCCATTCGGTCCTTCAAGCCTGCTCCGCCATTCATCATGATCATGGCTGATCATCAAATTCAATATTTAATTTCAATTTAGGGGAGGCGATGGCCTAGTGGTATTATCACTGGACTATTAATCCAGAAACTCAGCGAATGTGCTGGGGGCCCGGGTTCGAATCCTGCTTTGGCAGATGGTAGAATTTGAATTCAATAAAAAACATCTGGAATTAAGAATCTGCTGATGATCATGAAACCATTGTTGATTGTTGGAAAAACCCATCTGGTTCACTAATGTCCTTTAGGGAAGGAAATCTGCCATCCTTACCTGGTCTGGCCTACAAGTGACTCCAGAGCCACAGCAATATAGTTGACTTTCAACTGCCCTCTGAAATGGCTGAGCGATCTACCCAGTTCAAGGGCAACTAGGGATGGGCAATAAATGCTGGTCAGCCAGCAATGCCCATGTGCCACGAATGAATAAAAAATAAAAAATATCCTGATACCCCCCTTCCCCCCATCTCCCTTGATTCCTTTACCCCCAAGGGTCTTTTAAGAGACTCCTGGATGAGTACATGGGACTTAATAGGGTGGAGGGTCATAGGTAGGCCTAAAAGGTAGGGATATGTTCGGCACAACTTGTGGGGCCGAAGGGCCTGTTTTGTGCTGTAGTTTTTTCTATGTTCTATGTTCTAAGAGCTATATCTAATCTCTCCTTGGAATCACACGTTTTGGTCTCGATTACTTTCCGTGGTAGTGAATTCCACACATTCACCACCCTCCGGGTGAAGACATTTCTGACTGACTGAGTGACGTCACCATGTGGGAACACCCTACCAATTGCTTCTGAGTAATTCTTTCTAGTAAGAAGTTTAACAACACCAGGCTAAAGTCCAACAGGTTTATTTGGTAGCAAAAGCCACACAAGCTTTCGGAGCTGCAAGCCCCTTCTTCAGGTGAGTGGGAATTCTGTTCACAAACAGAGCATATAAAGACACAAACTCAATTTACATGAATAATGGCTGGAATGTGAATACTTACAACTAATCAAGTCTTTAAGAAACAAAACAATGTGAGTGGAGAGAGCATCAAGACAGGCTAAAAAGATGTGTACTGTCTCCAGACAAGACAGCCAGTGAAACTCTGTGGGGGTTACAAATAGTGTGCCATGAACCCAATATCCCGGTTGTCTCTGGAGACAATACACATCTTTTTAGCCTGTCTTGATGCTCTCTCCACTCACATTGTTTTGTTTCTTAAAGACTTGATTAGTTGTAAGTATTCGCATTCCAGCCATTATTCATGTAAATTGAGTTTGTGTCTTTATATGCTCTGTTTGTGAACAGAATTCTCACTCACCTGAAGAAGGGGCTTGCAGCTCCGAAAGCTTGTGTGGCTTTTGCTACCAAATAAACCTGTTGGACTTTAACCTGGTGTTGTTAAACTTCTTACTGTGTTTACCCCAGTCCAACGCCGGCATCTCCACATCATAATTCTTTCTAGCCATGGCCGAACGGGCACATAGAGTTAAATTTTCAGAGACGCCTTCTCAACACAGATTTGCATGAAACAGGAGCGCTTGACTGTGGAGGACAGACAGTGTACCAATTGCCAAAATTTTGCTATCATTTAGTTCAGGGTTCCTCAAACTTTTTCAGCCACAGAACCTTGTTGACCTCTCAAAGGTACTGACGGAACCTCTGAGAAACACTTATTATATTGAAGAATTGAACCACACAAAATTGATTGTTTTTGAACTATGGGGAAAAACATTCAGATTTGTAAAAATATTTTCAATTACACATTGATTATAGGTAAAAATTTATCTTATTCAACAAATACCCTTCAGTCTTACCCTTGTGTTATTTTTATTGGGAGGAGTGATGCTGTTCCTTTTGCTCAATAATTTGATCAATGTTAGGAGTACTGCTGGAGAACAGGACTCACATTTCAGAGCTGGTCACTCTCTCACACACAAACACACTCACAATCCCCCCCACACCCCGCTTTCCCTCACACACACTCACTCTTACCTCTCTCCCTTACACACACACTTACACACTCACAATCCTTCCTCTCTCTCTCAAACACACACAAACACTCTCACTCTCACCTCTCTCATAAACACACTTACTCTCACCTCTCTCACACACACAAAGGCACTCACAAACCCCGCCACCCCCCGTCTCTCTCTCACACACACACATGCACATACATTCACAACCTCCCTGCTCTCTCTCTCACACACACACATGCACACACATTCACAACCTCCCTGCTCTCTCTCTCACACACACACACACTCACAATCCCCCCGCTGTCTCTCACACACACTCATAATCACCCCGCTCTCTCACACACACACACTCACAATTGCCCCGCTCCCTCTCACACACACTCACAATCACCCCGTTCTCACACACACCACACACACACACACTCACAATCCCCCCGCTGTCTCTCACACACACTCACAGTCACCCCGCTCTCACACACACATGCACACATACTCACAATCGTCCCACTCTCTCTCTCTCTCACACACACACACACTCACAATTATCCCGCTCTCTCACACACACTCACAGTCACCCCGCTCTCTCACACACACACACACATACTCACAATCGTCCCGCTCTCTCACACACACACACTCACAATTAGCCCGCTCTCTCACACACACACACACACACTCACTCACTCACAATCCCTCCGCTATCTCTCACACGCACACTCACAATCAAGAACAAAGAACAAAGAAAATTTTGCAAGTGAACTTGCAAAATCTCACTAGCTGTCCTGACTGTAGACAATACACATCTCTTTAACCTGTGCTTAATGTTCTCCCCACTCTCATTGTCTGTACCTTTAAGACTTGATTAGCTGTAAAGACTTGCATTCTAATCATTATTCTGTAAATTGAGTTTGTGTCTCTGTATGCCCTGTTTGTGAGCACATCTCTCACTCCACCTGACGAAGGAGCAGCGCTCCGAAAGCTAGTGGATTTTGCTACCAAATAAATCTGTTGGACTTTAACCTGGTGTTGTGAGACTTCTTCCTGTGTTTACCCCAGTCCAACGCCGGCATCTCCACATCATGACTAGTTCATCCAATCAGAGATTGCCTTCTGAGGGCATTGGCTGCTGATAGGTTGACTTGTGCATCTTTCAGTAGCCAATGCCAAGTGAAAACCACTTCCAATTGGACAAGCTGGCAGGACAGCTTTTTAAAAATTCATGGCTGAATCCTGGGAGTGACCTTGGAAACCCAGGATTCCGTGGAAGCCTTTTGGGAAAAGCTGATTTAGTTAGATGACCAGAAAATCCAGCAAATTGGGCCTGCAGGTCTCCACGTCCAACTATCTTTTTAATTCCCTAATGGGATGTGGGTGTCACCGGCTAGATCAATATTTGTGCCCATCCCCAAATGCCCTTGAGTAGGTGATGGTGAGCCGCCTTCTTGAATGGCTGCAGTCTACGGTAGCACAGTGGTTAGCATTGCTGCCTCATAGCACCAGGAGTCTGGGTTCGATTCCCAGCTTGGGTCACTGTCTGTGCGGAGTCTGCATGTTATCTCCGTGCCTGCATGGGTTTCCACCGGGTGCTCCGGTTTCCTCCTACAGTCCGTAAGATGTGCTGGTTAGGTGCATTGGCCATGCTAAATTCTCCCTCAGTGTACCCGAACAGGCGCAGAAATGTGGCGATTAGGGGATTTTCACAGTACAAAGAACAAAGAAAATTACAGCACAGGGACACTCCCTTCGGTCTTCCAAGTCTGCACCGACCATGCTGCCCGTCTGAACTAAAACCCTCTACCCTTCCGGGGACCATATCCCTCCATTCCCATCCTATTTATGTATTTGTCAAGATGCCCCTTAAAAGTCACTATCGTATCTACTTCCACTACCTCCCCCAGAAGCGAGTTCCAGGCACCCACCACCCTCTGTGTAAAAAACTTGCCTCGTGCATCTCCTTTAAATCTTGCCCCTTGCACCTTAAACCCATGCCCCCTAGTAATTGACTCTTCCAAGTAACTTCATTGCAGGGTTAATATAAGCCTACTTGTGACTAATAAATAAATCAACTTTACTATCTGCTGTAGGTACACCCTCAGTGCTGGTAGGAATTTCTAGCATTTGACCCAGCGACAGTGAAGGAATGCCAATATAGTTCCAGTCAGGACGGAGTGTGACTTGGAGGGGAACTTGCAGGTGGTGGTGTTCCCACTTGCCTGATGCCTTTGCTCCTCTAGGTGGGAGGTAATGAGTTTGGAAAGTGTTATCAAAGGACCCTTGCTGTGGTCCATTTTGTAGATGGTGCACACTGCAGTCACAGTGCGTCGGTGATGCAGGGCGTGAATGTTTCAGGTTTTGGATAGGGTGCTAATGAAGCAGGTTGCTTTGTCCTGGATGGTCTTTAATCTGCATTCCCATCGACCACTATTTTGCACTGGAAGTGTAGTGACTACAAGCATACGCATAGCATTTTAACATTTGATATTTTCCAATATGCAACTGCTTCTGTTATATGAATGGAACCTGCTGAGTAGCAGTGTTTTCTATGCAATGTAAAGGAAGGAAAAGCAGAAAGGGGCGGCACAGTGGCACAGTGGTTAGCACTGCTGCCTCACAGCGCCAGGGAACTGGGTTCAATTCCGGCCCTCGGGTGGACTGTCTGTGTGGAGTTTGCACGTTCCCTCCGTGACTACATGGGTTTCCTCTGGGTGCTCTGGTTTCATCCCGCACTCCAAAGATGTGCGGGTTAGGTAGATTGGTCATGCTAAATTGCCCCTTGCTGTCCCAGTATATGTAGGTTAGATGGGTTAGCCATGATGAATGTGTGGGGTTATGGGGATAGGATGGGGGAGAGGGCCTGGGTAAGGCACTCTGGGGAAAATTTTCCCGTTCTGCCTGCCACGGGAATTGTAACGGGCAAGGGCGGACTAGAGTATAAAAGCTGGAGTCTGATGATGCAGCTGTATAGAACGCTGGTTAGGCCACATTTGGAGTACTGCGTCCAGTTCTGGTCGCCGCACTACCAGAAGGACGTGGAGGCATTGGAGAGAGTACAGAGAAGGTTTACCAGGATGTTGCCTGGTATGGAGGGTCTTAGCTATGAGGAGAGATTGGGTAGACTGGGGTTGTTCTCCTTGGAAAGACGGAGAATGAGGGGAGATCTAATAGAGGTATACAAGATTATGAAGGGTATAGATAGGGTGAACAGTGGGAAGCTTTTTCCCAGGTCGGAGGTGACGATCACGAGGGGTCACGGGCTCAAGCTGAGAGGGGCGAAGTATAACTCAGACATCAGAGGGACGTTTTTTACACAGAGGGTGGTGGGGGCCTGGAATGCGCTGCCAAGTAGGGTGGTGGAAGCAGGCACGCTGACATCGTTTAAGACTTACCTGGATAGTCACATGAGCAGCCTGGGAATGGAGGGATACAAACGATTGGTCTAGTTGGACCAAGGAGCGGCACAGGCTTGGAGGGCCGAAGGGCCTGTTTCCTGTGCTGTACTGTTCTTTGTTCTTTGTTCTTTGTTCATGGAAAGGTCCATTGACCTCGAGCAGGATTTTCTGGTTTCGGGAGCGCGGCTGGGAAATTCCACCCTCTGTCAAAGAGTCGGTATGGGCCAAATGGCCTCCTTCTGCACTGTAGGGACTCAATGAAAATTATTATTGCATACATCCAACAGAAAATCACAAGCAGCCCTTGGCTAAACTTGTAACCAGACTTCCATAATTTTGAGCGAGAGATGGAAAATATCGTGCGGAAACAGAAGGTGAACTGAAGTATGGATGGACGAGAGACAAATAAAAGGAATGAATCATTTTTTGCCTCTCGCAACTCTATAATTACCCTGGAAACAACAAAGTCAATTAATCATACTTTTTGTTACAACTCTGTGATTGCCCTAAACCACAAAGACTTGTACATATCATTTTACTTCAACAACTTCCACATCAAGTCACCATAATAAACTATGAACTGTTCTGTCAATGCAAAACCTACATAAAAATCTATGTATAGATCGGACTGTGAATCATTTCATTGTGAAATTGTACTATCTTCTCATGATGTAGCCATTCTGTATTTTAACAAATGCCTTTATTGCAAACCTTCCATCGTTATCACTGGAGGTCAAAGCTTGATAAAAATGAACTTATAATCAATCTACAAAAATGGGAGAATTTGTTACTTGAATGTCTGGGTAGTAGGGTAGCATAGTGGTTTGCATTGCTGCCTTGCAGCGCCAGGGACCCGGGTTTGATTCCTGCGTCAGGTGGCTGTCTGTATGGAGTTTGCACGTTCTTCCCGTGTCTGCATGGGTTTCCTCCGGGTGCTCCGGTTTCCTCCCACAGTCCAAAGATGTGAAGGTTAGGTGGATTGGCCATGCTAAATTGCCCCTTAGAGTCCAAAGATGTGCAGGTTAGCTTGATTAGTGATGCTGTATTGCCCCTTAGTGTCAAGGGGATTAGCAGGGTAAGTATGCGGGTTTATGGGGATAGGGCCTGGGTAGGATTGTTGTCGATGCGGGTTTGATTGGCTGAATGGCCTCCTGCTGCTCTGTCGAGATTCTTTGATTCTAAATGTGCTTTAATGAGGTTTATCATGAATTGGTTGACGGAGATTGACAGATCCCTGAGCAGTCAGGAGGAATGTATGAAAAACCCTGTGCATACTTCTGTGCTGGTATTTTACGATCTCGCCCGCCTGAGGCTCGTAGGGTCCCGCCTGATGCCAATGGAGAACGCTGTTTTGTGAGCCTCGCTGGACCCGATTCTGGGGTGGGCGAGGTGGTAAAATTCCGGCAGTGGTTTGCACACCGTGGACATCTTACTGAAACACGGCAGATGCATCAGTTGAAACTTTTGGGATGACGTTGGGAAGACAGTGCAGCAAAGTAATGGAAAGTCAGCTGTGCACAAAGGCAATGGGATTATGGGCCCAAAATGGGTGGAACAATAGTCAGTTCAGTAATATAGAGAGCCATGTCCAATCTGCATGGAAATTCAGGCAAATGCTGCATTGGTCGGGATCTTTCTTTTCAGCTAGCTCTCGCAACACCTGCGCTCATTTGGCACCTGAACTCCTAAATTTGCTTACCTGTGTTCATTTTACTATGTTAATGGCACTATAAAAAAGGAGTTGCTCTGTTGTCAGGGCTAATGTTGTACAAGCTCTAACTAGCATATCTGGGCAAGCGGGACATGGTGGCGTAGTGGAATTGTCACTAAATTACTTATCCAGAGACCCAGGGTAATTTTCCGGGGACCCATAAGACCAAAAAACCACAAGACATAGGAACAGAATTAGGCCACTCGGCCCATCGAGTTTGCTCCGCCATTCAATCATGGCTGATATTTTTCTCATCCCCATACTCCTGCCTTTTCCCCATAACCCCTAATCCCCTTATTAATCAAGGACCTATCTAACTATTTGAACACAGGTTCAAATCCCATCATGGCAGACGGTGAAGTCTGAATTCAATATAAAATCTGGAATTAAAAGTCTAAGGACGATCATGAAACCATTGTCATAAAAACCCATCTGGTTCACGAATGTCCTTTAGGAAAGGAAATCTACCACCCTGATCTGGTCTGGCGTACATGTGAATCCAGATCCACAGAGATGTGGTTGACTCTTAACTGTCCTCTGAAATGGCCTGGCAACCCATTAGTCCAAGAACAATTGGGGATGGGGAATAAATGCTGGCCCAGCCAGCGACACCCACATCCCCCGAATGAATAAAAAAATAGCCTAACCGCTGTCCTGAGAAAATGCTGGGTTTTTGTGTGCAGTTAGGAGGTACAGGCATGCTCCTCTTAGCTTTACAGAACAACTGTGGCCCACCACTGGCCCACCCTCATACTTCTCCCTCCTCCACAACGAACCCGCTCCCCTCCATCTTCTCAAACCCATCTTCTACCTCTTTTAGACTTAGCTTCCAACGTGAGCTGAAATATTTAAACTCCAGGTGCTGTGTTGGGAACATAGGAAAATGGGAATTAGGAATGGAAATAGGCAAATTCAGCCATAAGACCACAAGACCATAAGATATAGGAGCAGAATTAGGCCACTCAGCCCATCGAATCTGCTCCGCCATTCAATCATGGCTGATAGATTTCTCATCCCCATTTTCCTGCCTTTTCCCCATAACTCCTGATCCCCTTATTAATCAAGAACCTATCTATCTCCGTCTTAAAAACACTCTTTGACCTGGCCTCCACAGCCTTCTGCGACAAAGAGTTCTACAGATTCACCACTCTTTGGCTGAAGAAATTCCTCCTCATCTCTGTTTTAGAGGATCATCCCTTTGGCCTGAGGTTGTGCCCTCTGGTTCTAGTTTTTCCTGCTAGTGGAAACATCCTCTCCACATCTACTCTACCCAGGCCTCGCAGTGTCCTGTAAGTTTCAATAAGATCCCCCCTCATCCTTCTAAACTCCAACGAGTACAGACTCAGAGTCCTCAGCCGTTCCTCATACAACAAGCTCTTCATTCCGGGGATCATTCTGGTGAACCTCCTCTGGAACCTTTCCAAGGCCAGCACATCCTTCCTTAGATATGGGGCCGAAAACTGTTCACAATACTCCAAATGGGGTCCGACCAGAGCCTTATACAGTCTCAGAAGTACACCCCTGCTCTTGTATTCTAGCCCTCTTGACATGAACGCTAACATTGCATTTGCCTTCCTAACTACCGACTGAACCTACACGTTAACCTGAAGAGAATCTTGAACAAGGACTCCCAAGTCCCTTTGTGTTTCTGATTTCCTAAACATTTTCTAATTTAGAAGCCCTTCGAGCCTGCTCCGCCATTCAATCGAATCTTGGCTGATCTCTCCCTGGTCTCAAATCCACCTCCCCACCCATTCCCCATATCCCTTTAATCTGTTTTTTAAATCAGAAATATATCTATCTCCTCCTTGTTACCATTTAATGATTCAGACTCCAGGGTGCTATGGGGCAGCGAGCTCCACAAATTCACCACCCTCTGTGAGAAGTAGTTCCTCCTCATCTCAGTTCAAAATCTATTGCCTCTCAACCTATAGCTGTGACACCTTGTTCTAGATTGCTCCATAAAAGGAAACATTTGGTCTACATTTACTCTATCAATCCCTTTTAGAATGTTACATACCTTGATCAGGTCCCCTCCCATCCTTCAAAACTCGGGGCTTTGGGTTAGTCCCTGCAGTTTTGAGTTATTAGCATGGGATCCAAGGACAAATTACCTTCAACCCTCAGACTGCTCCATTTCCCTGTCTCATTGGCCAAAATCGCGTACTGCCTGAGGCACTCAGGGACAATCAACCTTTAATATTTGCAGGATTGGCACCATGTCAGGGTGGCACGGTGGCACAGTGGTTAGCACTGCTGCCTCACAGCGCTAGTGACCCAGGTTCAATTCCTGGTTTGGGTCACTGCCTGTGTGGCATTCACACATTCTCCCCGTGTCTGCGTGTGGGTTTCCACCGGGTGCTCTGGTTTCCTCCCACAGTCCAAAGATGTGCGGGTTAGGTTGATTGGCCATGCTAAATTGACCCTTAGTGTCAAGGGGACTAGCAGGGTAAATAAGTGGGGCTATGGGGATAGGGGCTGGGTGGGATTGTGGTCGGTGCAGACTCGATGGGCTGAATGGCCTCCTTCTGCACTGTAGAGTTTCTATGATTTATATATCCATGGCAAACAAAGAACATTTTGAATACAATCAGCCTGAAAGGAAAACGTTATTATTACCATTATTCAAATTGGAGTTCTATTCATACATTTTGTAAAGACATAGTTATGGGTCTCATGGAGCTCATTCAACCCCCAGCTTAATTAATTTCAAAGTATTTGCAATCTGTCACTCTTCTACACGAGGTATGTCATTGTTTCGAGCATGTTGACCTTGATAGTGGTGTACAGTTATATATAATATTGAAATAGACCCAGCGCACCGCTCCAGAAAGCCAAATAAGGGAGCGTGCAGTCTATACTGTGTTGCCCAGTGAACCAGTCACAACAGAAACATTTCCGTAACATTACAATGCATCACCCACAATGTCAGCCTACGTTATGTTGCTGTGATATCAAAGTGACTCACGAGTGTGAGCTGTTTGTGTTTCAATACGACAATCTCCACAACCTCTACGCATGCACTTGGAACTTCAACCTTTAAATGTCAAATACAAAAAAGGCATTTCTGTTCATTCTTGAACATTGGCCCAAGCAAAAAGGAAGAAGGACCTGCATTTATACAGTGCATTTTCACAGCCTCAGGCCATACAGCCAGTGAGATATCATTAAAGAGTATTTCTTGTTGTAATGTGGTTATTGCAGCATTCAAATTGTGCACAGCAATTGTGGGCAGGACGGTGGCACAGTGGTTAGCACTGCTGCCTCACAGCACTAGAGACCCGGGTTCAATTCCAGCCTCGGGTCACTGTCTGTGTGGAGTTTGCACGTTCTCCCCGTGTCTGCGTGGGTTTCCTCCAGGTGCTCCGGTTTCCTCCCACAATGCAAAGATGTGCGAGTGAGGTTGATTGGCCTTGCTAAATTTACCCTAGTGTCAGGGAGATTAGCAGGGTAAATATGAGGGGTTATAGGAATAGGGCCTGGGTGGGATTGTGGTCGGTGCAGACTCGATGGGCCAAATGGCCTCCTTCTGCACTGTAGGGATTCTATGAACAAGTTGCTTAAACAGCAATGAGGCAACATTGAGATCACCCACTTTTAGTGACATAAGGCATGTAATGAGGAATAAATATTGGCCAGGATAGCTTTCCTGCTTTTCTTTGGTATGATCCACCATGGTGTGGTTTACTTAAGTGGGAATATGGGGCCTCATTTTAATATCTCATCTGAAGGACAGCACCTCTGACGGTGCTGCACTGCCTCAGTACTGCACTCAATTGCTAGCCCATATTTTATACCCAAGCCTCTGGGATGGGACATGAACCTACAACTTTCTGACCTCAGAGAAAATGCTCCATCAGTGAGCCACAGCTGACATCATGGTCAGGATTTTAACTGCCTCTGTGAGGCAGACCGGGAAGCAGGGAAGGCAGTAAAGTTGCATGGAGCGGTATCAGGCATGTTACCCGTGGTGGGACTGGACACGGAGTTGCTGCCCACACCAATGGAAAGGTAACCGATTAGCCACAATTCGAGGTTAATTTAGGAGGCATTTTATGGGGTTGTCAGTATTTCATCAATGGCAGGAATACACCCCACGGTGTGCAGAGTCTGCCAGGTGAGGTGGGCCATAAGCTGGAGCCAAATGCAGATTGGCCCAAGGAGGGGATCTGTGCTGGAAAAACAAACCCTTCACCCCCGCAACCCCGAGTTTAAAAAATAATTAAATGTACAAGGCCTGCATCTCTCAAGGTCTCCTGCCTGCCAAGCAGTGACCACGGGCGACACGGTGGCACAGTGGTTAGCACTGCTGCCTCACAGCTCCAGGAACCTGGGTTCGATTCCTGGCTTGGGGAACTGTCTATGTGGAGTTTGCATGCTATCCCCGTGTCTGCGCGGGTTTCCTCCGGGTGCTCCGGTTTCCTCCCACAGTCCAAAGATGTGCAGATTAGGTTGATTGGTCATGCTAAATTGCCCCTTAGTGTCCTGGGATGTGTAGGTTCGAGGGATTAACGGGCCAAATGTGTGGGGTTGTGGGGATAGGGCCTGGGGTGGGATTATTGTCAGTGCAGACTCGATGGGCTGAAAGGCACTGTAGGGTTTCTATGATTCCTGGTGGCACTGTTGAGGCTTCAGAGATGCTGGACCTCTGACTGAGCCAGTCGCATCAGGAGCCTGCTCTCCACCTCCTCCCACCCCCCACCACAATCTTTCCTCATAGCACGGACCCTCCTGCCCGGGCGGCATCTTGATGAATCTCCTCCGCACCCTCTCCGGTGCAATCACATCCTTCCCACAATGTGGTGACCAGAAATGCACACAGTACTCCAGTTGTTGGCGAACCAACGTCTGACACAGTCCCAGCATGGGCTCTCTATTCTTATATGCTATGCCCCAGCTAATAAAGGCAAGAATCCCCTATGCCTTCTTAACCACCTTATCTACCTGTCCTGCCATCTTCAGGGATCTGTGGATATGCAATCCAAGGTACCTCTGACCTTCAGTACTTTCCAGGGTCCTACCATTAAGAGTGTAATCCTCTGCCTTGTCAGCCCTCCCCAAGTGCATCACGTCACACTTTTCCAGGTTGAATTCCATTTGCCATTGCTCTGCCCACCTGACTAGTCCATTGATATCTCCCTGCAGTCTATGGCTATCCTTCTCACGATTAATCACCCTACCAATCTTCTATGAACTTCTTGACGATAACCCCTACATTTGAGTCAAAATCATCAACATACATCACAAGTAGCAAGGGCTCCAGCACCAAGCCCTGCAGATCCCCACTGGAAACAGAGCTCCATCCACAGAAACACCCCTTTGCCATCACCTTCTGCTTCATGCCTCTCAGCCAATTTGGGATCCAATGTGCCACTTTGCCTTGGAATCCATAGGCCCTTACTTTCTTGACCAGCCTACAATGAGGGACATGCAAAAGCCTTGCTAAAGTCCATGCAGACTACATTATTGGGATACACCTGGAGACACTTGCCTGCTGAGAATAGGAAATGACCACATAGTCTTGCATAGAATCCTATAGTGCAGAAGGAGGCCATTCAGCCATTGAGTCTACACCGACCACAATCCCACCCAGGCCCTATCCCCATGCATTTACCCTAGTTAGTCCCCCTGACACTGAGGGGCAATTTAGCATGGCCAATCCACCTAACCCACACATCTTTGAACTGTGGGAGGAAACCGGAACACAAGGAGGAAAACCATTCAGACACAGGGAGAAGGTGCAAACTCCACACAGTGACCCAAGATGGGAATCGAACCCGGGTCCCTGGCACTGTGAGGCAGCAATGCTAACCACTGTGCCACCGCATATCCATGGTGGGATTGATATAACACTCAAGTGGGTGACCTGATTCAAGGTATTACCTTATATGTGAATGAACCAGTGCCAAAAAGGATCTAAACCCACAGCCCTCAAGAACACAAGGCTGCACCCAGGGAAGTGTGAAATGTGACTTCGTTAGTCACAGGACAACGTACAGAAGAATTTGCTCACCCAGGAATGAGTTATTGTACATGGATCTTAATGAGCAATTGGTCTTGCATGTGTATAGAAACATAGAATCACTACAGTGCAGAAGGAGTCTGCGCCGACTCTCCAAAGAGCATCTCACCCAGGCCTACCCACACATTTACACATCCCGCTAACCTACATATCTTTGGACACTAAGGGGCAATTTAACATGGCCTATCCACCTAACCAAAGGAGGAAACCGAAGCACCCGGAGGAAACCCACGCAGACACGGGGAGAACATGCAAACTCCACACAGTGACCCAAGGCCGGAAGTGAACCCCGGACCCTGGCGCTGTGAGGCAGCATTGTTAACCACTGTGCCACCGTACTGCCCTACAATGGACAATGGCTTCAGGGTCATTCTTACACTTTTAATTCCTGATTTTTATTGAATTCAGATTCCATTTTCCATAATGGGAATACCCTGGGTCTCTGGATGACTACTCCAGTGACAATAACACTACGCCGAATACGTGAAGGGGTTAATAAATCGGGGCAGTGAAAGACTTGAGCTGGAAAGGGAAAGGTGATTAATTCAGTCTCCGGAGAGTCCTTTTGTTAACTGTGGCTATCTTGAATGCAATTGCAGAGAGCAATACAAATGCAGTGGGGCCCAGAACACCCCAACGGAAAGGATGAAGAGTGTCGCTGCCTACCTGAGGTGCCCGTGAGGTGGGATACACACCTTTGGCAGTGAGGCAGGATAGGGAAGTCCAGGAAGGGAGGTGGAGGGGGTGGTGGGGTGGGGAGGGGGGGAGCGGGGGTGGTGGTGGGGGTGGTGGGGGGGGGGAGCGGGTCGATGTTGCTGTGCATAAAACACTAAAAGCTGTTGAAGGAAAAGGGAATCAAAGCCTCCAATGTAATTTCATTATCTTGGTTCTATTTTGAGCTCTCCATTAAGTTTTAAGATTTCAAGATAAAGGAGAACGCAAAGGAAGCTTCTGATAACAATGCCTGTGTGGGTTTCAACGTGTTCTTTGGCCCTCTGAGTTCATAACTCAATCTAGTTCACATTTCTAGGGTACATGCGAATTTGAGAGTGTGAATGTGATTACTGAGTGTGCCTGTGTCAATTTAATGTTATGTAAAGTGACATTGTGGATCCCTGGGGAACAATTAGTGTTGCAATTTGATTGTTCTATTACATCTCTCCCAGATAAAAGAAGAGGCATGGGGAAATATGAACTAATGTCCTGTATCTTGAAGAGGCTCAGGCTGCAGAGATGGCTGCCTGAGATTCTATGAGCTGCAAAAGCAAAACACTGATCGTACTTCTGTTTGGGGGGGATGGCGGTGGTAGCATCGTGGTATTGTCACAGGACCAGTAATCCAGAGGCCCAGGTAATGCTCTGGGGACTAGGGTTCGAATCTCACTGTGGCAGATGGTGAAATTTGAATTTGATAGAAAATCTCTGGAATTAATAGTCTAATGAGTACCTTGCAACCCAAACCATCTGGTTCACTAAAGTCTTTTAGAGAAAGAAATCTGTCATCCTGACCTGGGTTTACATGTGACTTCAATGTGGTTGACTCTTAATTGCCCTTAGAAGTCATAGAAACCCTACAGTGCAGAAGGAGGCCATTCGGTCCATCGAGTCTGCACCGACCACAATCCCACCCAGGCCCTACCCCCACATATTTTACCCGCTAATCCCGCTGACCTACACATCTCAGGACTCTAAGGGGCAATTTTTAACCTGGCCAATCAACCTAACCTGCATATCTTTGGACTGTGGGAGGAAACCGGAGCACCCGGAGGAAACCCACGCAGACACGAGGAGAATGTGCAAACTCCACACAGACAGTGACCCGAGCTGGGAATCGAACCCGGGACCCTGGAGCTGTGAAGCAGCAGTGCTAACCACTGTGCTACCGTGCCGCCCTGAAATGGCCTAGCAAGCCACAGAGATCAAGGGCAATTAGGGATGGGCAATAAATGCTAGCCTTGCAACTGACTCCCATGTCCAATGACTAAAAAAACCTTTTTTTTTTGTTTTGGGCAAGGTTTGTTTCGGGCGGCACAGTGGTTAGCACTGCTGCCTCACAGTGCCAGGGACCCGGGTTCCATTCTGGCCTTGGGTTCAGGTCTGTGTGGAGTTTGCACATTCTCCCCATGTCTACGTAGGTTTCCTCCCACAGTCCGAAGATGTGCAGGTTAGGTGATTAGCCATGTGAAATTGCCCCTTAGTGTCCAAAGATGTGTAGGTTAGGTGGATTGGCCATAGTAAATGGTCAAAGGTCAACCCACAGAAAGCGACTGGCCCAGATGGGGTACCCGGACGAGCATTCAGATATTGTGTGGATCAGCTGGCGGGGGTATTCACAGACATCTTCAACCTCTCTTTACAATAATCTGAGGTCCCTATCTGCTTCAAGAAGACGACCATCATCCCAGTACCAAAGAAAAGCCTTCATAACAACATTGTGATTTTTGCAGGCGTGGTGCTTGGCATTCCCTTGATACAGCTCCTCGGAATCATCTTTGTGTGTGTGCCGGTGAAAGGGACCAGAAGTGGCTACGAAGTGATGTAGTCTCCATCTTAAAAATGCTGACTTTTGTGGACATATATTTTTGTCTGTGCCTTAATGATTATCACCCGTTGGCTCTGACATCCATCATTATGAAGTGCTTCGAAAGACTAGTCATGGCACGAATCAATTCCAGCCTCCCAGACTACCTGGATCCACTACAGTTCACCTACTGCTGCAACAGGTCCACAGCGGACGCCATCTCCCTGGCCCTGCACTTAACCCTGGAACACCTAGATAACAAAGACATATATGTCAGACTCCTATTTATTGACTACAGCTCAGCCTTCAACACCATTTTTCCTATGAAACTCATCTCCAAACTCTGCGGCCTGGGCCTCGACTCCTCCCTCTGTGACTGGATCCTGAACTTCCTAACCCACAGACCACAATCAATAAGGATAGGCAGCAACACCTCCTCCACGATCATTTTCAACACCGGTGCTCCACAAGGTTGTGTTCTCAGCCCCCTACTATACTTATGCACCTATGACTGTGTGGCCAAATTCCCCTCCAATTCGATTTTCAAGCTTGCTGACGATACCACCGTAGTGGGTTGGATTCCAAACAATGACGAGACGAAGTACAGAAATGAAATAGAGAAGCTGGTGAACTGGGACGGCAAAAATAATCTCTCCCTCAATGTCAACAAAACGAAGGAGATTGTCATCGACTTCAGGAAGTGCAAAGGAGAACGTTCTCCTGTCTACATCAATGGTGATGAAGTAAAAAGGGTCGAGGGATTCAAGTTTTTAGGTGTCCAGATCACCAACAACCTGTCCTGGTCCCCCCATGCCAACACGATAGTTAAGAAAGCCCACCAACACCTCTACTTTCTCAGAGGACAAAGGAAATTTGGCATGTCAGCTACGACTCTCACCAACTTTTACAGATGCACCATAGAAAGCATTCTTTCTGGTTGTATCACAGCTTGGTATGGCTCCTGCTCTGCCCAAGACTGCAAGAAACTACAAAAAGGTCGTGAATATTGTCCAATCCATCACCCAAACCAGCCTTCCATCCATTGACTCTGTCTACACTTCCCACTGCCTCAGCAAAGCAGCCAGCATAATTAAGGACCCCATGCACCCTGGACATTCTCTCTTCCATCTTCTTCCGTCGGGAAAAGATACAAAAGTCTGAGGTCACGTACCAACCGACTCAAAAACAGCTTCTTCCCTGCTGCTGTCAGACTTTTGAATGGACCTACCTTGCATTAAGTTGATCTTTTTCTACACCCTAGCTATGACTGTAACACTACATTCTGCACTCTCCTTTCCTTCTTTATGAACGGTATGCTTTGTCTGTATGTTGCACAAGAAACAATACTTTTCACTGTATACTATATCAGCCAGACTCAAAGCTTTAGCTCTTTTCTCTCCTTACAGAAGCTGCCAGACCTGCTGAGATTTTCCAGCATTTTTCAGATTCCTGCATCCGCAATAATTTGCTTTTAGCCAGGATCATGATTTCAAGGGTGTTTGAATACACATGCAGGACATAATCGGGACATGAGTTCTCAGATGAGAGGACAAGATAGTTTCAATGCTTGAGGGTGTGACTTGGAAGTAGGTTTTTAAACAAAATTTAAGGTACTTTTTTGGGAATCACTGGAGTTCTTGATCCGGAATAGTTGGAGTTTGTTAAAAGTTTTAAAAACCTTTCTTTATTCAGAAGAAAACAGGTTAAACTGGTTTGTTGGTTGTCTTCATTTTAATAAAAGAGACTCAGGGAGTGGGTGTGGGGGGCGGGGGGGGGGGTGTGGGAGGGGTGAAATGAGAGCTTTGAAACAATTAAGAGCGCGATCTGAAATACTGAGCAAAACCTTCTGAAATCTGAGAAAGTTGTGGGAAAAAACATCACAAGAGTTCAAAACAGTAAAGAATCTAAAGGGAGAGATTCAGGTATTTTCGTTGCTCAAAACCCAGTTCGAACATCAACGTGGCACATGGCATAGTCTTCATTCTGCTTTTGTTTACAAAAGGTGGGGGGCGGTGGGGGGGGGGGATTACATCTTTAGCGAATATAAGGGTTTTTGTCCCACCCTCTTTCAAAGAAGCAGGAATGGTGCATGGGCGACTGGGTTGTAGATGTTGTGGGTTCATTGAACCACTGACAGCAAGTCAGTGACAGTGGTTAGCACTGCTGCCTCACAGCGCCAGGGACCCAGGTTTGATTCCCGGCTTGGGTCACCGTCTGTGTGGAGTCTGCACGTTCTCCCCGTGTCTGCGTGGCTTTCCTCCGGGTGCTCCGGTTTCCTCCCACAGTCCAAAAGATGTGCTGGTTAGGTGCATTGACCCGAACAGGCACCGGAGTGTGGGGACTAGGGGAATTTCACAGTAACTTCATTGCAGTGTTAATGTAAGCCTACTTGTGACTAATAAATAAACTTTACTTTACTTTACCTTTACAAGGACTTTCAACAAGGTAGCTTGTTCACCAGCCCTGCAGCTGCTTGAACACTTGTACTCTGTTCACACTCCCAGAATAACTAACTCCGGTGATCCTGCCACATGGCATCACAGCGCCAGGGACCCGGGTTCGATTCCCGGCTTGGGTAACTGTCTGTGTGGAGTCTGCACATTCCCCCCGTGTCTGCGTGGGTTTCCTCCGGCTGCTCCAGTTACCTCCCACAGTCCAATGACGTGCAAGTTAGATGGATTGGCCAAGCTAAATGCCCGGGGTTACGGGCATTGGGTGGAAGGGAAGCACCTGGGTGGCATGCCCTTTCAGAGAGTCAGTGTGGACTCGATGGTCCGAATGGCCTCTTCCTGCACAGTATGGATTCGATGATTCTATGGTGCATGATATTTGGCTGCAGTGGCTCCCCATGTGGTGACCCTGGTTCCACCAGTCTGAGACTCACTAGTCCTCAGGGGGAGGTCCCTAAGCCGCTGGCAAATGAACCCTTACAGATTAAGCCAGCAAAGGGATGGTGAGAAAAATCAGTGAAGGGAAACAGCCAACATGACAAGCATTAAAGACAGTGATGGGGAAGGCAAGTCAGATTTGAAACTCACAACTCCTGGTCATTTGAGCAAAGGTTATGTCTCATGCGGGAGGTAAAGGGGAAGGGAGAGGGGAAGGGAAAATCCTAAGTGACAGTCTACGAGGCTTGTGGAACTACCGCTATGGTATAGGCATAAAAATGTTGGCATGCTTTTTATTCATGGGATGTGGCCATTGCTGGCTGGCCTGCATTTAGTACCCATCCCTAATTGCCCTTGAACTGAGTGGCATGGCCACTTCAAAGACAACCACATTGCTGTGGTCTGGAGTCACATGTAGGCCAGACCAGGTCAAGATGGCAGATTTCCTTCCCTCGAGGACATTACTAAACCAGATGGGTTTCTACGACAATGGTCATATGGTCATCCTTTTTGGGCCGGAATTCTCTGACCTTGCCACGGCTGGGATTCTCCTGACCGGCGTTGTGAACGCAGATTTGGCTTGGCGTCAAATTCTCCATTCTCGCTGGCAGCGGCAGCGGGGCACGCGAGTCCGGAGAATTCCAGCCTTAATTCCAGACTTTATCGAATTCAAAATTCACTGTCTGTCATGGTGGGATTGAAACCCAGGTTCCCCAGAGCGTTACTCTGAGCTTCTGGATGAGTAATCAGGTGACAGGATCACATCATCACCACCTTCCCATGAGGAATGGAAACTGCAGGTTTTGAGGCAATTTTGGGATTGAAACAGCATTGCGATAGTTGAGAATGAATGTACTGGTCTGTAGGGGCATTCAGGGAATCTAAAATCTCAGTCTCGTGTTGGGTACCATGGAGTTCAATTAATGATGCAGCAACTATATTTAACATCGGGATATCAGTATTAAATAGCATATTTGGCTACTTTGGAAGAATCGGTAAAAACTGTGAGAAATAGCTTAAGGAAAATATTAAATGAAGTAAATGGTGTGGAACAGAATGAATAAGAGAAAGATCAAATTATGACCACCGAATGAATGAAATTATAAGCAAGGATAAAAATGCCTCTGTGGAGGCTGTTGAGAATGATATTTGCACAACGTCTGGTTCTTGGTTGATGGAACAGGCCTGTGAGAACCTGCGGAGGATTGCGGAAGGGAGATTGACCTCCTGAAAAACATCTTAGGGTCATGTCAACTTCCAAATGACCACTGGTGTCTGTAAAAGCAGAAGACTCGTGCAGGTATACTTGGTGAAACATGTGCGCCATCGAGGCAACAGTAGCATGGGCAGGCTGGAATTTGTTTTACATGATCCCGTCCTAAAGGAAGGGAAGGTGGGGGGGGGGGGGGGGGGGGGGGGGGGGGGGGGTGCGGGGGGGCGGGGGGGGTGGTTGCGATTCTCCCAGCCTGCTACGCTGCCAGGAGACATCAGCGGAGGACATTTATCGGGGCTTCCGTGTATTCCCAGGATCAAGATTTTCGGAGTAATCAGCTTCGCACCGGAAATCGGCACGGAGCTGATTTCAATATTTTTATCATGTCATTAGCGGGCCCGGGACTGAAGACTCTGGGGCCGTTGGAGTCTTCCCCCCTGCACCCCCCCCAACCGCCACCCCCACAACCGCTCCCCCCCCTCCCCCCCCCCCGCCCCTCAGCAGGATTTCCATCTGCTCCCCACTAACAGGGAACAGGCAGCCTGACCCCGCTGGAGGGAAGAGCGACCATTGAGGGCCCACAGAAGGTTAGGGGTAAGGGCCTGGCACCCTGGCACTGCCTAAGGGGCAAACTCACAATGCCCAAGGGACACCTTGGCACTGCCCATTGGGCATTGGGCAGTACCAAGGGGCAGGGACAGAGTGGGTGGGGCCTCTTGAGGACGGGCCTATTGAGGGCGATCAGTGGCATGGGGGGGTGGTCCCACTGCCACTCTGCACACGGATTGCTGGCAGAGGGAGGGAGGACAGCGATCGGGGCTGCCCATCCGGGAGGAGATGGGGGAGGTTTGGTTCTGTGGACAGGGCTGTCAGGGGTGGTGGGGTGGGGGCGGTGGGGTGGGGGTAGGGCTGCCAGGGGGCGGGGTGGTGTTGGGACTGTTTTGGGGGAAATCGGGGCTGTCCGTGTAGGGGATCAGGGAGATCAGGCCTGGCCAAGGGTCAGGGAGATCGGGACTGGTGGTGGGTGAGGGGTGGGGGACATCGGGGTTGGCCTGGAGAGGTCTGGGAGGCCAGTGATTGGGGGAGGGCGGGGGATCAGAAGGCCAGCGATGGAAGGTTGCGAGGCCGGCCAGCGACCAGGGCTGGCCAGTGATCGGGAGGTCGGTCATTCGGGGCTGCTGCGCACGCACCATTCTCCGCAATGATAGATTGCTGCATGCGTAGTGGCCCGCTCAGCGCAATGCTGCCAGCCTCTTGGGCCGGGAGTTACTCCTGTTTCCACGCGAGTTGGGGACTGAGAATCTTTTTGGAGATTCCTGGCCAAGGAGTCTAATCATTCTTTCAGAGTTGAAAACGTTCTTGTGGAAGGATCAGGGTCCTGTGTCACGTTGTAACCAATGCCCTCGTTATGTAGCACGGGTGGATGAGTTCACCTGGGTCGCTGTGGATTTATCTCGGTGTGCTTGGAAAGGGGATATGTTTGTTTGCTTATACGATGTAACTGAAACCGCATCACCAATCTGCAGGTTCACTGGAGATCTGGAAGGTCCCTTGCACGCTCATAGTGACCAGGGGTTCCCGACACATGTGGCAGATTAAGTAAAGGGGAATATTGCATTATAACCTCGCACAGAGAATACTGAGGGTCCGATCAGTCCTCACCTGGATGGCAGATTTTATTTATCTCTGCACAACTTGTTAGACCAGGTACACAAGCATTATTAAATATTATCATAGTATAATATTATTTACTTTATAATATGATGAATATTACCAAAGGGATGGAAGAAGGTGACAGGATTAAACTCACAGGTGTCATTGTGTTCAGAGGCTGGTAGGAAGATGGAGTGAGGAGGATATCAGGATGAAGGGAGAAGAATTCTGACCAAAGATACCATCGTTGGGGTTCATATTGGACTTTTTAGTCATGATGACGTTTCAACTGAACACGCACACACACACAAACATACATGCACGCACATGCATACACATGTGCGTGCACGTGTGAGCATACACACTCATGTGCGAAAACGTGCACACACGCGCATGCACATGCATACACATACACACACATATGCGAACACATGCACACACATGCGTGCACACACACACACACATGCATACACACATGCACACACACATGCACACACACATGAGTGTGCGCATGTGCACACAGACATGCACACACACACAAACACACACACACACACACTCTGAGAGCAGGAAATTCCAACTTGGTTTTGCATAGCCATGGTGGGATCATTATAACACTGAAACCCAGTCAGATGACATGATTCAAGGTATGAAATTATATGTCAAGGAACCAGGGTCAGAAAGGGGTATAAATTCACGAGCCACAAGGACATTGTTGCTGAGGCAGGGAAGCGTAACAAGCTCCGGTACACTGGTCTTACTGAGCACGAGTAAACTATTGCATAGTGTGTTAATATAGGTTTTCCACGTAAAATGGAAATTGTATCCAAAGCTATTTCATGCCATTGATACTTATTTGGGGTGCAGACTTTAGAGGGAAGTGAGACCCCCCACTTAAGAGTCTTACACAGCTTACAGTCACATAAATGTACAGCACAATGTGAAGCCATTCAGCCTATTGGGTCTATGCCAGGACTTTGAACATGATGTCCAGTTTAATGCCATATTCTGTCTTTCAATAAACCTGCAAACTTGGCCTCTTCAAGTACCCGACCAAATGCCTTTCCAAAGTTGCTATGGAATCTGCTTCCACCATCCTTCTTGGTCGTGTGTTCCAGATCTTAATGGTTATCTACCCATATAATTAAAAGACAATTATCAAGAGCAATATCCTTTAAAGAGAGGATATGAGGAGATAAGCTGGAATTTTGCGTTGGAAAGTTATCCCACTTCAATGCATAATTTCCCCGATTTCGTTGAAATCCACCCTCAAAACTCTATAGATCTCCATGGAGTGAATCTTCCCTTTTCCAATGACAGTTTCAATCTGTCACCAAGTTACACGGGGGGGGGGGGGTTCGGGGGTGCTTCTGCAGGCACGTAGGCCGGAATTTTACCACCTCACCTGCCCCGGAATCGGGGTGGGCGAGGCTCGCAGAACGGAATGCCCCATCAGCCTTGGACGGGGTTTTACGAGCCTCGCCCAAGCGAGGTGGTGAAATCCCGCCCATTGAAACTGTAATGTCTTCAAGCTGAACAGACAATCACATTGCAGGATTCTCACAGACAGCAAACCAGGAAGTAAAATGCTCTGGATCCTGCGCTTCTAATTAAATTTAATGAAATTTAGAACAAAGTCTCCTATTAAATTCAAATTAATTTAAAAGATCAAACGTAAGTTACAATATCTTGATTTCATAAACCGCTATTGTATTTCATATCTAAGTTCAGGAAGTTTGTATTAAAAAGTAAGTGTATGCATCGACTGGGTGACTCTTTAACCCAACTGTGCCCAAGAAATTCACGATATTGAATGGAGTGCTAATTTTACACCCTAACCAGCATTAAAGAGTGTGCATGTACACATAGGATTAAGGAAAAAGCTGAAACAGCTCACACAAAACTGATTAAATTATTATGAAAATGCCGCATGAAGTTTTTTTTACCATAATGGAGAAATTTTACAAATATTAAATTTGCCTCATAGGGCTGGAGAGGTTTCCAGCAGTAATTACGAAGTTGGCACGCCATAAAAAAATGAGTTAGAGCTCATTCAATGTGTAATAACTTTTTCATTTTTTTTAAAGCAAGACTAATAACGTGAAAAGGCAAAATTTCAACGGTTCAATGATTTCTACTTGACTACAGCCTGAGGTGACTTCAACAGCTTTCTCTACAGGGAAGCATAGAATCATTGACAACAACTTCTGTGTTATTCTGTGCAACTGCAGCTACCAGCATGGCTGTCAGTTTCATGAGTGTAATTACAATGAACGCTGACAGTTTTGCCGTCATTTCTGTTAAAAAAAAATCGAGCTGATCAGAATTGAGGGAGTGCTGCACTGTCAGAGGTGCTGTCTTTCGGGTGAAAGGTTAAATCAATGACCCTTCTGCACCTTCGGGTAAACGTAAAAGATCACATGGCAGCAATGGAAGTAGAGCAGCAACATGTACTCTTTTTCTAGGTTCTGTTAGCGTTGCGTACCAAGGAATTTAATGTAACTGTGTTAGCCTGTGCATTACTAATAAGAAATTTCAACATTGGCATGTGCAGGAACCAATTTTAATTGTTCTACTTCTCCTTAGGTGTGGCATAATAGAAGATTACTCTCAGAAAAAATGAAATACAGATAAAACGATAAAAATACTGTCACTCTACATTCACGATTAGAGTTATGAATTGCAAAAAAAAACTCAAAGAAAACTTCAGGTGGCACGGTAGCACAGTGGTTAGCACTGCTGCTTCACAGCTCCAGGGACCTGGGTTCGATTCCCGGCTTGGGTCACTGTCTGTGTGGAGTTTGCACATTCTCCTCGTGTCTGCGTGGGTTTCCTCCGGGTGCTCTGGTTTCTTCCCACAGTCCAAAGATGTGCGGGTTAGGTTGATTGGCCATGCTAATATTGCCCCTTAGTGTCCTGAGATGCATAGATTAGTGGGTAGAATATGTAGGGATATGGGAATAGGGTCTGGGTGGGATTGTGGTCGGTGCAGACTCGATGGGCCGAATGGCCTCTTTCTGTACTGTAGGGTTTCTATGATTTCTATGACCTTTCAAGTGATCCAAAACTATATTTTTGTAGCTTCCAAAACCATGAAAAGTTTTAACAAAAAATCACTACTAAATAAGAGGATAGCCTAATACTTATCTTCCTCACTTACAATGCGGTATGAATGGGTCGGCATTCTATCTAATTTTTTAATTCATTTTTACAGGATGTGGGCATCACTGGCTGGGTCAACATTTATTGCCCATTCCTAAGGGCGGCACGGTGGCACAGTGGTTAGCACTGCTGCCTCACAGCGCCAGGGGCCCGGGTTCGATTCCCGGCTTGGGTCACTGTGTGGAGTTTGCACGTTCTCCCTGTGTCTGTGTGGGTTTCCTCCGGATGCTCCTGTTTCCTCCCACAGTCCAAAAATGTCTGAGTTATGTGGATTGGCCATGATCAATTGCCCTTTAGTGTCAGGGGGATTAGAAGGATAAATATATGGGGTTACGGGGATAGGGCCTGGGTGGGATCATTGTCGGTGCAGGCTTGATGGGCCAAATGGCCTCCTTCTACATTGTAGGGATTCTATGATTTTAACTATTCTCCATTTCAGAGGACATTTGAGAGTCAACCACATTGCTGTGGATCTGCAGTCTGCAGTCACAGAAAGGATTATAAGAGATAGGATTTATAATCACCTAGAAAGGAATAATTTGATTAGGGATAGTCAGCACGGTTTTGTGAAGGGTAGGTCGTGCCTCACAAACCTTATTGAGTTCTTTGAGAAGGTGACCAAAGAGGTGGATGAGGGTAAAGCGGTTGAAGTGGTGTATATGGATTTCAGCAAAGCGTTTGATAAGGTTCCCCATGGTAAGCTTTTGCAGAAAATACGGACACATGGGATTGAGGCTGATTTAGTGGTTTGGATCAGGAATTGGCTAGCTGTAAGAAAACAAAGGGTGGTGGTTGATCGGAAATATTCATCCTGGAGTTCAGTTACTAGTGGTGTACCGCAAGGATCTGTTTTGGGGCCACTGCTGTTTGTCATTTTTATTAATGACCTGGATGAGGGCGTGGAAGGATGGATTAGTAAATTTGCGGATGACACTAAAGTCGGTGGAGTTGTAGACAGTGCGGAGGGAAGTGGCAGGTTACAGAGGGACATAGATAAGCTGCAGAGCTGGGCTGAGAGGTGGCAAATGGAGTTTAATGCGGAAAAGTGTGAGGTGATTCACTTTGGAAGGAGTAACAGGAATACAGAGTACTGAGCTAATGGTAAGATACTTGGTAGTGTGGATGAACAGAGAGATCTCGGTGTCCATGTGCTTAGATCCCTGAAAGTTGGCACCCAGGTTGATAGGGTTGTTAAGAAGGCGTACGGTGTGTTAGCTTTTATTGGTAGAGGGATTGAGTTTCGGAGCCAGGAGGTCATGCTGCAACTATACAAAACTCTGGTGCGGCCGCATTTGGAGTATTGCGTACAGTTCTGGTCGCCGTATGATAGGAAAGATGTGGACGTGTTGGAAAGGGTGCAGAGGAGATTTACCAGAATGTTGCCTGGTATGGTGGGAAAATCGTATGAGGAAAGGCTGAGGGGCTTGAGGTCGTTTTCGTTAGAGAGAAGAAGGTTAAGAGGTGACTTAATAGAAGCATACAAGATGATCAGAGGATTAGATAGGG
The DNA here is from genome assembly GCF_964213995.1 of Mustelus asterias. Classification (NCBI taxonomy): domain Eukaryota; kingdom Metazoa; phylum Chordata; class Chondrichthyes; order Carcharhiniformes; family Triakidae; genus Mustelus; species Mustelus asterias. The sequence goes on from NC_135809.1 coordinate 13,306,839, forward strand.
TGGATAGTGAGAGCCTTTTTCCTCGGATGGTGTTGGCTAGCACGAGGGGACATAGCTTTAAATTGAGGGGTGAGAGATATAGGACAGATGTTAGAGGTAGGTTCTTTACTCAGAGAGTAGTAAGGGCGTGGAATGCCCTGCCTGCAGCAGTAGTGGACTCGTCAACATTAAGAGCATTCAAATGGTTATTGGATAAACATATGGATGATATTGGAATAGTGTAGATTAGAGGGGCTTTAGATTGGTACCACTGGTCGGCGCAACATCGAGGGCCAAAGGGCCTGTACTGCGCTGTAATGTTCTATGTTCTATAGGCCAGACCGGATAAGGACAGCAGATTTCTTTCCCTAAAGGACACTGGTAAAGCAGATGGGTTTTTACAATTGGCAATAGTTTCACAGTCATCATTAGACTTTTAATTCCAGATTTTTTTCTTGAATACAAATCTCATCATCTGCCGTGGCGGGATTTGAACTTGGGTCCCCAGAGCATCACCCTGGGTTTTTGGATTGCTAGTCCAGCGATAATTCCACTGTGCTACCGCCTCCCCATCTTTTAGCCTTGGCTCCTAAGTCACATAGCTGTGGGTTCATAACCCAACCTTATAGACTTGAGGGCATCATTTAGGTTAAGATTCCCTCTCAGGTGAATTTAAAAGATCCCATGATGCTATCCAATGAAGAGCAAATGGTTCTCATAACAATCCATTGCCCTTATAAACATATTATGTGACCGCTATCTCATTACTTTTCCTGACCTTTGTTATACACATATTGGTTACCACATTTCCTTACAACAATGACGACACTTCAGAAGTACTTAATTGCCTGTGAAGTGCTTAGATCATTATGAGGATTTAAAAAGCACTATACAACTACAAGTTCCTTCTTTCTCCATTACATTTCCTGAAGCCTCCTCAACATTTTGCTATGTCTTCCCACTGATTCCTGCACCGTTAGCTCGTATTGCCATGAGAATTATTTTACAGCAGAGCTGATCACTGAGATGCCAATTTTATCGTACAATATTCCAGAAGGGTGGCACAGTGGTTGCTGCCTCACAATGCCAAGGACCCAGATTTGATTGCCGGTTTGGGTCACCGTCTGTGCGGAGTCTGCATGTACTCCCTGTGTCTACGTGGGTTTGCTCTGGGTACCCCAGTCTCATAGAATCCTACAGATCCCTAAAGTGCAGAAGGAGGCCATTTGGCCCATCAAGTCTGCACCCGCCACGATGCCACCCAGGCCCTTTCCCCATGCATTTATCCTAGCTAGCCCCCCTGACACTAAGGGGCAATTTAGCATTGCGAATCCACCTAACCCGCACATCTTTGGACTGTGGGAAGAAACTGGAGCACCTGGAGAAAACCCAACCTCCCATGGTCCAAAAGACATGCTGATTAGGTGCACTTGCCATGCTAAATTCTCCCTCAGTGTACCCGAACAGGTGACGGATTGTGGCAACTAGGGGAATTTCACAGTAACGTCATTGCAGTGTTAATGTAAGCCCACTTGCGACACTAACCAATACGTTTTAAACTTAAAAGCTTCCCCCATTCCCTGCTGTGAAAAGTATTGTGAAAACAATCTTCGTTGTCTATTTGCAAGTAAGGAACAAACTGAACGTTCACGTACCTTTTCCCTTCTTCGAATGTTTTGAGTGATCTGCTTCCACTCAGACAACTAAAAGCTGTTCGGCGTATCACTGCGTTGGCAGCATTTCAAAATGACATTCAGATGGTATCTGCTGATGTCAACCACATCGTAAGGACTAAATCTACTGTGTAATCACAGCTCTGTGAGGCTGTGAAGAATGGAGAATGCAACTTTAGCGCCAGAAACTGCACTTGAAGCTTGCAAAAATAAAAAGATGGATATAATTAAATCAAGTGTGACTAAAGACAACATTAAAAAGTTACCTTGTCTGTGGTTTTCTAAGTCACTCCGGGTGCAGTAGAATCCTAGCTTGAATTAAGCAGTAATCCCTGTCCTAGAATGCTCACGGTGAGTTTTTCCGTTTGTCAGCTGGCTCTGGCTGCCTGTAACGCTTCAGAGAAAACAACATTTTCCAAGTGGAAGTGGGGCATGAAGGAAAAATTCCACATGGCTATCTTCAACAGCAGTCACTGTGAAAGGCAGGCAGGGTTTCGGACTGTCCTGCTTGGCCGCAAGTTCCATTGTTAATTCAAGAATGTGTGAAGGGTTGTTGGAAATCGTACCAGGGTTTGACATTCTTCCCATCCCATGGTGTCATGGCAGCTGAAGCAATTATCAATTGAAATCACCAAAGAACAGGAGAAGGCAGTTATCCTCATTAGCTCCATCTGTGGTGCAAAAATATCACTGCAATGATTACATTTTCAAAGATTAGGAAAATGCTAAGCCGTTTGCAAGCATCTGTATGGTTTTCTCTTTAAGTGTCATCCAAAGATCAAACACCATGAGCTTGTGCTATTTCTAGACTTCATGCGTTGCTAGCTTCACCACGCTTTCTACTTATTTCAGCAGATCAGTGGTTCGTGAACTCCAAATGCTTATTTAATCTTCTTAGTGGAACCAGCATGCAGTGAAAAATGTCAGTGGGCATTTGGACACTTTCTTCCTTTCGCTTAATATTCCCCATACCCATGATCTTTGTGAAGTTTCCAAATATATCTGGGGTATAAGGAGCCAAGATGATCATATTTCAATGCGAGTAAGGGTATCCAACAGAAAATGCTTCCAAGTTGGACCTAAACCAATTAACAGTGTGATCTGTCTTTGCGGTCAGACGTAAGCTTGGCAAGTGAACTGGGCAGTCGACTTGCTGATTAACACAACACTTCCTTAGGGGAGGCAGTGGCATAGTAGTATTGTCATTAGACTAAGCTAGACAAAGCTTTGACAAAGGGTTATCTGGACTCGAAACGTCAGCTCTTTTCTCTCCTTACAGATGCTGCCAGACCTGCTGAGATTTTCCAGCATTTTCTCTTTTGGTTTCCGATTCCAGCATCTGCAGTAATTTGCTTTTAGAGTGATAGAATCCCTACAGTGCAGAAAGAGGCCATTCAGCCCATCAAGCCTGCACTGACAACAATCCCACCCAGGTCCTAGCCCCATCTGAATCCTCATGTATTCATCCTACTAATCCCCCTGAAACTAAGGGCCAATTTAACATGGCAATGCACCTAATCCGCACATCTTTGGACTGTGGGAGGGAACTGGAGCAAACCCACACAGACATGGGGAGAATGTGCAAACTCCACACAGACAGCGACCCTCGGCAGGAATTGAACCCGGCATCCCTGGCGCTGTGAGGCAGCAGTGCTAACCACTGTGCCACTGTGATGCCCAGGATTCTCAAGGGACTTGACAGAGTAGATGCTGAGAGATTGTTTCCCCTTATGTCTAGGACCTGAGGGTCTAATCTTAAAGTAAGGAGTTACCCATTTAAGAAGTTTAACAACACCAGGTTAAAGTCCAACAGGTTTATTTGGTAGCAAAAGCCACACAAGCTTTCGACTTTAACCTGGTGTTGTTAAACTTCTTACTGTGTTTACCCCAGTCCAACGCCGGCATCTCCACATCATGATTACCCATTTAAAACAGAGGTAAGAAGGTATTTCTCATTTGAGAGGATAGTGGAATTCTTTACTGCAGAGGGCTGTAGATAGATAAGTATGTCAAAGGCTGAGATAGACTGATTTTTAATCAGCTAGGGAATCAAGGGTCATAAGGTGGGAAAGTGGAATTGAGAATTATATCAAATCAGTTATGATCTCACTGAATGGCAGAGCAGAATTGATGGGCCAAATGGCCTACTTCTACTTCTACACCTTTGTGGTCTTACATGTTCCCAGATAATTTAAACAGGTATTCTCTTTAGGACAAAATACATAAAGATATACAAAGATTAATCTTCCAGGAATTGCCCAATTACTGAGAAGTAACTAATGGCATCTCTAAAGTAAGCTTTCCTAATGAAAAAGGCAAAGAAACATTAGGCACAGAGATACAGATTCTCTTGGGATTTCATGGATAATCAGCCTTGCTTTATTTTCTATTAGGCAATTGAAAGGTTAAATGAAGCTGTGCCAATAATTTAAAATGAGATATTTATTTAAGTTATGTCCTTCATCTTAACTCCCAGCTGCAGCTGAAGTACATCCCAACAAGTGTTACCTGCTCATTTGAGATAGGCACCATCAGTAAACTGGGGCTTGCCTGTGCTATTACATCAGGTAGTTGACAATTTACATTTGCATCAAGAAAGATATACACTGTGGAGGGTGACACCTTTTCTTGTTCCTTCTATACAAAGGAGGCATCAACTAAAATTCAGAAGCTGGTATGATTCATTTGTACGCAAGGTGTTGTAGATGGGAATCCCTCCAGCCAACCCTAAGATGTATGTGCAAAGAAAGGATTCCCATTTCATTATTATTCAGGTGGCATCCTGTCATTGAAACATTAATATCTATATCAGTGAATAACAGAAATAAGCCATCATGTTATCTGTATGTTTGGATGGGGAAGACTCACTGGCAGGGAAACAGAGTTGATGGGTCAAATGGTCTCATTCTGTGCCATTAGGACTCTAGGACTAAGATGCTATGCCTAATCTCCATGCCCTTGGCTGATGGCTACGCTAAACAAATTTCAACCAATGGAGGAGAATTGTGGGCTTAAAACTTTAGCAACCTAACTGCTGTCCCACATCCACTATAGGTGGCGAGGTGGCACAGTGGTTGGCAGTTCTGTTTCACACCGCGAGGGACCCGGGTTCAATTCCAGCCTCGGGTCATTGCCTGTTTGGAGTTTGTACATTTTCTCCGAGTCTATTGAGTGTCTTTGAGACAGAGATGGATAGGTTCTTGATTAATAAGGGGATCAGGGATTATGGGGAAAAGACAGGAGAATGGGGATGAGAAAAAAATCAGCCATGATTGAATGGCGGAGCAGACTCGAAGGGCCGAGTGGCCTAATTCTGCTCCTATGTCTTAAGGTCTTATGAAACTGCATGGGTTTCCTCCGGGTGCTCTGGTTTCCTCCCACAGTCCAAAGATGTGCAGGCTAGGTGAATTGACCATGTTAAATTGCCCATTTATTGTTCCAAGATGTGTAGGTTAGGGAGATAAATGCATGGGGTTATGGGGATAGGGCAGTGGATGGGCCTGGGTAAGATGCTCCGTTGGAGTTGGTGCAGACTCAATGGGCCGAATGGCCTACTTCAACACTATACCGATTCTATGGGGTGGGTGTTTGCAGCCTCGCTCATCATGAAGCCATAAAACCCCACCTGAAGTCAACAGACCTTCCCATGGTCTGGCCCTTGCTTTCTCTGATTCCCCTGGTGGGCAGAATGGTAAAATTCCAGCCTATGATTCTGTGCCACCAACCCCGCCTCTTTTAGCAATGCTAGTGGGAAGGAGGGGCACAGAAAGTACTTGCTCTGACATTATTAAATAAAGAGGCACTTATGTGGAAGGAGACGGCTGTGCTTTAAATTGTGTCCCCTGCTGGAATTATATCTCCCCAACACCCTCCCAGGCCCAAGTTTCTGGGCCCACAAAATCTCAAAGCCTGAATGGCCTGCTCCTATTTTTAATTGGTATGTTGGTATGTATGTACCTACTTCACTTCCTGCAAGGCACCATGAGACACATTAATAAAAGGCAAAGGGCCTAGAAGTAATAAGCACTCCAGCGGAGGATGTGCCCTGGATAATCTTGCCTCAGACACTTGCAAACTGGGAAAAGATGAAGCCAAATGGTTGCCTCAGAAGCAGTGGTGTCCTGTTGTTGGCATGTCCCTTAGCTGCTTTCTCAAGAGAAAAACACACCCGTCGGAATTCTAGTGCCCCACTTGCCATGGAATCGGAGCAAGCGAGGGTTGGACAATGGAAATGTCCGTTGACCTTGGGTGGGATTTTTGGGTCTTGGGTCGAGCAAGGCCGTAAAATCCCACCCATCATCTCAGAGCATAGCAACATTGCAAGGCAAGTTCGATTTGGATCCAGCCTTCTCACAAAGGTTCCCCTTCTCCAATTGTAAGCCTGCGAGAGCCAGCTGATGGCACAGCCAATGGTTCCAAGCAAGTAGGCACCGCACAGTTCTCTGTGTCATTCTCGCCACCATTTGCAAACTCTAACATGACGAAGCAGCTTCAGAAAACAGCTCAGTAATTTTCCGTGCTGCTCCAAATCAACAGGGAGCAGAGAGATTTGCGGACTTGTTGTTTTCCTCATTCATCTCACTTTCTGCCCCATACGACCAGAAACACATATATAATTTCAACATCTATCAAGTCCAAAATCTGTTTCAACACCAATCGCATCTTTAATGGTGTAAACCTTGCTGAATTTTTGGATGCATTTTGTCATCATTTAAACTAAACTAGAATTTATAAGCATCTGTATCAAACAGAAGATAAGAGGGATACCGCAATCAATCAATGTTGTTCCACAATTCAACTTAAAGCATTGGACGTCTCAATTGGAAGCAATGTCGTATTTTCCATTGTCAGAGACAAAACATGCAACCTTTAGCGAGATGTTAAAGTGCTGGATAACAAAATGTTGTTTCTAAAAGGAATGAAGACCTGGCATCAAACAGAATGGTTACGTGTAAATGTCCTGAGGCCAAGCTAGTGTAAAAAAAAGCCTTCCAAGCACAGATTCTGGAGCAAATGTAGGTGACGTTAAAACAAATCCATGAGGGTCATTGTGGTAAGGGTTTTAGTGAATAGAAGCCAGCCCTATGTTGTTGGACTCAATCTATAATTAGAAAGAAATTAGGAACATAAGAACGGATGGAATCAGTTGATCGCCTGATCAAGTCCATTTCTTCAACAAACATTTGACTCCTTCCTATATTTTATTCATTCATTTATGGGACTTAGGCATCATTGGCTGGCCAGCATTTATTGCCCATCCCTAGTTACCCGAGGGCAGTTGAAAGTCAATCACATTGCTGTGGCTCTGGAGTCACATACAGGCCAGACCAGTTAAGGACGGCAGATTTCCTTCCCTAAAGGACATTAGTGAACCAGATGGGTTTTTTCAACAATCGACAATGGTTTCATGGTCATCAGTAGATTCTTAATTCCAGGTTTTCTTTCTTATTGAATTCAAATTCCGCCATCTGCCGTGGTGGGATTCAAACCCGGGTCCCCAGAACGTTAGCTGAATTTCTGGATTAATAATCTACCAATAATACCACTAGGCCATCACCTCCCCTTCCCCTCCGAGTCACCTGGTGGGCCGATGGCTGATACATTCACCCATGGGTGGGTTCAAAGGTTCTGTCACCATCTTTAAACGCCAGTCAGCACACTCATGTCACTCTCTCCAGTCCACCTGTCTTCACCAGACCATGCAGGATGTCAGCAAACCAGAGGAGAAAAGTTAGCAGCTTCAAGATAAAGTCTTGTGCTCTGACAAAGGGTCATCCAGACTCAAAACATCAGCTCTGTTCTCTCTCCACAGATGCTGTCAGACCTGCTGAAACTTGACATTTTTTTCTGTTTTTATTTTATTTTAGAATCGTAGAATCCCTGCAGTCCATTTGGCCCATCGAGTCTACACCTATCACAAACCCACCCAGGCCCTATCCCCATAACCCCATGCATTTACCCTAGCTAGTCCCCCTGACACTAAGGGGCAATTTAGCACGGCCAATCCACCTAACCCGCACATCTTTGGATTGTGGGAGGAAACTGGAGCACCCGAAGGAAACCCACGCAGACACGGGGAGAATGTACAAACTCCACACAGATTCCAGCATTCACAGTAATTTGAGTTTAAGAAGAAGAAATCTGTTCCTTGATTCAATCACCCTTCCCTGAGTCCATCACCTCGCCCATTCCCCACTTGGACCTCTACCCACCACATCTGTAGTCTTATTTCTACCCCGACCAGTAAATGATGTGGTATCCCATTGACTCATTTCTATGACTCTATGACTCCTTTGTTTGTGAGTTTTTCATGCAATCTTGTCAGGTCCAGCTACCCTCCCCTCGGCCTTCCCCCTGCCTTCCATTGTTTATCTCCTTCATCCACATCATTGCTCCTCTGTGTACCATCATGATCCCTTGTCCTTCCCCCGCTCTCCCACTCCTTGCACAGCTCTCCTTCCACATGGCCCCCTCTGCATGTTCTCCCCGTGTCTGCGTGGGTTTCCTCCAGGTGCTCCGGTTTCCTCCCACAGTCCAAAGATGTGCAGGTTAGGTGGATTGGCCATGATAAATTGCCCCTTGGTGTCCCATAGTAAATGTGTAGGGTTACAGGGATAGGGCAGGGGGAGAGAATCATTGCAGACTCAATGGGCTGGATGGCCTCTTCTGCACTGTAGACATTCTATAAGCCAACTTTAGTAGAAATCTATCAGTGAACTGAGATTAGTGTCAGGGAAGTTAACAGGGTAAATACATGGGGTTACAGGGATAGGGCCTGGGTGGGATTGTTGTCGGTGCAGGCTCGATGGGCCGAATTGCCTCCTTTTGCACTGTAGGGGTTCTGTGAACCCGCCATTGGGAGAACAACATGGTGATTTTACACCGGTGGGTTTCCAACTTTTTGACTCCCTCCAGCTTCTCTGCTCCTGCCCTCCAGCAAACCCATTGCGGGCAGGAGGGAAGAATCCCACCCTACAATTCACAGATAAGCTTGGTCCAATCTGCCGTGGGAAACACTGGTATTACGCGCAATTAATATAGAAACTGAAGGCTTTAAATAGTAAATAGTGAGAGCACAACCATTTAACCAAAATAATGTATTCCTTTTTGAAACATGACTCTTGAATTCCCTTGTATAATTTGTGGCATGTTTCTTAGAATTGTAAATTATTTTTAACACGCAGTAACATGGCAGAATATAACACCTCGAGACATACTGCCTCAGAACACAGGAGCTTGTGGATTTGATTGTGATATTGTACAGCCACAGCAATATAGGTACAAATGCAACCATGAATTATTGATAATGGAAGAAACATTTGGGTGCTGGGATTTCAAAATACTGAAACTTGATAGCATGTTGTGGCATTGCTGTATTTCTCCGCAGAGACCAAATAGGGACAGATTGGAAACAAATAAACTAAAAGCAATATGCTCGGGTTGCGATGAATCGGATACTTGTTTTTATTCATATAAATTGTCCTGTTTACATCCCATCATAAACAATGATATGGTACGCTGCTTATTTTGAAGAAGGGACACAATATTATTAAAAGTATTCTTCCACACCAAACTCTACTGCATGGGTAGCACGGTGGCACAGTGGTGAGCACTGCTGCCTCACAATGCCAGGGACCCGAGTTCGATTCCCCAGCTTGGGGTCACTGTCTGTGCGGAGTCTGCACATTCTCCCCGTGTCTGAATGGGTTTCCTCCAGGTGCTCCAGTTTCCTTCCACAATCCGAAAGTGCTGGTTAGGTGGATTAGTCATAAATTCTACATCCGTGTACCCAAACAGGCGCTGGAGTGTGGCGACTAAGGGATTTTTACAGTAACTTCATTGCAATGTTAATGCAAGCCTATTTGTGACACTAATAAATAAATAAGACAGCTAGCTTCATTCTAAACACACAACAAATGCAACCCGGTTGTTCTCAACACAACTCGCACTCAACACGTGGGTAATTGTAAAGATTAAGAGTGAGAGAAAGTAGGCATGTTTCAATTACATCGTCCTGACAGTGTGATTTGAGTTAGTGGATTTGAAGAAGTGTCTATGCCAGAGGGCGATGGGTGCTTTCAACTTGGGTATCATGTACCAGTCTCTGGGCAGGAATTTCCGGTCCCTCACGCCGTCGGAAACTTCCGGTCTTGTCGAATTCAATGGGGATTTAGATGGATCACCATATCCGCCGTGGGAAAACGTGGCCATGAAGGGTCCAGAAAGTCTTGGTGCCTAACTTCAAACAGGGTCAACGGACGCACCATCGTACTGCTCTCCTAACGCGGCTTGCTACATGGTACAAAAAGCTGGGAAATTGCACGTCCAACAATCTATCTTATTCAAAGTCTTGTATCCAGCACGTGCTTGAAATCTCATGACATCTCATACTTTCTTTTTCATTCATGGGACGTGGGCGTCGCTGGATGGCCAGCGTTTGTTGTCCATCCCAAATTGCCCTTGAACTGAGTGACTTGCTCGGCCATTTCAGAGGGCAGTTGAGAGTTGATCACTCATGTGAGTGCTAAATAATGCTGGTCTACGATTCCTTGGATGCTGAATCCCTTCCAACATCAGACTATGAAGCAGAATAGAAGTCAATAAGGGGTGGCACGGTGGCACAGTGGTTAGCACTGCTGCCTCACAGCGCCAGGGACACAGGTTCAATTCTGACCTTGGGTGATTGTCTGTGTGCAGTTTGTACCTTCTCCCCATGTCTGCGTGGGTTTCCTCCAGGTGCACCGGTTTCCTCCCACAGTCCAAAGATGTGCAGGTTAGAACCATAGAAAAATTAGAGGTTAGGTGGATTGGCCATGCCAAATTGCCCCTTAGTGTCCCAAGATGTGTACGTTAGGGGGATTAGCGGGATAAATATGTGGGGTTACTGGAATGGGGCAGGGAGGGTGGGCCTGGGTAAGATGCTCTGTCGGTGAGTAGGTGCAGACTTGATGGGCCATGCATTCTATGAATTGGAGCGAACTCCCACTGGTATTAACATAGGGAGTAACCTGTGCCATTAATTAAGGAATAAATGTCTTACATTGATAGAATTTCCTCCGGGTGCTCAGGTTTCCTCTAACACTTCAGAGATCTGCAGGTTAGGTGGATTGACAATGCTAAATTGCTCCTTAGCGTCCCAAGATGTGCAGGTTAGATTAATTGGCTATGCTTAACTGTCCCTTAGTATCAGGGGAATTAGCAGGTAAATACATAAGATTATGGACGGGATTGCAGGGATGGGGCCTGGGTGGGATTGCAGGCTCGATGGGCCGAATGGCCTCCTTCTGCACTGTAGCATTCTATGATGGGGATATGTATGGTAATGGCATTTGGAAATTAGGCCACTGCCAAGCAGAAAAAAAACTTAAAAACACAGGCTTACCAGAACCTGAAGAAAGCCGCATGCAATAACATTCTCCACTTTTATTCAGAGTATTGTTAATTATTTATCAATATTTCCTATTGGAGATGGTTCATTATTACATACATGAATCCTCCACTTGGAATAGTTGGAGTAAAGATTTTGGTGGAACGAGAAGAAAAAGCTTGTATTTATATAATACCTTTCATGCACTTGGGTCATCTCACCTGCCAGCGAATTAATTATCAAGTGCATGTAACAAGCGTAATGAGATAGGTTGACCTGATAATTTGTTTAGATGGTGTAGGTTAAGGGATTAATGCTGGTTCCGCTTCATATCGGTTGAATGTGATGATTCTTTTAATAAACTGCTTTGTGATTCCCCCATGTAAAGCAAGTAATCAGTCCGCTCACTCTAACCTTCCAGCATTCAAAAATTAATTCTAAAATGCACCGACTGTATTTTAGTCCCGAGAAATTATAGATTGAATGCAAATTGCCAATATAATAAGCTTAGAATCCCTTAAAGTGTAATACTTTGGGACTTTGACTTGTAATCAACTGTCATACGGTTTCATTTGCATAAAAAAAACTGGTAAAACAGAATATTTGACAAGCAATTATGCTGTGGTACAATATGGAAATGGGAGGTAATTTGAAGAACCGTGAGATTTTTAAAAGAACTACTCCTCTCGCAATGTTGTAAGGATTTTAGTATCATCTGGGTTCTTGACAATCTAAGTTAAAGTTTATTTATTAGTCACAAGTAAGGCTTACATTAACACTGCAATGAAGTTACTGTGAAATTCCCCCAGTCGCCACACTCTGGCATCTGTTGGAGTCAATGCATCTAACCTAATATAGCAGTGTGTTTGAGTTAAACAATAGAACACACCACTCAATAAGACCTAGACTCTTCAGCGGTGGATAAGGAGCAGCTGTTCCCCTTAGTTGAAGGGTCAGTCATGAGGGGACATAGGTTCAAGGTGAGGGGCAGGAGGTTTGGGGGGGGGAATGTGAGGAAAAACTTTTTTATCCAGAGGGTGGTGACGGTCTGGAATGCGCTGCCTGGGAGGGTGGTAGAGGCAGGTTGCCCCACATCCTTTAAAAAATATCAGGATGAGCACATCATAACATTCAGGGCTATGGGCCAACTGCTGGCAGATGGGATTAGGTAGGAGTTCAGGTGTTTCTAATGTGTCGGTGTGAACTCAATGGGCCGAAAGGCCTCCTCTGCGCTTAATAAAAGCTTGAGTAAGGTAGCTGCAAGGATGATCATAGAATCTTAGGATCATTGATTCATACAGCGCAGAAAAGGCCATTTGGCCCATCAAGTTCACACCGATACATTAGAAACACCTGAACAAATGTGTAAGCGGATGGATGGGTGCCGATTAAGGGAGCCACTTTGTCCTGGATGGTTTTGAGCTTTTTGAGTGTTAATGAAGCTGCACTCATCGAGTCAAGTGGAGAGTATTACATCACCCTCATCTTTAATTCCTCTTTTACATGGGGCGGCACAGACACAGTGGTTAGCACTGCTGCCTCACAGCGCTAGGGACCCGGTTCAATTTGATCCTTGGGTCACTGTTTGTGTGAAGTTTGCACATTCTCCCTGCGTCTGCGTGGGTTTCCTCCGGGTGCTCCGGTTACCTCCCACAGTCCAAAGATACGCGGTTTAGGTTGATTGGGCATGCTTAATTGCCTCTTAGTGTCAGGGGGGCTAGCAGGGTAAATACATGGGGTTACAGGGATGGGTGGGATTGTTGCTGGTGCAGATTTGATGGGTCAAATGGCCTCTTTCTGCACTGTAGGGATTCTATGATTAACTGATTATACAGCATTATTGCAGTTGCACACCAACAGAGAGTTATCTCACCTGCCAGGTACGAAAATAGACTCCCCACTGGCAACAATCAATAGCTACCTCCTGATTTGTTTATTGTTTTCTTTACCACATTCAACTTTCGTAGAATCATAGAATCCCTACTGTGCAGAAGGAGGCCATTCGGCCCATCGAGTCTGCACCTACCACAATCCCACCCAGGCCCTATTCCCATAACCCCACATATTTATCCTGCTAGCCACCTGACACTAGGGTCAATTTAGCATGGCCAATCAACCTAACCCACATATCTTTGGAGTGTGAGGGGAAACTGGAGAACCCGGAGGAAACTCATGCGGACATGGGGAGAACATGCAAACTCCACACAGACAGTGACCCAAGCCGGGAATTGAACCCAGGTCACTGGCGATGTGAGGCAGCAGTGCTAATCACTGTGCCACCGTGCTGGGGCTGTCCTCCATGGAAAGAAGACCTGCATTGCCTTTACTTTGCTGTGTGTAATGTAAATTCTGCAGGAAAGAAATTAATTTGTCTTAACAAAAATGTATGGCATCGTTCTTTCAAAGCGGGACTGTCCCCAGAACTCCAATGAGGAAGATAGATGGAGAGGATTGATCAATTCTACAAGTTATGCCCTGTTTCAGTTGGCATGAAAAGCCAGCTCGAAAAAAGGAATTAGTTCCTGCAAAAGTATTAGCAACAGCTTATTGTTATCACGGAATGTTTGTTGGCCTGACTGATGTGCAAAGCCTGTTCTTACAATGTAAATCCATTTTTTCGGTGTAATTAAGGTTTTATCATTCTGTTTTGGAGGTGAGATATATCAGAGCCCTGTGAAAAAAAATCTCAAAGGCAACAAAGGCTGTTTGGAATATACTAATCTTTCTGTATTAATCCCCTTATCGCCAGCTGTGCGTCTAAATTTAAAGTTAAGGATCAGAAAAAGGTTTGAATTCAATTTGCTCCTTTAATGCATTTGTACTCTGATGTGGTCCCATTGATGTTTTCAGCTGTTTTACATCCTCAAGCTGGATTACATTTACTCTCATTAAAAGTTCTCTATGTTTCGATAAGAGTATTATTCTCTTTAATATATTTTGTTGCCATGTGAATGGATACAAGAATAAGGGTATTCATAGGAAAGGTCCCGGCACGTGCTTGGGTTTTAATGTCCAGCTGTACATACAGGTCTGCATTTTAAGTTTGCCATGTTCTAAGAGCTGCAGGGTAAGTCCAGTTGCATGCGGGAAATGCGGAAGCAATTGTAACGCGCGTGGCAGTGTCCTTTCAACTCAACCAGTGCAAAACCGCATTATTTTTGGGATTCCTGAACAAGTAGCTTGAGCGGCTGTGGTGACAGCCCACATGTATCAATCTCAACCCCAGGATTTAATGGTGGCACGGCGGTTAGAACTGCTGCCTCACAGCGCCAGAGACCCGAGTTCGATTCTGGCCCTGGGTGACTATCTGTGTGTATCATAGAATCATAGAATCCTACAGTGCAGAAGGAGGCCATTTGGCCCATCGAGTCTGCACCGACCACAATCTCATGTAGTTTGGGTTTCCTCCGGGTACTCCAGTTTCCTTCCACACTCCAAAGATGTGCAGGTTAGGTTGATTGGCCATGCTAAATTTCTCCTTAGTGTCCCAAAATGTGTACATCAGGTGGATTAACCATGGTAAGTTGCCCTTTAGTGTCCAAAGATGTGCAGGTTAGGTTGATTGACCATGCTAAATTTTCCTTTAGTGTCAGGGCAGTGTTAGGGGGATTAATAGGACAAATACATGGGGATAGGGCCTGGGTGGGATTGTTGTCGGTGCCGGCTCAATGGGCTGAATGGCCTCCTTCTGCACTGTAGGATTCTATGATTCTATCCTTTAAAGGGACATTCTGAACAGGGAGTTCAGTGGATTCTGGAGTTGTGAACAGAAGAGAATGAATTGACAGAATGGAGTCCAGATGTTCAAGAGCTGTGTCTTGCTTTAGTGACACCTTCCTGGAGGTGATGCGGGGGGCTGTAAATACTGCAGAAGGTGTGATTGGAGATTGGTCAGGAGATGAGCAGCAGAATTGTCGTGCCATATCTGTGCCAAATCAGGGCAGGGTAGAAGAGGTGAGTAGGGAATGCAGTGGCACTTTCACGGCCATTACCCTGCAGCCATCTCCATTGTGGCAGCTACAGACGGGGATACTAGTAATGTTTCAATGTGCCTGGTCTTAAGAGATAGAGAGAGATAGGGGTCTCCCGGTTGCCTGGTGACAGAATTAAATATCAGACAACCATATGGCATGTCGCACTCATTTGACTTGATGTCAGCAGTGAGTGAAATATGATCATGTGCATCATGATCAGGTAAAATTTCCTTTGATTGTTCAAATTCATGTCTTTAATCTCCCACAGGTTCAGATCTGGCTAATTGGCAGTATTAAATAGGGCACATCAAAGAGCATGTGCTCTTACCACTCTGGCTGGTGTGGGCAGAAGGGGCCTTCAAAGCTGTCCAGGCAGCTGAAGTGCGTCTCCAGGATGTTGACAGCTCATCTGTTTGCTGCAAGATGGCATTCACTGCATCTCTCCTGGGACTTATCGGTTGTGTTCCACATGGGTGTCATTGGCCATGTTTTAAATGAATATCCCAAGATTCTTACAGTCAGCTGCACAAGTCTGCTTTGAGGCATGTAGAGCTAAGAGACAGCTGCCCAGGAATCTGGTAAAGGAATCTCACTGTGGTGGCACCTCAGTTACACATTAATGGAATGGAAACTCTGATTGTCGATGAAATTTCCTGGGGAGGGTGTGCCTTTGTTTGCCACATGCATGCAGTTGATGCCGCCAGAGTCACAAACCTGAGGGCTCACTCTCTCTGACTGACAAGGTAGAATAATTACCCATCTGCCTTATGCTTTTGTGGAACACCGACTGCAGAGTCATGCAAACGTGGGCAGCACGGTGGCACAGTGGTTAACACTGCTGCCTCTCACAGCACCAGGGACCCAGGTTCGATTCCCGGCTTAGGTCACTGTCTGTGCGGAGTCTGCACGTTCTCCCCCTGGTCTGCGTGGGTTTCCTTCGGGTGCTCCGATTTCCTCCCACAGTCCAAAAGATGTGCTGGTGAGGTGTATTGGCGGTGCTAAATTCTCCCTCAGTGTACCCAAACAGGCGCCGGAGTGTGGCGACTCGGGGATTTTCACAGTAACTGCATTGGAGTGTTAATGTAAGCCTACTTGTGAATCTAATGAATAAACTTTAAAAAGAAAAAGTTTAAAACTTCAGCGAGAAGAAAAATCTGAATTCTACTTATGTATCAAAATAATTGATAACCGATTCTTGGTGTCAATCTAACACTGTAGGATAATGTATCTCTCTTGACTTAGCAATTGTATTCTATAGATGTAATTTGCAACATTGCAACACAACAATTGCATTATGTCTATATTTAT
This sequence comes from Mustelus asterias, assembly GCF_964213995.1. Taxonomy (NCBI): domain Eukaryota; kingdom Metazoa; phylum Chordata; class Chondrichthyes; order Carcharhiniformes; family Triakidae; genus Mustelus; species Mustelus asterias. The sequence continues at coordinate 13,323,140 of NC_135809.1, forward strand.
CATCCATCCTGTTCTATACAGGCTAATGTTGAATGAATAAAAGCTCTTCAACTAAATTACGAGGCCTCAAAAAGCTGGTCGAACACCACGGAAATTATGTGAGTATCAGATGCCTATCCCCATAATGGGACCAGCTAGGTCAGGAGTGCAGGGAGCAGGCTCTCTCCCCACGGTGGCACAGTGGTTAGCATTTCTGCCTTGCACTTCCGGGGACCAGAGTGTGGCGACTAGGGGATTTTCACGTAACTTGATTGCAGTGTTAATGTAAGCCAGCTTGTGACATGAATAAATAAACTTTAATACTTTTTTAATAAGTCTCTGGCAGAAAGATCCAGAGACAAAGGGTGCAATTCTCCAGCTGCGCTGGTCTAAAAGCCGGAAATTCCCGCCCCACCGTCAATGGCATTTCACATTCTCTGCAACCCGCCCATTAGAATTCCAGTGGTGGGTGGGATGGGACAATTCTGGCCAGGTGGTAACTTTGAGAGCCACTGTTAATGCACTGAGCAACAGGCCTTGTTCTAGAAGGCTGCAAATTTCTGTCTTAAGTTACAGTTGAATTCAGGTCCTCAGGCAGAAATGATGTGGAGATGCCAGCGTTGGACTGGGGTAAACACAGTAAGAGTTTTAACAACACCAGGTTAAAGTCCAACAGGTTTATTTGGTAGCAAATGCCATCAGTTTTTGGAGCGCTGCTCCTTCGTCAGATGGTCGTCCATCTGACGAAGGAGCAGCGCTCCGAAAGCTAATGGCATTTGCTACCAAATAAACCTGTTGGACTTTAACCTGGTGTTGTTAAAACTCTTACTCAGGCAGAAATGCAGCCATATATGGACCCTGATGACTCACAGTATGAAGTGGACTCTTCATTGCTAAATTCACCCTTGTATCTGCATAAAGCTTCACAAAAACTATATCCTAAAACATTGACTCAAACTCTTTGTATCCAGTTGTGCAATTAGCAAAGCATGTGCTTGACTTATATTGTAGTTATTTGACACTGTTAGCCGTAATGGTGCTTAATGTTCCCCAAGTGCCTGTCTATCAGTCTCCTGATTATACTAGCACTGTTACACGGATTCACAGGCCATTCATCTTTTGTTTAATGGCAAAATAAAAGTGTAGGGCCACAGCTTAATATTTCACAAATCATGCGGCTAAATTAAAACAAAGTAAGCAGCATATTTGTGAACCCCGTGTATGACACACGTGCGCCTGTACCAAGTCCCTCTGTGTGCATTTTAGCATGGTGTTAACACGCATTGCGTTGGTGCAGGAGCAGTGAACAGTTGGAAAATATACCTCAATATTCGATGCTCTTTCCGTTATAAACCAAAAATCAATAAATTAAACAAAAATGACAAGGATGCCAGCTAATATGTGGGTGCAGCCAGCTAATTTGGAAAGCAAATGCTATGTTATCCTTTAAAACAAAAGCGTGTGAGAGTGAAAAGGTTGTACTACTGTTGTACAGGGTCTTAGTAAGACAGCACATGAAGCATTACGTGCAGTTTTGGTCTCATTTGGCACTCAACCAAATCTCCATTCACTGAGGCGGGATGGGAAAATCCAACCAGCATGAACAGTGGTAAGATTTCAGCCATTAAGTTTGGAGGGAGTGGATCAAAAGTTCACTCAACTAATTCCTGGGATGAAGGCATTGTCCTCTCAGGAGAGACTAACTTGACTGGTACTAGCCGAACGAGAGGTCATTTCATTAAAATATATAAATGTTTAGAGTAGATGCTGGAAGGAAGTTTCCCTTGGTTACGGAGTCTAGAATTGGGGGTCCCGTTTCAGAATATAGGTCAGTTATTTAGGACTGAGACAGGTGGAATTTATTATGGGCAGCAAAGGGTACGTTATCCGCTATGAAATTTGGTGATACCCCTGCCACCCCCGTCTCCAGGAACCCAAAAGGAATAAAGTTCCGGTCGGGTAGTAAGAACTCTGTCTCCAGACTTCCTGGCTCTTCAGGGGTGGTCATGTCTGGACATCCCTCTCTGAGAGTTCCTGACCAATCAGAGGCCAGAAACTCTGCAGTACCAGCAGCGCCGCTGGGAGTGGTGGCCATTGCCAGTATTGCAGTGGGGCTCAGCTAGAGGATCAGCAATGAATCCTCTGAAGATAGGTAAGTGGGGTTGGATGGCGGTCATGGGATGGAGGTATTGGGGTGGGGGTGGGGGGGGGGGGGGTCAACCTCACAGGTAGGAGTGTAACTTCCTGTGAGCCCCCTGATTCCTGATCCCTCAATCAGCCACAGAGATCGAGTGGGTCATGTGCTTTGTCCTGGGGTCCACTAGCTTCTTGTTAACATAGAACAGTACAGCACAGAACAGGCCCTTCGGCCCACGATGTTGTGCCGACCTTCATCTGAAACCAAGATCAAGCTATCCCACTCCCTACCATCCTGGTGTGCTCCATGTGCCTATCCAATAACCGCTTAAATGATCCTAAAGTGTCTGACTCCACTATCACTGCAGGCAGTCCATTCCACACCCCAACCACTCTCTGCGTGAAGAACCTACCTCTGATATCCTTCCTATATCTCCCACCATGAACCCTATAGTTATGCCCCCTTGTAATAGCTCCATCCACCCGAGGAAATAGTCTTTGAACGTTCACTCGATCTATCCCCTTCATCATTTTATAAACCTCTATTAAGTCTCCCCTCAATCTCCTCCGCTCCAGAGAGAACAGCCCCAGCTCCCTCAACCTTTCCTCATAAGACCGACACTCCAAACCAGGCAGCATCCTGGTAAATCTCCTCTGCACTCTCTCCAGCGCTTCCACATCCTTCTTATAGTGAGGTGACCAGAACTGCACGCAATATTCCAAATGCGGTCTCACCAAGGTCCTGTACAGTTGCAGCATAACCCCACGGCTCTTAAACTCCAACCCCCTGTTAATAAAAGCTAACACACTATATGCCTTCTTCACAGCTCTATCCACTTGAGTGGCAACCTTTAGAGATCTGTGGATATGGACCCCAAGATCTCTCTGTTCCTCCACAGTCTTCAGAACCCTACCTTTGACCCTGTAATCCACATTTAAATTTGTCCGACCAAAATGAATCACCTCACATTTATCAGGGTTAAACTCCATTTGCCATTTTTCAGCCCAGCTTTGCATCCTATCTATGTCTCTTTGCAGCCTACAACACCCCTCCACCTCATCCACTACTCCACCAATCTTGGTGTCATCAGCAAATTTACTGATCCACCCTTCAGCCCCTTCCTCTAAGTCATTAATAAAAATCACAAAGAGCAGAGGACCAAGCACCGATCCCTGCGGCACTCCGCTAGCAACCTGCCTCCAGTCCGAAAATTTTCCATCCACCACCACCCTCTGTCTTCGATCAGATAGCCAGTTACCTATCCAATCGGCCAACTTTCCCTCTATCCCACACCTCCTTACTTTCATCATAAGCCGACCATGGGGGACCTTATCAAACGCCTTACTAAAATCCATGTATATGACATCAACCGCCCTACCTTCATCAACACACCTAGTTACCTCCTCAAAAAATTCTATCAAATTTGTGAGGCACGATTTGCCCTTCACAAATCCGTGCTGACTATCCCGGATTAATCCGCATCTTTCTAAATGGTCGTAAATCCCATCCCTAAGGACCTTTTCCATCAATTTACCAACCACCGAAGTCAGACTAACCGGTCTATAATTACCAGGGTCATTCCTATTCCCTTTCTTAAACAGAGGAACAACATTTGCCACTCTCCAGTCCTCTGGCACCATCCCCGTGGACAGCGAGGACCCAAAGATCAAAGCCAAAGGCTCTGCAATCTCATCCCTCGCCTCCCAAAGAATCCTAGGATACATTTCATCAGGCCCAGGGGACTTATCGACCTTCAGTTTATTCAAAACTGCCAATACATCCTCCCTCCGAACATCTATTTCCTCCAGCCTATTAGCCTGTAACACCTTCTCTTCCTCAAAAACATGGCCCCTCTCCTTGGTGAACACTGAAGAAAAGTATTCATTCATCACCTCGCCTATCTCTACTGATTCCATACACAAGTTCCCACCACTGTCCTTGACCGGCCCTAACCTCACCCTGGTCATTCTTTTATTCCTCACATAAGAGTAAAAAGCCTTGGGGTTTTCCTTGATCCGACCCGCCAAGGACTTCTCATGTCCCCTCCTAGCTCTCCTCAGCCCCTTTTTCAGCTCATTCCTTGCTAACTTGTAACCCTCAATCGAGCCATCTGAACCTTGTTTCCTCATCCCTACATAAGCTTCCCTCTTCCTTTTCACAAGACATTCCACCTCTTTCGTGAACCACGGTTCCCTCACTCGGCCATTTCCTCCCTGCCTGACAGGGACATACCTATCAAGGACACCCAGTATTTGTTCCTTGAAAAAGTTCCACTTTTCATCAGTGCCTTTCCCTGACAGTTTCTGTTCCCATCTTATGCCCCCTAATTCTTGCCTAATCGCATCATAATTACCTCTCCCCCAATTGTAAGCCTTGCCCTGCCGTCCGGCCCTATCCCTCTCCATTGCAATAACAAAAGACACAGAATTGTGGTCACTATCTCCAAAGTTCTCTCCCACAACCAAATCTAACACTTGGCCCGGTTCATTTCCCAGTACCAAATCCAATGTGGCCTCACCCCTTGTCGGCCTATCCACATATTGTGTCAGGAAACCCTCCTGCACACACTGCACAAAAAGTGCCCCATCCAAACTATTCGACCTACAAAGGTTCCAATCAATATTTGGAAAGTTAAAGTCCCCCATGACAACTACGCTGTGACCCCCACACGTATCCATAATCTGCTTAGCAATTTCTTCCTCCACATCTCTATTACTATTTGGGGGCCTATAGTAAACTCCTAACAACGTGACCGCTCCTTTCCTGTTTCTAACTGCAGCCCATATTACCTCAGTGTGCATATCCCCCTCAAAGTGCTTTTCCGCAGCCGTTAAACTATCCTTGATTAACAATGCTACTCCTCCACCTCTTTTACCAGCTTCCCTACACTTACTGAAACATCTATACCCCGGAACGTCCAACAACCATTCCTGTCCTTGTTCTACCCACGTCTCCATAATGGCCACAACATCGTAGTCCCAAGTAGCAATCCACGCCCCAAGTTCATCCACCTTGTTCCGGATGCTCCTTGCATTGAAGTAGACACACTTCAACCCACCTTCCTGTCGACCGGTACCCACCCTTGACCTTGATACCTTCCCCAATACCTCACCACCCTCAACACTGACTTCCGGACTACAACTCCTTTTCCCACTCCCCTGACAAATTAGTTTAAATCCCCCTGAAGAGCCGTAGCAAATTTCCCTCCCAGGATATTGGTGCCCCTCTGGTTCAGGTGCACCCCGTCCTGTTTGTAGAGGTCCCACCTTCCCCAGAACGTGTTCCAATTATCCACGTATCTGAAACCCTCCCTCCTGCACCATCCCTGCAACCACATGTTTAAGTGCACTCTCTCCCTGTTCCTCAACTCGCTATCACGTGGCACCGGTAGCGTACCAGAGATGACCACATGTTTTGTCTTTGCTCTCAGCTTCCAGCCCAGCTCCCGAAATTCCTGTTTTAAATCCCCGTCCCCTCTCCTACCTATGTCGTTGGTACCAATGTGTACCACGACTTGTGACTGTTTCCCCTCCCCCTTAAGAATCCGGAAAACACGGTCCGAGACGTCACGGACCCTGGCATCCGGTAGGCAACAAACCATCCTCGAGTCTCTTTTGCTGCCACAGAACCTCCTATCTATCCCTCTAACTAACGAGTCCCCAATAACTTTTGCCCTCCCGCTCTCCTCCTTACCCTCCTGAGCCACAGGGACGGACTCAGTGCCGGAGATCCTCTCACTGCGGCTCACCACTGGTATGTCGTCCCCCTCAACCGTATCCAAAGCGGAATACTTATTGCTAAGGGGAACGACCACAGGGGATCCCTGCACCGACTGCTTCTATATGAGAACTCACTGGAAGAGAACGCTGTTGTGAGATGTTAGATGTTTTTTTTAATTCATACTTGGGACATGGGCGTTGCTGGCTGGCTAGCATTTATTGCCCATCCCTAGTTGCCCCTGACCTGAATGGATTGCTAGACCATTTCAGAGGGCCATGATGTGGAGATGCCAGTGTTGGACTGGGGTGGGCACAGTAAGAAGTCTCACAATGCCAGGTTAAAGTCCAACAGGTATATTTGGAATCACAAGCTTTCAGAGTGCGGTTCCTTCATCAGGTGAGTGAGGGCAGTTGAGAGTCAACCATATTGCTGTGGCTCTGGAGTCACATGTAGGCCAGACCAGGTAAGGACAGCAGATTTCCTTCCCTAAAGGACATTAGCGAACCAGATGGGTTTTTCTGACAATCGACAAATTAGTAAATTCTTAATTCCAGATATTTTTTATTGAATTCAAATTCTACCATTTGCTGTGGTGGGATTTGAACCCCCGTCCTCAGAACTTTAGCTGAATTTCTGAATTAGTAGTCTAGCGATAATACCACTAGGTATTCCCCCTGATCCTGTTCTTATTAAGGTATTTGTAGTCTTAGCTAGATCAATAGTATGCATTTATTAACGACTAGAAACTATATACATCGATACTGTAAAGGTGCAAGTGGGGTGCTGTCTCCATGCTTGCTTCTACACACAGCTCTGTCTAACACCACATTGGCCACAGGTTAGGTCATGTGTTCTCTTACATCACTGTGTGGGCGGTACTGTACTCATTCACGTGTTAACCCTTTCTGTGCCAGCCCTTTATACTTCAACTCTCACCAACATATTTATAAGTCATCCCTGGTCACCAGATATATTTATATCATTATAACTACTCCAACTCCTCCCCGCTCAAGTCACTGAGTTAATGGGTTCAAACACTCTGCAGGCCTAAATAACCCGTCTGTATTGTGTTCTTAATGCAGTCAGAGGGGCGCTAGGCTCTGTTGCTGCAGGTGAACTTTGTTGGATCGAATGTCGTTCTGGCATTTGAGTGTCTGTTCATCTTCTTTTTCTATTCCTTAAAGTCTGGATTTGTTCTCCTGTACTGTTCATCTCATCCTGTGTGTTGTTCAGATTGGATTGAAGTTCAAGAATTTCATTAGTTTTTGTTGCTAGTTCTGCTTTCAAGTATTGTTCTGATGCAGCAGCAATTTTTTCGCAACTTTCAACCTTTCTGATTCTTTCAAACCCTTCTCATGCCTTTGTGATACCTCAGAAATTTGTTGTTCTGATCAAGAACAGTTTGGCTCAATGAAGATCTTTGTTTACCATCTTCTTCCAAAGGAACATAATTAGCTGAATCTTGCATCTCAAATCTTCCAGTTTACCTTTGATACGAATATTGTTCTGATACTTCTTCTGCCTTTTCTTTCTTCACCTGCCACAGGGTTATGTCCTAGTTGTTCACTTCAGTTTCAGTATTAATTAGATGTGCCTCAGGTGAGCACTTAACTTTTTCCAGTTCTGTAATCGTGCTGCATCTGGCTTCATTATCTGCCCATAGCGTGGCTGAGGTCTGTTGGCTGGCTCAGCACTGTAACCTGCTACTGCAGTTAGGGAAATGTGTCAGCATTTTCGAAAAGACTTATCTTCAACACTTCCAAAAGTTTCCCTGTCTCTCTGGCCCTCTTGTGTGATTTACTTGGGTAGTGTTTTTTTTTTCCTTTTTTGTAGCTTTACTGGAGGTTTTCTAACTGCTTTTTTAAGCTCTGTGCACTCCACAACTTGAGGGCTAAGATATTTATCAAAGGCTTTCAACACCTCATTGAAGCTGGCTGAGGCTTTACCAATGCATTGAATTGGGATTACATCATCAGCAAATTTTCCAAATGAATATAAAAATGTATGAATCTGGGCTTCTTCTGATTTCCCATTTAGACCAAATGTACTTTGGTAATTTAAACATTTTCCTTCCCAGGAGGCCCAAATTTGTGTCAAGTAAGGCCTCTGCATGAATCCAAATTGGTCTGGAAGAATGGATTTCTGATCCATGGTTAACATTTTAAAATTGCAGTTTTTAAGATGTTTAATTTCAGTTTTAAGAGGCTTCTGAAAATCAGAGATGGTGCTCTTTCTTCATAAACCCTGCTTGTCAGTTTTAGTGGGCTCCCACAGTAATGGCTTTGCGATCTCAGTGTTTATGATTTTCAGCAATGGCTGCCTGGATCGGCCGGTTAGAGCCTTCCCCATTTTAGTGTGATATTCTCGGGTTCTGCAAGCATCAAATCCTGGCTTCGACTGTTTGTTGAAGCTGTGTACTCAGTTGTGATAAACATTTCATTAATTATTTGTTCTTTTAAAGTTTTCTTTTTAAAGTTCATTTATTAGTGTCACAAGTTGGCTTACATTAACACCTCAATGAAGTTACTGTGAAAATCCCCTAGTCGCCACACTCCAGCGCCTGCTTGGGTACACTGAGGGAGAATTTAGCATGGTCAATGCACCTAAACAGCACGTCTTACGGACTGTGGGAAGAAACCAGAGCACCCGGAGGAAACCCACGCAGACAAGGGGAGAATGTGCAAACTCCACACAGGCAGTGACCCAAGCCAGGAATTGAACCCAGGTCCCTGGTGCTAACCACTGTGTACTGTGATACTGCAGACCTCAGCCATCATGTGTACAGGTATCGGCTCGTGAATCGAGTTTCTTGGACTGCAATTTAAGCAGCAATTTCTGACCACTGCGGTACTTGAACTGTCCAGGAATTTTAATTTTAAGTTCACCTTTGCTAGATTTGTTGACTCTGCACTCTGGACATTGAGGCTGGACTTACATGGGGTTCAATGGAGTCTTCTGCTGCAGTGAGGAATTAAATTTCTGCCTTCAGCTTCCAAGTCTTTTTTTTGGAACTTTTCTCTCGCGATTGCTTTCTTTGCCTTCACTTCTTGAACTTCTCTTCAGATCAGAATACTTCTTTAGCTTTCCTTCAATTTTCCAGGATTTTAATTTTTGACTTTTTTTGATTTATTCGTGGAGCATGGGCATCGCTGGCTGGCCAGCATTTATTGCTCATCCGTAGTTGCCTTTGAAGAGGTGGTGGTGAGCTGCCTTCTTGAATTGCTGCAGTCCATGTGCTGTGGGTTGACCCACAATGCCTTTTGGGAGGGAATTCCAGGATTTTGACCCAGCGACTGTGAAGGAACGGCGATATCTTTCCAAGTTAAGATGGCGAGTGGTATGGAGGGGAACTTGCAGGTGGTGGTGTACCCATGTATCTGCTGCCCTTGTCTTTCTAGATGGAAGGGGTCATGGGTTTGGAAGGTGCTGTTTAAGGCTCTTTGGTGAATTGGTGCAGTGCATCTTGTAGATAGTACACACTGCTGCTACTGCAATCTCTGCAAGGTTTTGAGTTGTCCTATTCACTGCCATCATGTTGCAAGGTGTTGGTAGGTGTAGCTTGATATATCTTATTAAGGTATTTGTTGCCTTAGGTAGTTCAACAGTAAGTTTTTATGAACTATGAGAAATTACATACGTATGTACAATAAAGGTGCAAGCTAGGAAGCTAACTTTACATGCTTGCTTCTACACACAGCTCTGTTCAATGAGTCACTGACCCCTCAGTGCAGGTTAAGTGTTCTCTTATATCCCTGTGTGGGTGATGCTAGACTCAGCCTCATGTTAATCCTTTTTGTGCCAGACCCTCTTACTATGAAAGTCTTAGTTGAATAAACATGTATTAACACGCTAGCTATTTAAAAATGGATAAATAGGGCAAACATTTAGCTGGAGCTGCCCTCAGGAAGGCTACTCAGTTTTATGTATGCTGGGCCGTAGCCCCATTAAGGGGATAGGTCATGTGACCCGGGATGGGGTGAGCTGGCCAGGAACCGACTGCAGAGCCATGCAAATGTGAGCAGCACGGTGGCACAGTGGTCAGCACTGCTTCCTCGCAGTGCCAGGGACCCGAGTTCAATTCCCGGCTTGGGTCACTGTCTGTGCGGAGTCTGCACGTTCTCCTCGTGTCTGCATGGGTTTCCTCCGGGTGCTCCGGTTTCCTCCCACAGTCCGAAAGACGTGCTGGTTAGGTGCATCGTCCATGCTAAATTCTCCCTCAGTGTACCCGAACAGGTGCCAGAGTGTGGCAACTCGGGGATATTCACAGTAACTTCATTACAGTGTTAATGTAAGCCTACTTGTGACACTAATGAATAAACGTTAAACTCGTCGTTAAGAGCGTGGAGTGAGTTGACTGAATAAAGTGTGTTCCCTGATGCCTGGCTGTAGAGTGAGTTTTTAAGGGGGTCGCTAAGGAATTTAACACTCAGCATCCTCATTCAGTGAGTGACATCACTGATGAAACTTCTTTTGCACATACTCAGTATGCTCTCACTAGAGTTCAGCCAAGCTCCAGTGGGTGAAGATCTGGCATCATATTGGGTGGTGGAACAGACTCAAGGGGCCAAATGGCTTGCTGCTGCTCCTATTTCTCACGTTCTTGTGTTTGTATCTAATTTTCCTCAGGAGTATTCCTTAACCCGTCCTCCAATATAACAATCCATGACACCGACATACCTCCTCGATCATTTAGGCCAGCTTTCCGATCTCCCTGAATGAAAATGCCAATTTTTTGCCAATCTGCATTTTTATTCATTCATGGAATATGGGCATCGATGGTTGCCCTTGAGAAGGTACTGGTGAGCTGCCTTCTTGAATCACTGCAGTCCATGTTCTGTGGGTTGACCCACAATCCCATAAGGGAGGGAATTCCAGGATTTTGACCCAGCAACCGCGAAGGAATGGCGATATATTTCCAAGTCAGGATGGTGAGTGGCTTGGAGGGGAACCTACAGGTGGTGATGTTCCCATGTATCTACTGCCCTTGTCCTTCTAGATGTAAGTGGGTTTGGAAGGTGCTGTCTAAGGATCTTTGGTAAATTGCTGCAGTGCATCTTGTCGATAGTACACACTGCTGCTACTGAGCGTTGGTGGTGGAGGGAATGGATGTTGATGGATGTGGTGCCAATCAAGTGGGCTGCTTTGTCTTGGATGGTGTTAAGCTTCTTGAGTGTTGTTGGAACTGCACCCATCCAAGCAAATGGAGAGTATTCTATCACACTCCTGACTTGTGCCATGTAGATGGTGGATAGGCTTTGGGGAGTCAGGAGGTGAGTTACTCGCCACAGTATTCCTAGCCTCTGACCTGCTCTTGTAGTCACTGTGTTTATGTGGTGAGTCCAGTTGAGTTTCTGGTCAATGGTAACGCCAAGGATGTTGACAGTGGGGGATTCAGTGATGGTAAAATCATTGAATGTCAAAGGGCGGTGGTTAGAGTCTCTCTTCTTCATGATGCTCATTGCCTGGCATTTGTGTGGCACGAATGTTACTTGCCACTTGTCAGCTCAAGCCTGGATATTGTCCAAATTGTGTTGCATTTGACGTGGAGATATCAGCGCTGGACTGGGGTGGGCACAGTAAGAAGTCTCACAACACCAAGCTAAAGTCAAACAGGTTTATCTGGAATTATGAGCTTTCGGAGCGCTGCTCCTTCATCAGGTGAAACCTGGTGCTGTGAGAACCCTTACTGTTGCATTTGAACATGGAAATGTTCAAATTGAAAATTATAGATGGTCTCACGCTGTCACCTTGTATTCACGAGGAAATGGGCAGAATCCCTCTCAGTTTGTTTAATGGCTCTTTGAACAAAATAACATTTGGCCTGTTAGATAAAAAAATAAGCAACCAAACCAGATCATATTGATCCACGCCATTATCCTGTTCTTTCAGCAATATTTCATCTGGGAATCAATAGGAATTTTAACAGCACTAAGAAATACAAATAGAAATATTCTACAATGCTGTTCTTTCATTTACTTTGGCTTTTAAAAATGTGTTGCTCCCAATGATTTTTGCTGCAATCAATCACACTCACCAACTACACCAGTTTTGGCAGAGAAAATTGAAAATTAAATGAATTTCTCTTTGAGATCTTAAAGGCTTACTAAATTGAATGGAATATGATCCAACAATCTGATGTTGTTCAGCCATTAGCCCTGACTGGCCTTCCATACTTGGTCTGTGGTCTGTGTATGCAGGAACAGAGTAAGAAGTCTAACAACACCAGGTTAAAGTCCAACAGTCGGAGAATGCTGGAAACACTCAACAGGTCTGGCAGCATCTGTGGGAAGAGAAGCAGAGTTCACGGGCGGGATTCTATGGCCTCACTCGACCCGAGACCAGAAAATCCTGCCCGAGGTCAACGGACCTTTCCATTGTTCGCCCCTCGCCCTATCCGATTCCCGTGGTTGGCAGGGCGGTAGAATCCCGGCAAATGGGAGGGAATATATGGCCTTGCTTGTCCTGAAACCATAAAATCCCACCCAAGGTCAACGGACTTTCCCATAGTCCGCCCCTCGTTCGCTCTGATTCCCGTAGCGGGCGGGGTGGTAGAATTCCGGCGAATGGACGGGAATTTACAACCTCCCTCTTCCCAAAACCATGAAATCCCACCTGATGGTAGAATTCCGACCAATGTTGCAGGCCGCTGACCTATCATCAGAACAGTTCTCTTGATAGTTCACAGCCCTGGGTGGTATTTTCAAAGCAGGGTCAGGACACCTGACCTGATCCCCACACCCAGGCTGCGTCACTCTCTAATCCCTGTTGTAAAATTTAAATTGGCTAAGTGGCCAGAAGGCAATCTTGGTGCCCAATTAGGGGTACCCAGTGCCCCCAAGAGGCAGAACTACTGGCATAGGCAGGCCCTGTGCCAATTAGAGCAGGCAGCTCCTCAGAAGGTCAGGAGGTCAAAAGTGGTTGTGGGACAACATGTTTTGGGGCAGTACGCATGTTGGCGCTAATAGAACCTGCAGACTAAGCTTAGTAAGTGATGGAAAGTAACTTAGCAGGGCCTTGAGACAAAGCCACCAGCTGTCTGCAAACAGTGCCAAGGAGGTTCACCAGGATGTTGCCCGGTATCGAGGGTGTTGACTATCAGGAGAGGTTGAATAAACTAGGATTGTTTTCACTGGAAAGATGGAGGCTGAGGGGAAACCTGATCGAGGTCTACAAAATTATGAGAGGCATAGACAGGTTGGATAGTCAGAGGCTTTTTCCTAGGGTGGAAGTGTCAATTACAAGGGGGCACTGGTTCAAGGTGAGAGGGGGAAAGTTTAAGGAAGATGTGTGGGGGAAATTTTTCACGCACAGAGTGATGGGTGCCTGCAACGTGCTGCCAGAGAAGGTGGTGGAAGCAAGCACATTAGCAACATCTAAGAGGCACCTGGCTGGGTACATGAATAGGGAGGGAATAGGGGGATATGTACCGAGTAATGGCAGGAGGTTTATTTTTTAATTTATTTAGGGCATCATGATCGGCATGGGCTTGGAGGGCCGAAGGACCTGTTCCTGTGCTGTACTTTTCTTTGTTTTTTGTGTGTTCCTTTGTGTCCGAGGCTGTTCAGATGCAGGGAAAATTCCATTCTGTTCCAGACGGGGCCATTAACAAATTCCTCAATGAGCTTAAATATTCCAGCTCTACCAGGGGCAGGCAGCGGGATTCAATCAGTCAGGGCGGCACAGTGGCACAATGGTTAGCATTGCTGCCTCACACGCCAGGGATCCGAGTTCAATTCTGGCCTCGGGTCACTGTCTGTGTGGAGTTTGCACATTGTCCCCGTATCTGCGTGGGATTCCTCCGGGTGCTCCAGTTCCCTCCCACAGTCCAAAGATGTGCGGGTTAGGTTGATTGGCCATGCTAAATTGCCGCTTAGTGTCAGGGGGATAAGCAGGATAAATACGTGGGGTTACGGGAATAGGACCTGGTTGGGAATGTGGTCGGTGCAGACTTGATGGGCTGATTGGCCTCCTTCTGCACTGTAGGGATTCTATGATTCAGTGCCACTCTACGGGAATGCAATTCTCAATTCCTGCCCCCAGCAACATTAAAAATACCAGCTCATTTACGCTGCTTCTGTCTCTGTGGATGCTGCCAGACCTGTTAGTTATTTCATAGAATCATAGAATCCCTACAGTGCAGAAGAGGCCATTCAGCTCATCGTGTCTACACCGACTCTCTGACAGAGTATCTCACCCTGGCCCTCTCCCCGCCTGTAACTCTGCACATTTACCATGGCTAATCCATCTAATCTGCACATCTTGGGACACTGAGGGACAATTTAACATGGCCAATCCACCTAACCGGCACATCTTTCAACTGTGGGAGGAAACCGGAGCACCTGGAGGAAACCCACGCAGACACTGGGAGAATGTGCAAACTTTGCGCAGTCACCCAAGGTCGGAATTGAACCCGGGTCCCTGGAGCTCTGAGGCAACAGTGCTAACATTCCAGTATTTTGTATTTTTATTTCGGATTTCTTGCATCTGCCGTATTTCACATTTCTGCCTTAGTAATGTGTTGGCTTTATTCATGATAAGTTTGTGTCTAATTCACCTGTAATGAAAAAGAGCAATATTTCCTTAGTCTCAGGTATGGAAATAATGAAGCATAAGTTGGCAAATCATCTGGCACCTCGAGCTCATTCTTTTGAACAAGGGGGAGGCCGAGTGGTATTATCACTAGCCTATTAATCCGGAAACTCAGCTAATGTTCTGGGGTCCCAGGTTCGAATCCCGCCACAACAGATGGTGGAATTTGAATTCAATAAAAAAATATCTGGAATTAAGAATCTACTGATGACGATGGGTGGGATTTTACTGCCTCGCTCGGGCAGGACTGGAAATTCCTGCCTGAGGTCAACGGAGATTTCCGTTGTCGGACCCTCACCCGTGCCGACTCCATTGGGCAAGGTGGTAGAGCTCTGGCCCATGAAGCCATTGTCAATTGTCGGAAAAGCCCATCAGGTTCACTAACGTCCTTTAGGGAAGGAAATCTGCCGTCCTTCCCCGATCTGACCTACATGTGACACCAGAGCCACAGCAATGTGGTTGACTCTCAACTACCCTCGGGCAACTGGGGATGGGCAATAAATGCTGGCCCAGCCAGCGACGCCTATGACCCACGAATGAATAAAAAAAAAGACTTTATCAAGTTGTACCATCACGGTCTGTCTAGAAATTGTGCAATTTGGATTGAGAAACCAGGTCAGCCCCAATCTCACTGAATGGCAGAGTGGACTCGATGGGCTGAATGGCCTACTTCTGCTGATGGTAAAACTTTGATGGAGGTAGAAATCTGTGAATTTTAATGAATGCAAATCTACAATCTGATGCTATTCAAGATTTGCCCTCACAGTCTTGGTCTAATGTGACCAGAATCTGAATGTTTAATCATCAACAGTTATATTTATTCCGATGACCTTCACCCCCTTTAATAAGGATCATTTTAAAAGGAATTTGTGGATACTGCATTAATGATTTTTAATGGCAATCTATTCCAGTCTTGTAAGAGGACTACTAATTTCATGCTTACGTCCTCCAGTGCTGCGATCACAGTTCAAGTGAAATAACTAGGTGTATTACTTTTCATTTTCCAGATTAAATTTCATCTTCCCTTTCTTAGCCCATCTACTTAATGTGTCCACATTCCTTTGAATGTGATCAATCTCACCAATACTAGTCAGACTACTGCTGAACTCCACTAATCACCGTGCTCACTCGTTACCATGCCCATTTATCATCACCTTGTGGTTGCTATTGTCAAGTGGATTTTCAATTTAGCTAACTAATTTGCTATTAATTCAATATACTTTACCTCCTTCAAAAGCCTCAGATGCAGAACCATATCATAGGGTGCTAGTACATTAAACTTATCCGAGTAACTCAACAGCCCTAATTCTGTAGGTTGAGCCTTATAGAATCATAGAATCCTACAGTGCAGAAGGAGGCCATTTAGCCCATCAACTCTATCCCCATAACCCCATGCGTTTACCCTAGCTAGTCCCCTCACACTAAGGGGCAATTTAGCATGGCCAATCCACCTAACCCGCACATCTTTGGACTGTGGGAGGACACCAGAGCACCCGGAGGAAACCCACGCAGACATGGGGAGAATGTGCAGACTCCACACAGGCAGCGACCCAAGCCGGGAATCGAATGAAATGAACCAACTTTATTGCTTCTAAAACTATGACAAATACCTTACGTCAAGTCTAAATTTTTTTTTAGGTGATTACTGATTATATCCTTTCAAATAAGATTTTACTTTCCTGAAGTGAGTGCATTTGATTTGATTTGATTTATTATTGTCACATGTATTGGTATACAGTGAAAAGTATTGTTTCTTGCGCGCTATACAGACAAAGCATTCCGTTCATAGAGTACATAGGGGAGAAGGAAAGGAGAGGGTGCAGAATGTAGTGTTACAGTTATAGCTAGGGTGCAGAGAAGATCAACTTAATATAAGGTAGGTCCATTCAAAGGTCTGATGGCAGCAGGGAAGAAACTGTTCTTGAGTCTGTTGGTATGTGACCTCAGACTTTCATATCTTTCTCCCGATGGAAGAAGGTGGAAGAGAATCTGTCCGGGGTGCGTGCGGTCCTTGATTATGCTGGCTGCTTTTCTGAGGCAGCAGGGAGTGTAGACAGAGTCAATGGATGGGAGGATGGTTTGCGTGAAGGACTGGGTTTACATGATGCACTGTGCTTCGTTCATGACTCTTTGAAGTTCTTTGCGGTCTTGGGCAGAGCAGGAGCCATACCAAGCTGTGATACAACCAGAAAGATTGCTTTCTATGGTGCATCTGTAAAAGTTGGTGAGAGTCGTAGCGGACATGTCAAATTTCCTTAGTCTTCTAAGAAATTCAAGGCATTGGTGGGCTACAATTAGATTTTAGTCTTTTTGAATCTCAGTTTGTCTTGGCGATTGAGAATTGGAAGAGCTGCTCTCTCTAGGTGACTGGATGCAACCTCTACATTATCAGATTCAGTCAATCGGTGGGTATTTTCTTTGCATCAGATGGTTGGAGATGTTTTGAGTGAAGCATGTAATCTTGGTTGACACTTCAGTGTAACACTAAGGAAGTTAACGTTATGTTCAACCTTGCCTGCATAACTGGAAGTGAAAGGAAGAAAAACACTTGCATTTTATATAATTTTTCATGGCCCCAGGATATCCTAAGGTCTTTTCCAACTAATGACATACAGACATGTTGTAATGGAAGAAATACAGTGGTAAATTTGCACAAGTTCACAGAAACTGCAACTTGAGACAATTTGTTTCAGTAATGTTGCTAGAAGGTTGTATTAAGGCCAGAGCTTCCCAGTTCTTCAAAATGCTTCCATGGGATCTCTTCTGCTTACCTCAAAGGGTAGAAACATAGAAACATAGAAACTAGAAGCAGGTGTAGGCCACTCAGCCCTTCGAGCCTGCTCCTCCATCTATTTTGATTGTGGCTGATTATATACGTCAAATCCTGATCCTGCCTTTCCCCCATATCCCTTGATCCCTTTAGCTCCAAAAGCTATATCCATGGCTTGGTTTAACATGATGTGGAGATGCCGGCGTTGGACTGGGGTAAGCACAATAAGAAGTCTCACAACACCAGGTTAAAGTCCAACAGGTTTATTTGGTGCACTGTTGGAGAACAGAGACCACTCCATCTGACGAAGGAGCAGCAAGCTCCGAAAGCTTATGGTATTTGCTACCAAATAAACCTGTTGGACTTTAACCTGGTGTTGTGAGACTTCTTACTTGGTTTAACATCCCATTGGAAAAGCAGCACTTCCAGCAGCGCAGCCCCCACACAATACTGGACCGGAGTACAAGCCAAATTTTGTACTCAAGTCCATGGGTTGGGATATGAACCCAGGACCTCTGAATTCTAAGGTGGTTCTACCATTGAGCCAAGGCCAACTCTGATCGATACAAAGGCACAATCTATAGGAGAATGGGAAGTTGGTCCACTGACATGACAAATGTTGTATGGAAGTCTCCTGCCAGCCCAAAAATTGGTTTAACGCTGATGTGAATTTCCTACGGGATTGTCTGCAGATGCCCACCATGGTGGGTCAGGAAAACTGCTGGAGGCTGGCGTGAAATTGATTTGCATCCTGCTGATGGGATGCAAATGAAGGCCCAACCAGAATCTTCTCCCCTTGACTAAGCTCACCAGGGGATCGGCTAGGAAACCAGGCAAATTAACACATCAGCGGCAGTACCCTGCACGGTAGACTGTCTGTGTCTGCATATACATGAAATGGATAGTGCAGACACAGACTTCACTATATCTATCAACTGGACACAGCTGAATGTCCTTGCTAACAGCACCAAAACTGTAATAAAGACATGATTATGGGACCATTGTCTGAACGGACACTCCATCCATCTACCACTAAAGATTATGACATTACCGATGGGATGCGATTAAACAGCGGTTGTTTTGGGCCTATCTCTTTGTATCATGTGTAAATAATTTACCGGTTGTGTGACTCGAAGTAATTATCTTTACCAGAAGGTGTAAGAAATGCCCGATTAAAAAAGCTAACTGTACACAATTGAGCAGAGCAGGCTGGAGAAATCTTAGGAATTCTCCAATTCTCCTCTCCTTATCGATAAGAAGGCAACAAAGGATTGATCACTCGTGAACTCTGTGTCCGAGTATCTTCTGAGCACCGACAACACCAACGGAAAGGCACGCAGGTCCAGAAATGTCTGGAACAATGCGACATACGGAAGTGGGGACTTACTTGAAGGAGGTCCAGGGCTGTCTCTGGAGTTCTGGGTGGAGGGAGCCAGTGATCCTAGACCCTGGAACACCACAGCAGTGGATGGGTGTGTGTGTGTGTGGGGGTGTGTGTGAGGGGGGGGGGGTGAATTTATCAGGTGGATTTTCCAGCTTAAGTGCCATTGGGGAGGTCCATCTTTCAGCCTCAGTGTGTTCCTGGAAGCCCATCCTCTTTCTTCAACGATGGGATGGTGATATTGGATGTTTTTTCAAATATGGCACCTGAAGATGATGAAGGAAGATGTGCAATCAAGCCCAACCCACCACGGAATACGGTGCAAAACACCTGGAAGCATAATTAATGAAGTTGGGGCTGGAAGATATGGCATGGCTTCCTGTCAGGCTCTGCAATGGAAAAAACTCCCAGTTCCTATCCCCTCCACGGGACTTAGTCCCAGATGGGAGAACTCCACCCATTAATTGCCTCTGAATCACACCATCAAAAATAATTCAACTGCTTAATAGAACATAGAACATAGAAAGCCACAGCACAAACAGGCCCTTCGGCCCACAAGTTGCGCCGATCACATCCCCACCTCTAGGCCTATCTATAGCCCTCAATCCCATTAAATCCCATGTACTCATCCAGAAGTCTCTTAAAAGACCCCAACGAGTTTGCCTCCACCACCACCGACGTCAGCCGATTCCACTCACCCACCACCCTCTGAGTGAAAAACTTACCCCTGACATCTCCTCTGTACCTACCCCCCAGCACCTTAAACCTGTGTCCTCTCGTAGCAACCATTTCAGCCCTTGGAAATAGCCTCTGAGAGTCTACCCTATCCAGACCTCTCAACATCTTGTAAACCTCTATCAGGTCACCTCTCATCCTTCGTCTCTCCAGGGAGAAGAGACCAAGCTCCCTCAACCTATCCTCATAAGGCATGCCCCCCAATCCAGGCAACATCCTTGTAAATCTCCTCTGCACCCTTTCAATGGCTTCAACATCTTTCCTGTAATGAGGTGACCAGAACTGCGCGCAGTACTCCAAGTGGGGTCTAACCAGGGTCCTATAAAGCTGCAGCATTATCTCCCGACTCCTAAACTCAATCCCTCGATTAATGAAGGCCAGTACGCCGTACGCCTTCTTGACCGCATCCTCCACCTGCGAGGCCGATTTAAGAGTCCTATGGACCCGGACCACAAGGTCCTTCTGATCCTCTACACTGCTAAGAATGGTACCCTTCATATTATACTGCTGCTTCATCCCATTGGATCTGCCAAAATGGATCACCACACACTTATCCGGGTTGAAGTCCATCTGCCACTTCTCCGCCCAGTCTTGCATTCTATCTATGTCTCGCTGCAACTTCTGACATCCCTCCAAACTATCCACAACACCACCTACCTTGGTGTCGTCAGCAAACTTACCAACCCATCCCTCCACTTCCTCATCCAGGTCATTTATGAAAATGACAAACAGCAAGGGTCCCAGAACAGATCCCTGGGGCACTCCACTGGTCACTGACCTCCATGCAGAGAAAGACCCCTCCACAGCCACTCTCTGCCTTCTGCAGGCAAGCCAGTTCTGGATCCACAAGGCAACAGCCCCTTGGATCCCATGCCCTCTCACTTTCTCAAGAAGTCTTGCATGGGGGACCTTATCGAACGCCTTGCTGAAGTCCATATAGACCACATCCACCGCTCTTCCTTCGTCAATGTGTTTGGTCACATTTTCAAAGAACTCAACCAGGCTCGTAAGGCACGACCTGCCCTTGACAAAGCCGTGCTGACTACTTTTGATCATACTAAACTTCTCTAGATGATCATAAATCCTGTCTCTCAGGATCCTCTCCATCAACTTACCAACCACTGAGGTTAGACTCACCGGTCGGTAATTTCCCGGGCTGTCCCTGTTCCCTTTCTTGAATATAGGGACCACATCTGCAATCCTCCAATCCTCCGGAACCTCTCCCGTCTCCATCGACGATGCAAAGATCATCGCCAAAGGCTCCGCAATCTCCTCCCTCGCCTCCCACAGTAACCTGGGGTACATCCCATCCGGTCCCGGCGACTTACCAACCTTGATGCCATTCAATAGTTCCAACACATCCTCTTTCTTTATGTCCACATGCTCGATCCTTTCTGTCCACCGCAAACCAGCAGTACAACCACCCAGATCCCTTTCCACCGTGAATACCGAGGTAAAGTATTCATTAAGCACCTCCGCCATTTCTAACGGTTCCGCACAAACTTTTCCCCCTTCACCTTTTAAGGGTCCTATGCCTTCACATCTCATCCTTTTACTCTTGACATATTTGTAGAAAGCCTTGGGATTCTCCTTAATCTTACCCGCCAAGGCCTTCTCATGACCCCTTCTCGCTCTCCTAATTTCCTTCTTAAGCTCCTTCCTACATCCCGTATACTCCTCTAAATCCTTAACACCTCCTAGCTCCCTGAACCTTCTGTACGCCTCTCTTTTCTTATTCACCAGGTTCATCACAACCTTCGTGCACCACGGTTCCCGTACCCTACCAACACCCCCCTGTCTCATCGGAACGTTGTCATGCAGAGCTCCAGACAAACATTCCTTGAAAATCCTCCACTTTCCTTCGGTACTTTTCCCCAAGAATGCCTCCTTCCAATTTACCCGTCTAATTTCCTCCCTGATGACACTGTATTTCCCTTTACTCCAGAGAAACACTTTCCTAGCCTGCCTGATCCTATCTCTTTCCAATGCTATCGTGAAGGAGATAGAATTATGATCGCTATCCCCAAGATGCTCACCCACCGAGAGATCCTCCACCTGTCCAGGTTCATTAGCCAGCACCAGATCAAGTACAGCCTCTCCTCTAGTAGGCTTATCCACATACTGTGTCAGGAAACTCTCCTGGACACACCTAACAAACTCCTCTCCATCCAAACCCCTAGCCCTAGGGATATTCCAATCTATGTTTGGGAAATTAAAATCTCCCATCACGACAACTCTGTTATTCCTACATCTCTCCAGTCATCTCAATTACTGCTTTTGTGGAATTGTGTTCTGAACAAATTGGTTGCTGCAATTACCAACTTAACATTGTCAAAGATAATCCAGGAATATGGTGACCCGCATGTGCAACATTCTGTAGAAACTGGCACCACGGACACCGGGGCACCACCCATCCAGAGTCACTCTGAAATTCACCGCCACACTGAGCTTGTATGTGAGTGGCTTCATCCAGAGTTCCACTGGGAACCTGTGCAGGATCTCCCATATGTCATTGTATAAAAGAACATAGGAACATAAAACTAGGAGCAGGAGTGGGCCCTTTGGCCCCTCGAGCCTGTTCTGCCATTCAATAAGATCATGGCTGATCTTCTCGTGATTTAAAGTTTATTTATTATTTATCAATCAGACATAGGCTTACATTAACACTGTAATGAAGTTACTGTGAAAATCCCCTAGTCCGGCACCTGTTTGGGTACACTGAGGGAGAATTTAGCATGGCCAATGCACCGAACCAGCATGTCTTTAGGACTGTGGGAGAAAACCGGAGCACCCGGAGGAAACCCACGCAGATATGGGGAGAGCATGCAGACTCTGCACAGACAGTGACCCAAGCCAGGAATCAAACCCAGGTCCCTGGAGCCATGAGGCAGCAGTGCTAACCACTGTGTCACTGTGTCATGCATGAGGCATACATGAGGTGACAGACATACTTTTCGCAAAGGCCCAGAATTACCGACACTTCACCAGAGACCAAGAGTGCCAACAGGTCAAAGCATTTCTAAGATTTCTGGTTTTCCAATGGTTCAGGGTGCTATCGACTGGACTCATGTGGCTATAAAAGCTCCATGGCAACAAACGTTTCAATACATAAACAGAAAAGGATTCCACTGATTCAATTCTCAGCCGGCCTGTGACCATAAGAAACAAATAATTCAGCTGTGTGCAAGATACCCAGGAAGGTGCCATGACTCGCACATTTTGGGCATATCACAGATCCCTAACATCTTTGAAGGACCAGACAAAATCCAGGATTGGCTATTCAGTGCCAAAGGGTACCTGCAAAGGACCTAGCTGTTTATGCTTGTGCGGTGGCTACAAAACCCTGAAAAGAGAAGGTACAAGAATGCTCATATTGCTTCCAAACACTGGTATAGGAGAGCATCAAACCTTGGAGATGCAGTTTTGGTGCCTTGACAGATCTGTAGGAGCACTCCAGTATACTCCCCGAAGTGTCTCTGATATCATCATCATCTACTGTGCATTGCACAATCTAGAACTACAAAGCATGGGATGGTTTGCCAGATGTAGACATAGATGTCTCCTCCGATGAGGAAGACATTGAAAGGGATAAGGGCAAAGAGTTCAAGGAAGCCGAGGCTGTGGGGGAAGAGGCATGGGGCACACAAGGCAGGCATGCATGTGAGGCCCTCATAGACACCAGGTTCTAAGAGGAGCATGACGAATAGTAGTCTGCATCCTTTTGGACAAGCGTCCTCTCTAGGACCCACATGAACAGCAGAGTGAATAACACTCAATCGAAGAGTGAGCTCTCAACCATTTTGCCTAGAACTGTACTGGTCATTTGAAGGGTGATGAAGACTTAGTAACATGTGTCCTTGTTGGGAGGAGGTTCAACCGGGACCAGGGCGCTCCAGCATTACATATCAGAAACCACAGCCTCTTGTAATGTCTCTCCAGGATCACGGGCACCATGGAAACCTAGCAGGGACAGGTGCAGCTCCACAATCCTCAAAGCTGTCTGCCTTCAGTCTGACAAACCTGCTCAAGGAGATTCATCTCTCAAAATGGAGCAATGCATTCTGTGTTACCTCATTGGTGTAACTGAGAGGTCAGACTTAGTCCAAGGCAGTTGAGGATGTTACGCAAGTTTAACACCATTCTGACATCATGTGATCCTTTGTGCCCGCTTCTCCTTCATCACATTGACATCTGTCACTCCTACTTAGGGATGCGTGTATGTTCCTAATTCCCTGACCGGGAAATATCTCAGCATTCCTTTGCTGTCGCTGGGTCAAAATCCTAGTACTTTCTCTCTAATAGAACTGTGGGTGGACCTACAACGCATGGCCTGCAAGAAGGCGGTTCACCACCACCTTCTCAAGGGCAGTTGGGGATGGGCAATAAATGCTGGTATTGCTAGTGACGTCCACATCCCTTGAATGAATAAAAGAGAAGTACTGAAGAAGTGGTGGTCACTGTTATGATACACTTCCAAGGTAAGTAATCATGGACTTCTGAAGGTATGAAAGATTTTCCATAAATGCATGTACTTTCCTTGATATTTTATGTTCCTCTCCACCTCACAGTGGACCCCAGGCACCATGGACATTCTCTCTTCCACCTTCCTCCGTTAGGAAAAACATAAAAGTCTGAGATCACGTATCAACCGACTTAAGAACAGCTTCTTTCCTGCTGCCATCAGACTTTTGAATGGATCTGCCTTATATTAAGCTGATCTTTCTCTGCACCCTAGCTATAACTGTAACACTACATTTTGCACTCTCTCCTTTCCTTCTCCTCTATGTACTCTATGAATGAGTCTATATAGCGCGCAAGAAACAATACTTTTCACCGTATCCCAATACATGTGGCAATAATAGATCAAATCAAAACAGATCAATAATATCCAGAATTTGAGAGAGTTTGGCTGGTGAGCCTCACCCTGACTTGAACCAATGTTTTGGGGGAGCTAGCCGCACGAATGTGCATTAGAGTTGTCAGGGTAACCTCCCCACTCACAGGAGAAGAATTGTCGAGAGGGAATGATGTGACTTTTTGACACCCAAGCTTCGAGACCGCTTACCAGGGAGTTATAGCCATGATGTGGAGATGACGGCGTTGGACTGGGGTGGGCACAGTAAGAAGTCTCACAACACCAGGTTAAAGTGCAACAGGTTTATTTGGAATCACGAGATTTCAGAACGCTGCTCCTTCTTCAGGTGAGTCACCTGATGAAGGAACAGCGCTCCGAAAGTTCGTAATTCTAAATAAACCTGTTGGACTTTAACCTGGTGTTGTGAGACTTCTTACAGTGCCTTACAGGGAATTGTAAGCCAGGCGCAGCATCTGAGCATCCTGCCTCGGAGCCCTGGTGCTGGAACATCCCAATTTCCTTTCCCTGTAGCGTCTGGACCGTCGAAGTTGCTTTTGTTCTGGATGAATGAAGCTGGTGACTCAAGCAGACAGTGAAAAAAAATGATGGGCTGATGGACTGGGCCCGATTTAAAACTGGAACAACCTAGACAATTATATAAAGCAGCACATTTGTTGAGATTATAGGAGGACCTGTCATTTTGATTGCATTAGTGGCAGCAAATGAATCAAGTGCAGAGAACTATTCACATTTAATATAGGGGAGTTAATAACTAGAAACCGCTCTCCTCCCAGACAAGGTAGGTTTACAAGAGGGAACGTGTTCGCTCCTCATTCTCCAGAAGTTGATTGACAATTTTTCCCTTGAACTATTATCAATACCACTCCAACTCAATGGCACTCAGTCCTTAATGCTGCCTATTTAACATATTTGCAAAATACAATCAGGGATTGAAAGCAAGGCTTTAAAGTCATTTGCATCCTGGCTACAACCCTGATGGTTCTTCATTTACATTTTCCAACAGCACTGTACAGCCCACTTGCAACCCACAGTAAGATAGCGTCTAAAATGACAGCTTAACAAGCACTACCTTTCAAATGGCATTGCTGTCACAACATTCATCAGCAAAGAGAACTTTATATCACCAAATAGTGAATATAACAGAATTCCACAGAAACCTCACCCACAGAAACAAACCAGACAATTTAAAAGGATTGCTATAAGTCGCCAATTAACTCACACGTCCCACTTGTCAGGGCCATGGATCAGAACATTGAGGGCAGAGGTCAGAATGTGCCTCTAAATTAATTCTGTGGCATGAGTTAAGAAAATGTATTGGGTGGAATTCTCCCAAAAAAATTCTAAGTGTTGAATTCACGTAAAAACTGGAGTAAATCTCGCTGGTTTCTTCTGCGGGAGTTTCAAAATGAATCTCCCACACTCTTGTGCACTGCAGAGTGCACTAGCGTGAATCTCATTAAAAATCCGGGGGCAGGGTCTATTTCCACTGAAGAGCTGAAATCAGCACACTCAGCGGGCTATCGTGCATTCACCGATCTGTCAGCGCCAAGATCGGCGCATGTACAGTAGTTTCACACAGCCGGCCTCCCGATCGCTGGCCAACTTGATCGCTGCCCATTCCCGCGACCCCGCATTGCTGGTCATGCAACTCCCCCACGCCTCGATTGCTGGCCTCCTGGACGCGTCTGGGCCAGCACCCACCCCCTAGCCCACTCGACCCCCCGGCAGTCCCAATTGCCCCCCCTCCCATCGGCAGCCCCTTAGCAGATATAATGGGGGAAAATAATTGCCCCCATTATATCCACTGACTAATAGTGATGTGACTTTAAGGTCTAGATTTTTCAATCACCAATACTTTATTCTAATTCCAATTCCCTTCCCACACCTTGTGGTGCACTAAGGCAGATTTTCATGTGTTTCCATACCTAGTAATTCCAGGAACAGGTCACTAATCTGACACCAGAGTCTAATAGCTTGAGGGATGGCACTTTACATCAAGTGTGGCTGACCAGGAGTCTCTCCTGCTCTTAACGCCTGCAGCTAGCGAGTTTGGAAGGAATTTGCAGGTTGACACTCACACTGTTTGATTGCATTTTGAATGCACCTTTATTGACCATTAAATCCTAGGGTGGGACTTGAACCCAGAGGTTCCAGCTCAGAGGCAGGGATGCTACCGTCGCGCCACAGGACCTCCCCATTACCCTATGGCCAATGGTAATTCATCACTCATTTATTTTGAAGGGCTTGCTATCAGCAATACAACAACCTAAAATCCAACCTCAATGCTTGTGAGTGCCATCACCATCATGGCACCATTTCAATGTCAATGGACATCATCAACATCACCATCATCATACAGTGGTTAAACCCAGTTGGACTATTGTCTCTGTAGTAGGGCAAACCCAAAGAGTGTGGGCTGCAACAGGAGGGGAATGTATGGAAAGGGTTAAACAGACAGCACTGTAGTATCCACACTCACTGCAGGCAGACACATGACAAATTACAAATAACTACACCTCAGATGGCACTAAAACAGTCACACCTCAGGTGAGATCGTTCCGAGCTTACAGTAACAATGAGAGAATTGATATTACCTATCAAAGGTTCCAAAAAGTTTAGAGGAGCCATTGTGCCTCTGGAAAACTAATCAAGTATTAAAGCTAAAGCACACAGGACAATGGATCTGTGTAATGTGATCAAAAACAGAACTGTAACTAATTTAAAGTAACAATCTGATGACCTAATCGAAATGTAGCACTTTGTAATGCGAAAAAGTATAAGAATATGTAAGAACTGATGAGTTGCAGAGTAGCTCAGAAGCAAGCTGCAGTTACAGCCACCAGGTTCCGCCCTCCCTCATGCATGTTGAATAAAGCTGTTCTTGTTGCAGTTCTAAATGGTCTCGGAAGACTCAGTTCATTCATTCCCCCCCTACAATCTCCAATTCTACCACCACATTTACGAATGTTACCAAGAAGGAGAGATCGCGATTCTCGATTTTCTCCGCACATCCTGAGGTTCAGGCTCAGAAAGTCCCTTCACCAAAATCCCTTTATTTAGAAACTCTAACAGCAGTACAGTAATTAGCAGTCTATCTCTGGGGTTGTCAGAAGAACTGACACCCCCGGCTAAGTTCAAGGCAAAGACTCCCTGATTGGCCCATCAATTGGATCCTTAATCAGGGAGTTCATACTCCAATTGGCCAACCTCAATGGCCTGATTGAAGTCATTACAATAGTTCAGGAACAGAGTTTGGAGCGGGGACTGAAAACAACGCCTTCAGTCTTCCCAATATTCAGGAAATTTCTGCTCCTCCGATATTGGGTGCCAGATAAACATTCATGGGATGAGGGCATGCCTGACAAGTTCTGGCGTTATTTAGAAGGTGGTGGGAGTTGACCTCTTGAACTGCTGCAGTCCATGTGGTGGAGGTGCACATGCAGTGCTGTTAGAGGGGGAGTTCCAGGATTCTGAATCCGCAACAGGGAAGGAATGGCTAAATAGTTCCAAGTCAGGACAGCAGATGATTTGGAGGCAAACTAGCAGCTTCGATAGCGAATCTAACTAGCTGCAGAGTACAGTCTGCATTCGAATTGTGTGACTGACCAACGTAAGGTGCAGAAAGCACCAAGGTCATATTTGCTGCCTCTCATTCCTTTCATTATTGGCTGAATCAACACAACACTGCCAAAAGCAGTGAATGTAGCCTCTGGCAGATTTGCTCTTTATCCCAGGTTGGCAGTTTGTTTTTGGCTGATGTATGACTTAAGCAGGACTCTGTCACTCTCAGAATCTGGCCTCCAGCAGAGACCATTGCCCAATGCCAAGACGTGTCACACAGAAATAAAAGTGCCTTGAGTTAGGCACTTTGGGATATAGTATGTGAGCAATTTGAGGCCTAACGTGTAGTAAGTGTTGCATGCTTGGGAAGGAAAGGTGACTTTGTAGCTATAACTTTCAAAGTTCCCCACCACCAGGGCTTTCCTTGTGTCATAACTGGGTCTGTTGTCGAGTTGGCGATGATTGATTGCTATGATTAGTCGACAACTCCATTATAATGTGACGACAAGGATGATGGAGGGCGAACTAGCTGGAATTTGCAGTCCAACAATTTAGTGTAAAGAGTGCCCTGGCAATAGCTGGTTAAGGGCGCCCACGTGAGCTGAGATACTTTTGGTTCTACACTGAGTTCAGTTCCCAGTTGGTGCCTGAATGTCATTAGCTGGGAGGGAAGAGAAGCTTTTACTGTGATGTAACTACCAACTCTATTCACTGTCAGTGTGGAGTTCCTCA
Source organism: Mustelus asterias (assembly GCF_964213995.1). NCBI lineage: Eukaryota > Metazoa > Chordata > Chondrichthyes > Carcharhiniformes > Triakidae > Mustelus > Mustelus asterias. The sequence goes on from NC_135809.1 coordinate 13,351,620, forward strand.
CTCCACTTACCGTTGCAAACTGTCTCGTTCATACGCAATAAAAATGTTACTGGGAACAATGTCCTAGATTTTCTGGCCAGTTGTATTTAAAAAAAAATTAGGTTGCTGTTGGTACAGTGGAACCCCGATTTTACGCGCCTCGATTTAGCGCGAATTCGGATATAACACGATGAATCATTGGACACTTTTTTTTTCCTTTCATGTAATTGTCAATCACTTTCGTTGCTGTTACCTTCTTATAAATTTAAGTCCTGGTGTTAATGTAACAACACTTCTATTTTCAGAATATTGAAATTATTCACAAATCTCTTTACGTCTGTGTACAGTCTCAGAATACATTATCCGCTCTTTCTCGGAAAGCAGGCTGCAGATGATAGACGGACTTTTTTTTACCTGAGCAAATCACCCCAGCATCGTTGGAGTGCTGAAGGCTATAGATTGCAAGTGGAAGCGTGAATATTAATAGACAGTGGGAACAGTCCGCGAATCAGTTGAAAGTTGGAAGCATCATTTGGCTGCATCAGGCAGTAATGTCGATAGGCGCATAATTGATCGAATCGGCACAAGTCAGGACTTTCATGGTCTGCGGTCTATCATACTGCCTGGACTAATATAGTGGAATCCAAATTCTAGTCTAGATTCGATATCCACCATCACTGTCGAACCGGCCGCACTGCTGCAACCGGCTGAATTGGATAGTCAGGTAGTCTCCAGCCCTTCCCGGGGCGGAAAGATGTGGCGATCTTTAGGCGGAACCCTGATATGTCAGTGGTGGAAGGGGCATTAGCATTGGTCTGCATGACAGCGCCGACTGGTAACTAGGGAAGTGAAAATTTATCTCTAAACGGTAGCGGGGCCGCTTTGCTTCTCACCCTGCTCCTCGGGGACCTAATTTAATGTCACACTGAATAGGGGTGCAGCAATTAAAGATTTTCAGGAAAACATTTCAAAATCATTTTCCTTCACAACTGACAGGCAGACTTAGAATAGAAACATTGAACACAAAGACACTGAAATAGTTAGGATGTTAGGTCAACATTGGGTAAGTTTGAACGCTGATTTTCTTGAACCCCGATTTAGCTTTTTTCGCGATAACATTTTATGGACCCCAACCATCGCGTTATAACGGGGCCGCACTGTATTGTCTAACACTGATCAGAAAATGCAAGCTTATTTTTCTCAAAAACAGCTTAAAATAAAGGGTGGAATTTTCCGACCTCGCCACCGCTGCCAGCGGGAACGGAATATTTTGCACTCAGCCAAACCTCTGATCACTGCAGCGGGACCGGAGAATCCCAATCGCTGGTGAGGTTGGAGGTTTCTGGCAAAATCTTTGTCTACACTTCCCGCTGCCTCAGAAAATCAGCCAGCATAATCAAGAACCCCAGACATATTCTCTTCCACCTTCTTCCATCGGGAAAAAGATACAAAGGTCTGAGTTCATGTACCAACTGACTCAAGAACAGCTTCTTCCCTGTTGCCATCAGACTTCTGAATGGACCTGCCTCGCATTAAGTTGATCTTTCTCTGCAGCCTAGATATGACTCTAACATTCTGCACTCTCTCCTTTCCTTCCCTATGTACGATATGCTTTGTCTGTATACTGCGCAAGAAATAAGATTTTTCACTGTCTACTGATACATGAGAATAATAAATCAAACAAATCAAAAAAAAAATTAGTTCAATAAAAATTCTCAATTGTAACTGGAAGATAACATTGAACTTACTTCAGTAAGGTTGAGCCATTTTCTAATTCTTTTTTGAATCCTGGTGATTTTTTCCACAATTTTGACAGAGAAATCTTGAACTTAAAAAGAAATAGTGGCCGGATTGTTACTGTCCCGCCCGCCACCGGAATCGGAGCTTGAAAGTTCAAGTTTGCACGTTCTCGCTATGTCTGCATGGGTTTCCTCCGGGCGCTCCGGTTTCCTCCCACAGTCCAAAGATGAGCAGATTAGGTGGACTGGCTTTGCTAAATTGCCCGTTAGTGTCCAAGGATGTGCACGTTAGGTGGATTGGCCTTACTAAATTAACCCTTAGTGTCCCAAGATGTGTAGAGTCATAGAGGTTTACAGTATGGAAACAGGCTCTTCAGCCCAACTTGTTCATGCCGCCCAGTTTTTACCACTGGGCTAGTCCCAATTGCCCACATTTGGCCCATATCCCTCTATACCCATCTTACCCATGTAACTGTCTAAATGCTTTTTAAAAGACAAAATGTACCCGCCTCTACTACTACTGCCTCTGGGAGCTCGTTCCAGCCACTCTCCACCCTTTGAGTGATAAAATTGCCCCTCTGGACCCTTTTGTATCTCTCCCCTCTCCCCTTAAACCTATGCCCTCTAGCTTTAGACTCCCCTACCTTTGGGAAAGGAGGTTGATTATCTACTTTATCTATTCCCCTCATTATTTTGTAGATTTCTATAAGATCACCCCTAAGGCTCCGATGCTCCGGGGAAAAAAAGTCCTGTGTAGTTTTGATGGATTAGCGGGGTTACGGGAATAGGGCGGAGGAGAGGGCCTGAGTAAAATACTCAGTGCTAGTGCCGACTCGATGGGCCAAATGGCCTCTTCTGCAGTGTAGGGATTCTATGATTGCTGATACCTGCTTGTGACAGCATTAAACAAAATGGTGCTACTTCAGAAATAAGCACTTTATTTAACTTCATTTTCAAATTTAAAAGGTGGATCTGGGGCTTAGCACTGAGGAGAGAGTGGAAATATTGAAATGAATCAATTTGAACTAAAGCAAATGATGTCTACTTGATTTTATAAAAAGAAGCTGCCTCATTGGAGCTTCTGCCTGACAGCTTTGTGACATAGTTGGGGAACTGCTGTCTTTCAAAGCCTCAGCAAACTGTGTTTTTAATATCTATGTATGGGATTTTGGTAATAACGTTCAATGGATTATTGCAGCAGCCTGTCCAACAAGCAAATAATAGAACGCTCGCTGGAAATCTACAGCAAGTCATCACACAAGGTGGTGGTTGCATTCCTAAAAATCTCCACATGCGTTTTTGGTGATACATAAATAGAAGTTGTTGTTGCAGAATTGCACTGTGGTTACTCTGAACCAGTAACCCAGAGGCCTGGTCTAATAGTCTGGAGTTGTGAGTTCAAAACTTCACATAGCAGCCAAGGAACTTAAATTCAATTATGGTGACCCAGAGACTATCAGATTGTCCTAGAGAAGCAATGGCCTAATGGTATTATCACTAGACTATTAATCCAGAAACTCGGCGAATGTTCTGGGAACCCGGGTTCGAATCCCCCCATGGCAGATGGTGGAATTTGAATTCAATAAAAAAAATCTGAAATTAGATTCTACTGATTTCCATGAAACTATTGTCGATTGTCGGAAAAACCCATCTGGCTCATAATGGCCTTTCGGGAAGGGAAGGAAATCTGCCGTCTTTACCCAGTCTGGCCTACATGTGACTCCAGTGCCACAGCAATGTGGCTGACTCTCAACTGCCCTCTGAAATGGCCAAGCAAACCACTCAGGTGTATCAATCGCTACAAAGTCTATGGCATTGTGGGTCAACCCACATGGGCAAGTTGGGCTGAAGGGCCTGTTTCCATGCTGTAAACCCCTATAACTCTAACCCTCAGCACGTGGACTGCAGCGATTCAAGATGGCACCTCAGCCACACCTTCTCAAGGACAACTAGGGATGGGCAATAAATGCTGGCCAGCCAGCGATGCTCATGTCCCACGAATGAATAAACTAAACATCCACCTGATTCATGAATGTTCTTGAGGTAAGGAGGTCTACTGATCTTCCCTGATCTGATCTCAGTGTGACTCCTGACTCACTGTAATGTGATTGACTCTTAACTCCCATCTGAAGGGAGCTCACCGCCATCTTCCCATGGGGAATAAATGCTTTATCAGCAACACCTACCTCCCATGAATGAATTATAAAAAACATATATCTATTAAATTCAGGAAAGTTATGCTGTGCTGAGTGTATGTCTTGTGAGACCTGCATCAATACATTCCATGGAAGAATTTTCATGTGTTTATTTTGGTTGTCTATCATTTGTGAGATCTGTGTAACTCACACAGGGCCAGTTGCACATTTCGGGAACCCGACATAGATACAATCTTCCAGTTTCAGCATGTGTCACCCTTGCAGTTTCACCCAGGTGCTGTCACAGCTACGTCAAGCCCATTGGGGCGGCACGGTGGCACAGTGGTTAGCACTGCTGCCTTACAGCGCCAGGGAGCTGGGTTCAATTCTGGCCTCGAGTGACTATCTATGTGGAGTTTGCACCTTCTTCCGTGTCTGTGTGGGTTTCCTCTGGGTGCTCCGGTTTCCTCCCACAGTTCAAAGATGTGTGGGTTAGGTTGATTGGCCATGCTAAATTGACCCTTAGTGTCAGGGGGACTAGGAGGGTAAATACTTGGGGTTACAAGGATAGGGCCTGGGTGAGATTGTTGTCGGTGTAGGCTCGATGGGCCAAATGGCCTCCTTCTGCACTGTAGATTCTATGATTCTATGAGACAACTGAACACCAGGCCGGGGGAGTATGACACTTCAAACCCCCAGCTGAATAAAATAAGATCTACATTATCCAGAAGGAGAGCATAAAATGCGTTCCACAGAGAGCTTTCCCAGGAGTAAATATACACCGTGGGAATGACCGCAATAAAACCCACGAACCCCTGAAAGGCTGAGTCAGAATGTCCCAGTTACACTGAACAGGAGCAAACTGGAAACTCATGAAGGAGGTTACACAAAGCAGCCAGAAATTATTTTACTACTCTACTATGTTCCAGTTTGTTGGTGATTCGAATATTAAGTTTAACATTTATTTATTAGTGTCACAAGAAGGCTTACATTAACACTGCTATTAAGTCACTGTGAAAATCCCCCAGTTGCCACACTTCGGCGCCTGTTCGGGTACACTGAGGGAGAATTTAGCACGGTCAACGCACCTAAACGGCACGTCTTTCAAACTGTGGGAGGAAACCAGAGCACCGGGAGGAAACCAATGCAGACACGGGGAGAACGCGCAGACTCCGCACAGACAAAGTCGGGAATTGAACCCACATCCCAGGCGCTGTAAGGCAGCAGTGCTCCACTGTGCCACCGTGCCGCCCCATGAATATAATTATCTATATAAAGAAGCAATAAGAATCTATTATTATATCGAGAAATGCATGAGCATATTTCTTTCTCATATTTACTCTCTTTATCCAACTTTCGCAGTAACTTCATTGCAGTGTTAATGTAAGCCTACTTGTGACACTAATAATAAATAAACTTAAACTACCTTAAATCTGTGCCCGCTCGTTCTAGATCTTCCTACCAATCTAGATAGTTTGCCCCCTATCTACTCTGTATCCCCTCTTATTATTCGTACGTTAGACGTGATGGACTATTCCACTGCAGAGAGCATCTCCTGACATTTGGCCAGTAGATGTTGCTGGATCAGGTTATTTTCTCCTCCCTCAGGACCACTGAGGCCACTGTGGCTTCCATAGCAACCGTTCAGCTGAGATCAGCTTAACCATCGCAGATTGAGGAGGATCGAATTTAGAATCACCCAAATCAATCGTCCTGTCTCAATGCTATCATTGTAAGAAGCCTCACAACACCAGGTTAAAGTCCAACAGGTTTAGTTGGAATCACGAGTTTTCGGAGCGCTGCTCCTTCATCAGGCGAGTGGCGGTAGATTCCCAGACAAGGCATATATAGGCAAAGACACAATTGCAAGCTAATTACAGATTGGAATGTGAAAAATGGTTGGAATGCGAGTCTTTACAGGTAATTAAGTCTTTACAAGTACAGACAGTGCGAGTGGAGAGAGGGATAATCACAGGTTAAAAAGGTGTGAAGTGTCTCAAGCCAGGAAAGTTAGTAGGATTTTGCAAACCCAGGCAGTATGGTGGGGGTTACATGTAGTGTGACATAAACTCAAGATCCCGGTTGAGGCTGTTCTCATGCGTGCGGAACTTGGCTATCAGGTGGCTCTCCAGAATCGGTTGCACTCTTGGACACATGCATCTTCATCAAGGATGGACACCTGATGAAGGAGCAGCGCTCCGACAGCTCATGATTCCAAATAAACCTGTTGGACTTTAACCTGTTGTTGTGAGACCTCTTACTATGCCCACCCCAGTCCAACGCCGGCACCTCCACATCAACACTATCATGTTTACACCTATTGGGGCCTCCAATGATTAGAAACACAATGGGTGGGATTTTCTGGCCGTGCTCGCCCCAAAACCGGAAAATCCCCACCTGAGGTCAACAGACCTTTGCATGGTCGCCACCCCCTCCCCCCCCCAACCCCCGTCCGCTACAATTCCCGTGGCGAGCGGGACTGGAAAATTGCCCCCAATTACTTCCAAATCTTGGCAAATTAATGGTGCAATTGCATAGTGGCTATGTGAATGGACCAGAGGCCTGGGAATGCGAGTTTAAACCTCACCATGGTAGTGTGAGAATTTGAAGTGAGTTTTTAAATAAGTAATTTGGAAATTAAGAACTGCTACTAGCAAAAGTAATCAAGAAGTTAGAGGAATATCATTGGAAACCCAAATCTTTAGAGCAGAAAATCTGACATCCTCAAATGGGTTATATGTGACTCCAGTCCCACATCACGATTTTTCAGTCTGACTCACTCAGTTGGGGCAATTAGCGATGAACAATAATTGCCCGCCTTGACAGTGATGCCCAACATACTGACAATGACAGTATCGAATGGAGGCGAGGGGGATTGCTCTCATTAGCTGGAGAGCTCATGCTAGTCTTGTGTTTGTCTCCTTTCGGGAAGACACGCTCGATTAAGTTCCACTCAGGCACTTAACTGGGCTGCGAAGGGCGGCACAGTGGCACAGTGGTTAGCGCTCACAGCCTCACAGCGCCGGGACTCGGGTTCGAATCCCGGCTTGGGTCACTGTGTGGAGTCTGCACTGTTCTCCCCGTGTCTGTGTAGGTTTCCTCTGGGTGCTCCGGTTTCCTCCCACAGTCCGAATGATGTGCCGGTTAGGTGCATTGGCCATGCTAAATTTTCCCTCAGTGTACCCAAACAGGCGCCGGAGTGTGGCGACTAGGGGATTTTCACAGTAACTTCATTGCAGTGTTAATGTAAGCCTACATGTGACATTAATTAATAAACTTAAACAAAAAAGCAGGCCTTCCCTGAGAGCAATCGCCCAGGGAGTTGGGCTGTTGCCTACTGTGAGCTGCCAGCCAATCAGAGGCAGCTCATCATTGCATGGCAGCGCCATTGGGGAGGCAGAGGCTGCTGCCAGCCCTACACCCACCTGAGGCCTTGGGGCACCGATAGATTTCGGGCAGTGGTGTGTGACGGTGGGTGGGGTTCGTAGAGGGAGAGAGGAAGGGGAGTCAGCAGCAAGGGCAGGGTGGCGATTTTCAGCAAGTCCCCCTTCCAATCGCTGGGTTCCTCCATCAGGCAATGAGTATTTTTGAAGGAGGACCCCTCACCCTGCAAGCGCACAAGCAATCCCCACTGGATCTCCTTTGCCGGCTCCCTGCATGGTGACTATCAGTAACAGTGAGAGGAGGTCCTGTAGTGGGCATTAATTGCCTTTTCCCATGGACTGTGGACAGAGGTGGAAAGGTGGCAGTGTCCCCACCTGCCATCCACCCACCCACCTGATTAAATGCCACCCAATTAAATATCTCCTGCTAAAAAAACTTGCTGTGGAGGAGGGTATTAAATTCTTCCCTCTCATTCAGTTTCTTAAATATCTGATATTTTACTTTTAATGTTTATATTTAAATACTTTTAAAAGTACCTTTGCACCCTGTTTAATGAGAAGAGCCTCTCCGAAGAGCCATAAACTGGCACAATTGGTAAAAACTTGTCATTTGGTCAATTTTGGCCAGTTTTGTGGCAGAGCTGGTTTCTGACAACAGGAAAGTTGACTTGTTCTGGATGGGACTAGCACACAAAATTCTTCAATCCTTTTTCCTGATTTGGCTGATTTCAGGCCCATTGTGTAGCTAGCGGAAACTCTACTCCTCTATCTACACGATGACCGTCTACATATCGCGGCTCAGTGGGTAGCATCCCTCCCTCTGAACCAGAAGCTCCGGGTTCAAATCCAACACCAGGATTTGTTGGTCATGGAAGGCGTGTTCACAAAACAGTTTAACTGGCTAACAATCAGCCTCAGGAATCCTTTCACTTCTTTCTCACTATTCCCAAAGGAAAAAAAAGTGGGTGAAGATACGCCTAAAAAAGAAGTATTTCTCTCAGTCCAATAAGGACAACACAGAGATTTGAAGTGGGTAAAAAGATAAATTTATTTTTAAGCATTGCTGAAATCGTCTCATTTCGCATTACCTCTGAAATAAATCCAAACCTCAGTCAAAACATTGGCAAATATTTAGTGCTATAAATGAGCATTAGTGTAATTTACAAAAATAAAGTGTAGTTATATAAGTGATAGGTAAAAATGCATGAAAAACATCACAGTTAATTTGAATAGAATTTACACTCTTATCATTGTTATCATTGACCATTGTTGTCAAGGCATAGTACATTCTAATCCAACGTACATAATTAAAATTCACAAATCTTTCTATCTCTGGGGTTTCAACTATTTTATCGCCAACTCGCTGAGGCTTCCAACAGACACATATTTAAAAACGAAACAAGAATCCTGAGAATACGCCTCAGGAATACCAGCATGCAAACACTCTGCCATTTCACATAGAGATACATAAGAACATAAGAGCTCGGAGCAGGAGTAGGCCATCTGGCCCCTCGAGCCTGCTCCGCCATTCAATAAGATCATGGCTGATCTTTTCCTGAACTCAGCTCCACTTACCCGCCCGCTCACCACAACCCTTAATTACTTTACTGTTCCAAAATCTATCTTTGCCTTAAAAACATTCAATGAGGTAGCCTCACTGGGCAGGGAATTCCACAGATTCACAACCCCTTGGGTGAAAAAGTTTCTCCTCAACTCAGTCCTAAATCTGCTCCCCCTTATTTTGAGGCCATACCCCCTAGTTCTAGTTTCACCTGCTAGTGGAAACAACCTGTTTCTATCTTATCTATCCACTTCATAATCTTATATGTTTCTGTAAGGTCTCCCCTCATTCTTCTAAATTCCAATGAGTCCCAGTCTACTCAGTCTCTCCTCATAAGCCAACCCTCTCAACTCCAGAATCAACCGAGTGAATCTCCATCTTTGCCATTGTCTGAGCCTGCGGCTTTGACTGCAGCCGGTTTCACTGGGAGCATCCTGACTAACATGGACATGCCTGACACACTATTCTTCATTGAGGTGCAGGGAGGTGAGTGAACATCCAAGACGGATATGGCCTCCTGCTGGAAGCCCTTCTACCCTTGCTTCCTTTTCCAGCACCTTGTACTCCTCCGCCTCGCCTCTGTTCATTCTCCACCATGCTGGCAGCTGAATAGAATGCAACCTATTGCATCCATGCCTGGGAGCAAGTTGTTTCACCAGAATCAGGGCATGCTGTAGCAAACCATGCAGACTATGGCAACTTTCAAAAGATCTGGAAACCACCAAGTATTGGGAGGGTATTGATAATCGGGTGGTATCTCTTAAAGAAGTATTTTTAATCTTCAGTAGGTTAACTGCACGTTTTTATTTCCAAGTAGAATTATTTACACATGTACAGGCTAGGAACCATCTCCATGGCTCTCGTAAGGCCAATTACCCAAGCCAATTGTGTTGTTGATTATTCATCATGAGAACAAACAGATCCAATTACATTTACCCTTCACCACCTTTTGCTTTATCCACATATCCAATTCAGTCTTAAATGTTATCCTGGAACACAGCACACCATGTAAAGAAGTTTCTCTTACTTTCTATTCAAAATCTCTTACATTTAATATTGGATCTGTTGGTGGGATTTCCACCCCCTCTGTGGCGTGTTTCATGGTGGTGGTGGGGGGGGGGGGGCAGCACGCCACTCACTAGTGGCAGGATTTTATGGTCCCACCGTTGCCAATGGGGGTCTCTCACTGAATGAACCCCTCACCACCGGGGAAAATGCGACGAGGTTGCACCATCAGCGGGACCATAAGATCCCGCCGGCGTCAATGGCAGCAAGACTTTGGCGTTTGACTCTTCGCTCTTGACCTCTCCACCACTAGAAGCAATGATCGTCCACCTAACCTGTCCCATTTCTTCATAATTTTAAATAATTTTTTCGCATTGCCCCAGATCCCGTGCTGTCCTGCTGAAACAAGATTCCGTTTTTCCAGTTGTACTGTCACACACCAAACAGCGTCTGGTTGAATCTGTTATAAAAGGAAAATACTGCGGATGCTGGAATCTGAAACAAGAACAAAAAATGCTGGAAAATCTCAGCAGGTCTGACAGCATCTCTGGAGAAAGAATAGAGCCAACATTTCAAGTCTGGATAACCTTCTGTCCCTTCATTGATTGAATCTGTGTTATGCTCTCTCCAAAGCCTAAATATCATTTACACAGAGGCATTAACTCATTTAAAATAGCTCTGTTAAAATAGTGAGGAATATCAGAGAAACACCTTCAGCATTAGCAAGCTAGTATCCCATGACAACATCTCTTGTGGGTGGCACGGTGGCACAGTGGTTAACACTGCTTCCTCACAGTGCCAGGGACCCGGGTTCAATTCTGGCCTCGGGTCACTGTCTGTGTGGAGGTTGCATGTTCTCCCCGTGTCTGCGTGGGTTTGCTCTGGTTTCTTCTCACAGTTCAAAGATGTGCAGGTTAGATTAATTGGTCATGCCAAATTAACCCTAGTGTCAGGGGGATTAGCAGAGTAAATGTGTGGGGTTACGGGAATAGGGCCTGGGTGGGATTGTGGTCGGTACAGACTCGATGGGCTGAATGGTCTCCTGCTGTACTGTAGGGATTCTATGATTCTAACATTCAGGGATAACACTTTCAATTCCTCTTGAGCACCCACCTGGAAAAAACTAAAGATATTCGCAACTTTTGAACCAAACAGCTCAACTCTTTAATTTCAATGATTACCGATGTTATCTACAATTTGTATTTTCAGTAAAACCGGGACAAACAATGTTCCACTGCCTCACTGACCTCATCGAGTGTCCCCTCCCTTAGTCTCGAGATTAAATGGTCAGAAAAGTATTCCTGCCACTTTACTCGTAATCCTATTTCAAGTAAAATGCCTTGAAACATTATGGGAACAATCTTTTCCCCTGGGTGTAATCTGGAACTCTGTCACAGCCAGTTGCACCTTAGTTTTTCACTTGCTCGTAGTGGTAATATGATAAGAACAAAGTACAAAGAACAAAGAAAATTACAGCACAGGAACAGGCCCTTCGGCCTTCCAAGCCTGCACCGACCATGCTGCCCGACTTAACTGTACTTGTCAAGATGCCTCCTAAAAGTCCCTACCGTATCCGCTTCCACTACCTCCCCGGCAACGAGTTCCAGGCACCCACTGCTCTCTGTGTAAAAAATCTGCCTTGTACATCTCCTTTAAACCTTGCCCCTCGCAACTTAAACCTATGCCCCCTAGTAATTGACTCTTCCACCCTGGGAAAAAGCTCCTGACTATCCACTCTGTCCATGCCTCTCATAATCTTGTAGACTTCTATTAGGTCTCCCCTCAACTTCTGTTGTTCCAGTGAGAACAAACCAAGTTTCTCCAACCTCTCCTCATAGCTAATGCCAGGCAACATCCTGATAAATCTTTTCTGTACCCTCTCCAAAGCCTCCACATCCTTCTGGTAGTGTGGCGACCAGAATTGAACACTATATTCCAAGTGCGGCCTAAGTAAGGTTCTATAAAGCTGCAACATGATTTGCCAATTTTTAAACTCAATACCCCGGCCGATGAAGGCAAGCATGCCATATGCCTTCTTGACTACCTTCTCCACCTGCATTGCCACTTTCAGTGACCTGTGGACCTGTACACCCAGTTCCCTTTGTCTATCAATACTCTTAAAGGTTCTGCCATTTACTGTATATTTCCTATCTGTATGAGACCTTCCAAAATGCATTACCTCACATTTGTCCGGATTGAACTCCATCTGCCATCTCTCCGCCCAAGTCTCCAACTGATCTATATCTTGCTGTATCCTCTGATGGTCCTCATCGCTATCCCGCAAATCCACCAACCTTTGCATCATCCGCAAACTTACAAAGAACAAAGAACAAAGAACAGTACAGCACAGGAAACAGGCCCTTCGGCCCTCCAAGCCTGTGCCACTCATTGGTCCAACTAGACCATTTCACTAATCAATCCAGTTACATTTTCCTCCAAATCATTTGTATATATTACAAAACAGCAAAGGTCCCAGCACTGATCCCTGGGGAACACCACTTGTCACAACCCTCCATTCAGAAACGCTCCCTTCCATTGCTACCCTCTGTCTTCTTTGACCAAGCCAGTTCTGTATCCACCTTGCTAGCTCACCTCTGATCCCATGCGACTTCATCTTCTGCACCAGTCTGCCATGAGGGACCTTATCAAAGGCCTTACTGAAGTCCATGTAGACAACATTCACTGCCCTACCCTCATCAATCACCTTCGTCACTTCCTCGAAAACTCGATCAGGTTCGTGAGACACGACATCCCCTTCACAAAACCATGTTGCCTCTTACTAATACGCCCACTTATTTCCAAGTGGGAATAAATCCCGTCTCAAAGAATCCTCTCCAATAATTTCCCTACCACTGATGTAAGGCTCACCGACCTGTAATTACCTGGATTATTCTTGCTACCCTTCTTAAACAAAGGAACAACATTGGCTATTCTCCAATCCTCTGGGACCTCCCCTGTAGCCAGTGAGGATACAAAGATTTTTCTCAAGGCCCCAGCAATTTCCTCCCTTGCCTCTCTCAGTATTCTGAGGTATGTCCCATCAGGCCCTGGGGACTTGAATCAGATAAGCTTTCAACTCAGATAAGCTTTACATTTTTACCCTCTAGCCTGCCAGAAAAATGACAGTAACACAAAGGGAAAAAGCAGAAATTGGATCTGTTAGCTTTTCACTAAATATTCTTCACTGTGCGCCAGTTCTATTCATGGCAGGGATGGGACATGTCAATCTGATCCCCCTTATAGAATCCAATGTTTTAGTTCTGAGTAACCCATCTGCGGGATGGAGTCCAATGCCACAATAAAGGTTTAAAGTTTATTTATTAGTGTCAGAAGTAGGCATACATTAACATTGCAATTAAGTTACTGTGAAAATCCCCTAGTCACCACACTCCGGCGCCTGTTCGGGTACATTCAGGAAGAATTTAGCATGGCCAATGCACCTAACCAGCACTCCTTTCGGACTATGGGAGGAAACCAGAGCGCCGAAGGAAAAATGGGGTAGAATTTAGCATGGCCAAAGCATCAAACCAGCATGCCTTTTAGACTGTGGGAGGAAACCAGAGCACCCGGAGGAAACCCACAAGGACACGGGGAGAACGTGCAGACTCCACACAGACAGTGACCCAAGCCGGGAATCGAACCTGGGTCCCTGACACTGTGAGGCAACAGTGCTAACCTCTGTGCCACTGTGCCTTCCAACATTCTCATGTGTCTTGCATTCCCATACTTAGACTAATTAAAAAGGGGATTTTTTTTAAGGCTATTTCATTGAGGATGCTGCAAGTGAGCAGTGGAGAAACAAATTGGTGCAGTAATGTGTTAAAGTGTTTTTAGCTTCTCAAATGAAACTGTTCTACTAACTGGGTGTCCATCCCCTTTTGAGGAGAGAGAGAGAAAGTGTGGAACCAGGATGACAGTTTTTGAAATATTCAGTTAGTCAGGCAGCATCAGTAGAGAGAGGAACATATCAGGTCAATTCAGACCAACTGTGAGCCAAAGGGAGAATCAATTAGTCATCAGACAAGTTTAGAATCATGTTATCTGCTTGTTATAGACTCTATGGGAGACTGTCTCAGGGCAAATGATATTAATTTGGTCAGTACAGATGTTACAAGGACATCCTAAAAATGAACCTTACAAACTTCTGCATTGCAGACCACGTCTCTTGGAAAAACACTGCAGCCAACTGGTCAATGTGGAGGCAATTATTGAGATTTGGTGCAACTTATTTTGAGGACCATCTACGCAAAGTTTACAACATCCGATCTGCATAGGAGGCCTGAAACGGTCCAGCTACATCCCCTTGTCGCCTTTTTATAATGATGTACAGGCATCCATCTCTCATCAGGAATTGGCTAAACACGATGTGGTTCACTAATTGAGACATGGCATATGAGAACATTTATAAAGCGGAACAATAGGGACGGCACAGTGGCACAGTGGTTAGTACTGCTGCCTCACAGCGCCAGGGATGCGGGTTCAATTCCCAGCTTGGGTCACTGTCTGTGCGGAGTCTGCACATTGTCCCTGTGTCTGCGTGGGTTTCCTCTGGGTGCTCCGGTTTCCTCCCAGAGTCCGAAAGACTCTGCTTTGGCCATGCTATATTCTCCCTCAGTGTACCCGAACAGGCGCCGGAGTGTGGCGACTGTCAACGTGCTTTCTGCCTCATGTTTTGCCGAGTTGTTGAAAATCTGGGCATTCCCTTAGCTCATGGAGAAGGCCACACCTTCCACATGTCTTGCTAGGTTTCCGTGTTGCAGTAAGTGGATCAACATTGTAATTTGGACCTGCAAGGATCGCTTCATGTTTACGTCCATCCTGGAGCAGCTCCTCAATGCTGTATGTTTTGGGCTTGTCCACAAGATCTTTCTGGAGCGCTTCCATGCGATCACCAGCTCAACAATTCTGTCTGCTAGTCCTTCAACTGGAAAAATCACAGTATGCACTCTTTTCTCTGCACCTGCTGACGAAGTTGTCTCTGGATTCTGTGGGCTGTTGGTGAAATGACTTGAACTCTAGTCGATGAATATGGAAGCTTAACCTGATTCTAAGTGGCTGGCACTGCTGCCTCACAGCGCCAGGGACCCGAGTTCGATTCCCGGCTTGGGTCACTGTCTGTGTGGAGTTTGCACGTTCTCCCCATGTCTGCATGGGTTTCCTCCGGGTGCTCCGTTTTCCTCCCACAGTCCGAAAGACATTGTTGTTTAGGTGCATTGGCCGTGCTAAATTCTCCCTCAGTGTACCCGAACAGGCACCGGAGTGTGGCGACTAGGGAATTTTCACAGTAACTTCATGGCAGTGTTAATGTAAGCTTACTTGTGACAATAATCAATAAACTTAAAACTTTAAACTTTTTAAGCTGGTCTTCCAACATAGTTCACCTCTTTTGGGGATCCTTTAGTTCTTCTGCTGTTAATCATAACGTGTTTAGCGTCTGCAGACTTTCATTCCTAAATGCTAGGCAAATTTTTACGGTTTGCTTGTTTTGTTCAAACACCCTGAATCGAGAAGCCAAAGCTCTTCATGCTGTTTATAAATGTTGAATTCAGATAGTCGGTCAGCTGAATCCAAATTCAAACCGGAGAATTTTGTGGACATTCTGACATTATCCCTTTGATCTTCCTTCTCCTGTAGTATCTGGGACAAATGTCACTGAAGCTGCTTTTGTGCACTTTTCATAGAATCATAGAAACCCTACAGTACAGAAAGAGGCCATTCGGCCCATTGAGTCTGCACCGACCACAATCCCACCCAGGCCCTACCCCCATATCCCTACATATTTTACCCACTAATCCCTCTAATCTACGCATCCCAGGACACTAAGGGGCAATTTTAGCATGGCCAATCAACCTAACCCGCACATCTTTGGTTCTGAAACGCCGCCCATTATAACCGCAACCTTCTCTGACACGCTCTTTAATGAGGTTTTTTTCCCATTTTCGTTTTAGTTTGACTCTCCCTCAGCTGCAATCGATCCGCCCCACACTCTGGTCACTCGTCTTTCCTGACTGAGTTAACCAGTTTTCAGATCCTTTCAACTTGCTGTCATGCCCACTGAACTGAGAGGTTATGTACTTCAGTCTCACCACGAAAGATTTATCTGCTTACCAGCTTTTTATTTCAAAGATCATAAGATATAGGAGCAGAATTAGGCCATTCGGCCCATTGAGTCTGCTCTGCCATTCAGTCATGGCTGATAAGTTTCTCAACCCCATTTTCTCACCTTTTCCCCGCAACCTTTGATCTCCTTATCAATCAAGAACCTATCCATCTCTGTCTTAAATGCACTCAATGACCTGGCCTCCACAGCCTTCTGAGGCAATGAATGCCATCGGGTCACCACCCACTGGCTGAAGACATTCCTCCTCATCTCAGTTCGAAAGGGTCGTCCCTTTACTCTGAGGCTGTGCTCTTGGATCCCAGTCTCTCCGACTAATGGAAACATCTTCCCCATGTCCACTCTATCCAGGCCTTTCAGCATTCTGTAAGTTTCAATGAGATTCCCCCCTCATCCTTCTAAGCTCCATTGAGTACAGACCCAGAGTCCTCAAACGCTCCTCATAAATCAAGGTTTTCATTCCTGGGATCATTCTTGTGAACCTCCTCTGGACCCTTTCCAAGGCCAGCACATCCTTCTTTAGATACGAGGCCCAAACTTGCTCGCAATACTCCAAATGTGGTCTGACCAAAGCCTGATAAAGCCTCTGCAGTGCATCCCTGCTTTAGTATTCTAGTCCTCTCGAAATGAATGCTAACATTGCATTTGCCTTCCTAACCATTAAGTCAACCTGCAAGTTAACCTTAAGAAAATCCTGATTATGAACTCCAGGTTCCTTTGCGCTTCCGATTTTTGAATTCTCTCCCCATTTAGAAAATAGACTACGCCTCTACTCTTCCTATCCAAGTGCATAACCTCACACTTTCCCACATGGTATTCCATCTGCCGCTTCTTTACCCACTCTTCGAACCTGTCCAAGTCCTTTTGCAACTTCCCTGCCTCCTCAATACTACCTGCCTCTCCACCTATCTTTGTATCATCTGCAAACTTAGCCACAATGCCCTCAGTTCCTTCATCTAGATCATTAATGTATAAAGTGGAAAATTGTGGTCCCAACTGAACCCTGCGGGAACTCTATTAGTCACCAGCTGCCATCCTGAAAATGGTACCTACTTCTCTGGGTTTGAATTCATGGGACATTGGCACCAGTATTGGGGAAGAGGGGACCTGTTCCGATGGGACGGTTTTCATCTGAATCGTGCTGGGACCAGAGTCCTGGCGAATCGTATAAGTAGGGCTGTAGATAGGGCTTTAAACTAAATAGTGGGGGGGGGAGGGTTCAGTTGTATGGAGAATTAGAAAATCAAAGTTAAAGGAGAGGGTAAAAGTGCAGGTTAATGGAGCTGAGGGCTCAGGAGAAGTTAGTAAAATTTCCAGACCATGTAATAGATCAGAGAGTATAGAAGGTGGCAGGAATCTAACCTCAGGCAGAGCAAAAAAGGTGACAAGTATGAGAAGGGAGGTGGTCAATGCAGGACTGAGGGTGCTGTATCTAAATGTGAGTAGTATATGGAACAGAGTAAATGAGCTTGTTGCGCACATTGAAATTGGCTGGTACGATGTTGTGGGCATCACAGAGACGTGGCTGCAAGGGGATCAGCGCTGGGACCTAAATATCCAAGGATATGTGTCCTATTGGAAGGATAGGCAGATGGGCAAAGGGGGCAGGGTTGCATTATTAATAAGGAATGAAGTTAAATTGATAGCAAGAAGTGATATAGGATCAGAAGGCATAGAATCTCTGTGGGTAGACTTGAGGAATCGCAAAGGTAAAAAGACCCTGATGGGAGTTATGTACAGGCCCCCTAGCAGTAGTCAGGATGTGGGGCAGAAAATAAATCAGGAGATAGAAAAGGCAAATAAAAAAGGCAATATTACAATAAACATGGAGGACCTCAATATGCAGGTGGACTGGGAAAATCAGGTAGGTAGTGGATCCCAAGAAAAGGAATTTGTGGAATGTCTAAGAGATATTTTTTTGGAGCAGCTTGTAACAGAGCTTACTAGGGAACAGGCAATTCTGGATTTGGTGATGTGTAATGAGGCAGACTTGATTAGGGAGCTTAAGATGAAGGAACCCTTAGGCAGCAGTGACCACAATATGACAGAATTCACCCTGCAGTTTGAGAGGGAGAAGCTGAAATCAGATGTAACGGTATTGCAATTAAATAAAGGTAACTACAAAGACATGAGGGAGGAGCTGGTCAGAGTTGATTGGAAAGGGAGCCTAGCAGGGAAGACAGTGGAACAGCAATGGCAGGAGTTTTTGAGAGTTATTCGGGCGGCAAAACAGAAATTCATCCCAAGGAGGAGGAAACATGCTCGGGGGAGGACGAGGCATCCATGGCTGACGAGGGAAGTCAAGGACAGCATAAAAGCAAAAGAAAAAGCATACAAAGTGGCAAGGATTAATGGGAAGCCAGAGGATTGGGAAGCCTGTAAAAGCGAGCAGAGGACAACTAAAAAAGCAATAAGAGATTTATAAAATGATGAAGGGGATAGATAGAGTGAACGTTCAAAGACTATTTCCTCAGGTGGATGGAGCTATTACAAGGGGGCATAACTATAGGGTTCATAGTGGGAGATATAGGAAGGATATCAGAGGTAGGTTCTTTACGCAGAGAGTGGTTGGGGTGTGGAATGGACTGCCTACAGTGATAGTGGAGTCAGACACTTTAGGAACACTTAAGCGGTTATTGGATAGGCACATGGAGCACACCAGGATGATAGGGAGTGGGATAGCTTGATCTTGGTTTCAGATAAAGCTCGGCACAACATCGTGGGCCGAAGGGCCTGTTCTGTGCTGTACTGTTCTATGTTCTATGTCTATGTCTAAGAGGGGAGAAGATGAAATATGAGTGTAAGCTAGCTAGTAATATAAAAGAAGATAGGAAGAGTTTTTTTCAATCTATAAAAGCTAAGAGAGAGGCAAAAATTGCCATTGGACCACTGGAAAATGAGGCGGGAGAAATAATTATAGGAAACAAAGCAATGAAAGAGGAACTGAATAGTTAGTTTGCATCAATCTTCACGGTGGAAGACACCAGTCGGATGCCAGAGCTCCAGGAGAGTCAGGGGGCACAGGTGAGTGTAGTGGCCATCACTAAGGAGAGGGTTCTGGGGAAACTGAAAGGTCTGAAGGTGGATAAATCACCTGGACCGGATGGACTGCACCCCAAAGTTCTAAAAGAGATAGCTGAGGAAATTGTGGAGGCATCTTTCAGGAATCATTGGAGACAGGGAGGGTCCCAGAGGACTGGAAAGTAGCTAATGTAACACTGCTGTTTAAGAAGGGAGGGAGGCAGCAGATGAGAAATTATAGGCTGGTTAGCCTGATTTCGGTCATTGGCAAGATTTTAGAGTCCGTTATTAAAGATGAGATCGCAGAGTATTTGGAAGTGCATGATAAAGTAGGACTGAGTTAGCACGGCTTCGTCAAGGGGAGGTTATGTCTGACAAATCTGTTAGAGTTCTTTGAGGAGATAACAAGAAAGTTAGATAAAGGAGAACCTGTGGACGTGATTTATTTAGATTTCCAGAAGGCCTTTGACAAGGTACCGCCTAGGAGAGTGTTAAATAAGTTAAGTGCCATGATGTTAAGGGTAAGATCCTGGCATGGATAGAGGATTGGCTGACTGGCAGAAGACAGACAGTGGGGATAAAGGAATCATTTTCAGGATGGCAGCCGGTGACTAACGGTGCACCTCAGGAGTCGGTGCTGGGACCACAACTTTTCACAATATACATTAACGATTTGGAAGAAGGAACTGAAGGCGCTGTTGCTAAGTTTGCAGATGATACAAAGATATGTACAGGGACAGGTAGTATTGAGGAGGCAGGGGGGCTGCAGAAGGACTTGGACAGGCTAGGAGAGTGGGCAAAGATGTGCCAGATGGAATACAATGGGAAAAGTGTGAGGTTATGAACTTTGGAAGGAGCAATGGAGGCATAGACTATTTTCTAAATGGGAAAATGCTTAGGAAATCAGAAACACAAAGGGACTTGGGAGTCATTGTTCAAGATTCTCTTGTTAACGTGCAGGTTCAGCCAGTAGTTAGGAAGGCAAATGCAATGTTAGCATTGATGTCGAGAGGGCTAGAATACAAGAGCAGGGATGCACTTTCGAGGCTCTGGTCAGACATCATTTGGAGTATTGTGAACAGTTTTTGGCCCCATATCTAAGGAAGGATGTGCTGGCCTTGGAAAGGGTCCAGAGGAGATTCACAAGAATGATCCCTGGAATGAAGAGCTTGTTGTATGGGGAACGGTTGAGGACTCTGGATCTGTGCTCGTTAGAGTTTAGAAGGATGAGGGGGGATCTTATTGAAACTTACAAGACACTGCGAGGCCTGGATAGAGTGGACATGGAGAGAATGTTTCCACTAGTAGGAAAAACTAGAACCAGAGGGCACAACTTCAGGCTAAAGGGACAATCCTTTAACACAGAGATGAGGAGGAAGTTCTTCAGCCAGAGAGTGGTGAATCTGTGGAACTCTTTGCCGCAGAAGGCTGTGGAGGCCAGGTCATTGAGTATCTTTAAGACAGAGATAGATAGGTTCTTGATTAATAAGAGGGTCAGGGGTTATGGGGAAAAGGCGGGAGAATGGGGATGAGAAAAATATCAGCCATGATTGAATGGCGGAGCAGACCTGATGAGCTGAGTGGCTCATATGTCTTATGTCTTATGGTCTTCTGCCAGTCAGCCAATCTTCTATCCATACCAGTACCTTGCCTCTGACACCATGGGTCTTATCTTACTCAGCAGCCTCCTATGCAGCATCTTGTCACCTCCCCTGCCTCAGTAAGCAACCCCTCCCCCAATGGTCTTCCCCATCCCCGAAAACCACCCACATGTGATTCCATCCACAGTCTCTACATCAGTGAAAAAGATGGAACTCCCCGGTCTCGCACGCCCCTCCACCACTGAGTAGATTTCTCAGTAACTTGGTTTGGATAGTCTGAAATATCATGATAAAATTTTCAGAAAACAACTGGTAAATAAAAGTAAAAATTCATGACTTCTTATTCCATGTACTATGTCTGCTCAGAGTAATTTTGCTCGTGGCACTTATCAGACAAGTCTGTGAAGGTAAGGGTGGCACAGTGGCACAGTGGCAAGCACTGCTGCCTCATAGCGCCAGGGACCCAGGTTAAATGCCGGCCTTGGGTGACTGTCTTTTTGGAGTTTCCACGTTCTCCCGTGTCTGTGTGGGTTTCCTCCAGGTGCTCCGGTTTCCTCCCATAGTCCAAAGATGTGTGGGTTAGGTTGGTTGGCCATGCTAAATTGACCCTAGTGTCAGGGGATTAGCAAGGTAAATATGTGGCATTATGGGGATAGGGCCTGGGTGGAATTGTGGTCGGTGCAGACTTGATGGGCCAGATGGCCTCCTTCTGAACCTTAGGGATGCTATGATTCTACGAAATGCTGTATATAAGCTCCGCTGGGACCTGTGCAGCACTCCCACTGGTGCAATGTAAAACAACCTGTGTAGTCAACATGGCTGAACCTGTTTGCCTACAAGCCACCTGACATCCCCTTCAAACATTGGTCAGTCTTGCATTAAGTAAACCTCTGTCACCTGCGAACAGTTCTCTCAAAATCACTGACACTAAGCACAATCAAACTCAACATTTTACCTTAAAAATCGGCCTCTAATTATGCATCTTGCATATTCAGTAACACCAGAAAGAAATTTGAACTCACTATGGTTTAAACTAAAGATCAGCGGAAGCACTTTGTCTCACTTTCAGTGGACAGCACGGTGGCACAGTGGTTAGCAACTGCTGCCTCACGATGCCAGGCACTGTCTGTGCAGAGTCGGCACATTCTCCCCGTGTCTGCTTGGGTTTCCTCCAGGTGCTCCTGCAGTCCCAGCCACAGTCCAAAGAGGTGCTGGTTAGGTGCATTGGCCATGATAAATTCTCCCTCAGTGTACCCAAAACAGGCGCCGAAGTGTGGCGACTGGAGGAATTTCACAGTAACTTCATTGTGGTGTTAATGTAAGCCTACTTGTGACACTAATAAATAAACTTTAAACAAAGAGGAATCCTGGTCAGTATCAGATTTTTTTGCAACAAACTTGAAGTCATTAATAATGTTGAGCTGAACTTTAGAAATGAAATTAAGCCAACTGAGCCCAAGTAAAGAGAAAGTATGAGTTAAATTATGGTGAACATCTTTAATATCAACTGATGAATTTGTTACATTTATCAGTAAATGTATTGTGTACAAGATACTTCAGTTATGACATTTCCAACAAATTGATTTTGCATAAATTTCTGCCAGCTAAACCTTGATTCTAATTCCAACTGCAAAAAGAACCTAAAGCGTATTGTAGGAGAGATTATTTAGGTGCACTTACAATTGGAATAGTACGTGCTCATAGAGTCCAAATGAATATCCATTTGTGTTGCATAGAACAGGGAGCAACCAGTTTCTGAATAAGGTGCAAAGTAAAGTTGTACAATGATTTTGGAATTAGTTCAGCTAATTGCACTTGGATCAGTGTATGTTACTTAAAGAAAAGTGATGTATACGATAGATTAGCAGATTTCTTTAAGTAGACCCAATCCCCAATATATTGTTGCAGGTTGAGTAGAATGCTGCATTTTCCAAATCCTTTGGTTCTGTTAAATTTCACAACAGGCTCTTGTTTCAGTTCATGAGAACTTAATGATTAAAATTGAACCGATTGAAATCTGCTCTGTTTGGATTCCCACTTCTTGTTTCTGAGTTGAATGCGATGTATTTACAAGCTGGATCTGAACTGATATTTCAATGTGCTCGTGGGAAACCTTGGGGCGGCACAGTGGCACAGTGGTTAGCACTGCTGTCCCACAGCGCCAGGGACCCGGGTTCAATTCCTGGCTTGGGTCATTGTCTGTGTGGAGTTTGCACGTTCTCCCCATGTCTGTGTGGGTATCCTCTGGGAGCTCTGGATTCCTCCCACAGTCCAAAGATGTACAGGTTAGGTGAATTGGTCATGCTAAATTCTCCCTCAGTGTACCCGAACAGACGCTGGAGTGTGACGACTAGGGGATTTTCACATTAACTTCATTGCAGTGTGAATGTAAGCCTACGTGTGACTAACAAATAAATAAAACTTATGGGAAACCCATGAACATGGGGCAGCACAGTGGTTAGCACAGCTGCCTCACAGCGCCATGGACCCGGGCTTGATTCCTGTCTTGGGTGATTGTCTGTGTGGAGTCTGTACGTTCTCCCCATAATGTCCTTCTTTGGTAATGTTCTAAACAGCTGTATCTTTGTCAGTTGTGTATTTGCTGATGACAAACATTCCTAAACCAAATTAAAGACTTCTGGGATCACCCTGCCCACCACTGCTAAACATGTCACAAATAATCTGAGGTGGTACAGTGGTTAGCACTGCTGCCTCACAGCACCAGGGATCCGGGTTCAATTCTCGGCTTGGGTTACTATCTGTGCGGAGTCTGCACGTTCTCCCCATGTCTGCGTGGGTTTCCTCTGGGTGCTCCGGTTTCCACCCACAGTCTGAAAGACATGCTGGTTAGATGCATTGGCCGTGCTAAATTCTCCCTCAGTGTACCCGAATAGGTGCCAGAGTGTGGCACCTAGGGGATTTTCACAGTAACTTTATTGCAATGTTAATGTAAGCCTACTTGTGACATTGGTAAACTTTAAAACTCTTTTTCCTTGATAATATTGAATTATAAGATGGATTTAAAGGTAAAAAGCATTGCAGATGGTGCCAGCTTTCAGTTTCAGTTAGTTTAGTTAGCTGATTCTTGTCTAAGGTGACAGATGGAGTGTTCCAGATGACTTTAGTACCCTTAACAGGCATATCAACCATGGTTTCTGCTTTTGGGTGGTCACTGAAGCTTTTTATTGGCTATAGGTGAAGAAGATGCCAGCAATCATTTATCTCACATATAAAGGATGAGTGTCTGACTGTGGTACCAGCAACTGAACTGTCCCGATGTATCTTGACCTGAGATATTCCGAACAAGGGAAGGGAAGAAAACTGAAAAGATTAGTCAGAAACAGTTTAAAGTTTATTGATTAATGTCCCAAGTAGGCTTACATTAACACTGCAATGAAGTTACTGTGAAAATCCCCTCGTCGCCACACTCCGGTGCCTGTTTGGATACACTGAGGGAAAACTGAGCATGGCCAATGCACCTAACCAGCACGTCTTTCAGACTGTGGGAGGAAACCAGAGCACTCAGAGGAAACCCACGCAGACACGGGGAGAACAAGCAGACTCCGCACAGACAATGACCTAAGCTAGGAATCGAACCCAGATCTCTGGTGTCTTGAGGCAGCAGCGCTAACTACTGTGCCTCCGTGCCGGTTATGTTTTAATAACTCACTCACCTGATGAAGGAGCAGCGCTGCGAAAGCTCGTGATTCCATATAAACCTGGTGGACTTTAACCTGCTGTTGTGAGACTTCTTACTGTGCCCATCCCAGTCCAACGCCGGCATCTCCACCTCATGTTTTAATAAGGTCACCTCTCATTCTTTGAAACTCCAATGCATATGGGTCCAATCTGCTCAACCTTTCCTCATAAGACAGACCCTTCATCCCAGGAATCAGCCAGGTGAACGTTTTTACTTTGATGTGTCTGTCAGTAAAACATAAGAAAAATAAAGGCAGACGCTACTTCAGCTGAATGGGTTATGGAGCTATTAATAAAAATTTTAAAATCATCATCATCATTGCTCATATGGGGCTCTGGTGACCTCACCTGGTTCTAATTTATTTCTAATTTTTATCACAGTCAAATTTCTATTTGAAGGATCATGGCCTTGTGTAAAAGTAGATGAACTAAATGCAGTTTCAGCAAAGAAGCAAACACTGTAATCCTTGCTGTGTAGCCTGGAGCCTTCCTTTATGAAAGAGCAGTGGAACAGCAGGAATCTGTATTGGAATGACAATTAGTACATTCAGCCCTCTATGTACCAAATGCACAACCAAACTGAAAGTAGCTGCACAGGAAAAGAAAACTCCTTATGCTCCCCTCTTCACCCCCACTTCTCATCACCAATTCAGCCGCAA
Organism: Mustelus asterias; assembly: GCF_964213995.1. Taxonomy (NCBI): domain Eukaryota; kingdom Metazoa; phylum Chordata; class Chondrichthyes; order Carcharhiniformes; family Triakidae; genus Mustelus; species Mustelus asterias. The sequence goes on from NC_135809.1 coordinate 13,376,520, forward strand.
GCGTCAACTCAAGGAAGCCTTGATTCTGTGCTCCCCTGCACGCATTTTTAATCAATATCAGATTCCTCCTCCATCCTCCCACTATTTAACAAAGAAAAGTACAGCACAGGAACAGGTCCTTCGGCCCTCCAAGCCCGTGCCAATCATGATGCCCTAACTAAACCAAAAAAAACCCTCTGCCCTTACTCGGTCTGTATCCCTCTACTCCCTCCCTATTCATATACCCATCCTGATGCTTCTTAAATGTTGCTAATGTGCCTGTTCCCACCAACTCCTCCGGCAGCCCGTTCCAGGCACCCATCACTCTGCGTGAAAAACCTCCCCTGCACATCTCCTTTAAACTTTCCCCCTCTCACCTTGAACCTGTGCCCCCTTGTAATTGACACTTTCACCCTGGGGAAAAGCCTCTGACTATCCACCTCGCATAATTTTATAGACTTCTATCAGGTCTCCCCTCAGCCTCTGTCTTTCCAGTGAAAACAATCCCAGTTTATTCAACCTCCCCTCATAGCAAGACAACATCTCAGTAAACCTTTTTGGCACTCTCTCCAAAGCTTCCACCTCCTTCAGGTAGTTTGGTGACCAGAATTGCACTCAATACTCCAAATGAGGCCTAACTGAGGTTTTATATATTGTTACCGTATCCTTTGGGTTTTTTTTCGGTTCTCAAGGACAATGTTTGGTCTAGTCCTGTGATTAAATCGTGCAGGAGTGCAGCAGCGAGTGTGGCAGAACACTTTCAACTAATGAACACAGGCATGGCAGTACCTGGCCTTAATGAGCCTTGCTGATGGAATAAATAAATCATCTTCGAGACTCCCCAAAGCATCTGCTCCACTTTAGCAGAAACAAGCATATGGTACAGTCAGAATTCATTGGTTTGATTCCTTCAGCAAAATGAAAACCCTCGGAAGGTAATCCAAGAACGCTAAATGTTTCAAAAATGGCTCCGTCAAGAATTTATTTGGGATTTGGCTGAAGTTCCAATCCCAGGCCCTAACCTTCACCTATGGAGAACTCTTTAAATATTCCAGCTACTGTCTGAATGTGTTTAAGCCCATAAGGCCCAGTCATTTGACAAGATTAATAAATTAACTTTATCTCATTACCCATACCTTATGTTAAATATGAGTAGTCGCGGGCTGCTAAATTTATGAACGGTTCCATAACACTCTTTCTTTACTCAGTAACGTCAACCATCCTTTCAGCCATCTAGACCCTGTGCATTGGAATTCAGTCCCTGAACATCATTCTTTCTCCAATTCTCTCTCCTCCTTTAACAGTCTGCTTAAGACTTTTTCCTAGTGTCTAATTACCTGTCCCAGTGTCTCTTCATAGAATCATAGAATCCCTACAGTGCAGAAGGAGGCCATTCAGCCCATTGAATCTGCACTGACTCTCTGACAGAGCATCCCACCCAGACCTTCTCCCCGTAACCCCACGTATTTACCCCGCATCTTGCAACTCTAAGGGGCAATTTAGCGTGGCCAATCGATCTAACCTGCACATCTTTGGACTGTGGGAGGAAACCAGAGCACCCAGAGGAAACCCACACAGACATGGGGAGAATGTGAAAACTCTACACAGTCACCCAACGCCAGAATTGAACCTGGGTCCGTGGCGCTGTGGGGCAGCAGTGCTAACCACTGTGCCACCGTGCCACCCCTTCTTTGTCTTCATGTTTGTCTGATAATGTGTCTGTGAAGCAACCAAATGTTAAAGGTATTGCGTCATTTTTTAAAAATTCATCCATGTGAGGTGGGCGTCGCTGGCTAGGCCACATTTATTACCCATCCCCAAACTGCCCGTGAACCAAGTGGCTTGCAAGCACATTTCTGGAGTCACATGTAGGCCAGATCGGATAAGGACGACAGATTTCCTCCCCTGAAGGAAATGAGTGAAACAGATGGGTTTTTACGGCAGTCAACAATGGTTTCATGGTCATTGTTAGACTTTTAATTCCAGATTTTATTCAATGCAAATCTCACCCTCTGCCATGGTGGGATTCGAACCCTGGTCCCCAGAGCATTATCTCTGGATTACTAGTCCAGAGACAATACTACTACGCCACTCCAAGTTGTTGCTGTTATTATCATGTTTAGTTTATTTATTTATTGGTGTCACAAGTAGGCTTACATTCACACTACAATGACTTTGCCGTGAAAATCACCTAGTCGCCACACTCTGGCGCCTGTTCGGGTACACTGAGGGAGAATTCAGCATGGCCAATCAACCCAACCCGCACATCTTTGGACTGTGGGAGGAAACTGGAGCACCCGGAGGAAACCCACTTAGTCATGGGGAGAACGTGCAAACTCCACACAGACAGTGACCCAAGCCAGGAATCGAACCCGGGTCCCTGCACTGTGAGGCAGCAGTGCTAACCACTGTGCCACCCGCTGTAAACCTCGATACAAAGGTGCCATGTGGTAGAGTTTCAGATTTTGACAAAATCCGGAGATTAAACCCAAAATGCACTTAAATTTGTGCCACTTAGGTTAAACGCATATGTAAAATCTTCCATGTACCGGTGGTTTTACTGAAGGCAATCAGCATTCCGGCTTCCTCAGGTACAAACCAAAGTGGCGACAGTGAACAGAAATAAGCTTCTGACCACTTATTTGCATACGCTAATAGCCTAATGCCTGCTTTAGATGTGGGAAAAGGATGCCTCTTCCTTGACCTTTACCAAAATGGCAAGAAGCACCGGAATGATGTATGCTGCAATGACGATGCCAGTTCAAACATGAGAAACTTGGTACTCCAGGGCTGGATTTCTAGCTCCTGGTCTCAATAAATCAGTATTGTGAAATAGAACTGGACCAGTTTCACAGCCTGTGCCAGCACCCATTTCTCACATTAGTCATCTTTATATCTCTCCACAAAGATTACCATTGCAACGACAATTGGTACCACTGCCAGTTGTGGGCGGCTTTTGCCATGGCCTGAAGCCCAATGAAGGTTCAGTGTGATCAAAATGATTTTACTGACTTCTTTGGAATGACATCTCGCAGTATCATATCAGTAACAAACACAGTTCAAGGAAAAGAAGATTAATACGAGCCTGTCTGGACAGCATGATTTCAATTCAATAAGAGGTGACTTTTATCTGATTGATCTCCATTGACTTCAAGCCAAGTCCCACAGTGGTTTAACACACTCCACCAATCATTCTCATTCTAGTGTCATAAGAGTAATAATTCTTTACGGATTTGCCTACTTGTATTTTTCTTCTGCCTTTGTTTTGGATGGACAATTACAGGGGAGGTGAAGGCCTAGTGGTGTTATCACTAGACAATTAATTCAGAAATTCAGCTAATGTTCTGGGGACCCAGGTTCGAATCCTGCCACAGCAGATGGTGGAATTTGTCCACATGTTTATGGAGTGGGTTGAAATATTTACTCGGATAGTTCATGAGTGTAATTCCTATTTATTTTAATTTACTGACTGGTCAGCATTTATTGCCAAGGATAGGTGAGAGTCAACCACATTGCTATGGCTCTGGAGTCACATGTAGGCCAGACCAGGTAAGGATGGCAGATTTCCTTCCCTAAAGGACTAATGAACCAGATGAGTTTTTCCAACAATGGTTTCATGGTCATCAGTAGATTCTTAATTCCAGATATTTTTTATTGAATTCAAATTCCAACATTTGCCATGGCAGGATTCGAACCCGGGTCCCCAGATCATTAAATGAGTTTCTGGATTAATAGTCTGGTGATAATACCATTGCCTCCACTGTAATTATCTCTAAAAATACTGAAAAGCCAATGGTGGCAATGTTCTGTGGTCTGATTTCTTCACACAATCAATCATGCAGATATATATGGAAACACAGTCAAACTGTTTTGGATTCACTACAACCCCAGATGTTGACTGATAGCACCATTTAGATCATTTATCTACCTGGTTAAACACTGTTTCAAATCATTTGAGTAATAATTCTTTACGGATTTGACTACTTGGGTTTTTTTCCACTTTTGTTTTGGATGGACAATTACAGGGGCGGTGAAGGTGTTATCGCTAGACAGTTAATTCAGAAACTCAGCTACTGTTCTGGGGACCCAGGTTCGAATCCCGCCACGGCAGATGGTGAAATTTGAATTGGATAAAAATATTTGGAATTAAGAATTTACTGATGACCATGAAACCATTGCCAATTGTCGGAATAATCCATCTGGTTCACTAATGTCCTTGAGGGAAGGAAATCTTCCATCCTTATCTGGTCTGGCCTACATGTGACTCCAGAGCCACAGCAATGTGGTTGACTCTCAACTGCCCTCCAAGGGCAACTTGGGATGAGCAAATTCTCCACGTTCGTTTGCAGCGGCAACAGGGCGTGAAAAGCCGGAATTTCTATTCCCGACACCTGACTCTCTACTCAGACATGGCAGGTGACTCCCAGGAGGACAATAGAAATACTGTAGGGATGGCCTCAAAGTATATCTGAAGAGATCAAACATCCCCTCTGACTCATAGGAGTCCATGGCAAATGGCCGATCATAGAAACATAGAAACTAGAAACAGGAGTAGACCATTCGGCCCGTCAAGCCTGATCAGCCATTCATTTTGATCATGGCTGATCATCGAATTCAATATCCTGATTCCCCCCCCTTCTTCCCATATCCCTTGATCCCTTTAGCCCCAAGAGCTAAATCTAATTTCTTCTTGAAATCAGATGTTTTGGCCTCAACTACTTTCTGTGGTAGTGAATTCCACACATTCACCACCCACTGGGTGAAGAAATTTTTCCTCACCTCAGTTCTAAAAGGTTATCCTCAAACTATGACCCCTAGTTCTGGACTTCCCCACCATTGGGAACATTCTTTCTGAATCTACTCTGTCTAACGCTGTTAGAATTTTATAAGTTTCTATGAGATCCCCTCTCATTCTTCTAAATTCCAGTGAATATAATCCTAACTGATTTAGTATCTCCTCATATGACAGACCTGACATCCCAGGAATCAACCTGGTAAACCTTCGCTGTACTCCCTCCATAGCAAGGACATCCTTCCTCAGATAAGGACACCAAAACTGCACACAATACCCCAGGTATGGCCACACCAACACCCTATACAATTGCAGCAAAACATCCCTATCCCTATACTCAAATCCTTTCGCTATGAAGGCCAACATACCATTTGCCTTCTTTACTGCCTGCTGTACCTGTGCACTTACTTTCAGCGACTGATGCAGGAGGACTCCAAGGTCTTGTTGAGTATCCACCTCTCTCAATTTACATCCATTCAAGTTACAATCTGTCCTACTATTATTGCTATCAGGGTGGATAACCTCACATTTATCCACATTATGCTGCATCTTCCATGCAGATGCCCACACACTCAGCCTGTCCATAATGGAGAAAATTCATTCGAGAGCCTTTGATGGGAACACACAGAGGCAAAGCTGAAGCACCAGAGAGAATGCACAAACTTCGGGAAAAATCCACCTTGCTGACCCTTCAAACCCTGTATGTAGTAGAGTCTGCAGTTCGCACGTTGGAGTTATCAGCCATCTCACAAACCATTGAACTGGAGTGGAAGCAAAGCATCCTTAATCTCAAGGGACTGCCTAAGGTGAAGAAGATGACCCTTCCTTCTCTGTCTCTGGGATGTTATTTGTCTGACATTTCCAGGGGCTTCAGAGGCCACGCGAGTGGAATTGTTAGGGCTCCGGTTAAACTAATGGTTGGAAAATCATACACAGCTTCGCTCACCTTTCCATGGTGTGCATCCAGCGGGAAAGGTTCTCCACCAGGAAAGCAATGACAGAGAATTATCCCTTCTGCGTCTACAATGTGACTATATGAATCTTAACGCTTTGAGGCTTCGAGTGATGGAAAAAGTGGTCCGCAAAATTGGTTTTCAGATGACGGCAATTCAATTTTCATTTCCAACCCCAAAATCAAAGATAGGTTAAAAATCTAAATCAAAAATAAGGAATAAACGTAAAACAAAATATTCCAAATTAGTTGTAATTCTAAAAGTATTCATTTTTGTACTTTAAGATTAATGCTACAGCAATGAAGCTGATGGTGACATTTGAGTTGTTCTTTTACTTTAATGTTAGGCTTTATTGAATGTCAATGTGTGAGATGAAAACCAATACAACTGGCCACTGAATTCACTTGCAGTGTTTTTTTTACAGTCCAAGAATTTAAAACAGCAACTGTGTCTGCGTGGGTTTCCTCTGGATGTTCCGGTTTCCTCCCACAGTCCAAAAATGCGCAGGTCAGGAGAATTGGCCATGCTAAATTGTCCCTTCGTGTCCAAAGACCTGTAGGTTAGGGGGATTAGCGGGGTGAATGTGTGAGGTTATGGGGATAGGGCCTAGATGGGATAGTTGTCGGTGTAGACTCGATGGGCTGCATTGCCTCCTTCTGCACTGTAGTGATTCTGTGAATTGTGTAGTTTGCTTTTGGGGTGAATGCAGGTTATAGAGACTTGCAAGCCAGCATTTGTTTCTGATAGAATCATAGAATAGAATTCCTACTGTACAGAAGGAAGCCATCAAGCCTTCATTGGCAACAATCCCACCCAGGCCCTATCCCGGCAACCCCATGGATTTACCCTGCTGATCCCCCTGACGCTGAGGGACAATTTACTATCGCCAATCAAGTTAACCCACACATCTTTGGAGTGTGGGAGGAAACCGGAGCACCCGGAGGAAACCCACGTAGATGCGGAGAGAATGTGCAAACTCCACACAGACGGTCACCTGAGGCTGGAATTGAACCTGGATCTCTGTCGCTGTGAGGCAGCAGTGCTAGCCACTGTGCAACCGTGCCGGCCTACAGAGGGGACAAGGGGAAAACTCAACTGAGGGTCAAACAGGTTGTCCCAATTTATGAACAATATGGCACAGAACCTGCCAATGGCTGAGAGTAGAGATGGAGCCACTGGCAAGTTGATGGAGATTGTGGTGGAAGTTGGAGACAATATGGCTTCGAATGTTTAGCTGAGGCAATAATCTGCTCACTAGAAATAGATTCATTCCTCTTTTAAAATGGCGCAAAGCAGGAATTTGACAGATAAAATTTTAATTTCTAAACTTCAGTTCTTGAAGAATTCTGATGAATGCATTTTTAAAATATACCAGAAAAAATCCTCTTATTTTAAGGAGAATGTAACTAAATGTTTTGGGATACGAACATCTCTGAACCTTACTATAACATACTTCCAAATTATGATAAATATTTCAGCAAGGTAATACCAGCGCCCTCTAGTGGGCTGTTCTTTTACGTACTACACAAACTTGATTCTAATCAAATCTGAGTTTCAGGATTATTAACTCCATATTCAGTTTAATATGTACTTATTATACTTTGTTAATCTCCAAATAGAAATTTTATTGAGTAAAACAGTTGACCACACTGGGTTACACAGCTCAGCCAATTTATAATGTTGTGCTGATTAGCTTAGATGGCTTAGACTAACGCTACCAGTCCAGGGTGAAATCTGGCTGAGGCAAACTTGAGCCCTGCCCCATAGTAAAAATAAAAATCACACAAAGGTTTGGTTAGCCTCAAATAATTGAGAATGCAAACTGGAGAGGGTTAGATGGCAACACAATGGCACAGTGGTTCGCACTGCTACCCCAGGGACCCAGGTTCGATTCCCGGCTTGGGTCACTGTTGGTGTGGAATCATTTTGGTAGCAAACACCACGAGCTTTCGGAGCGCTGCTCCTTCGTCAGGTGAGTGGTACCAAGTAAACCTGTTGGACTTTAACCTGGTGTTGTTAGCCTCCATACTGTGTTTACCCCAGTCCAACGCCGGCATCTCCACATCGTGTGGAATTTGCACATTCCCCCTGTAGCAGGGAACATAGAAACCCCTGCTTTTTGAGACTATTAAAATAAAGTAGATTAGTTTAAAATAGGGACCACAGTGTGGTTTATATATTTATCAAAGATATCACAATGTGCCTCACTTATATATTATATGAAGGTGTTGTCTATATAAGCGCATATATAATCATTTTTGAACAAGTATTATCAATTTAAACTGTATTTTTGTATTTTCTTGTGAGTTTTGGCCAATAAGCAAGTTATCCCTAGGCATAGGAGGCGGCACGGTAGCACAGTGGTTAGCACTGCTGCTTCACAGCTCCAGGGACCTGCGTTCGATTCCCGGCTTGGGTCACTGCCTGTGTGGAGTTTGCACATTCTCCTCATGTCTGCGTGGGTTTCCTGCGGGTGCCCCGGTTTCCTCCCACAGTCCAAAGATGTGTGGGTTAGGTTGATTGGCCATGCTAAAAATTGCCCTTAGTGTCCTAAGAAATGTAGGTTAGAGGGATTAGTGGGTACATATATGGGGGTAGGGATATGGGGGTAGGGCCTGGGTGGGATTGTGGTCGGTGCAGACTCGATGGGCCGAATGGCCTCTTTCTGTGCTGTAGGGTTTCTATGAGTCTATAATGGGAGATAAGTTTAATTAGACAGACCGCATTCTTTTGGAACAATGAAGCATTGAGTATAAACTCTATAATCAGGGGCAGACCAGGCAGCTACAAGCTACCAAGGTTTTCGAAATGAACAGAAAGATTCAGCTGCTGGATGCAATGAATAGACGTATTCCGCCCCCACTGACAGAAAACAGACAAGAAAGATGACTCATTTCTCATTCCCAGAACTGCAAGTGCTAGGAGTGACCCTTGAAGCTATTGGATTTGCATAGGTCAGGTTACTAGGCAATGTGGGGAGGGAGAACCTCTTGGTTTGGTTTACCAATTAATTCCTAATTCTGCTAGAAGGTAAGAAAGGTCCTTCCTCCCTGATGCCCTTTGTGTAAAGTGTATTGCCTCCCACTGTGTGTCCTACTCCTTCCTCCTCTCCCAGCTGCTTCCTCCTGTCTTCCCCAACTCATCCTCCATGCCCCAAGTTTGGGCGACATGGTGGCACAGTGGTTAGCACTGCTGCCTCACAGCGCCAGGATCCCCGGTCCGATTCTCGGCTTGGGTCATTGTCTGTGCAGAGTCTGCACATTCTCCCTGTGTCTGCATGGGTTTCCTCCGGGTGCTCCTGTTTCCTCTCACAGTCCGAAAGACGTGCTGGTTAGGTGCATTGGCCATGCTAAATTCTCCCTCCGTGTACCCGAATCGGAGCCGGAGTGTGGCGACTAGTGGATTTTCACAGTAACTCCATTGCAGTATTAATGTAAGCCTACTTGTGACATTAATAAATATAATAAGTTTTCAAGATAGGCAAAAATAGTCTAACATTGTCAACACTTTGTTAGCGGCAGGCAGAAAATAGGTAAAAAAAAACAGAATTCAACCTAATGTCAAAAAAGAGACAAGCCAACAATTAACTTTTTTGTGCTTTACGGTGACTTTTACCTGAGCTGTTGAAGACTCCTGACTGACCACCTGTTAGTACCCTGCGTTGCTAAAAACATACCCAAATATAATAATGAAGATTTTGAACACTTCCAGCCCATGCCTTTGCTGCTCACAGTGGAGTCCTCTCCAACATGGCAGACAACATGGGGGCCACTTTGAGCCGACCTTCTCTGCCCACGGGAATGGTGGCACACGGTCACAATCCGGAGAGACTCGGGAAGCACGATTCACCCTGGCGAGTTTCCGAGTTCCGATCTTCCAACCCCCTCGCTGATGGAGTATTGTGAAACACACCGAGGGACCCCCAGGAAGCTCATATTAATACATTAGCACGTCATTAATGAGCATTCTCTCGGGCATTACCGCCTCACTGGATATTCAGCGGGCGTTAGCATGATGTGGCGCTGGCGCCACTTACAGCACGTTCACCTGGATGTTAAACTGCCATGGGTGCTTCTTCAGAAGGAACTCTTCAAAATGCAGCTAATGAAACAACAACAAAACTTACTCCAACTAATAAATCAAAGAAAGGGTTTAATAAAGAAACATTATTACTCCAAACTTGGGACCTCACCCTGGGCCACTCCAAGCTCTCCACAATTCTGCATAGTTCCTTATTTATAGTGAATCAGCTGGTCAGCTGACTATTACATCACTCTGTGATTGGTTCCATGTTTTACTGGGTCAGCTGACCCTTACATATTGTTCCCGTTGGTCCCATTACATCCAATACAAATTTGTCACTGGTTACATTCTAACAATGGGAGAGGTCTCCCCGGGGGCGGGGGGGGGGGGGGGGGGGTAAAGGTGAGTATAGTTGCTGGAGGAGAGGGACATGGCCAGGCAGTGGACCTGGCAATGCCCCCTGGCATTGCCCCTTGGCATAGGTTGGCCTGGGCACGGTGAAAACCTGGCAGCTTTAACCTGGCAGTGCCAACCTGTGCCAAGGGGTGGACCCCAGTGGGAGCTTCAGGGGGGAGGGCCGGTGGGGTATTCATTCAGATTTTGCTGTGGGCTGGGAGAGGATGGAGGAGCAGGGGAGGGATAGAGCCCGGGATGAGCAAGGGAGGGGAGAAAAGTGCCGACTCCAATCGGACACGGGCAGGGGAGCCCCAAGACATCATGTGGTGAGTCAGGGATGGGGGAGGTTGATTCCTGTTATGTTCGGGGTGCACGGGTTTCGCCGGTGTGTTGAGGCAGCCTCCCCCCCGCACTCCCCTGCATGTCAGCATGAAACATGCCCCATGATCTTTCTCGGCAGCGTGTCGTAAGATCTGGAGAGATCTCACCGGAAACAACACTCTGCCATTTGGTGATAAGATTCCCCCACATATTTCTAGCTCAGAATCAATGCACACACATGAGCTGTGAAACTGGACACTCAAACTCCAATTTTCCATGCATATCATGATGGTGTTTCAAGACTATTGCTCCAATTGGTCCTTTGATTGCAATAGACAACACTTTCACCTCCATCTGGCCTCTTGTACAATGCAATCAGGATTATATCATTGCCCTCAGGAGAGGAGAGGCAGCAAGATGTTACATAGATTAAGCAAATAAATCCTAACTGAAAAGACCATCCCTCCCCCCACCTCATTTTGTATAATGAGATTGGTCTATAAACATTTTGAGAAAGATGATAGCAGATGGTTCGTATCGGCACTATTATTAACACATTTATTATACGCTCACAGCACAAGGTAGAGAAGGAACCAACACAGACCAGCCTCAGCAAATGGAATGGTACGGTGTTGCTAAATGGTATGGACAGTCCTGCCAAACACATTCATAAATTTTAGTAGCCTAATAAATTTACTTGCGGCCAATAGGGTATTCATCAAAATGCCTCTCTCCCTTTACAAAGCTCAGCTACTCCCACCGCTGGCCTTAATTATTGAGAAGTATACGATTAAGTTTACGCCACGTGCATTTATATTTGCAATTCTAAAACAGGCAGGCTCCAATAAATATGAAGCACTGAAGCAAGCGGGAGGCAAAACCCTGAGCGGGGAGCTGCAATTTTACTGAGATTTATTCGGAGCAGACATTTTGTATAAGAGCCCATCCGTGAAGGGGTGACCAAAGATGAGTGGACTGGGGTGTGAAGAGTTTCTTTTTTGATTTACAATATAATCTGCCTTCTTTGAAATGTGTCAGGAACAATATTTTACTTGCTTTTTCACACCGATCTCAGCATAAATACATAGATTTATTTATCTTTAAATCCTAATTTATTTCTAAGAATAAAAAGGAGCTATCTCAGGCTTTTTAATTTACAACATCAAGGCAATAGATCATCCAGTTCCTTAGCCTTCACGGCATGATGTGTATATTAATAAAACTTTCTTTCTCTATTAATGGTATAACAACACCATTAGTACATGACTTCCTTCCCCCAGAAGTAGAGCAAAGTCTGTTAGTGAGCATTTCAATATGTCCCTTGTTTCTCTGCCAGAAATAAAATTAAACAAAGTATATCAATTTGGAGGTGTACTGCTACTCCCTATTTTTTTTAAAATTAATTATCTACAGCTAGTTCACCAAGGATATAATGCTCCTGAGAACTGTACAGTGCAAGGAAAATTATGAAGAATTCAACACATATAATTGGTCAGATGGAGGTGGAATCTTACAAAAAATGGCTAAGTGTCAGGGCAGGATTTTCCAGCTGCGCTCACCAGGAAACTGGAAAATCCTGCCCCAGGTCAATGGTCCACACCTCGCATGCTCCAATTCGTGTGGCGGCAGGACAGGAAAATTCCCTCCGAAGTGTCAGGGTCTGACTGAAAACAGATGTGCTTCTTTCCAGAAAAATGGACAGGTTTTCTCTCCGAACCTTATGGCACTGTGTTAAAAAAAAGCAGGGGGGGGTTGGCGTGTTTCACATCAATATTTTGAGGGGTGGGGCCTAAACACGCTCCACAGAGATCGGGGCACCATTTTTAAAGGATACTCCAATCAGAGCAAACAATAATCTTCCTCCTGCCTCACCGTTCAGCTCTTAGGGCCTCCCCCCCCCGCCCTGCCAAACAAACATCGTTGGCAACTCCATCTCCCGTCCCTGCCCCCCATCATCGCCGGCAACTCCCGCTCACCCCCACCATCTCCCTCTGAACTCCCCCCAATCATTGCTGCCATCTCCCTCTCACCACCCCCCCCATCATTGCCGGCATCTCCCTCTCATCCCCTCCCCCCCCCCAATTATTGTTGGCACCTCCCTCTCACCTCTCCCCCAATCATTGCTGGCATCTCCCTCTCTCCCCTCCTCACGCCTGATCTCTCCCCATGCCCCCCCGAACCAATCATCATCACCATTTCCTCCCCCTTCAGTGCTGACCCTCCCCCCCCACTGCACAACCATGACCCTCGAATGAACTCCCACTAGGATTCACCCTTGACACTGCCCCCTGTGTCAATTTGTTAATAGCTGTTCTACTATTGGCACGTCCTGCTATCTTACCTTGATGCCACAATCAGCACCTATTTTTACACTATGATAGTGTAAAGACTCCCTTTGTCCTGTGTTCCATGACATCTTTGTCAAATTTCCCTTTAGCTCCCACCTATCCCTGACCTTCTGTTTTGCTCCAGCCCCTTTTCAACAGTATAAAATCCACTGCATTTCTCCCTCTCTTGAGCTCTGAAGAAGAGTCAAACGGACTCAGAATGTTAATTCTCTTCCTTGCTCCACAAATGCTGCAAAGTAAGGTAAAGTGTATTTGTTAGTCAAAGTACATTAACATTGCAATTAAGTTACTATGAAATTCCCCGAGTTGCCACGCTCTGGCTCCTGTTCAGCTTAATGCACCTAACCAGCATGTCTTTCAGAATGTGGGAGGAAACCAGAGCACCCGGAGAAAACCCACGCAGACACGGGGAGAATGTGCAAACTCCACACAGACAGTGACCCAAGCCAGGAATTGAATCCAGGTCCCTGGGGCTATGAAGCAGCAATGCTAACCACTGTGCCACTGTGCCGCCCTTGGCTTTTGGCTTCCCCTCATAAGCCTTCAAATGTGCTTTAAGAAACTTCTAACACATTACGCTAGAATTTGCTGTCAATTTAATCGGGTTTTTAAAGTTTTAAAAGTTTAAAGTTTATTTATTAGTTTCACAAGTAGGCTTACATTAACAGTGCAATGAAGTTACTGTGAAAATCCGCTAGTCGCCACACTCCAGCGCCTGTTCGGGTTCACTGAGGGAGAATTTAGCATGGCCAATGCACCTAACCAGCACGTCTTTTGGACTGTGGGGGGAAACCAGAGCACCCGGTTGTTATTCAATGTATGGTTGATTCACCAATGGTACAGCGAGCTCCGGAAGAGGCAGATATGCAGTTAAGTTACTTGTGACATTAATAAATAAACTGAACTAAACTAATTGTCACAAGTAAGGCTTACATTAACAGTGCAGTGAAGTTACTGTGAAATTCCCCTAATCGCCACACTCCGGCGCTTGTTTGGTTCAATGCACCTAACCAGCAGATCTTTCAGAATGTGGGAGGAAACCGGAGCACCCGGAGGAAACCCACGCAGACATGGGGAGAACATGCAGACTCAGCACAGACAGTGACCCAAGCTGGGAATTGAACCCGGGTCCCTGGCGCTGTGAGGCAGCAGTGCTAACCACTGTGCCACCGTGGGTGGCATGGTGGCACAGTGCTGCCAGACCTGGTGGGTTTTTTCAGCATTTTCTGTTTTTATTTTGGCTTTCCAACATCTGCGATAGTTTATTTTGATCATTACATTGGATCATTAGGCCCTGCTTTGATATAGAAATAGTGCCTTACATAATGTGTTACTTTGCAGGTCTCTGGGGAGTCTGAGGGTTATTACTTCAGCAGAACTTTTCTTTTAGAAAGCCTTCAATCGCTCTGTTAAGGGACGGAAAGAGGTTACAGCACACGGTGCGCACAGTGTGACTGAGTATAAAAAAACCCTGTCAGTCAGAGCATGACAGCAAATAAACAGAGTTGTTCTTCCAGTATGGATATTTGTGTACATTAGACAGAGTATCCATAAGCCAAATCACAGATGGAACCGTATCCTTGTGTAAGTACTGCCCTATCTGCCTCATTTACTTGGTTCCATCATTATAATCCTGTTAATCTTTAATATAGCATCAAGCACTGGCACAATCCAGTACAGAGGAGTGTGATGTTTCAATGAATAATAATCCCTAAAGTGACACTGAATTGATGCATAGTTTTAATGAGACGCCGCGCTCACTTCACTGACAGAATGCTCAAATTACCAACTTGTCAAAAATGCTTCCCCTAATCAGGAGTGTTCATTTCTGGGAGATCTTAGATCAAGGAACTGCATTTAGTTTCGCAACGATTTAACTTCCGCTCATTTTGTTACTTTTTTTAATGGGAATAGTTCTTCAAAGATGCATTTAAGGGAAAGTCAGATATTCATATGTGAGAGAAAGGGATAGAAGGATATGTTGATAGGCTGAGATGAATCATAAGACCATAAGAAATAGGAGCGGAATTAGGCCACTTGGCCCATCGAGTCTGCTCCACCATTCAATCATGGCTGATATTTTTCTCATCCTCATACTCTTGCCTTTTCCCCATAACCCCTGACCCCTTATTTATCAAGAACCTATCTATCTCTGTCTTAAAGACACTCAATGACCTGGCCTCCACAGCCTTCTGCAGCAAAGAGTTCCACAGATTTACCAGTCTCTGGCTGAAGAAATTCCTCCTCATCTCTGTTTTAAAGGATCGTCCCTTTCGTCTGAGGTTGTGCCCCCTGGTTCTAGTTTTTCCTACGAGTGGAAACATCCCCATAGAATACCTACAGTGCAGAAAGAGGCCATTCAGCCCATTGGGTATGCATCGACTCTCCAGCTTTGGGATCACATGTAGGCCTGACCGGGTAAGGATAGCAGATATCCTTCCGTAAAGGACATTAGTGAACCAGGTGGGTTTTTCCCCGAAAAATCGACAATGGTTTCATGAATATCAATAGATTCTTAATTCCAGATATATTTACTGAATTCAAATTCTCCCATCTACCGTGGCGGAATTCGAACCCAGCTGTCCAGCACATTAGCTGAGTTTGTGGACGAATAGTCCAGCGATAATACCACTCGTCTATCGCCTCCCTCGTTGACGTTACCGCAAACTCAACACCTTATGACAAAAGAAAGCAGCGACAAAGCAGATGATATATAAACTGGGGCGGCACGGTAGCACAGTGGTTAACACTGCTGCTTCACAGCTCCAGGGACCTGGGTTCGATTCCCGGCTTGGGTCACTGTCTGTGTGGAGTTTGCACGTTCTCCTCGTGTCTGCGTGGGTTTCCTCCGGGTGCTCCGGTTTCCTCCCACAGTCCAAAGATGTGCGGGTTAGGTTGATTGGCCATGCTAAAAATTGCCCTTAATGTCCTGAGATGCACAGGTTAGAGGGATTAGTGGGTAAATATGTAGGGATAAGGGGTAGGGCATGGGTGGGATTGTGGTCGGTGCAGACCCGATGGGCCGAATGGCCTCTTTCTGTACTGTAGGGTTTCTATGATTCTATAAACTGAACATGACTTTGTTTGAAGGTTAGAATCACTGGTAAATTGATGACTGTGAGTAACGTATGTACCGACTGTACCATTCAGAAGGGGACAGCTTCCCCTGCTGCAGTTTGGTCAATTAAAGGAACAGCATCTCATAATTAAAATGAGTCAAACTTTAGCCATTCAGCCAAACCCCATTGGTCACACTCAGTGACCAGAACAGAAAATATGAGTAAGGGGACTGGTAAACTCTCAGGGTCAGTGGAACCACAGTCAAGAAGGAGTCACAATCTCAGCCTTGTGATGCTTTTCTGATGTGGAGATGCCGGGGTTGGACTGGGGTAAGCACAGTAGGAAGTCTCACAACACCAGGTTAAAGTCCAACAGGTTTATTTGGTAGCAAATACCATAAGCTTTCGGAGCTTGCTGCTCCTTCGTCAGATAGAGTGGTCTCTGTTCTCCAACAGGGCACAGACACAGAAATCAAGTTACAGAATACTAATTAGAATGCAAATCTCTACAGCCAGCCAGGTCTTAAAAGGTACAGATAATGTGGTTGGAGGGAACATTAAACACAGGTTAAAGAGATGTGTATTGTCTCCAGACAGAACAGCTGGTGAGATTATGCAAGACCAGGAGGCAAGCTGTGGGGGTTACTGATAATGTGACATAAATCCAACATCCCGGTTTAGGCCGTCCTCATGTGTGCGGAACTTGGCTATCAGTTTCTGCTCAGCGACTCTGCGCTGTCGTGTGTCGTGAAGGCCGCCTTGGAGAACGCTTACCTGAAGATCCAAGGCTGAATGCCCGTGACTGCTGAAGTGCTCCCCCACAGGAAGAGAATAGTCTTGCCTGGTGATTGTCGAGCGGTGTTCATTCATCCGTTGTCGTAGCGTCTGCATGGTTTCCCCAATGTACCATGCCTCGGGACATCCTTTCCTGCAGCGTATCAGGTAGACAACGTTGGCCGAGTTGCAAGAGTATGTACCGTGTACCTGGTAGATGGTGTTCTCACGTGAGATGATGGCATCCGTGTCGATGATCCGGCACGTCTTGCAGAGGTTGCTGTGGCAGGGTTGTGTGGTGTCGTGGGGACTGTTCTCCTGAAGGCTGGGTAGTTTGCTGCGGACAATGGTCTGTTTGCGGTTGCGTGGTTGTTTGAAGGCAAGAAGTGGGGGTGTGGGAATGGCCTTGGCGAGATGTTCGTCTTCATCAATGACATGTTGAAGGCTCCGGAGGAGATGCCGTAGCTTCTCCGCTCCGGGGAAGTACTGGACGACGAAGGGTACTCTGTCCACCGTGTCCCGTGTTTGTCTTCTGAGGAGGTCGGTGGGGTTTTTCGCTGTGGCGCGTCGGAACTGTTGATCGATGAGTCGAGCGCCATATCCTGTTCTTATGAGGGCATCTTTCAGCCTCTGGAGGTGTCTGTTGCGATCCTCCTCCTCCTCCTCATCAATTGCCCCTGGTCTTGCATAATCTCACCAGCTGTTCTATCTGGAGACAATACACATCTCTTTAACCTGTGTTTAATGTTCCCTCCAACCACATTATCTGTACCTTTTAAGACCTGGCTGGCTGTAGAGATTTGCATTCTAATTAGTATTCTGTAACTTGATTTCTGTGTCTGTGCACTGTTGGAGAACAGTGACTACTCCATCTGACGAAGGAGCAGTGCTCCAAAAGCTTATGGTATTTGCTACCAAATAAACCTGTTGGACTTTAACCTGGTGTTGTGAGACTTCTTACTATGCTTTTCTGAGCCATTCCAGATGTGAATACAGATCAATAAATCAGCTGAGCAGCTGTGTGCTCCTTGAGTCACAGTGTGTAAGGTGAGGAAAATGTAGTCAAGTATGGGAAACTGCATTTGTGGTTGGAATATACAAAATTATGTTCATTAGGTCCCACACTGAATTCCCTGACTCTAGGGCGAGCTGTTGGGCTGCTGGAACTGAGTCCTTAAAGTCAGGTTGATACTGAAGCCAAATGTCAGAGTTAGAATCTCCACAGTGCAGAATGTGGCCATTCGGCCCATCGAGCCTGCACCGGCAACAATCCCACCCAGGCCCTATCCCTGTAACCCCACAAATCTATCCTGCTCATCCCCCTTACACTAAAGGGCAATTTAGCATGGTCACTCAACCTAACCTGCACATCTTTGGACTGTGGGAGGAAACCGGAGCACCCGGAGGAAACCTACGCAGACACGGGAGAGAATATGCAAACTCCGCAGAGAGTCACCCGAGGCCAGAATCGAACCCGGGTCCCTGGTGGTTTTGAGGCAGTTGTGCTAACCACTGTGCCACCGTGCCATGAGAGAAGCATCAGTGTTGAGCGTTAGCCAAAGTTGCAGCAAATGTTCATTTGGGGATGTCCATAATAGTGCATGGAGTGGAGAGAAGTGAAGGCAGCAAATGGGGGAACATCAAATGAAGGTGCCAAGAGCAATTGAAGCATTGACTTTGATACGCTAGGAGGATAATTTAAATAAACTAACACTCCACTATAGATGACCATCACCACCTTAACTTTATGGCTCTCATTGATCTACACCATCTACTGCAGGCAGGCCTGAGGTGGATTTTTTTGCTACATTTTAAAAATTCATTTACAGGGGGTTGTGGGCGTCGCTGGCTGGCCAGCATTTATTGCCTATCCCTAGTTCTCCTTGAGAAGGTGGTGAGCTGCCTTCTTGAACCGCTGCGCTTCCTGAGGTGTGGGTACTCCCACGGTGCTGTTAGGGAGGGACAGTGACAGTGAAGGAATGGTGATACATTTCCAAGTCAGGATGGTGAGTGGCATGGCGGGGAACATCCAGGTGGTGGTGATCCCATGTATCTGCTGCCCTTGTCCTTCTAGATGCTAGAGGTTGTGGGTTTGGAAGGTGCTGCCTCAGGAACCTTGGTGAGTTCCTGCAGTGCATCTTGTAGATGGTACACATGGCTGTTACTGTGTATAGATGGTGGCGGAAGAGAATGTTTTTGGACAGGGTAGCGATCAAATGGGCTGCTTTATCCTGGATGATGTTGAGTTTCTTGAGTGTTGTTGGAGTTGCACTCATTCAGATAAGCAGAGAGTATTCTATTATACTCCTGACTTGTGTCTTATAGATGGTGGACAGGCTGTGGGGATTCAGGAGGTGAGTTACCTGCCACAAGATTCTTAGCCTTTAACCTGCTCTGGTAGCCACATTTATATGACTAATCCAGTTCAGTCTATGTACAATAGTAACCCCCAGGATGTTGATTGGCACCTTGTTGATAATCCTGCCTCATTTTCAGGACTATTCCAGATCAGGCATACTCCTCGGATAATCACTCTCACTTAAAGTTGAGAAAGGCAAGTCCCGCAAGCACTTAAATGGGTTTGAAGAATTGTTCTAATACTCCCAGAAAGAAAGGAATCACCAGAGAACATTATCTTCCTGCAGGTAGCCTTTTTATCAACATGGATATTATAAGGGTCTGGCCATCTCTCCTCAACATTGTACTCTCCATTTGAGAGTGTAAGTTTGCAGAGGCAGAAGTCTTTATGAGACAATATAATTTCTAAATTATACAAAGATTCATTAAAGAACTGAACATGACAGTTCGAGGAAAAGTAAGTATAATTGTGTTTCCAATTGAGAATACGAGTCTTATTTATGTCACAGCCTGATATTTAAGATACTCATCAAAATTTAAAATAGCATTTACCTTAATTCTCGAGTAGAAAGCTACAAGTCCAACAAGATACCTCTATTCCAATTCAGGGGACATAACACTACAGCACCTATCTTTACCTTGAGAAGTTGGAGTGAATCCAACAAATCTAAAAATCCTAGTTATACATTAAAACAACACAAGCAGCAGGAAGCATGTTGATGTTGTCCCTGCCGCACAGTCTGTTTTAACCCTTATACGGTGGACAAATAGCTGCGAGTAGACCTCTTGCTAGCACAACCAATCTTTATTTAAGACACACAATCAATAATCACCCACCCAACCAATAGTAAGTTATCTTTACAGAAAATACTAGAGTTCAAGTCCAATACAAGACCTTGACTTAACTTTGTGTGACTGGCGAGTACCCAAGCAGAGATTGGCCTTTATCTGTGCGCTGGTCTCAGTCGTCCTCTGTGTAGTCTGGTCCTTTGGTCTGGTCTGGCACTCTGGCTCTGGTCTTCCTTTCTTCTCGGGTGTGGTGGCTCTTCTCATGCTGGTCGTCACCGGCGATGGTCACCGTTGTTGTAGCTCGTTCGTGGGGTCAGAGAGAGAGAGAGAGATTCTTGGTTATGCAGCCGTTGGGTTTCGTGCTCCTTTTGGCCATTGCCAATCAATCGATCAGGACTTGATCACCCTGATCGATAAAGTCCAATCGGGTGCTGCCACACCAATCTCTGGGTGTGTCCCCAACGGCCATGTCTGCAGGTGCTGGGGGCACATAGAGTACACACCTCCCTCCCAAATAAGGGGTTACGGCACCCCTATGTCTGGTAAACAAGCCAGTTTGACCAGAAAGTCCCTTTTGTCCTGGAGATGGCCCATATCCTGAGTATTCACTCGTCTGGGTTGCAGCCTGTTTATCTCTGTCTTTTGGGCTGCAGCCTGTCATTTTAGTTCTTGCTCAATTGTCCCAGAGTGCTTTACAAATCACCATTTTAGATGGCCCGTTTGGCCACATTGAGCACTCATTCTGGACAACATCCTTTGATTTGATCAACTATTTACCATATACATAGACGATCTGGAGGAGGGGACCGAGTGTAGGGTAACAAAGTTTGCGGATGACACAAAGGTGAGTGGGAAAGCAAATTGCGTGGAGGACACAGAGAGTCTGCAGAGAGATTTGGATAGGCTAAGTGAGTGGGCGAGGATCTGGCAGATGGAGTATAACGTTGGTAAGTGTGAGGTTATCCACTTTGGAAGGAATAATAGTAAAATGGACTATTATTTAAACGGTGAAAAATTACAACATGCTACTGTGCAGAGGGACCAGGGGGTCCTTGTGCATGAATCACAAAAACTCAGTTTGCAGGTGCAGCAGGTAATCAAGAAGGCAAATGGAATGTTGGCCTTTATCGTGAGAGGGATGGAGTATAAAAGCAGGGAGGTCATGCTGCAACTGTACAGGGTACTGGTGAGGCTGCACCTAGAGTACTGTGTACAATTTTGGTCCCCTTATTTAAGAAAGGATATATTAGCTTTGGAGGGGGTACAGAGAAGGTTCACCAGGTTGATTCCAGAGATGAGGGGGTTAGCTTATGAGGAGAGATTGAGTAGACTGAGCCTGAACTCATTAGAGTTTAGAAGGTTGAGGGGAGATCTTATAGAGACATATAAGATAATGAAGGGGCTAGACATGTTATTTCCACTTACAATGGAAACAAGAACTAGGGGGCATAGCCTCAAAATACGGGGGGAGTCAATTTAGAACAGAGTTGAGGAGGAACTTCTTCTCTCAGAGGGTAATGAATCTTTGGAATTCTCTGCCCAATGAAGCAGTAGAGGCTACCTCGCTAAATGTGTTTAAGTCACAGATAGGTAGATTTTTAACCATTAAGGGAACTAAGGGTTTTGGGGAGCAGGCGGGTAAGTGGAACTGAACCCACTATCAGATCAGCCATGATCTTATTGAATGGCAGAGCAGGCTTGAGGGGCTAGATGGCCTACTCCTGCTCCTATTTCTTATGTTCTTATATGTTCTTATTTTCATAAGCATCCTTCAATCAAACAGGATACTGAAAGGTGCAGGTAGTTCAACAGAATATTTAACAGATGGTAGCTCTTCCCTTAGGTGTAAAGTTTGCCACAACATTAGACTTTTCCACCATTAGATATTTTCCAAGCTGCTGGAGGGGACACCTGCCAATCTGCATTCCATGGATGTGTCAAGCAAGTGAGAGATAATCTCTTTGTGAAGAGCAGTTGTTTTTATGGAAAAGAGGAATCAGCTTCATTAATTATCACTCAGTCCAGTTTGACATATTGCGATGATGGTAGTGCAATTGATATATAGTTTGTTATGTTTAAGAAGAATGTTAAAAAATTCACCTTATTCTATAGTCAGTTGGAATATCTGGAAGGAATGTAACTCAGATGCGGGGAGAGCAGGATAATTGCCCATTTTAGCCATGTAGTGTTTACTTTGGATAGAACTAATGGACTTTTGTTTATAGATGGAGATTTTGATTAGGTTGACTGAAAGAGTTACGAGTTATCAATCATGTGCTAATGTGGCTAATGTACAGAGCTGCATTTGTAGCAGAGAGAAAGAAGCCATTGCAGTTTAGAGTCAGAGTTTTAGCTGGAAATTGTTTGAAGACAGAGGCCATTACTCTCAGAAAACTCCAAAGCTGTCTACACTTATTATAGCAAGTATATTTGTGATTGCTAACTATATTTAAAGTGGCTTTTAAGTCTGTAAGAGGAATGCTGCTTATTTGGAAAGGGAACACTGATAAGTTAGAAATTAAAATGGTCTCCTTTCATTTTTAAGTATTGTTCAACTATTAATGGTTATGTTATTTCCTTTGTTAGCATCGCATGTAAACTTTATCAATAAAGATCGTTTTGATTTTAAAAGTTCCTATTTTGTCAGTGGAATCAATCCTGGAGCAAAGTATTCTTTCCTCACATTTTTGCCAAAATGGAAATATTGTTAGGGGTCTGGTCTGGTCTGGCTTCCTAATATAACTTGGGGTTCTGGTCCAGTAGCCTTACACTATCCCCCTGTCAGTTCTAAAAGGACAGGGGAGACTATAAAAGTAAGGAGGAGGGACCAGCTTCATAAAACTGGTCAGCCGCTCACATTACAACACCAAGTGAAGATGCATCGGATTTTACCAACATCGAAAAGTGGGGCCTATTATCTTGAGATGACAAATAATGTCAGAGGGAGAAAAATAGATCTGAAGAAATTAACTTATTCTAAAATGCCTCAGGTAACCATTCCAACCGGTCCACCTTTTTCACAAATGAGTACAAAGTCTCATTAAAGCAATCTCATTTCAGGAACTATTATTCATTAGAATCCTTCTGTGTCTCAGTGCTCAAAAATCTTAATAAGGCAAGTTCTGCCTTTTTAGAAAGATGTCAATTTGGAGACTGGCATGCCAACCTAAGAAAGCAAATCACAAAATCCCTATCGTGGCACAGAGTCTTGTCTGACAGGAGAGTGTATTAGGAGTTTGGGTGCCTGGCATGCATGTTTTCTTGTATGTCTGACATAGAAAATGGTGGGGAGCAGGTGCCTGAATTCTCACTATATGACAACATCAGCAACTTTGCCAGAGTAAAACTTCCCAAGGTGTTTTGTAAGAGCATTACCAGACAAAGATTTGACACCAAGTCCCATAAAAACAAATTAGGATGGGTGATTGAAAGCTTTGGGGCAGGATTTTCTGCCCCTCCTCCCCTCCGGCACAGGCAGCTCACTATTGTCCACTGGCGGAATCTTCCGGTCACGTTGACGTCTTTGGAGTTTTGTGTAGCTTGCCCATCCCTCTGCGGGGGTAGCTGTCACAGGGGTGAGGGTGGGGGAATCACCTTCAGCAGGACCAGTCGATCCTGCTCGTGGGAAGGGGTGGAAAATCCCACCCTTGGTCTTATTCACAGTGGGAATGCTACAGGTGCTATTCTGTCACACATTCATTATACGTGTCACAAATGGCTGGAACTAAGGCGGAAACAAAATCAGCCTGGCCAGTCACTTCCATTGATAAATACCACTGAGCGCAAACTGTCCCTCATTCTGAGATCGCTATATTGGCTGCAACACTCACCCACCCAACTATCTCAATCGGGAAGCCCGGCTTTCAACTGCATCTCAACATTAGCTGGTTTCTTTGCAATTTCTTTCCCCCAGGATGAGCAGTCAAGGAACATAGAAAGAGTTAAGTAACCCATAAGCGAAAAGTAAATCCATCTAAAATGTGTAATGGAGTCAGTCTTTGCTCACATTTGCTAAATTAAAAAAAAAGAATTAGCAATGATCCCCCAAAAATTGACTCTAATGTCATGAAAGCTTTTACCTCCTGCTGGGAGATATTATTATTAGATGCAGAGGTTTTGAACTTAATTGTCGCCTGTTGTTACATTCACAATGCTTACATAAATTACTGGAAAATCTTCTGCTCCACGGTTGAAAAAGAGAATTCGCATTTGGCTCACCTGATGTGCTTATTTTTACAGTCTGCTGTGATGTGCTTTGACAATGCTGTTTCAGCTCTTGTGTATCTTAAGAGAAAACACCAGCAGGGGTCCAGAGGCAAAGCACTTGGTTACATTTTCATAAAATGGAAGGTGCCGTTGAAAGTATCTCAAAATATATCACCTCAGCCGCTCCCAAGTTTCCACAGTGAAGACATCTTGAACAGAAAGTTGTATTTACTTAAGAAAAAATAATAAATCAGATTAGGCAGCTGCGAAATTCAGTTGCTTATTGTCCAATTATATTTCTTTTTAGTTGTTATTTTATCCCAATTTCATCGCCCAAGAGAACGCAAAGAACAAAGAAAATTACAGCACAGGAACAGGCCCTTTGGCCCTCCAAGCCTACGCTGATCATGCTGCCCGACTGAACTAAAACCCCCTACCTTTCCGGGGACCATATCCCTCTATTCCCATCCTATTCATGTATTTGTCCAGACGCCCCTTAAAACTCACTATTGTATCTGCTTCCACTGCCTTGCCCAGCAGCAAGTTTCGGGCACCCACCACCCTCTGTGTAAAAAACCTGCCGCGTACATCTCCTTTAAACCCTGCCCCTCACACCTTAAACCTGTGCCTCCTAGTAACTGACTCTTCCACCCTGGGAAAAAGCTTCTGACTATCCACTCTGTCCATGCCTCTCATAATCTTGTAGACTTCTATCAGGTCGCCCCTCAACCTTCGTCGTTCCAGTGAGAAAAAAACCAAGTTTCTCCGACCTAATGCCCTCCATGCCAGGCAACATCCTGGTAAATCTTTTCTGCACCGTCTCCAAAGTCTCCACATCCTTCTGCTAGTGTGGTGACCAGAATTGAACACAGTATTCCAAGTGCGGCCTAACTAAGGTTCTATAAAGTTGCAACATGACTTGCCAATTTTTAAACTCAATGCCCTGGCCGATGAAGGCAAGCATGCCCACCAGCACACAATCGTTTGCCTAATAAGGGTCGGCATGTTGTTCGGAGTAGATTGGAATGTCCACACTCCACCCATACCTATACTTCTCCAGACGTTATGTTTGGTCTTCAGCTTAATACCCCCGCACGATAGCATGACTGGTAGCTTGAGCTCATTGTGTCAAGAGTTAAATCGCACTTTAGCATAAGCAGCTTGGAACCCAATATTGGCGGGGGGGGGGGGGGGGGGGGTGGTAGAAGTGGGGTGGGGCTTCACAGCAAATTTGACTTGGATTTTCTCCACTTCTAAAGAAATTTCTAGCTTGCTGATTTTCTTTAAAATTGAGTCAATACCTACAGTTAGGGTAGCCAACCCCTCCAAGGTTGGCCTGGAGTTTCCAGGAACTGAAGATCAATCTCCAGGATACTGCTGTGTGCAAACCTGGAGCAAAACCATTATTACATCATTCCTCTTCATCAGAGATATTTTTAAAGAAAATATGGAAAATAGTGTGGGGTGGGATGTCTGACAGTCAAACATCTTCCAATTGGATAATTTGTCTTTTTGTTTTTCAATTGACAGAGGAAGGCAATGTGTCATAAGGATGGATGTGTTGGCCATTTAATGGCTGGAGCATGGGGACAAGACATGTGATGATACTGTGCCTTTAAGAAGCATACTTACATCATGTTTCTTATAAGGAGTATGTTTAGAATTCAGATCTGTTTTGCAAGGTGCCAATTTATCCAGGAAAACCTTTATATTAGTAGGGGGGGAGCACAAGATAAACATTCAACTGAGTGGGATTTTACTGCCTCGCTCATCCCGGAACCATAAAATCCCACCCGAGGTCAACAGACCTTCCCATGGTCCGCCACTCACCTGCTCCGATTCCCATGGTGGGCAGGCCGGTAAAATTCCGGTTGGAGTGTTTGTTTAAGCATTTGTGCTTACTTAGGTTTCCCCTGGGGTTTCAGAGTAGAGATCTGATTGACAGACATAGGGTCATGTGATTAATGGGAGGAGCTAAGCTTGCAGGAAAGCAAGTGTTTCAGTTTCATTTTAAAATACAAGCAGTTGCTGCCTGGACTGCCAGAAGAAAGCAGTGGCTCTTTTTCTCTCTGAAAAGACCTCTCTGAAAGATCCAGAGCTGATAATCTAAGTCACAATAGGTATTTTGCTACCTAATTTTAAAGAGGGGATTTAAGAGGAATATTGCTTGGATTGGAACTCATAGCAATAGGTTAGCAATTAAGAATTGTATCTATTCATGTTTAAGTATTGTTCAATTTTTTATAGTTCAGCTAATGAATTTGTTATAATTAAATTACTTTATTAAATAAAGTTTGTTTGATAAAAGCTTCCTAGTTTGTCAGTAGAATCGCGTCTGAAGTGAAACATCTTATCCTCACACTGATGCCAAAGTAGAACAATTGTTGGGGTCTGGTCTGGCTTTGTAATATACCTTTCTGAGAGGTTTCTGATCTGATATCCTAACAGACATGTGACAAAACCTCCAGGAATATAGCTAATCATAGTTGGCAACCCTAGTTACAACTTATGCCAGTCAGTGGGTTGGATGTGAGGCTAACCTGAGGTTTAAATGTCCTCTTGAACTTTGCCAAACTGAGTCTCCTGAGTACAGTGGGATTATTTCTCCAGCAACGTTCTACTTATGTTATACAGATTATGTAAGTAACACTAACAACAGTGTAAAGCATGGTTACCTTTTTATTCTTTCATGGAATGTGCAAATTCAACATTTGCCCATCCATAATTGGATTGGTGGGTCATCTTAGAAGAGAGTTAAGTGGCAACCACATTGCTATGGGCCTGGAGTCCCCATGTAGACCAGACCAGGTAAGGAGAGAAGGTTTCCTTCCCTAAAGGGAACTAGGGGCGGCACGGTAGCACAGTTGTTATCACTGCTGGCTCACAGCGCCATGGACCCAGGTTCGATTCCTGGCTTGGGTTACTATCTGTGTGGAGTCTGCACATTCTCCCCGTAGGTTTCCTCCGGGTGCTCCGGTTTTCTCCCACAGTCTGAAAGACGTGCTGATTGGGTGCATTCGCCATGCTAAACTCTCCCTCAGTGTACCCAAACAGGTGCCGGATTGTGGCGACTAGAGGATTTTCACAGTAACTTCATTGCCATGTTAATGTAAGCCTATTTATGACGCTAATAAATAAATAAATACATTTGTGAACAATTAATGATGGTTACCATGGTCACCGTTTTTTTTTTCTGATTTATTAATTGGATTTAAATTCCACCATCTGTCATGGTGGGATTTGAACCCAGGTCCCCAGGGCATTAGCCGGGGTCTCTGCATTACTATTCCAATGACATTGCTGCTATTTTGAAGAAATCAGATAATCAATTAGACTAGATCAAATAAACTGAGGGCCAAATTAAAGGGACAGCCCCTTAAAGGGATACTGTCTGAAACAAAAAATGAATCACAAATTAAACTTAAAACATTAAACCAAAACATGACTAAGAAGGTCTATAAGGCCAAGTTACATTACTACTACACCCTTCAATTGATTGTCAGAGGAAATTATCCTATCATCGGGGAAGTGGTGGCATAGTGGTATTGTCATTTGACTAGTAATCCAGAAAGCAATTCGTTATTCATCGTTTATATAAATGACATTGATGACTGTGGGGAGGGTAGGATTAGTAAGTTTGCGGATGACACAAAGATTGGACGGGTGGTTAACACCCATTAACCCATTAACACCCATGAGGCAGGGTGTCTTGGGCTAAAAGAAGATATAGACAGAATGGTCAAATGGGCAGATAAGTGGCAGATGGGATTTAACCCTGAAAAATGTGAGGTGATACACTTTGGAAGGAGTAATTTGACAAGGAAGTATTCAATGAATGGTAGGACACTAGGAAGTTCTGTGGAACAAAGGGACCTTGGCATAGAACATAGAACATAGAACAGTACAGCACAGAACAGGCCCTTCGGCCCACGATGTTGTGCCGACCTTCATCTGAAACCAAGATCAAGCTATCCCACTCCATACCATCCTGGTGTGCTCCATGTGCCTATCCAATAACCGCTTAAATGATCCTAAAGTGTCTGACTCCACTATCACTGTAGGCAGTCCATTCCACACCCCAACCACTCTCTGCGTGAAGAACCTACCTCTGATATCCTTCCTATATCTCCCACCATGAACCCTATAGTTATGCCCCCTTGTAATAGCTCCATCCACCCGAGGAAATAGTCTTTGAACGTTCACTCGATCTATCCCCTTCATCATTTTATAAACCTCTATTAAGTCTCCCCTCAATCTCCTCCGCTCCAGAGAGAACAGCCCCAGCTCCCTCAACCTTTCCTCATAAGACCGACACTCCAAACCAGGCAGCATCCTGGTAAATCTCCTCTGCACTCTTTCCAGCGCTTCCACATCCTTCTTATAGTGAGGTGACCAGAACTGCACGCAATATTCCAAATGCGGTCTCACCAAGGTCCTGTACAGTTGCAGCATAACCCCACGGCTCTTAAACTCCAACCCCCTGTTAATAAAAGCTAACACACTATATGCCTTCTTCACAGCTCTATCCACTTGAGTGGCAACCTTTAGAGATCTGTGGATATGGACCCCAAGATCTCTCTGTTCCTCCACAGTCTTCAGAACCCTACCTTTGACCCTGTAATCCACATTTAAATTAGTCCTACCAAAATGAATCACCTCACATTTATCAGGATTAAACTCCATTTGCCATTTTTCAGCCCAGCTTTGCATCCTATCTATGTCTCTTTGCAGCCTACAGCACCCCTCCACCTCATCCACTACTCCACCAATCTTGGTGTCATCAGCAAATTTACTGATCCACCCTTCAGCCCCCTCCTCTAAGTCATTAATAAAAATCACAAAGAGCAGAGGACCAAGCACCGATCCCTGCGGCACTCTGCTAGCAACCTGCCTCCAGTCCGAAAACTTTCCATCCACCACCACCCTCTGTCTTCGATCAGATAGCCAGTTACCTATCCAATCGGCCAACTTTCCCTCTATCCCACACCTCCTTACTTTCATCATAAGCCGACCATGGGGGACCTTATCAAACGCCTTACTAAAATCCATGTATATGACATCAACCGCCCTACCTTCATCAACACACTTAGTTACCTCCTCAAAAAATTCTATCAAATTTGTGAGGCACGATTTGCCCTTCACAAATCCGTGCTGACTATCCCGGATTAATCCGCATCTTTCTAAATGGTCGTAAATCCCATCCCTAAGGACCTTTTCCATCAATTTACCAACCACCGAAGTCAGACTAACCGGTCTATAATTACCAGGGTCATTTCTATTCCCTTTCTTAAACAGAGGAACAACATTTGCCACTCTCCAGTCCTCTGGCACCATCCCCGTGGACAGTGAGGACCCAAAGATCAAAGCCAAAGGCTCTGCAATCTCATCCCTCGCCTCCCAAAGAATCCTAGGATACATTTCATCAGGCCCAGGGGACTTATCGACCTTCAGTTTATTCAAAACTGCCAAGACATCCTCCCTCCGAACATCTATTTCCTCCAGCCTATTAGCCTGTAACACCTTCTCTTCCTGAAAAACATGGCCCCTCTCCTTGGTGAACACTGAAGAAAAGTATTCATTCATCACCTCGTCTATCTCTATTGATTCCATACACAAGTTCCCACCACTGTCCTTGACCGGCCCTAACCTCACCCTGGTCATTCTTTTATTCCTCACATAAGAGTAAAAAGCCTTGGGGTTTTCCTTGATCCGACCCGCCAAGGACTTCTCATGTCCCCTCCTAGCTCTCCTCAGCCCCTTTTTCAGCTCATTCCTTGCTAACTTGTAACCCTCAATCGAGCCATCTGAACCTTGTTTCCTCATCCCTACATAAGCTTCCCTCTTCCTTTTCACAAGACATTCCACCTCTTTTGTGAACCACGGTTCCCTCACTCGGCCATTTCCTCCCTGCCTGACAGGGACATACCTATCAAGGACACCCAGTATTTGTTCCTTGAAAAAGTTCCACTTTTCATCAGTGCCTTTCCCTGACAGTTTCTGTTCCCATCTTATGCCCCCTAATTCTTGCCTAATCGCATCATAATTACCTCTCCCCCAATTGTAAGCCTTGCCCTGCCGTCCGGCCCTATCCCTCTCCATTGCAATAACATGTTTGTCCACAGATCTCTGAAAGCGGAAGGGTGGTGAGAAAGGCATATGGGACACTTGCCTTTATCAATCGAGGCATAGATTACAAAAGCAGGGAAATCATGATGGAGTTGCATAGAACTTTGGTGAGGCCACAGCTGGAGTACTGTGTGCAGTTCTGGTCGCCACGTTATCGGAAGGATGTGATTGCACTGGAGAGGATGCAGAGGAGATTCACTAGGATGCTGCCTGGGATGGAACATAGAAACATGGAAAAACTACAGCACAAAACAGGCCCTTCGGCCCCACAAGTTGTGCTGAACATATCCCTACCTTTTAGGCCTACCTATAACCCTCCATCCTATTGAGTCCCATGTACTCATCCAGGAGTCTCTTAAAAGACCCTATTGAGTTTGCCTCCACCACCACTGATGGCAGCCGATTCCACTCGCCAACCACCCTCTGTGTGAAAAACTTCCCCCTAACATTTCCCCTGTACCTACCACCCAGCACCTTAAACCTGTGTCCTCTCGTAGCAGCCATTTCCATCCTGGGAAAAATCCTCTGAGAGTCCACCCGATCTCTGCCTCTCAACATCTTATATACCTCTATTAGGTCTCCTCTCATCCCACGTCTCTCCAAGGAGAAAAGACCGAGCTCCCTCAGCCTATCCTCATAAGGCATGCCACTCAATCCAGGCAACATCCTTGTAAATCTCCTCTGCACCCTTTCAATCTTTTCCACATCCTTCCTGTAATGAGGCAACCAGAACTGAGCACAGTACTCCAACTGGGGTCTGACGAGGATCTTATAATGCTGCATCATTATCCCCGGACTCCTAAACTCAATCCCTCAATTGATAAAGGCCAGCAAACCATACGCCTTCTTAACCACCTCCTCCATCTGTGGGGCCGATTTTAGAGTCCTATGGACCCGGACCGCAAGGTCCTTCTGATCGTCTACAGTACTAAGAGTCTTACCCTTGATATTATACTCCTTCATCCCATTTGACCTGCCAAAATGTACCACTACATATTTATCCGGGTTGAAGTCCATCATTTAACATTTAAGTTATGAAGAGAGATTGTGTAAGCTTGGGTTTTTTTAGCTGGAGTAGAGAAAACTGAGGGACAACCTGATCGAGGAGTGCACGATTATGAGAGACATGGACAGAGTGGATAAGGAACAGCTGTTCCCCTTAGTTGAAGGTTCAGTCACGAGGGGACATAGGTTCAAGGTGAGGGACAGGAGGTTCAGGGGGGAATGTGAGGAAAAACCTTTTTATCAAGAGGGTGGTGACGGTCTGGAATGCACTGCCTGGTAGAGGCGGGTTGCCTCACATCCTTTAAAAAGTATCTAGATGAACACTTGACACGTCATAACATTCAGGGCTATGGGCCAAGTGCTGGCAGATGGGATTAGGTGGGGGTTCAGGTGTTTCTAATGTGTCGGTGTGGACTCGATCGGCCGAAAGGCCTCTTCTGCGCTGTATGATTCTATGATTCTAATGGGGACCAGTGTCCAAATCCCACCACAGCAGATGACAAAATCTGAATTCAATAAACTTCTGGAATTAAAGGTCTAATGATGATCATTATATCATTGTCGATTGTTGTAAAAGCCCATCTGGTTCACTAATATCCTCTAGGAAAGGAAATCTGCCATCCTTACCTGGTCTGGCCTACATGTCCCTCCAGATCCACAGCAATGTGGTTGACTCTTAAATGCCCTCTTAAATGACCAGGCAAGTCACTCAGTTCAAGGGCAACTAATGCTGGCCCAGCCAGCGACTTCCCATCCTATGGTTGGATTTTTAAAAAAAGCACCAGGGTTGCTGTTGTGTGCAATCCTGGATCGATATCATAGAGGCATAAAAATATATATTTTTCTTATGTTCTTTGAACATTTCTCTCTGTCAGATATCAAAATATTGAAAATGGCGGAAAAAAACTTTTTGGATGATAGGCAAGCTTCATGTAAACGAGTAAGGAGCCTTTTTCCTTTCCAGTTGGTACAGGAAGGATGTTCATCACATTATCATAATGACTGCAGTGTGGGGGCAAATCATGTGATGAAATATCCAGGAACACATTTAATTACAGGTGACAACCCTAACTGGGGATGTCACTAGAAGTCTCACAACACCAGGTTAAAGTCAAACAGGTTTATTTGGCAGCACAAGCTTTCGGAGTCTCGCTCCTTCATCAGGTGAATGAGGACTTGTGTTCACAAACAGGTCACATACAGACACAAACTCAATTCACAAGATAATGGTTGGAATGCGAGTCTTAACAAGTAATCAAGTCTGAAAGGTACAATGTGAGTGGAGAGAGGGCCAAGCACAAGTTAAAGAGGTGTGTATTGTCTCCAGCCAGGACAGTTAGTGAGATTTTGCAAGCCCAGACAAGTCGTGGGGGTTACAGATAGTGTGACATGAACCCAAGATCCCGGTTGAGGCCGTCCTCATGTGTGCGCAACTTGGCTATCAGTTTCTGCTCAGCGATTCTGCGTTATCGTGTGTCATGAAGGGCGCCTTGGAGAACGCTTATCTGAAGATCAGAGGCTGAATGCCCATGACTGCTGAAGTGTTTCCCAACTGGAAGGGAACACTCCTGCCTGGTGATTGTTGTGTGGTGTCCATTCTTTGACCAGCGTGTGCTCTCACGATGAAGACGAATATCTCAGCAAGGCCATCCCCACACCCCCAGTTGTTGCCTTCAAACAACCACACAATCTCAAACAGACCATTGTCTGCAGCAAACTACCCAGCCTTCAGGAGAACAGTGACCACAACACCACAGAACACTGCCACAGCAACCTCTGCAAGACGTACTGGATCATCGACACGGATGCCATCATCTCATGTGAGAACACCATCCGCCAGGTACACGGTACATACTCTTGCGACTCGGCCGGCATTGTCTATCTGATATGCTGCAGGAAAGGATGTCTCGAGGCATGGTACATTGGGGAGACCATGCAGACGCTACGACAATGGATGAATGAACACCGCTCATAAGTGTAGGGCAGCTTTGATGAAGAAACTCATCTTTTCCTGCTGTGACAATACTGTGCCTTTAAGAAATTTTAGGCATGTTTCTGGACAGAATTTTTTTTGTTCTGTTCTCACATCGGTGCTGTTTTGTCTGGACGTGGCAACCTCTGTTGTTACTACAGCAACATAATTGCTCCTAATTGCTAGAATGGTGGTTTTAATCTGGACTTATGTTGTTCTGTTATTTTAGTGTTTTCCTCTGGGGTTTTGCAGAGTAGGGCTTGATTAGGTTGATTGACAGAAAAATCAGGTGACTGGGTGGAGCTAGGCTTACACAGAGAAATCAATCTCGGTTTTTTCCTTGGGATCTTTAGAGAGAGTTCACTTTCTCCGTGTCGCTTTTTCTCCCTGGAGTCATAACTGGAGCAAAATACCGTATGCTCGCCAGAATGCCAACATCAAAAAAAGTTAGGGTCTAGGCTAACTTCATAATATACCTTTGGAGTTTCTGGTCTGGTCCCTGACACTGCTCATCAGTTCCACATGCTTGCAAGCAATTAGTCACGGCTCAGTTGGCAGTATATTTGTAGCTGAGTCACAAGGTTTTGAATCCAATTCATGCTGGAGGACTTGGGCACAAACATTAAGGCTGACGTTCCAGTACAGTACAGAAGGGCTTAATCGACTCCCACCATTGTCAGGTGTGTCAAATTCCAGATGAGCGATTAAAGTGAGGCCCCACCTATCTGCTTGGATGGATGAAAGAGATCCCATGGCACTATTTTGAAGAAGAAGGGAGGGAGTTATCCCTGGGGTCCTGGCCAATATTTCCTCCTCAATGAACATGACAAAAAAAAGTAATGACCACAGTGTTGTTTGAGGGAGCAAATTGGCTGCACGGTGGCACAATGGTTAGTACAAGGAAACCCACATTCTCCTCGTGTCTGCGTGGGTTTCCTCCGGGTGCTCCGGTTTCCTCCCACAGTCCAAAGATGTGCGGGTTAGGTTGATTGGTCAGGTTAAAAATTGCCCCTTAGAGTCCTGGGATGTGTAGGTTAGAGGGATTAGCGGGTAAATATGTGGGGGTAGGGCCTGGGTGGGATTGTGGTCGGTGCAGACTCGATGGGCCGAATGGCCTCCTTCTGCACTGTAGGGTTTCTATGATTTCTATGAGTACTGTTGTCTCACAGCATCAGGGACCCGGGTTCGATTCCCGGCTTGGGTGACTGCCCGTGCGGAGTCTACACATTCTCCCTGTGTCTGCGTGGGTTTCCTCCGGGTGCTCCATTTTCTTCCCACAGTCCGAAAGACGTGCTGGTTAGGTGCAGTGGCCATGCTAAATTCTCCCTCAGTGTACCCGAACAGGCGCCGGAGTGTGGCGACTAGGGGATTTTCACAGTAACTTCATTGCAGTGTTAATGTAAGCCTACTTGTGACACTAATAAAATAAATATAAAAATGCTTCCTACATTATAACAGTGCTTCGAAAGTACTTCACTGGCTGCAAAGTGCTTTGAGATGACCAGAGGTTATGGAAAGTATGATATGAATGTAAGTCTTTCTTTTTAGTAATATAACATTAAAAAACAAAGATATATTCCATATGACTGCAGATTTATAGACAGGAATTTTACCGTCCCGCCCGCCACGGGAATCGGAGCCGGTGAGGGGCGGACAATCGAAAGGTCCGTTGACCTCAGGTGGGATTTTACAGTCTCAGGACAAGTGAGGTCATAAAATCCTGCCCATAGGTTATTTTTGTGTTATTTAAAGTTTAAAGTGAAGTTTATTTATTAGTGTCACAAGTAGTCTCACATTAACACTGCAATGAAGTTACTGTGAAAATCCCCTAGTCGCCACACTCTGACGCCTGTTCGGGTACACTGAGGGAGAAGTTAGCACGGCCAATGCACCTAACCGGCACATCTTTGGACTGTGGGAGGAAACCATCGCAGACACGGGGAGAACGTACGGATTCTGTACAGACAGTGACCCAAGCCGGGAATCGAACCAGGGTACCTGACGCTGTGAGGCTGCAGTGCTAACCACTGTGCCACCGTGCTGGCCCCAGCAGAAAAAAAAGCACACATTTCAGGAAATGTGAAAGAAAGTGCTTGCTCATCAGTAAATGCTTCCAGCAGTTCCTCTTTGAGGTGAGAAAAATTATAATGTTAAAACTTCTAGCCTTAATTGCAGCTAAAATATTTAATAAATATTTTATGCAGATTATTCTCAACAGGAACAAACTTTTTGTATGAACGATGAGGTGAATTGATCAGTGACGTTGACTTATTTTCCCCTCATCACTGGTTTTTGTGGGAGGTATGAATTTCATTCAAGGGATCAGACATAAGCAGTCAGCAATAGTCCAAGTGCAGTCAGTGCAAGTGGAGGTTCAGATCAGTTCACCTCAGATCATTTTGTGAAAAACACAGAGATAGAGATATTCTTCTATGTGCTACACTTTGGCCAGGGCTCCATTATAACCAAGACAATGTTGCTACTCGAAACCAACAGAAACAGGGAAGAACTGAAGCAAATTATACGGGGACACCAGCCTTTCCATTGTTGAAGGCATGTTGAAGCAAAAGTATATATATTTTTCCAAATTTCTGTGTACGAATGACAAAGTTCAAGACATCAACTCTGGATGATGAATAAGTTTCAGAAGCAACAGTCTGAAGCTTTTTGCTAAAGTTTATTTATTAGTGTCACAAGTGGCCTTACATTAACACTGCAATGAAGTTACTGTGAGAATCCCCCAGTCGCCACACTCCGGCGCCTGTTCAGGTACACTGAGGGAGAATTTAGCATGGCCAATGCACCTAACCAGCACGTCGTTTCGATTGTGGGAGGAAACCGGAGCACCCGGAGGAAACCCACGCAGACACGGGGAGAACGTGCAGACTCCGCACAGTCAATGACCCAAGCTGGGAATCGAGCTCAGGTCCCTGGCGCTGTGAGACAGCAGTGCTAACCACTGTGCTACCGTGCCGCCTCTGTGCAAAGGGAAGCATGGAATATAAAAAAATAAAAGGATTGTGTTAGAACTTTATAATTCACTGATTGAGCCTCAGCCCAATTCTGGGAGCCACACTACAGGAAACATGTGAACCCTTTGAGATTTACCAGGGTACAATCAGTAATGAAGGGATTTAGTTGTAAGGAGAAGTTGGAAAAATTACTAGAGAAACTCAGGGGACTAAAATCTGATAAAGCCCACGGATCGGATGGCCTGCAGCCTAGAGTTCTACAAGAGCTAGCTACAGATATAGAGGCAGTGCAGGCTATGATTTTCCAGATTTCCCTAGATTTTGGAATGGACCCAGCAGATTGGAAGTTGGAAAATACAACACGGCAGAACAGGAGGGAGAGGGAACATCTGGAACTACCGTCCAACTAACCTTACAGCTGTCATTAGGAAAGTGCGGGAATCTATTATTAAGGGAGTCTTAACAATGAATTTGTATGATTAAAACTAGTCAACAGGGTTTTACAAAAGGGAAATACAGACATATCAATGTCCAAAATCAGAGCAGAAATAGGCCATTGGGTTCCTCAAACCGGCTCTGCCATTCACTCAGATCATCTTTGAGTTTCAAATTCCACA
Source organism: Mustelus asterias (assembly GCF_964213995.1). Lineage (NCBI taxonomy): Eukaryota > Metazoa > Chordata > Chondrichthyes > Carcharhiniformes > Triakidae > Mustelus > Mustelus asterias. The sequence continues at coordinate 13,413,210 of NC_135809.1, forward strand.
TTCCCATTTACCACTGATGACCCTTGATTCCTTTGCCTAACAAGAACCTGTTAACCCTTTTCAATCCCTAATGGTGCCATTAACAGCCCCTTTGTCTCATGTCCATGATGTCTTTGTCAATCCCCCTCCTTAGTTCAGACCTATCACTGACTTTCCATCCTATCTTACTCTGTATAAGTTTAATTATATTTCTATCCATTTTCAGTTCTGTAGAAGGGTCATATGAACTCAAAACGTTATCTATGTTACTCTCTCCAAAGTTTTCTCTATCTTCATCCTTTTCCATAATTATGTTAAATCTCACCACTTTATGGTCACTATTTCCAAAATGGTGATCTACTGGTAGTTCACCCACTTTCCCAGCTTCATGTCCTCAGGCAAACTTTAGAATTACGCTCCCTCTCTTTGGGCTTATTACGTGATGGCTAGAAGGTTCTTTTGAATGCAGAAAATACTGTCCATTTTTAACCTTTAGCTGCATGGTGATATCCATGACCCTTGCAACACACCATCCAAGAATCACATCTGTGACCACTGGTACTGGTCTGTTCCCCTAGATATAGAATCCCCAACCACTCTTGCTCTCCTGTCTTTTCTCCTCCCTCTTTGGACAGCTGAGCTACCCATGGTGCTCGGTCATGTTTCTCACTGCTTTCTCCAGAGGAACCCTCTCCCTCATGAGAACTTAGATCTGGGTACCTGTTAGAAAGTGGGATGCCCTCACTAGTTGCCTTGTCTTTCTTGTCTGTCTGGTGGCCACCCACTTCCTTAAGCTGCAGGGTGACCATCCCTTGAAACATGCAATTCACACAGCTCTTATCCTCACGAATGCACCTCAGTGACACCAGCTGCTCCTTGGGCAATAAAAAGTTAATTAATTACTCTTAATTAATTAATGCATAACCTCTCCGACTCCCAAAAGCTTTATTACTGCCAATAAACTTTACCAACAATATTAAAACTGCACAATTACCTGAATCATGAAGTTTAAAGTTTTATTTTTTCTTTCTCATCCAGATGTTTATCGACCTTTCCTCAAAAGAGTGAACTAACTTGGCTACCTATACACAGTTGCCTGCCCTAAGTTGTTATTGAGCAATCAATGTACAAGATTCCCATGACTGTTTCCTCAAACACAGTAGCTGAGTGGAGGGGAACAGACTGCTTCTCCGGACTCCAACTGCAGAGAAATGAAGATCCAAGTCTTGGTGTGGATTTGTAGCCTTTCTCTGAACAGGTTTAAAGTCTATGTATTAGTGTCACAAGCAGGCTTACATTAACACTGCGATGATGTTACTGTGAAAAATCCCCTAGTCGCCACATTCCAGCACCTGTTCAGGTACACTGAGGGAGAATTTAGCATGGCCAATGCACCTAACCAGCACGTCTTTCAGACTGTGGGAGGAAACTGGAACACCCGGAGGAAGCCCACACAGACATGAAGAGAACATGCAGACTCTCCACAGACAGTGCCCCAAGCCAGGAATGGAACCCGGGTCCCTGGCGCTGTGAGGCAGCAGTGTTAACCACTGTGCCACTGTGCCACCATCAGACTGCTCTCCTCCGCTCTCCGACTGTAAGTGTGGGCACGCTTTGAAAATGTTGCTCCTGGATGTTCTTCCGATGCTTCTGTGATGAGCTGCAAATTTCAAAGGGAGGTTATGGGGCAGAGACTGCGTGCCTCCAATTAACTGGGTGTTAAGCTCATTGAAGAACTTGTTAACAGGCTGGAGAGGGACAGAATGGAATTGTCAAAGGTCAGAATGGGAAAGGAGAACGGTCTGGGGCATCTCAATGAACAGCTGTTGGGAGCACAACAGGGAGTCATTAATGTGGCCGTTAATTAAAATCTTGAAAAAAAGGTAGTCAAAGTGAGGTGCTCATGTTAGAACACAACCTTGCCATCCGTTGAGTGGATTAATTACTTGATGAGTGAACATCTGGGTACTTGTCTGGACTGTGAGGCTTCTGGACACTTGCTTTCTTGTCTGCTCTATTCTGAAAGACAAAAACCCAGTCTTGGCTTTCTTTTCCTTTTGAAAATCATCCTCCAGGGCTAGTTTCTGCCTCTATGTGATGCCTGACACTATGCCCACCTCCAGCCCAATTGGACCCATCGTGGCACAATGGTTAGCAGTACTGCCTCACAGCGCCAGGGACCCGGGTTCAATTCCCGGCTTGGGTCCCTGTCTGTGCGGAGTCTGCATGTTCTACCCGTGTCTGAGTGGGTTTCTTCTGGGTGCTCTGGTTTCCTCCCACAGTCCGAAAGACATGCTGGTTAAATGCATTGGCCGTGCTAAATTCTCCCTCAGTGTACCCAAACAGGTGCCGGAGTGTGGCGACTAGGGGATTTTCACAGTAATTTCATTTCAGTGTTAATGTAAGCCTACTTGTGATACTAATAAATAAACTTTAAAAACTTAAAACCCTTTGCAGATAAAAGTCACATCACATCACTGAAAATGACTTGGCGTAGGATGGGAGTGCAGAGTATCAGGAATATCCTGGATTGAAACTCCAACCCTCGGTATTGGTGGCAATGTTTGTCGCTCAAAGTAGTTCAATGTTCATAAAGAGGAAAGATTAATGATTTTATCCTGATTTTTATACTGTATTGTTCCCAGGATAAGAAACGGATGTTATCTGGAAATTGGAATTACTGGATAGTTTCAAGCTAAAGTTTGAAGTTTATTTATTAGTGTCACAAGTCGGCTTGTTAATGGCTCACATTAACACTGCAATGAGGTTACTGTGAAAATCCCCTAGTCGCCACATTCCGGCGCCTGAGGGAGAATTTAGCATGGC